>NC_080847.1:32576488-33179750 GCF_030435755.1 Ochotona princeps
CCAAGCTGCCCTTCAGGACAATGCACTCAAACGGCATTAAGCATAGTGTGTAAACACGTAGTTTGCTTGAGAGCTGCATGTCAGCCTGATGGTGTGTGAAGTCAGTGAGCCAAATGGAGTTGTTCTCCCACAGGAACCACTCGGCTGATTCTTCTTCAATAAGCAATTCAGCAACATGCAGTGTTGCTTGATGGAATTAGCTCTTACAGCCACATCTGCGACTAGAGCCTTTGTATTTAGGGCTAGCTGAAAACGGCTTTGGCGCTGAAGTGGTTTCTCAATGTGGAGTTGGTGGCATGTGAAACCCGCCTGTGGAGCCTTCCTTTGTGTGGGATGCTCACCAAGCT
Source organism: Ochotona princeps (assembly GCF_030435755.1). NCBI lineage: Eukaryota > Metazoa > Chordata > Mammalia > Lagomorpha > Ochotonidae > Ochotona > Ochotona princeps. The sequence continues at coordinate 32,576,836 of NC_080847.1, forward strand.
GCCCTTCAGGACAATGCACTCAAACGGCATTAAGCATAGTGTGTGAACACGTAGTTTGCTTGAGAGCTGCCTGTCAGCCTGATGCTGTGTGAAGTCTGAGCGAAATGGAGTTGTACTCCCACAAGAACCACTCGGCTCATTCTTCTTCAATATGCAATTCAGCAACATGCAGTGTTGCTTGATGGAATTAGCTCTTACAGCAACATCTGCGTCTAGAGCCTTTGTATTTAGGGCTAGCTGAAAAGGGCTTTGGCGCTGAAGTGGTTTCTGAATGTGGAGTTGGTGGCATGTGAAACCCGCCTGTGGAGCCTTCGTTTGTGTGGGATGCTCACCAAGCTGCCCTTCAGGACAATGCACTCAAACGGCATTAAGCATAGTGTGTGAACACGTAGTTTGTTTGAGAGCTGCCTGTCAGCCTGCTGGTGTGTGAAGTCAGTGAGCCAAATGGAGTTGTTCTCCCACAAGAACCACTCGGCTGATTCTTCTTCAATATGCCATTCAGCAACATGCAGTGTTGCTTGATGGAATTAGCTCTTACAGCAACATCTGCGTCTAGAGCCTTTGTATTGAGGGCTAGCTGAAAAGGGCTTTGGCGCTGAAGTGGTTTCTGAATGTGGAGTTGGTGGCATGTGAAACCCGCCTGTGGAGACTTCGTTTGTGTGGGAGGCTCACCAACCTGCCCTTCAGGACAATGCACTCAAACGGCATTAAGCATAGTGTGTGAGCACATAGTTTGCTTGAGAGCTGCCTGTCAGCCTGATGGTGTGTGAAGTCAGTGAGCCAAATGGAGTTGTTCTCCCACAAGAACCACTCGGCTGATTCTTCTTCAATATGCAATTCAGCAACATGCAGTGTTGCTTGATGGAATTAGCTCTTACAGCAACATCTGGGTCTAGAGCCTTTGTATTGAGGGCTAGCTGAAAAGGGCTTTGGCGCTGAAGTGGTTTCTGAATGTGGAGTTGGTGGCATGTGAAACCCGCCTGTGGAGCGTTCGTTTGTGTGGGATGCTCACCAAGCTGCCCTTCAGGACAATGCACTCAAACGGCATTTAGCATAGTGTGTGAGCACATAGTTTGCTTGAGAGCTGCCTGTCAGCCTGATGGTGTATGAAGTCAGTGAGCCAAATGGAGTTGTTCCCCCACAAGAACCACTCGGCTGATTCTTCTTCAATATGCAATTCAGCAACATGCAGTGTTGCTTGATGGAATTAGCTCTTACAGCCACATCTGCGTCTAGAGCCTTTGTATTGAGGGCTAGCTGAAAAGGGCTTTGGCGCTGAAGTGGTTTCTGAATGTGGAGTTGGTGGCATGTGAAACCCGCCTGTGGAGCCTTCGTTTGTGTGGGATGCTCACCAAGCTGCCCTTCAGGACAATGCACTCAAACGGCATTAAGCATAGTGTGTGAACACGTAGTTTGCTTGAGAGCTGCCTGTCAGCCTGATGCTGTGTGAAGTCTGAGCGAAATGGAGTTGTACTCCCACAAGAACCACTCGGCTCATTCTTCTTCAATATGCAATTCAGCAACATGCAGTGTTGCTTGATGGAATTAGCTCTTACAGCAACATCTGCGTCTAGAGCCTTTGTATTTAGGGCTAGCTGAAAAGGGCTTTGGCGCTGAAGTGGTTTCTGAATGTGGAGTTGGTGGCATGTGAAACCCGCCTGTGGAGCCTTCGTTTGTGTGGGATGCTCACCAAGCTGCCCTTCAGGACAATGCACTCAAACGGCATTAAGCATAGTGTGTGAACACGTAGTTTGTTTGAGAGCTGCCTGTCAGCCTGCTGGTGTGTGAAGTCAGTGAGCCAAATGGAGTTGTTCTCCCACAAGAACCACTCGGCTGATTCTTCTTCAATATGCCATTCAGCAACATGCAGTGTTGCTTGATGGAATTAGCTCTTACAGCAACATCTGCGTCTAGAGCCTTTGTATTGAGGGCTAGCTGAAAAGGGCTTTGGCGCTGAAGTGGTTTCTGAATGTGGAGTTGGTGGCATGTGAAACCCGCCTGTGGAGACTTCGTTTGTGTGGGAGGCTCACCAACCTGCCCTTCAGGACAATGCACTCAAACGGCATTAAGCATAGTGTGTGAGCACATAGTTTGCTTGAGAGCTGCCTGTCAGCCTGATGGTGTGTGAAGTCAGTGAGCCAAATGGAGTTGTTCTCCCACAAGAACCACTCGGCTGATTCTTCTTCAATATGCAATTCAGCAACATGCAGTGTTGCTTGATGGAATTAGCTCTTACAGCAACATCTGGGTCTAGAGCCTTTGTATTGAGGGCTAGCTGAAAAGGGCTTTGGCGCTGAAGTGGTTTCTGAATGTGGAGTTGGTGGCATGTGAAACCCGCCTGTGGAGCGTTCGTTTGTGTGGGATGCTCACCAAGCTGCCCTTCAGGACAATGCACTCAAACGGCATTTAGCATAGTGTGTGAGCACATAGTTTGCTTGAGAGCTGCCTGTCAGCCTGATGGTGTATGAAGTCAGTGAGCCAAATGGAGTTGTTCCCCCACAAGAACCACTCGGCTGATTCTTCTTCAATATGCAATTCAGCAACATGCAGTGTTGCTTGATGGAATTAGCTCTTACAGCAACATCTGCGTCTAGAGCCTTTGTATTGAGGGCTAGCTGAAAAGGGCTTTGGCGCTGAAGTGGTTTCTGAATGTGGAGTTGGTGGCATGTGAAACCCGCCTGTGGAGCCTTCGTTTGTGTGGGATGCTCACCAAGCTGCCCTTAAGGACAATGCACTCAAACGGCATTAAGCATAGTGTGTGAACACGTAGTTTGCTTGAGAGCTGCCTGTCAGCCTGCTGGTGTGTGAAGTCAGTGAGCCAAATGGAGTTGTTCTCCCACAAGAACCACTCGGCTGATTCTTCTTCAATATGCCATTCAGCAACATGCAGTGTTGCTTGATGGAATTAGCTCTTACAGCAACATCTGCGTCTAGAGCCTTTGTATTGAGGGCTAGCTGAAAAGGGCTTTGGCGCTGAAGTGGTTTCTGAATGTGGAGTTGGTGGCATGTGAAACCCGCCTGTGGAGCCTTCGTTTGTGTGGGAGGCTCACCAACCTGCCCTTCAGGACAATGCACTCAAACGGCATTTAGCATAGTGTGTGAACACATAGTTTGCTTTGAGAGCTGCCTGTCAGCCTGATGGTGTGTGAAGTCAGTGAGCCAAATGGAGTTGTTCTCCCACAAGAACCACTCGGCTGATTCTTCTTCAATATGCAATTCAGCAACATGCAATGTTGCTTGATGGAATTAGCTCTTACAGCAACATCTGGGTCTAGAGCCTTTGTATTTAGGGCTAGCTGAAAACGGCTTTGGCGCTGAAGTGGTTTCTGAATGTGGAGTTGGTGGCATGTGAAACCCGCCTGTGGAGCCTTCGTTTGTGTGGGATGCTCACCAAGCTGCCCTTCAGGACAATGCACTCAAACGACATTAAGCATAGTGTGTAAACACGTAGTTTGCTTGAGAGCTGCCTGTCAGCCTGATGGTGTGTGAAGTCAGTGACCCAAATGGAGTTGTTCTCCCACAAGAACCACTCGGCTGATTCTTCTGCAATAAGCAATTCAGCAACATGCAGTGTTGCTTGATGGAATTAGCTATTACAGCAACATCTGCGTCTAGAGCCTTTGTATTTAGGGCTAGCTGAAAAGGGCTTTGGCGCTGAAGTGGTTTCTGAATGTGGAGTTGGTGGCATGTGAAACCCGCCTGTGTAGCCTTCGTTTGTGTGGGATGCTCACCAAGCTGCCCTTCAGGACAATGCACTCAAACGGCATTTAGCATAGTGTGTGAACACGTGGTTTCTTGAGAGCTGCCTGTCAGCCTGCTGGTGTGTGAAGTCAGTGAGCCAAATGGAGTTGTTCTCCCACAAGAACCACTCGGCTGATTCTTCTTCAATATGCAATTAAGCAACATGCAGTGTTACTTGATGGAATTAGCCCTTACAGCAACATCTGCGTCTAGAGCCTTTGTTTTTATGGCTAGCTGAAAAGGGCTTTGGCGCTGAAGTGGTTTCTGAATGTGGAGTTGGTGGCATGTGAAACCCGCCTGTGGAGCCTTCGTTTGTGTGGGATGCTCACCAACCTGCCCTTCAGGACAATGCACTCAAACGGCATTTAGCATAGTGTGTGAACACGTAGTTTGCTTGAGAGCTGCCTGTCAGCCTGCTGGTTTGTGAAGTCTGAGCCAAATGGAGTTGTTCTCCCACAAGAACCACTCGGCTGATTCTTCTTCAATAAGCAATTCAGCAACATGCAGTGTTGCTTGATGGAATTAGCTCTTACAGCAACATCTGCGTCTAGAGCCTTTGTATTTAGGGCTAGCTGAAAAGGGCTTTGGCGCTGAAGTGGTTTCTGAATGTGGAGTTGGTGGCATGTGAAACCCGCCTGTTGATCCTTCGTTTGTGTGGGATGCTCACCAAGCTGCCCTTCAGGACAATGCACTCAAACGACATTAAGCATAGTGTGTGAACACGTAGTTTGCTTGAGAGCTGCCTGTCAGCATGATGGTGTGTGAAGTCAGTGAGCCAAATGGAGTTGTTCTCCCACAAGAACCACTCGGCTGATTCTTCTTCAATATGCAATTCAGCAACATGCAGTGTTACTTGATGGAATTACCTCTTACAGCAACATCTGCGTCTAGAGCCTTTGTTTTTATGGCTAGCTGAAAACGGCTTTGGCGCTGAAGTGGTTTCTGAATGTGGAGTTGGTGGCATGTGAAACCCGCCTGTGGAGCCTTCGTTTGTGTGGGATGCTCACCAAGCTGCCCTTCAGGACAATGCACTCAAACGGCATTAGGCATAGTGTGTGAACACGTAGTTTGCTTGAGAGCTGCGTGTCAGCCTGATGGTGTGTGAAGTCAGTGAGCCAAATGGAGTTGTTCTCCCACAAGAACCACTCAGCTGATTCTTCTTCAATATGCAATTCAGCAACATGCAGTGTTGCTTGATGGAATTAGCTCTTACAGCAACATCTGCATCTAGAGCCTTTGTATTGAGGGCTAGCTGAAAACGGCTTTGGCGCTGAAGTGGTTTCTGAATGTGGAGTTGGTGGCATGTGAAACCCGCCTGTGGAGCCTTCGTTTGTGTGGGATGCTCACCAAGCTGCCCTTCAGGACAATGCACTCAAACGGCATTAAGCATAGTGTGTGAACACGTAGTTTGCTTGAGAGCTGCCTGTCAGCCTGCTGGTGTGTGAAGTCAGTGAGCCAAATGGAGTTGTTCTCCCACAAGAACCACTCTGCTGATTCTTCTTCAATATGCAATTCAGCAACATGCAGTGTTGCTTGATGGAATTAACTCTTACAGCAACATCCGTGTCTAGAGCCTTTGTATTTAGGGCTAGCTGAAAAGGGCTTTGGCGCTGAAGTGGTTTCTGAATGTGGAGTTGGTGGCATGTGAAACCCGCCTGTGGAGCCTTCGTTTGTGTGGGATGCTCACCAAGCTGCCCTTCAGGACAATGCACTCAAACGGCATTAAGCATAGTGTGTGAACACGTAGTTTGCTTGAGAGCTGCGTGTCAGCCTGATGGTGTGTGAAGTCAGTGAGCCAAATGGAGTTGTTCTCCCACAAGAACCACTCGGCTGATTCTTCTTCAATATGCAATTCAGCAACATGCAGTGTTGCTTGATGGAATTATCTCTTACAGCAACATCTGCGTCTAGAGCCCTTGTATTTAGGGCTAGCTGAAAACGGCTTTGGCGCTGAAGTGGTTTCTGAATGTGGAGTTGGTGGCATGTGAAACCCGCCTGTGGAGCCTTCGTTTGTGTGGGATGCTCACCAAGCTGCCCTTCAGGACAATGCACTCAAACGGCATTAAGCATAGTGTCTGAACACGTAGTTTGCTTGAGAGCTGCGTGTCAGTCTGATGCTGTGTGAAGTCAGTGAGCCAAATGGAGTTGTTCTCCCACAAGAACCACTCGGCTGATTCTTCTTCAATATGCAATTCAGCAACATGCAGTGTTGCTTGATGGAATTAGCTCTTACAGCCACATCTGCGTCTAGAGCCTTTGTATTTAGGGCTAGCTGAAAACGGCTTTGGCGCTGAAGTGGTTTCTGAATGTGGAGTTGGTGGCATGTGAAACCCGCCTGTGGAGCCTTCGTTTGTGTGGGATGCTCACCAAGCTGCCCTTCAGGACAATGCACTCAAACGGCATTTAGCATAGTGTGTGAACACGTAGTTTGCTTGAGAGCTGCCTGTCAGCCTGATGGTGTGTGAAGTCAGTGAGCCAAATGGAGTTGTTCTCCCACAAGAACCACTCGGCTGATTCTTCTTCAATATGCAATTCAGCAACATGCAGTGTTGCTTGATGGAATTAGCTCTTACAGCAACATCTGAGTCTAGAACCTTTGTATTTAGGGCTAGCTGGAAAGGGCTTTGGCGCTGAAGTGGTTTCTGAATGTGGAGTTGGTGGCATGTGAAACCTACCTGTGGAGCCTTCGTTTGTGTGGGATGCTCACCAAGCTGCCCTTCAGGACAATGCACTCAAACGGCATGAAGCATAGTGTGTGAACACGTAGTTTGCTTCAGAGCTGCGTGTCAGCCTGATGCTGTGTGAAGTCAGTGAGCCAAATGGAGTTGTTCTCCCACAAGAACCACTCGGCTGATTCTTCTTCAATATGCAATTCAGCAACATGCAGTGTTGCTTGATGGAATTAGCTCTTACAGCCACATCTGCGACTAGAGCCTTTGTATTTAGGGCTAGCTGAAAACGGCTTTGGCGCTGAAGTGGTTTCTGAATGTGGAGTTGGTGGCATGTGAAACCCGCCTGTGGAGCCTTCGTTTGTGTGGGATGCTCACCAAGCTGCCCTTCAGGACAATGCACTCAAACGGCATTTAGCATAGTGTGTGAACACGTGGTTTCTTGAGAGCTGCCTGTCAGCCTGCTGGTGTGTGAAGTCAGTGAGCCAAATGGAGTTGTTCTCCCACAAGAACCACTCGGCTGATTCTTCTTCAATATGCAATTCAGCAACATGCAGTGTTGCTTGATGGAATTAGCTCTTACAGCAACACCTACGTCTAGAGCCTTTGTATTTAGGGCTAGCTGAAAAGGGCTTTGGCGCTGAAGTGGTTTCTGAATGTGGAGTTGGTGGCATGTGAAACCCGCCTGTGGAGCCTTCGTTTGTGTGGGATGCTCACCAAGCTGCCCTTCAGGACAATGCACTCAAATGGCATTAAGCATAGTGTGTGAACACGTAGTTTGCTTGAGAGCTGCCTGTCAGCCTGATGGTGTGTGAAGTCAGTGAGCCAAATGGAGTTGTTCCCCCACAAGAACCACTCGGCTGATTCTTCTTCAATATGCAATTCAGCAACATGCAGTGTTGCTTGATGGAATTAGCTCTTACAGCAACATCTGCGTCTAGAGCCTTTGTATTGAGGGCTAGCTGAAAAGGGCTTTGGCGCTGAAGTGGTTTCTGAATGTGGAGTTGGTGGCATGTGAAACCCGCCTGTGGAGCCTTCGTTTGTGTGGGATGCTCACCAAGCTGCCCTTAAGGACAATGCACTCAAACGGCATTAAGCATAGTGTGTGAACACGTAGTTTGCTTGAGAGCTGCCTGTCAGCCTGCTGGTGTGTGAAGTCAGTGAGCCAAATGGAGTTGTTCTCCCACAAGAACCACTCGGCTGATTCTTCTTCAATATGCCATTCAGCAACATGCAGTGTTGCTTGATGGAATTAGCTCTTACAGCAACATCTGCGTCTAGAGCCTTTGTATTGAGGGCTAGCTGAAAAGGGCTTTGGCGCTGAAGTGGTTTCTGAATGTGGAGTTGGTGGCATGTGAAACCCGCCTGTGGAGCCTTCGTTTGTGTGGGAGGCTCACCAACCTGCCCTTCAGGACAATGCACTCAAACGGCATTTAGCATAGTGTGTGAGCACATAGTTTGCTTGAGAGCTGCCTGTCAGCCTGATGGTGTGTGAAGTCAGTGAGCCAAATGGAGTTGTTCTCCCACAAGAACCACTCGGCTGATTCTTCTTCAATATGCAATTCAGCAACATGCAGTGTTGCTTGATGGAATTAGCTGTTACAGCAACATCTGGGTCTAGAGCCTTTGTATTGAGGGCTAGCTGAAAACGGCTTTGGCGCTGAAGTGGTTTCTGAATGTGGAGTTGGTGGCATGTGAAACCCGCCTGTGGAGCCTTCGTTTGTGTGGGATGCTCACCAAGCTGCCCTTCAGGACAATGCACTCAAACGGCATTAAGCATAGTGTGTAAACACGTAGTTTGCTTGAGAGCTGCATGTCAGCCTGATGGTGTGTGAAGTCAGTGAGCCAAATGGAGTTGTTCTCCCACAGGAACCACTCGGCTGATTCTTCTTCAATAAGCAATTCAGCAACATGCAGTGTTGCTTGATGGAATTAGCTCTTACAGCCACATCTGCGACTAGAGCCTTTGTATTTAGGGCTAGCTGAAAACGGCTTTGGCGCTGAAGTGGTTTCTGAATGTGGAGTTGGTGGCATGTGAAACCCGCCTGTGGAGCCTTCGTTTGTGTGGGATGCTCACCAAGCTACCCTTAAGGACAATGCACTCAAACGGCATTTAGCATAGTGTGTGAACACGTAGTTTGCTTGAGAGCTGCCTGTCAGCCTGCTGGTGTGTGAAGTCAGTGAGCCAAATGGAGTTGTTCTCCCACAAGAACCACTCGGCTGATTCTTCTTCAATATGCAATTCAGCAACATGCAGTACTACTTGATGGAATTAGCCCTTACAGCCACATCTGCGTCTAGAGCCTTTGTATTTAGGGCTAGCTGAAAACGGCTTTGGCGCTGAAGTGGTTTCTGAATGTGGAGTTGGTGGCATGTGAAACCCGCCTGTGGAGCGTTCGTTTGTGTGGGATGCTCACCAAGCTGCCCTTCAGGACAATGCACTCAAACGGCATTTAGCATAGTGTGTGAACACGTAGTTTGCTTGAGAGCTGCCTGTCAGCCTGATGGTGTGTAAAGTCAGTGAGCCAAATGGAGTTGTTCTCCCACAAGAACCACTCGGCTGATTCTTCTTCAATATGCAATTCAGCAACATGCAGTGTTACTTGATGGAATTAGCTCTTACAGCAACATCTGCGTCTAGAGCCTTTGTATTTAGGGCTAGCTGAAAACGGCTTTGGCGCTGAAGTGGTTTCTGAATGTGGAGTTGGTGGCATGTGAAACCCGCCTGTGGAGCCTTCGTTTGTGTGGGATGCTCACCAACATGCCCTTCAGGACAATGCACTCAAACGGCATTAAACATAGTGTGTGAACACGTAGTTTGCTTGAGAGCTGCCTGTCAGCCTGATGGTGTGTGAAGTCAGTGAGCCAAATAGAGTTGTTCTCCCACAAGAACCACTCGGCTGATTCTTCTTCAATATGCAATTCAGCAACATGCAGTGTTGCTTGATGGAATTAGCTCTTACAGCAACATCTGCGTCTAGAGCCTTTGTATTTAGGGCTAGCTGAAAACGGCTTTGGCGCTGAAGTGGTTTCTGAACGTGGAGTTGGTAGCATGTGAAATCCGCCTGTGGAGCCTTCGTTTGTGTGGGATGCTCACCAAGCTGCCCTTCAGGACAATGCACTCAAACGGCATTAAGCATAGTGTGTGAACACGTAGTTTGCTTGAGAGCTGTGTGTCAGCCTGATGGTGTGTGAAGTCAGTGAGCCAAATGGAGTTGTTCTCCCACAAGAACCACTCGGCTGATTCTTCTTCAATATGCAATTCAGCAACATGCAGTGTTGTTTGATGGAATTAGCTCTTACAGCAACATCTGCGTCTAGAGCCTTTGTATTTAGGGCTAGCTGAAAAGGGCTTTGGCGCTGAAGTGGTTTCTGAATGTGGAGTTGGTGGCATGTGAAACCCGCCTGTGGAGCCTTCGTTTGTGTGGGATGCTCACCAACCTGCGCTTCAGGACAATGCACTCAAACGGCATTAAGCATAGTGTGTGAACACGTAGTTTGTTTGAGAGCTGCCTGTCAGCCTGATGGTGTGTGAAGTCAGTGAGCCAAATGGAGTTGTTCTCCCACAAGAACCACTCGGCTGATTCTTCTTCAATATGCAATTCAGCAACATGCAGTGTTGCTTGATGGAATTAGCTGTTACAGCAACATCTGGGTCTAGAGCCTTTGTATTGAGGGCTAGCTGAAAAGGGCTTTGGCGCTGAAGTGGTTTCTGAATGTGGAGTTGGTGGCATGTGAAACCCGCCTGTGGAGCCTTCGTTTGTGTGGGATGCTCACCAAGCTGCCCTTCAGGACAATGCACTCAAACGGCATTAAGCATAGTGTGTGAACACGTAGTTTGCTTGAGAGCTGCCTGTCAGCCTGATGGTGTGTGAAGTCAGTGAGCCAAATGGAGTTGTTCTCCCACAAGAACCACTCGGCTGATTCTTCTTCAATATGCAATTCAGCAACATGCAGTGTTGCTTGATGGAATTAGCTCTTACAGCAACATCTGCGTCTAGAGCCTTTGTATTTAGGGCTAGCTGAAAACGGCTTTGGCGCTGAAGTGGTTTCTGAATGTGGAGTTGGTGGCATGTGAAACCCGCCTGTGGAGCCTTCGTTTGTGTGGGATGCTCATCATCCTGCCCTTCAGGACAATGCACTCAAACGGCATTAGGCATAGTGTGTGAACACGTAGTTTGCTTGAGAGCTGCCTGTCAGACTGATGGTGTGTGAAGTCAGTGAGCCAAATAGAGTTGTTCTCCCACAAGAACCACTCGGCTGATTCTTCTTCAATATGCAATTCAGCAACATGCAGTGTTGCTTGATGGAATTAGCTCTTACAGCATCATCTGGGTCTAGAGCCTTTGTATTTGGGGCTAGCTGAAAACGGCTTTGGCGCTGAAGTGGTTTCTAAATGTGGAGTTGGTGGCATGTGAAACCCGCCTGTGGAGCCTTCCTTTGTGTGGGATGCTCACCAACCTGCCCTTCAGGACAATGCACTCAAACGGCATTAAGCATAGTGTGTGAACACGTAGTTTGCTTGAGAGCTGCCTGTCAGCCTGATGCTGTGTGAAGTCTGAGCGAAATGGAGTTGTACTCCCACAAGAACCACTCGGCTGATTCTTCTTCAATATGCAATTCAGCAACATGCAGTGTTGCTTGATGGAATTAGCTCTTACAGCAACATCTGCGTCTAGAGCCTTTGTATTTAGGGCTAGCTGAAAAGGGCTTTGGCGCTGAAGTGGTTTCTGAATGTGGAGTTGGTGGCATGTGAAACCCGCCTGTGGAGCCTTCGTTTGTGTGGGATGCTCACCAAGCTGCCCTTCAGGACAATGCACTCAAACGGCATTAAGCATAGTGTGTGAACACGTAGTTTGTTTGAGAGCTGCCTGTCAGCCTGCTGGTGTGTGAAGTCAGTGAGCCAAATGGAGTTGTTCTCCCACAGGAACCACTCGGCTGATTCTTCTTCAATAAGCAATTCAGCAACATGCAGTGTTGCTTGATGGAATTAGCTCTTACAGCCACATCTGCGACTAGAGCCTTTGTATTTAGGGCTAGCTGAAAACGGCTTTGGCGCTGAAGTGGTTTCTCAATGTGGAGTTGGTGGCATGTGAAACCCGCCTGTGGAGCCTTCCTTTGTGTGGGATGCTCACCAAGCTGCCCTTCAGGACAATGCACTCAAACGGCATTAAGCATAGTGTGTGAACACGTAGTTTGCTTGAGAGCTGCCTGTCAGCCTGATGCTGTGTGAAGTCTGAGCGAAATGGAGTTGTACTCCCACAAGAACCACTCGGCTGATTCTTCTTCAATATGCAATTCAGCAACATGCAGTGTTGCTTGATGGAATTAGCTCTTACAGCAACATCTGCGTCTAGAGCCTTTGTATTTAGGGCTAGCTGAAAAGGGCTTTGGCGCTGAAGTGGTTTCTGAATGTGGAGTTGGTGGCATGTGAAACCCGCCTGTGGAGCCTTCGTTTGTGTGGGATGCTCACCAAGCTGCCCTTCAGGACAATGCACTCAAACGGCATTAAGCATAGTGTGTGAACACGTAGTTTGTTTGAGAGCTGCCTGTCAGCCTGCTGGTGTGTGAAGTCAGTGAGCCAAATGGAGTTGTTCTCCCACAAGAACCACTCGGCTGATTCTTCTTCAATATGCCATTCAGCAACATGCAGTGTTGCTTGATGGAATTAGCTCTTACAGCAACATCTGCGTCTAGAGCCTTTGTATTGAGGGCTAGCTGAAAAGGGCTTTGGCGCTGAAGTGGTTTCTGAATGTGGAGTTGGTGGCATGTGAAACCCGCCTGTGGAGACTTCGTTTGTGTGGGAGGCTCACCAACCTGCCCTTCAGGACAATGCACTCAAACGGCATTAAGCATAGTGTGTGAGCACATAGTTTGCTTGAGAGCTGCCTGTCAGCCTGATGGTGTGTGAAGTCAGTGAGCCAAATGGAGTTGTTCTCCCACAAGAACCACTCGGCTGATTCTTCTTCAATATGCAATTCAGCAACATGCAGTGTTGCTTGATGGAATTAGCTCTTACAGCAACATCTGGGTCTAGAGCCTTTGTATTGAGGGCTAGCTGAAAAGGGCTTTGGCGCTGAAGTGGTTTCTGAATGTGGAGTTGGTGGCATGTGAAACCCGCCTGTGGAGCGTTCGTTTGTGTGGGATGCTCACCAAGCTGCCCTTCAGGACAATGCACTCAAACGGCATTTAGCATAGTGTGTGAGCACATAGTTTGCTTGAGAGCTGCCTGTCAGCCTGATGGTGTATGAAGTCAGTGAGCCAAATGGAGTTGTTCCCCCACAAGAACCACTCGGCTGATTCTTCTTCAATATGCAATTCAGCAACATGCAGTGTTGCTTGATGGAATTAGCTCTTACAGCCACATCTGCGTCTAGAGCCTTTGTATTGAGGGCTAGCTGAAAAGGGCTTTGGCGCTGAAGTGGTTTCTGAATGTGGAGTTGGTGGCATGTGAAACCCGCCTGTGGAGCCTTCGTTTGTGTGGGATGCTCACCAAGCTGCCCTTCAGGACAATGCACTCAAACGGCATTAAGCATAGTGTGTGAACACGTAGTTTGCTTGAGAGCTGCCTGTCAGCCTGATGCTGTGTGAAGTCTGAGCGAAATGGAGTTGTACTCCCACAAGAACCACTCGGCTCATTCTTCTTCAATATGCAATTCAGCAACATGCAGTGTTGCTTGATGGAATTAGCTCTTACAGCAACATCTGCGTCTAGAGCCTTTGTATTTAGGGCTAGCTGAAAAGGGCTTTGGCGCTGAAGTGGTTTCTGAATGTGGAGTTGGTGGCATGTGAAACCCGCCTGTGGAGCCTTCGTTTGTGTGGGATGCTCACCAAGCTGCCCTTCAGGACAATGCACTCAAACGGCATTAAGCATAGTGTGTGAACACGTAGTTTGTTTGAGAGCTGCCTGTCAGCCTGCTGGTGTGTGAAGTCAGTGAGCCAAATGGAGTTGTTCTCCCACAAGAACCACTCGGCTGATTCTTCTTCAATATGCCATTCAGCAACATGCAGTGTTGCTTGATGGAATTAGCTCTTACAGCAACATCTGCGTCTAGAGCCTTTGTATTGAGGGCTAGCTGAAAAGGGCTTTGGCGCTGAAGTGGTTTCTGAATGTGGAGTTGGTGGCATGTGAAACCCGCCTGTGGAGACTTCGTTTGTGTGGGAGGCTCACCAACCTGCCCTTCAGGACAATGCACTCAAACGGCATTAAGCATAGTGTGTGAGCACATAGTTTGCTTGAGAGCTGCCTGTCAGCCTGATGGTGTGTGAAGTCAGTGAGCCAAATGGAGTTGTTCTCCCACAAGAACCACTCGGCTGATTCTTCTTCAATATGCAATTCAGCAACATGCAGTGTTGCTTGATGGAATTAGCTCTTACAGCAACATCTGCGTCTAGAGCCTTTGTATTGAGGGCTAGCTGAAAAGGGCTTTGGCGCTGAAGTGGTTTCTGAATGTGGAGTTGGTGGCATGTGAAACCCGCCTGTGGAGCGTTCGTTTGTGTGGGATGCTCACCAAGCTGCCCTTCAGGACAATGCACTCAAACGGCATTTAGCATAGTGTGTGAGCACATAGTTTGCTTGAGAGCTGCCTGTCAGCCTGATGGTGTATGAAGTCAGTGAGCCAAATGGAGTTGTTCCCCCACAAGAACCACTCGGCTGATTCTTCTTCAATATGCAATTCAGCAACATGCAGTGTTGCTTGATGGAATTAGCTCTTACAGCAACATCTGCGTCTAGAGCCTTTGTATTGAGGGCTAGCTGAAAAGGGCTTTGGCGCTGAAGTGGTTTCTGAATGTGGAGTTGGTGGCATGTGAAACCCGCCTGTGGAGCCTTCGTTTGTGTGGGATGCTCACCAAGCTGCCCTTAAGGACAATGCACTCAAACGGCATTAAGCATAGTGTGTGAACACGTAGTTTGCTTGAGAGCTGCCTGTCAGCCTGCTGGTGTGTGAAGTCAGTGAGCCAAATGGAGTTGTTCTCCCACAAGAACCACTCGGCTGATTCTTCTTCAATATGCCATTCAGCAACATGCAGTGTTGCTTGATGGAATTAGCTCTTACAGCAACATCTGCGTCTAGAGCCTTTGTATTGAGGGCTAGCTGAAAAGGGCTTTGGCGCTGAAGTGGTTTCTGAATGTGGAGTTGGTGGCATGTGAAACCCGCCTGTGGAGCCTTCGTTTGTGTGGGAGGCTCACCAACCTGCCCTTCAGGACAATGCACTCAAACGGCATTTAGCATAGTGTGTGAACACATAGTTTGCTTTGAGAGCTGCCTGTCAGCCTGATGGTGTGTGAAGTCAGTGAGCCAAATGGAGTTGTTCTCCCACAAGAACCACTCGGCTGATTCTTCTTCAATATGCAATTCAGCAACATGCAATGTTGCTTGATGGAATTAGCTCTTACAGCAACATCTGGGTCTAGAGCCTTTGTATTTAGGGCTAGCTGAAAACGGCTTTGGCGCTGAAGTGGTTTCTGAATGTGGAGTTGGTGGCATGTGAAACCCGCCTGTGGAGCCTTCGTTTGTGTGGGATGCTCACCAAGCTGCCCTTCAGGACAATGCACTCAAACGACATTAAGCATAGTGTGTAAACACGTAGTTTGCTTGAGAGCTGCCTGTCAGCCTGATGGTGTGTGAAGTCAGTGACCCAAATGGAGTTGTTCTCCCACAAGAACCACTCGGCTGATTCTTCTGCAATAAGCAATTCAGCAACATGCAGTGTTGCTTGATGGAATTAGCTATTAAAGCAACATCTGCGTCTAGAGCCTTTGTATTTAGGGCTAGCTGAAAAGGGCTTTGGTGCTGAAGTGGTTTCTGAATGTGGAGTTGGTGGCATGTGAAACCCGCCTGTGGAGCCTTCGTTTGTGTGGGATGCTCACCAAGCTGCCCTTCAGGACAATGCACTCAAACGGCATTTAGCATAGTGTGTGAACACGTGGTTTCTTGAGAGCTGCCTGTCAGCCTGCTGGTGTGTGAAGTCAGTGAGCCAAATGGAGTTGTTCTCCCACAAGAACCACTCGGCTGATTCTTCTTCAATATGCAATTAAGCAACATGCAGTGTTACTTGATGGAATTAGCCCTTACAGCAACATCTGCGTCTAGAGCCTTTGTTTTTATGGCTAGCTGAAAAGGGCTTTGGCGCTGAAGTGGTTTCTGAATGTGGAGTTGGTGGCATGTGAAACCCGCCTGTGGAGCCTTCGTTTGTGTGGGATGCTCACCAACCTGCCCTTCAGGACAATGCACTCAAACGGCATTTAGCATAGTGTGTGAACACGTAGTTTGCTTGAGAGCTGCCTGTCAGCCTGCTGGTTTGTGAAGTCTGAGCCAAATGGAGTTGTTCTCCCACAAGAACCACTCGGCTGATTCTTCTTCAATAAGCAATTCAGCAACATGCAGTGTTGCTTGATGGAATTAGCTCTTACAGCAACATCTGCGTCTAGAGCCTTTGTATTTAGGGCTAGCTGAAAAGGGCTTTGGCGCTGAAGTGGTTTCTGAATGTGGAGTTGGTGGCATGTGAAACCCGCCTGTTGATCCTTCGTTTGTGTGGGATGCTCACCAAGCTGCCCTTCAGGACAATGCACTCAAACGACATTAAGCATAGTGTGTGAACACGTAGTTTGCTTGAGAGCTGCCTGTCAGCATGATGGTGTGTGAAGTCAGTGAGCCAAATGGAGTTGTTCTCCCACAAGAACCACTCGGCTGATTCTTCTTCAATATGCAATTCAGCAACATGCAGTGTTACTTGATGGAATTACCTCTTACAGCAACATCTGCGTCTAGAGCCTTTGTTTTTATGGCTAGCTGAAAACGGCTTTGGCGCTGAAGTGGTTTCTGAATGTGGAGTTGGTGGCATGTGAAACCCGCCTGTGGAGCCTTCGTTTGTGTGGGATGCTCACCAAGCTGCCCTTCAGGACAATGCACTCAAATGGCATTAAGCATAGTGTGTGAACACGTAGTTTGCTTGAGAGCTGCGTGTCAGCCTGATGGTGTGTGAAGTCAGTGAGCCAAATGGAGTTGTTCTCCCACAAGAACCACTCGGCTGATTCTTCTTCAATATGCAATTCAGCAACATGCAGTGTTGCTTGATGGAATTATCTCTTACAGTAACATCTGCGTCTAGAGCCTTTGTATTTAGGGCTAGCTGAAAACGGCTTTGGCGCTGAAGTGGTTTCTGAATGTGGAGTTGGTGGCATGTGAAACCCGCCTGTGGAGCCTTCGTTTGTGTGGGATCTCACCAGCCTGCCCTTCAGGACAATGCACTCAAACGGCATTAAGCATAGTGTCTGAACACGTAGTTTGCTTGAGAGCTTCGTGTCAGCCTGATGCTGTGTGAAGTCAGTGAGCCAAATGGAGTTGTTCTCCCACAAGAACCACTCGGCTGATTCTTCTTCAATATGCAATTCAGCAACATGCAGTGTTGCTTGATGGAATTAGCTCTTACAGCAACATCTGCGTCTAGAGCCTTTGTATTTAGGGCAAGCTGAAAATGGCTTTGGCGCTGAAGTGGTTTCTGAATGTGGAGTTGGTGGCATGTGAAACCCGCCTGTGGAGCCTTCGTTTGTGTGGGATGCTCACCAAGCTGCCCTTCAGGACAATGCACTCAAACGGCATTAAGCATAGTGTGTAAACACGTAGTTTGCTTGAGAGCTGCATGTCAGCCTGATGGTGTGTGAAGTCAGTGAGCCAAATGGAGTTGTTCCCCCACAAGAACCACACGGCTGATTCTTCTTCAATATGCAATTCAGCAACATGCAGTGTTGCTTGATGGAATTAGCTCTTACTGCAACATCTGCGTCTAGAGCCTTTGTATTTAGGGCTAGCTGAAAAGGGCTTTGGCGCTGAAGTGGTTTCTGAATGTGGAGTTGGTGGCATGTGAAACCCGCCTGTGGAGCCTTCGTTTGTGTGGGATGCTCACCAAGCTGCCCTTCAGGACAATGCACTCAAACGGCATTAAGCATAGTGTGTGAACACGTAGTTTGCTTGAGAGCTGCCTGTCAGCCTGATGGTGTGTGAAGTCAGTGAGCCAAATGGAGTTGTTCTCCCACAGGAACCACTCGGCTGATTCTTCTTCAATATGCAATTCAGCAACATGCAGTGTTGCTTGATGGAATTAGCTCTTACAGCCACATCTGCGTCTAGAGCCTTTGTATTGAGGGCTAGCTGAAAAGGGCTTTGGCGCTGAAGTGGTTTCTGAATGTGGAGTTGGTGGCATGTGAAACCCGCCTGTGGAGCCTTCGTTTGTGTGGGAGGCTCACCAACCTGCCCTTCAGGACAATGCACTCAAACGGCATTTAGCATAGTGTGTGAGCACATAGTTTGCTTGAGAGCTGCCTGTCAGCCTGATGGTGTGTGAAGTCAGTGAGCCAAATGGAGTTGTTCTCCCACAAGAACCACTCTGCTGATTCTTCTTCAATATGCAATTCAGCAACATGCAGTGTTGCTTGATGGAATTAGCTCTTACAGCAACATCTGTGTCTAGAGCCTTTGTATTGAGGGCTAGCTGAAAAGGGCTTTGGCGCTGAAGTGGTTTCTGAATGTGGAGTTGGTGGCATGTGAAACCCGCCTGTGGAGCGTTCGTTTGTGTGGGATGCTCACCAAGCTGCCCTTCAGGACAATGCACTCAAACGGCATTTAGCATAGTGTGTGAGCACGTAGTTTGCTTGAGAGCTGCCTGTCAGCCTGATGGTGTATGAAGTCAGTGAGCCAAATGGAGTTGTTCCCCCACAAGAACCACTCGGCTGATTCTTCTTCAATATGCAATTCAGCAACATGCAGTGTTGCTTGATGGAATTAGCTCTCACAGCAACATCTGCGTCTAGAGCCTTTGTATTGAGGGCTAGCTGAAAAGGGCTTTGGCGCTGAAGTGGTTTCTGAATGTGGAGTTGGTGGCATGTGAAACCCGCCTGTGGAGCCTTCGTTTGTGTGGGAGGCTCACCAACCTGCCCTTCAGGACAATGCACTCAAACGGCATTTAGCATAGTGTGTGAGCACATCGTTTGCTTGAGAGCTGCGTGTCAGCCTGATGGTGTGTGAATTCAGTGAGCCAAATAGAGTTGTTCTCCCACAAGAACCACTCGGCTGATTCTTCTTCAATATGCAATTCAGCAACATGCAGTGTTGCTTGATGGAATTAGCTCTTACAGCAACATCTGGGTCTAGAGCCTTTGTATTTGGGGCTAGCTGAAAACGGCTTTGGCGCTGAAGTGGTTTCTAAATGTGGAGTTGGTGGCATGTGAAACCCGCCTGTGGAGCCTTCGTTTGTGTGGGAGGCTCACCAACCTGCCCTTCAGGACAATGCACTCAAACGGCATTAAGCATAGTGTGTGAGCACATAGTTTGCTTGAGAGCTGCCTGTCAGCCTGATGGTGTGTGAAGTCAGTGAGCCAAATGGAGTTGTTCTCCCACAAGAACCACTCGGCTGATTCTTCTTCAATATGCAATTCAGCAACATGCAGTGTTGCTTGATGGAATTAGCTCTTACAGCAACATCTGGGTCTAGAGCCTTTGTATTGAGGGCTAGCTGAAAAGGGCTTTGGCGCTGAAGTGGTTTCTGAATGTGGAGTTGGTGGCATGTGAAACCCGCCTGTGGAGCGTTCGTTTGTGTGGGATGCTCACCAAGCTGCCCTTCAGGACAATGCACTCAAACGGCATTTAGCATAGTGTGTGATTACATAGTTTGCTTGAGAGCTGCCTGTCAGCCTGATGGTGTGTGAAGTCAGTGAGCCAAATGGAGTTGTTCCCCCACAAGAACCACTCGGCTGATTCTTCTTCAATATGCAATTCAGCAACATGCAGTGTTGCTTGATGGAATTAGCTCTTACAGCAACATCTGCGTCTAGAGCCTTTGTATTGAGGGCTAGCTGAAAAGGGCTTTGGCGCTGAAGTGGTTTCTGAATGTGGAGTTGGTGGCATGTGAAACCCGCCTGTGGAGCCTTCGTTTGTGTGGGATGCTCACCAAGCTGCCCTTAAGGACAATGCACTCAAACGGCATTAAGCATAGTGTGTGAACACGTAGTTTGCTTGAGAGCTGCCTGTCAGCCTGCTGGTGTGTGAAGTCAGTGAGCCAAATGGAGTTGTTCTCCCACAAGAACCACTCGGCTGATTCTTCTTCAATATGCCATTCAGCAACATGCAGTGTTGCTTGATGGAATTAGCTCTTACAGCAACATCTGCGTCTAGAGCCTTTGTATTGAGGGCTAGCTGAAAAGGGCTTTGGCGCTGAAGTGGTTTCTGAATGTGGAGTTGGTGGCATGTGAAACCCGCCTGTGGAGCCTTCGTTTGTGTGGGATGCTCACCAACCTGCCCTTCAGGACAATGCACTCAAACGGCATTTAGCATAGTGTGTGAGCACATAGTTTGCTTTGAGAGCTGCCTGTCAGCCTGATGGTGTGTGAAGTCAGTGAGCCAAATGGAGTTGTTCTCCCACAAGAACCACTCGGCTGATTCTTCTTCAATATGCAATTCAGCAACATGCAGTGTTGCTTGATGGAATTAGCTGTTACAGCAACATCTGGGTCTAGAGCCTTTGTATTGAGGGCTAGCTGAAAACGGCTTTGGCGCTGAAGTGGTTTCTGAATGTGGAGTTGGTGGCATGTGAAACCCGCCTGTGGAGCCTTCCTTTGTGTGGGATGCTCACCAAGCTGCCCTTCAGGACAATGCACTCAAACGGCATTAAGCATAGTGTGTGAACACGTAGTTTGCTTGAGAGCTGCCTGTCAGCCTGATGCTGTGTGAAGTCTGAGCGAAATGGAGTTGTACTCCCACAAGAACCACTCGGCTCATTCTTCTTCAATATGCAATTCAGCAACATGCAGTGTTGCTTGATGGAATTAGCTCTTACAGCAACATCTGCGTCTAGAGCCTTTGTATTGAGGGCTAGCTGAAAAGGGCTTTGGCGCTGAAGTGGTTTCTGAATGTGGAGTTGGTGGCATGTGAAACCCGCCTGTGGAGCCTTCGTTTGTGTGGGATGCTCACCAAGCTGCCCTTCAGGACAATGCACTCAAACGGCATTAAGCATAGTGTGTGAACACGTAGTTTGCTTGAGAGCTGCCTGTCAGCCTGCTGGTGTGTGAAGTCAGTGAGCCAAATGGAGTTGTTCTCCCACAAGAACCACTCGGCTGATTCTTCTTCAATATGCCATTCAGCAACATGCAGTGTTGCTTGATGGAATTAGCTCTTACAGCAACATCTGCGTCTAGAGCCTTTGTATTGAGGGCTAGCTGAAAAGGGCTTTGGCGCTGAAGTGGTTTCTGAATGTGGAGTTGGTGGCATGTGAAACCCGCCTGTGGAGCCTTCGTTTGTGTGGGAGGCTCACCAACCTGCCCTTCAGGACAATGCACTCAAACGGCATTAAGCATAGTGTGTGAGCACATAGTTTGCTTGAGAGCTGCCTGTCAGCCTGATGGTGTGTGAAGTCAGTGAGCCAAATGGAGTTGTTCTCCCACAAGAACAACTCGGCTGATTCTTCTTCAATATGCAATTCAGCAACATGCAGTGTTGCTTGATGGAATTAGCTCTTACAGCAACATCTGGGTCTAGAGCCTTTGTATTGAGGGCTAGCTGAAAAGGGCTTTGGCGCTGAAGTGGTTTCTGAATGTGGAGTTGGTGGCATGTGAAACCCGCCTGTGGAGCGTTCGTTTGTGTGGGATGCTCACCAAGCTGCCCTTCAGGACAATGCACTCAAACGGCATTTAGCATAGTGTGTGAGCACATAGTTTGCTTGAGAGCTGCCTGTCAGCCTGATGGTGTATGAAGTCAGTGAGCCAAATGGAGTTGTTCCCCCACAAGAACCACTCGGCTGATTCTTCTTCAATATGCAATTCAGCAACATGCAGTGTTGCTTGATGGAATTAGCTCTTACAGCAACATCTGCGTCTAGAGCCTTTGTATTGAGGGCTAGCTGAAAAGGGCTTTGGCGCTGAAGTGGTTTCTCAATGTGGAGTTGGTGGCATGTGAAACCCGCCTGTGGAGCCTTCGTTTGTGTGGGATGCTCACCAAGCTGCCCTTAAGGACAATGCACTCAAACGGCATTAAGCATAGTGTGTGAACACGTAGTTTGCTTGAGAGCTGCCTGTCAGCCTGCTGGTGTGTGAAGTCAGTGAGCCAAATGGAGTTGTTCTCCCACAAGAACCACTCGGCTGATTCTTCTTCAATATGCCATTCAGCAACATGCAGTGTTGCTTGATGGAATTAGCTCTTACAGCAACATCTGCGTCTAGAGCCTTTGTATTGAGGGCTAGCTGAAAAGGGCTTTGGCGCTGAAGTGGTTTCTGAATGTGGAGTTGGTGGCATGTGAAACCCGCCTGTGGAGCCTTCGTTTGTGTGGGAGGCTCACCAACCTGCCCTTCAGGACAATGCACTCAAACGGCATTTAGCATAGTGTGTGAGCACATAGTTTGCTTGAGAGCTGCCTGTCAGCCTGATGGTGTGTGAAGTCAGTGAGCCAAATGGAGTTGTTCTCCCACAAGAACCACTCGGCTGATTCTTCTTCAATATGCAATTCAGCAACATGCAGTGTTGCTTGATGGAATTAGCTGTTACAGCAACATCTGGGTCTAGAGCCTTTGTATTGAGGGCTAGCTGAAAACGGCTTTGGCGCTGAAGTGGTTTCTGAATGTGGAGTTGGTGGCATGTGAAACCCGCCTGTGGAGCCTTCGTTTGTGTGGGATGCTCACCAAGCTGCCCTTCAGGACAATGCACTCAAACGGCATTAAGCATAGTGTGTAAACACGTAGTTTGCTTGAGAGCTGCATGTCAGCCTGATGGTGTGTGAAGTCAGTGAGCCAAATGGAGTTGTTCTCCCACAGGAACCACTCGGCTGATTCTTCTTCAATAAGCAATTCAGCAACATGCAGTGTTGCTTGATGGAATTAGCTCTTACAGCCACATCTGCGACTAGAGCCTTTGTATTTAGGGCTAGCTGAAAACGGCTTTGGCGCTGAAGTGGTTTCTCAATGTGGAGTTGGTGGCATGTGAAACCCGCCTGTGGAGCCTTCCTTTGTGTGGGATGCTCACCAAGCTGCCCTTCAGGACAATGCACTCAAACGGCATTAAGCATAGTGTGTGAACACGTAGTTTGCTTGAGAGCTGCCTGTCAGCCTGATGCTGTGTGAAGTCTGAGCGAAATGGAGTTGTACTCCCACAAGAACCACTCGGCTCATTCTTCTTCAATATGCAATTCAGCAACATGCAGTGTTGCTTGATGGAATTAGCTCTTACAGCAACATCTGCGTCTAGAGCCTTTGTATTTAGGGCTAGCTGAAAAGGGCTTTGGCGCTGAAGTGGTTTCTGAATGTGGAGTTGGTGGCATGTGAAACCCGCCTGTGGAGCCTTCGTTTGTGTGGGATGCTCACCAAGCTGCCCTTCAGGACAATGCACTCAAACGGCATTAAGCATAGTGTGTGAACACGTAGTTTGTTTGAGAGCTGCCTGTCAGCCTGCTGGTGTGTGAAGTCAGTGAGCCAAATGGAGTTGTTCTCCCACAAGAACCACTCGGCTGATTCTTCTTCAATATGCCATTCAGCAACATGCAGTGTTGCTTGATGGAATTAGCTCTTACAGCAACATCTGCGTCTAGAGCCTTTGTATTGAGGGCTAGCTGAAAAGGGCTTTGGCGCTGAAGTGGTTTCTGAATGTGGAGTTGGTGGCATGTGAAACCCGCCTGTGGAGACTTCGTTTGTGTGGGAGGCTCACCAACCTGCCCTTCAGGACAATGCACTCAAACGGCATTAAGCATAGTGTGTGAGCACATAGTTTGCTTGAGAGCTGCCTGTCAGCCTGATGGTGTGTGAAGTCAGTGAGCCAAATGGAGTTGTTCTCCCACAAGAACCACTCGGCTGATTCTTCTTCAATATGCAATTCAGCAACATGCAGTGTTGCTTGATGGAATTAGCTCTTACAGCAACATCTGGGTCTAGAGCCTTTGTATTGAGGGCTAGCTGAAAAGGGCTTTGGCGCTGAAGTGGTTTCTGAATGTGGAGTTGGTGGCATGTGAAACCCGCCTGTGGAGCGTTCGTTTGTGTGGGATGCTCACCAAGCTGCCCTTCAGGACAATGCACTCAAACGGCATTTAGCATAGTGTGTGAGCACATAGTTTGCTTGAGAGCTGCCTGTCAGCCTGATGGTGTATGAAGTCAGTGAGCCAAATGGAGTTGTTCCCCCACAAGAACCACTCGGCTGATTCTTCTTCAATATGCAATTCAGCAACATGCAGTGTTGCTTGATGGAATTAGCTCTTACAGCCACATCTGCGTCTAGAGCCTTTGTATTGAGGGCTAGCTGAAAACGGCTTTGGCGCTGAAGTGGTTTCTGAATGTGGAGTTGGTGGCATGTGAAACCCGCCTGTGGAGCCTTCGTTTGTGTGGGATGCTCACCAAGCTGCCCTTCAGGACAATGCACTCAAACGGCATTAAGCATAGTGTGTGAACACGTAGTTTGCTTGAGAGCTGCCTGTCAGCCTGATGCTGTGTGAAGTCTGAGCGAAATGGAGTTGTACTCCCACAAGAACCACTCGGCTCATTCTTCTTCAATATGCAATTCAGCAACATGCAGTGTTGCTTGATGGAATTAGCTCTTACAGCAACATCTGCGTCTAGAGCCTTTGTATTTAGGGCTAGCTGAAAAGGGCTTTGGCGCTGAAGTGGTTTCTGAATGTGGAGTTGGTGGCATGTGAAACCCGCCTGTGGAGCCTTCGTTTGTGTGGGATGCTCACCAAGCTGCCCTTCAGGACAATGCACTCAAACGGCATTAAGCATAGTGTGTGAACACGTAGTTTGTTTGAGAGCTGCCTGTCAGCCTGCTGGTGTGTGAAGTCAGTGAGCCAAATGGAGTTGTTCTCCCACAAGAACCACTCGGCTGATTCTTCTTCAATATGCCATTCAGCAACATGCAGTGTTGCTTGATGGAATTAGCTCTTACAGCAACATCTGCGTCTAGAGCCTTTGTATTGAGGGCTAGCTGAAAAGGGCTTTGGCGCTGAAGTGGTTTCTGAATGTGGAGTTGGTGGCATGTGAAACCCGCCTGTGGAGACTTCGTTTGTGTGGGAGGCTCACCAACCTGCCCTTCAGGACAATGCACTCAAACGGCATTAAGCATAGTGTGTGAGCACATAGTTTGCTTGAGAGCTGCCTGTCAGCCTGATGGTGTGTGAAGTCAGTGAGCCAAATGGAGTTGTTCTCCCACAAGAACCACTCGGCTGATTCTTCTTCAATATGCAATTCAGCAACATGCAGTGTTGCTTGATGGAATTAGCTCTTACAGCAACATCTGGGTCTAGAGCCTTTGTATTGAGGGCTAGCTGAAAAGGGCTTTGGCGCTGAAGTGGTTTCTGAATGTGGAGTTGGTGGCATGTGAAACCCGCCTGTGGAGCGTTCGTTTGTGTGGGATGCTCACCAAGCTGCCCTTCAGGACAATGCACTCAAACGGCATTTAGCATAGTGTGTGAGCACATAGTTTGCTTGAGAGCTGCCTGTCAGCCTGATGGTGTATGAAGTCAGTGAGCCAAATGGAGTTGTTCCCCCACAAGAACCACTCGGCTGATTCTTCTTCAATATGCAATTCAGCAACATGCAGTGTTGCTTGATGGAATTAGCTCTTACAGCAACATCTGCGTCTAGAGCCTTTGTATTGAGGGCTAGCTGAAAAGGGCTTTGGCGCTGAAGTGGTTTCTGAATGTGGAGTTGGTGGCATGTGAAACCCGCCTGTGGAGCCTTCGTTTGTGTGGGATGCTCACCAAGCTGCCCTTAAGGACAATGCACTCAAACGGCATTAAGCATAGTGTGTGAACACGTAGTTTGCTTGAGAGCTGCCTGTCAGCCTGCTGGTGTGTGAAGTCAGTGAGCCAAATGGAGTTGTTCTCCCACAAGAACCACTCGGCTGATTCTTCTTCAATATGCCATTCAGCAACATGCAGTGTTGCTTGATGGAATTAGCTCTTACAGCAACATCTGCGTCTAGAGCCTTTGTATTGAGGGCTAGCTGAAAAGGGCTTTGGCGCTGAAGTGGTTTCTGAATGTGGAGTTGGTGGCATGTGAAACCCGCCTGTGGAGCCTTCGTTTGTGTGGGAGGCTCACCAACCTGCCCTTCAGGACAATGCACTCAAACGGCATTTAGCATAGTGTGTGAACACATAGTTTGCTTTGAGAGCTGCCTGTCAGCCTGATGGTGTGTGAAGTCAGTGAGCCAAATGGAGTTGTTCTCCCACAAGAACCACTCGGCTGATTCTTCTTCAATATGCAATTCAGCAACATGCAATGTTGCTTGATGGAATTAGCTCTTACAGCAACATCTGGGTCTAGAGCCTTTGTATTTAGGGCTAGCTGAAAACGGCTTTGGCGCTGAAGTGGTTTCTGAATGTGGAGTTGGTGGCATGTGAAACCCGCCTGTGGAGCCTTCGTTTGTGTGGGATGCTCACCAAGCTGCCCTTCAGGACAATGCACTCAAACGACATTAAGCATAGTGTGTAAACACGTAGTTTGCTTGAGAGCTGCCTGTCAGCCTGATGGTGTGTGAAGTCAGTGACCCAAATGGAGTTGTTCTCCCACAAGAACCACTCGGCTGATTCTTCTGCAATAAGCAATTCAGCAACATGCAGTGTTGCTTGATGGAATTAGCTATTACAGCAACATCTGCGTCTAGAGCCTTTGTATTTAGGGCTAGCTGAAAAGGGCTTTGGCGCTGAAGTGGTTTCTGAATGTGGAGTTGGTGGCATGTGAAACCCGCCTGTGTAGCCTTCGTTTGTGTGGGATGCTCACCAAGCTGCCCTTCAGGACAATGCACTCAAACGGCATTTAGCATAGTGTGTGAACACGTGGTTTCTTGAGAGCTGCCTGTCAGCCTGCTGGTGTGTGAAGTCAGTGAGCCAAATGGAGTTGTTCTCCCACAAGAACCACTCGGCTGATTCTTCTTCAATATGCAATTAAGCAACATGCAGTGTTACTTGATGGAATTAGCCCTTACAGCAACATCTGCGTCTAGAGCCTTTGTTTTTATGGCTAGCTGAAAAGGGCTTTGGCGCTGAAGTGGTTTCTGAATGTGGAGTTGGTGGCATGTGAAACCCGCCTGTGGAGCCTTCGTTTGTGTGGGATGCTCACCAACCTGCCCTTCAGGACAATGCACTCAAACGGCATTTAGCATAGTGTGTGAACACGTAGTTTGCTTGAGAGCTGCCTGTCAGCCTGCTGGTTTGTGAAGTCTGAGCCAAATGGAGTTGTTCTCCCACAAGAACCACTCGGCTGATTCTTCTTCAATAAGCAATTCAGCAACATGCAGTGTTGCTTGATGGAATTAGCTCTTACAGCAACATCTGCGTCTAGAGCCTTTGTATTTAGGGCTAGCTGAAAAGGGCTTTGGCGCTGAAGTGGTTTCTGAATGTGGAGTTGGTGGCATGTGAAACCCGCCTGTTGATCCTTCGTTTGTGTGGGATGCTCACCAAGCTGCCCTTCAGGACAATGCACTCAAACGACATTAAGCATAGTGTGTGAACACGTAGTTTGCTTGAGAGCTGCCTGTCAGCATGATGGTGTGTGAAGTCAGTGAGCCAAATGGAGTTGTTCTCCCACAAGAACCACTCGGCTGATTCTTCTTCAATATGCAATTCAGCAACATGCAGTGTTACTTGATGGAATTACCTCTTACAGCAACATCTGCGTCTAGAGCCTTTGTTTTTATGGCTAGCTGAAAACGGCTTTGGCGCTGAAGTGGTTTCTGAATGTGGAGTTGGTGGCATGTGAAACCCGCCTGTGGAGCCTTCGTTTGTGTGGGATGCTCACCAAGCTGCCCT
Organism: Ochotona princeps; assembly: GCF_030435755.1. Classification (NCBI taxonomy): domain Eukaryota; kingdom Metazoa; phylum Chordata; class Mammalia; order Lagomorpha; family Ochotonidae; genus Ochotona; species Ochotona princeps. Next base: position 32,604,018 of record NC_080847.1, read on the forward strand.
TCAGGACAATGCACTCAAACGGCATTAGGCATAGTGTGTGAACACGTAGTTTGCTTGAGAGCTGCGTGTCAGCCTGATGGTGTGTGAAGTCAGTGAGCCAAATGGAGTTGTTCTCCCACAAGAACCACTCAGCTGATTCTTCTTCAATATGCAATTCAGCAACATGCAGTGTTGCTTGATGGAATTAGCTCTTACAGCAACATCTGCATCTAGAGCCTTTGTATTGAGGGCTAGCTGAAAACGGCTTTGGCGCTGAAGTGGTTTCTGAATGTGGAGTTGGTGGCATGTGAAACCCGCCTGTGGAGCCTTCGTTTGTGTGGGATGCTCACCAAGCTGCCCTTCAGGACAATGCACTCAAACGGCATTAAGCATAGTGTGTGAACACGTAGTTTGCTTGAGAGCTGCCTGTCAGCCTGCTGGTGTGTGAAGTCAGTGAGCCAAATGGAGTTGTTCTCCCACAAGAACCACTCTGCTGATTCTTCTTCAATATGCAATTCAGCAACATGCAGTGTTGCTTGATGGAATTAACTCTTACAGCAACATCCGTGTCTAGAGCCTTTGTATTTAGGGCTAGCTGAAAAGGGCTTTGGCGCTGAAGTGGTTTCTGAATGTGGAGTTGGTGGCATGTGAAACCCGCCTGTGGAGCCTTCGTTTGTGTGGGATGCTCACCAAGCTGCCCTTCAGGACAATGCACTCAAACGGCATTAAGCATAGTGTGTGAACACGTAGTTTGCTTGAGAGCTGCGTGTCAGCCTGATGGTGTGTGAAGTCAGTGAGCCAAATGGAGTTGTTCTCCCACAAGAACCACTCGGCTGATTCTTCTTCAATATGCAATTCAGCAACATGCAGTGTTGCTTGATGGAATTATCTCTTACAGCAACATCTGCGTCTAGAGCCCTTGTATTTAGGGCTAGCTGAAAACGGCTTTGGCGCTGAAGTGGTTTCTGAATGTGGAGTTGGTGGCATGTGAAACCCGCCTGTGGAGCCTTCGTTTGTGTGGGATGCTCACCAAGCTGCCCTTCAGGACAATGCACTCAAACGGCATTAAGCATAGTGTCTGAACACGTAGTTTGCTTGAGAGCTGCGTGTCAGTCTGATGCTGTGTGAAGTCAGTGAGCCAAATGGAGTTGTTCTCCCACAAGAACCACTCGGCTGATTCTTCTTCAATATGCAATTCAGCAACATGCAGTGTTGCTTGATGGAATTAGCTCTTACAGCCACATCTGCGTCTAGAGCCTTTGTATTTAGGGCTAGCTGAAAACGGCTTTGGCGCTGAAGTGGTTTCTGAATGTGGAGTTGGTGGCATGTGAAACCCGCCTGTGGAGCCTTCGTTTGTGTGGGATGCTCACCAAGCTGCCCTTCAGGACAATGCACTCAAACGGCATTTAGCATAGTGTGTGAACACGTAGTTTGCTTGAGAGCTGCCTGTCAGCCTGATGGTGTGTGAAGTCAGTGAGCCAAATGGAGTTGTTCTCCCACAAGAACCACTCGGCTGATTCTTCTTCAATATGCAATTCAGCAACATGCAGTGTTGCTTGATGGAATTAGCTCTTACAGCAACATCTGAGTCTAGAACCTTTGTATTTAGGGCTAGCTGGAAAGGGCTTTGGCGCTGAAGTGGTTTCTGAATGTGGAGTTGGTGGCATGTGAAACCTACCTGTGGAGCCTTCGTTTGTGTGGGATGCTCACCAAGCTGCCCTTCAGGACAATGCACTCAAACGGCATGAAGCATAGTGTGTGAACACGTAGTTTGCTTCAGAGCTGCGTGTCAGCCTGATGCTGTGTGAAGTCAGTGAGCCAAATGGAGTTGTTCTCCCACAAGAACCACTCGGCTGATTCTTCTTCAATATGCAATTCAGCAACATGCAGTGTTGCTTGATGGAATTAGCTCTTACAGCCACATCTGCGACTAGAGCCTTTGTATTTAGGGCTAGCTGAAAACGGCTTTGGCGCTGAAGTGGTTTCTGAATGTGGAGTTGGTGGCATGTGAAACCCGCCTGTGGAGCCTTCGTTTGTGTGGGATGCTCACCAAGCTGCCCTTCAGGACAATGCACTCAAACGGCATTTAGCATAGTGTGTGAACACGTGGTTTCTTGAGAGCTGCCTGTCAGCCTGCTGGTGTGTGAAGTCAGTGAGCCAAATGGAGTTGTTCTCCCACAAGAACCACTCGGCTGATTCTTCTTCAATATGCAATTCAGCAACATGCAGTGTTGCTTGATGGAATTAGCTCTTACAGCAACACCTACGTCTAGAGCCTTTGTATTTAGGGCTAGCTGAAAAGGGCTTTGGCGCTGAAGTGGTTTCTGAATGTGGAGTTGGTGGCATGTGAAACCCGCCTGTGGAGCCTTCGTTTGTGTGGGATGCTCACCAAGCTGCCCTTCAGGACAATGCACTCAAATGGCATTAAGCATAGTGTGTGAACACGTAGTTTGCTTGAGAGCTGCCTGTCAGCCTGATGGTGTGTGAAGTCAGTGAGCCAAATGGAGTTGTTCCCCCACAAGAACCACTCGGCTGATTCTTCTTCAATATGCAATTCAGCAACATGCAGTGTTGCTTGATGGAATTAGCTCTTACAGCAACATCTGCGTCTAGAGCCTTTGTATTGAGGGCTAGCTGAAAAGGGCTTTGGCGCTGAAGTGGTTTCTGAATGTGGAGTTGGTGGCATGTGAAACCCGCCTGTGGAGCCTTCGTTTGTGTGGGATGCTCACCAAGCTGCCCTTAAGGACAATGCACTCAAACGGCATTAAGCATAGTGTGTGAACACGTAGTTTGCTTGAGAGCTGCCTGTCAGCCTGCTGGTGTGTGAAGTCAGTGAGCCAAATGGAGTTGTTCTCCCACAAGAACCACTCGGCTGATTCTTCTTCAATATGCCATTCAGCAACATGCAGTGTTGCTTGATGGAATTAGCTCTTACAGCAACATCTGCGTCTAGAGCCTTTGTATTGAGGGCTAGCTGAAAAGGGCTTTGGCGCTGAAGTGGTTTCTGAATGTGGAGTTGGTGGCATGTGAAACCCGCCTGTGGAGCCTTCGTTTGTGTGGGAGGCTCACCAACCTGCCCTTCAGGACAATGCACTCAAACGGCATTTAGCATAGTGTGTGAGCACATAGTTTGCTTGAGAGCTGCCTGTCAGCCTGATGGTGTGTGAAGTCAGTGAGCCAAATGGAGTTGTTCTCCCACAAGAACCACTCGGCTGATTCTTCTTCAATATGCAATTCAGCAACATGCAGTGTTGCTTGATGGAATTAGCTGTTACAGCAACATCTGGGTCTAGAGCCTTTGTATTGAGGGCTAGCTGAAAACGGCTTTGGCGCTGAAGTGGTTTCTGAATGTGGAGTTGGTGGCATGTGAAACCCGCCTGTGGAGCCTTCGTTTGTGTGGGATGCTCACCAAGCTGCCCTTCAGGACAATGCACTCAAACGGCATTAAGCATAGTGTGTAAACACGTAGTTTGCTTGAGAGCTGCATGTCAGCCTGATGGTGTGTGAAGTCAGTGAGCCAAATGGAGTTGTTCTCCCACAGGAACCACTCGGCTGATTCTTCTTCAATAAGCAATTCAGCAACATGCAGTGTTGCTTGATGGAATTAGCTCTTACAGCCACATCTGCGACTAGAGCCTTTGTATTTAGGGCTAGCTGAAAACGGCTTTGGCGCTGAAGTGGTTTCTGAATGTGGAGTTGGTGGCATGTGAAACCCGCCTGTGGAGCCTTCGTTTGTGTGGGATGCTCACCAAGCTACCCTTAAGGACAATGCACTCAAACGGCATTTAGCATAGTGTGTGAACACGTAGTTTGCTTGAGAGCTGCCTGTCAGCCTGCTGGTGTGTGAAGTCAGTGAGCCAAATGGAGTTGTTCTCCCACAAGAACCACTCGGCTGATTCTTCTTCAATATGCAATTCAGCAACATGCAGTACTACTTGATGGAATTAGCCCTTACAGCCACATCTGCGTCTAGAGCCTTTGTATTTAGGGCTAGCTGAAAACGGCTTTGGCGCTGAAGTGGTTTCTGAATGTGGAGTTGGTGGCATGTGAAACCCGCCTGTGGAGCGTTCGTTTGTGTGGGATGCTCACCAAGCTGCCCTTCAGGACAATGCACTCAAACGGCATTTAGCATAGTGTGTGAACACGTAGTTTGCTTGAGAGCTGCCTGTCAGCCTGATGGTGTGTAAAGTCAGTGAGCCAAATGGAGTTGTTCTCCCACAAGAACCACTCGGCTGATTCTTCTTCAATATGCAATTCAGCAACATGCAGTGTTACTTGATGGAATTAGCTCTTACAGCAACATCTGCGTCTAGAGCCTTTGTATTTAGGGCTAGCTGAAAACGGCTTTGGCGCTGAAGTGGTTTCTGAATGTGGAGTTGGTGGCATGTGAAACCCGCCTGTGGAGCCTTCGTTTGTGTGGGATGCTCACCAACATGCCCTTCAGGACAATGCACTCAAACGGCATTAAACATAGTGTGTGAACACGTAGTTTGCTTGAGAGCTGCCTGTCAGCCTGATGGTGTGTGAAGTCAGTGAGCCAAATAGAGTTGTTCTCCCACAAGAACCACTCGGCTGATTCTTCTTCAATATGCAATTCAGCAACATGCAGTGTTGCTTGATGGAATTAGCTCTTACAGCAACATCTGCGTCTAGAGCCTTTGTATTTAGGGCTAGCTGAAAACGGCTTTGGCGCTGAAGTGGTTTCTGAACGTGGAGTTGGTAGCATGTGAAATCCGCCTGTGGAGCCTTCGTTTGTGTGGGATGCTCACCAAGCTGCCCTTCAGGACAATGCACTCAAACGGCATTAAGCATAGTGTGTGAACACGTAGTTTGCTTGAGAGCTGTGTGTCAGCCTGATGGTGTGTGAAGTCAGTGAGCCAAATGGAGTTGTTCTCCCACAAGAACCACTCGGCTGATTCTTCTTCAATATGCAATTCAGCAACATGCAGTGTTGTTTGATGGAATTAGCTCTTACAGCAACATCTGCGTCTAGAGCCTTTGTATTTAGGGCTAGCTGAAAAGGGCTTTGGCGCTGAAGTGGTTTCTGAATGTGGAGTTGGTGGCATGTGAAACCCGCCTGTGGAGCCTTCGTTTGTGTGGGATGCTCACCAACCTGCGCTTCAGGACAATGCACTCAAACGGCATTAAGCATAGTGTGTGAACACGTAGTTTGTTTGAGAGCTGCCTGTCAGCCTGATGGTGTGTGAAGTCAGTGAGCCAAATGGAGTTGTTCTCCCACAAGAACCACTCGGCTGATTCTTCTTCAATATGCAATTCAGCAACATGCAGTGTTGCTTGATGGAATTAGCTGTTACAGCAACATCTGGGTCTAGAGCCTTTGTATTGAGGGCTAGCTGAAAAGGGCTTTGGCGCTGAAGTGGTTTCTGAATGTGGAGTTGGTGGCATGTGAAACCCGCCTGTGGAGCCTTCGTTTGTGTGGGATGCTCACCAAGCTGCCCTTCAGGACAATGCACTCAAACGGCATTAAGCATAGTGTGTGAACACGTAGTTTGCTTGAGAGCTGCCTGTCAGCCTGATGGTGTGTGAAGTCAGTGAGCCAAATGGAGTTGTTCTCCCACAAGAACCACTCGGCTGATTCTTCTTCAATATGCAATTCAGCAACATGCAGTGTTGCTTGATGGAATTAGCTCTTACAGCAACATCTGCGTCTAGAGCCTTTGTATTTAGGGCTAGCTGAAAACGGCTTTGGCGCTGAAGTGGTTTCTGAATGTGGAGTTGGTGGCATGTGAAACCCGCCTGTGGAGCCTTCGTTTGTGTGGGATGCTCATCATCCTGCCCTTCAGGACAATGCACTCAAACGGCATTAGGCATAGTGTGTGAACACGTAGTTTGCTTGAGAGCTGCCTGTCAGACTGATGGTGTGTGAAGTCAGTGAGCCAAATAGAGTTGTTCTCCCACAAGAACCACTCGGCTGATTCTTCTTCAATATGCAATTCAGCAACATGCAGTGTTGCTTGATGGAATTAGCTCTTACAGCATCATCTGGGTCTAGAGCCTTTGTATTTGGGGCTAGCTGAAAACGGCTTTGGCGCTGAAGTGGTTTCTAAATGTGGAGTTGGTGGCATGTGAAACCCGCCTGTGGAGCCTTCCTTTGTGTGGGATGCTCACCAACCTGCCCTTCAGGACAATGCACTCAAACGGCATTAAGCATAGTGTGTGAACACGTAGTTTGCTTGAGAGCTGCCTGTCAGCCTGATGCTGTGTGAAGTCTGAGCGAAATGGAGTTGTACTCCCACAAGAACCACTCGGCTCATTCTTCTTCAATATGCAATTCAGCAACATGCAGTGTTGCTTGATGGAATTAGCTCTTACAGCAACATCTGCGTCTAGAGCCTTTGTATTTAGGGCTAGCTGAAAAGGGCTTTGGCGCTGAAGTGGTTTCTGAATGTGGAGTTGGTGGCATGTGAAACCCGCCTGTGGAGCCTTCGTTTGTGTGGGATGCTCACCAAGCTGCCCTTCAGGACAATGCACTCAAACGGCATTAAGCATAGTGTGTGAACACGTAGTTTGTTTGAGAGCTGCCTGTCAGCCTGCTGGTGTGTGAAGTCAGTGAGCCAAATGGAGTTGTTCTCCCACAAGAACCACTCGGCTGATTCTTCTTCAATATGCCATTCAGCAACATGCAGTGTTGCTTGATGGAATTAGCTCTTACAGCAACATCTGCGTCTAGAGCCTTTGTATTGAGGGCTAGCTGAAAAGGGCTTTGGCGCTGAAGTGGTTTCTGAATGTGGAGTTGGTGGCATGTGAAACCCGCCTGTGGAGACTTCGTTTGTGTGGGAGGCTCACCAACCTGCCCTTCAGGACAATGCACTCAAACGGCATTAAGCATAGTGTGTGAGCACATAGTTTGCTTGAGAGCTGCCTGTCAGCCTGATGGTGTGTGAAGTCAGTGAGCCAAATGGAGTTGTTCTCCCACAAGAACCACTCGGCTGATTCTTCTTCAATATGCAATTCAGCAACATGCAGTGTTGCTTGATGGAATTAGCTCTTACAGCAACATCTGCGTCTAGAGCCTTTGTATTGAGGGCTAGCTGAAAACGGCTTTGGCGCTGAAGTGGTTTCTGAATGTGGAGTTGGTGGCATGTGAAACCCGCCTGTGGAGCGTTCGTTTGTGTGGGATGCTCACCAAGCTGCCCTTCAGGACAATGCACTCAAACGGCATTTAGCATAGTGTGTGAGCACATAGTTTGCTTGAGAGCTGCCTGTCAGCCTGATGGTGTATGAAGTCAGTGAGCCAAATGGAGTTGTTCCCCCACAAGAACCACTCGGCTGATTCTTCTTCAATATGCAATTCAGCAACATGCAGTGTTGCTTGATGGAATTAGCTCTTACAGCAACATCTGCGTCTAGAGCCTTTGTATTGAGGGCTAGCTGAAAAGGGCTTTGGCGCTGAAGTGGTTTCTGAATGTGGAGTTGGTGGCATGTGAAACCCGCCTGTGGAGCCTTCGTTTGTGTGGGATGCTCACCAAGCTGCCCTTCAGGACAATGCACTCAAACGGCATTAAGCATAGTGTGTGAACACGTAGTTTGCTTGAGAGCTGCCTGTCAGCCTGCTGGTGTGTGAAGTCAGTGAGCCAAATGGAGTTGTTCTCCCACAAGAACCACTCGGCTGATTCTTCTTCAATATGCCATTCAGCAACATGCAGTGTTGCTTGATGGAATTAGCTCTTACAGCAACATCTGCGTCTAGAGCCTTTGTATTGAGGGCTAGCTGAAAAGGGCTTTGGCGCTGAAGTGGTTTCTGAATGTGGAGTTGGTGGCATGTGAAACCCGCCTGTGGAGCCTTCGTTTGTGTGGGAGGCTCACCAACCTGCCCTTCAGGACAATGCACTCAAACGGCATTTAGAATAGTGTGTGAACACATAGTTTGCTTTGAGAGCTCCCTGTCAGCCTGATGGTGTGTGAAGTCAGTGAGCCAAATGGAGTTGTTCTCCCACAAGAACCACTCGGCTGATTCTTCTTCAATATGCAATTCAGCAACATGCAATGTTGCTTGATGGAATTAGCTCTTACAGCAACATCTGGGTCTAGAGCCTTTGTATTTAGGGCTAGCTGAAAACGGCTTTGGCGCTGAAGTGGTTTCTGAATGTGGAGTTGGTGGCATGTGAAACCCGCCTGTGGAGCCTTCGTTTGTGTGGGATGCTCACCAAGCTGCCCTTCAGGACAATGCACTCAAACGACATTAAGCATAGTGTGTAAACACGTAGTTTGCTTGAGAGCTGCCTGTCAGCCTGATGGTGTGTGAAGTCAGTGACCCAAATGGAGTTGTTCTCCCACAAGAACCACTCGGCTGATTCTTCTGCAATAAGCAATTCAGCAACATGCAGTGTTGCTTGATGGAATTAGCTATTACAGCAACATCTGCGTCTAGAGCCTTTGTATTTAGGGCTAGCTGAAAAGGGCTTTGGCGCTGAAGTGGTTTCTGAATGTGGAGTTGGTGGCATGTGAAACCCGCCTGTGTAGCCTTCGTTTGTGTGGGATGCTCACCAAGCTGCCCTTCAGGACAATGCACTCAAACGGCATTTAGCATAGTGTGTGAACACGTGGTTTCTTGAGAGCTGCCTGTCAGCCTGCTGGTGTGTGAAGTCAGTGAGCCAAATGGAGTTGTTCTCCCACAAGAACCACTCGGCTGATTCTTCTTCAATATGCAATTAAGCAACATGCAGTGTTGCTTGATGGAATTAGCCCTTACAGCAACATCTGCGTCTAGAGCCTTTGTATTTAGGGCTAGCTGAAAACGGCTTTGGCGCTGAAGTGGTTTCTGAATGTGGAGTTGGTGGCATGTGAAACCCGCCTGTGGAGCCTTCGTTTGTGTGGGATGCTCACCAACCTGCCCTTCAGGACAATGCACTCAAACGGCATTTAGCATAGTGTGTGAACACGTAGTTTGCTTGAGAGCTGCCTGTCAGCCTGCTGGTTTGTGAAGTCTGAGCCAAATGGAGTTGTTCTCCCACAAGAACCACTCGGCTGATTCTTCTTCAATATGCAATTCAGCAACATGCAGTGTTGCTTGATGGAATTAGCTCTTACAGCAACATCTGCGTCTAGAGCCTTTGTATTTAGGGCTAGGTGAAAAGGGCTTTGGCGCTGAAGTGGTTTCTGAATGTGGAGTTGGTGGCATGTGAAACCCGCCTGTTGATCCTTCGTTTGTGTGGGATGCTCACCAAGCTGCCCTTCAGGACAATGCACTCAAACGACATTAAGCATAGTGTGTGAACACGTAGTTTGCTTGAGAGCTGCCTGTCAGCATGATGGTGTGTGAAGTCAGTGAGCCAAATGGAGTTGTTCTCCCACAAGAACCACTCGGCTGATTCTTCTTCAATATGCAATTCAGCAACATGCAGTGTTGCTTGATGGAATTAGCTCTTACAGCAACATCTGCGTCTAGAGCCTTTGTTTTTATGGCTAGCTGAAAACGGCTTTGGCGCTGAAGTGGTTTCTGAATGTGGAGTTGGTGGCATGTGAAACCCGCCTGTGGAGCCTTCGTTTGTGTGGGATGCTCACCAAGCTGCCCTTCAGGACAATGCACTCAAACGGCATTAGGCATAGTGTGTGAACACGTAGTTTGCTTGAGAGCTGCGTGTCAGCCTGATGGTGTGTGAAGTCAGTGAGCCAAATGGAGTTGTTCTCCCACAAGAACCACTCAGCTGATTCTTCTTCAATATGCAATTCAGCAACATGCAGTGTTGCTTGATGGAATTAGCTCTTACAGCAACATCTGCATCTAGAGCCTTTGTATTGAGGGCTAGCTGAAAACGGCTTTGGCGCTGAAGTGGTTTCTGAATGTGGAGTTGGTGGCATGTGAAACCCGCCTGTGGAGCCTTCGTTTGTGTGGGATGCTCACCAAGCTGCCCTTCAGGACAATGCACTCAAACGGCATTAAGCATAGTGTGTGAACACGTAGTTTGCTTGAGAGCTGCCTGTCAGCCTGCTGGTGTGTGAAGTCAGTGAGCCAAATGGAGTTGTTCTCCCACAAGAACCACTCTGCTGATTCTTCTTCAATATGCAATTCAGCAACATGCAGTGTTGCTTGATGGAATTAACTCTTACAGCAACATCCGTGTCTAGAGCCTTTGTATTTAGGGCTAGCTGAAAAGGGCTTTGGCGCTGAAGTGGTTTCTGAATGTGGAGTTGGTGGCATGTGAAACCCGCCTGTGGAGCCTTCGTTTGTGTGGGATGCTCACCAAGCTGCCCTTCAGGACAATGCACTCAAACGGCATTAAGCATAGTGTGTGAACACGTAGTTTGCTTGAGAGCTGCGTGTCAGCCTGATGGTGTGTGAAGTCAGTGAGCCAAATGGAGTTGTTCTCCCACAAGAACCACTCGGCTGATTCTTCTTCAATATGCAATTCAGCAACATGCAGTGTTGCTTGATGGAATTATCTCTTACAGCAACATCTGCGTCTAGAGCCCTTGTATTTAGGGCTAGCTGAAAACGGCTTTGGCGCTGAAGTGGTTTCTGAATGTGGAGTTGGTGGCATGTGAAACCCGCCTGTGGAGCCTTCGTTTGTGTGGGATGCTCACCAAGCTGCCCTTCAGGACAATGCACTCAAACGGCATTAAGCATAGTGTCTGAACACGTAGTTTGCTTGAGAGCTGCGTGTCAGTCTGATGCTGTGTGAAGTCAGTGAGCCAAATGGAGTTGTTCTCCCACAAGAACCACTCGGCTGATTCTTCTTCAATATGCAATTCAGCAACATGCAGTGTTGCTTGATGGAATTAGCTCTTACAGCCACATCTGCGTCTAGAGCCTTTGTATTTAGGGCTAGCTGAAAACGGCTTTGGCGCTGAAGTGGTTTCTGAATGTGGAGTTGGTGGCATGTGAAACCCGCCTGTGGAGCCTTCGTTTGTGTGGGATGCTCACCAAGCTGCCCTTCAGGACAATGCACTCAAACAGCATTTAGCATAGTGTGTGAACACGTAGTTTGCTTGAGAGCTGCCTGTCAGCCTGATGGTGTGTGAAGTCAGTGAGCCAAATGGAGTTGTTCTCCCACAAGAACCACTCGGCTGATTCTTCTTCAATATGCAATTCAGCAACATGCAGTGTTGCTTGATGGAATTAGCTCTTACAGCAACATCTGCGTCTAGAGCCTTTGTATTTAGGGCTAGCTGGAAAGGGCTTTGGCGCTGAAGTGGTTTCTGAATGTGGAGTTGGTGGCATGTGAAACCTACCTGTGGAGCCTTCGTTTGTGTGGGATGCTCACCAAGCTGCCCTTCAGGACAATGCACTCAAACGGCATTAAGCATAGTGTGTGAACACGTAGTTTGCTTCAGAGCTGCGTGTCAGCCTGATGCTGTGTGAAGTCAGTGAGCCAAATGGAGTTGTTCTCCCACAAGAACCACTCGGCTGATTCTTCTTCAATATGCAATTCAGCAACATGCAGTGTTGCTTGATGGAATTAGCTCTTACAGCCACATCTGCGACTAGAGCCTTTGTATTTAGGGCTAGCTGAAAACGGCTTTGGCGCTGAAGTGGTTTCTGAATGTGGAGTTGGTGGCATGTGAAACCCGCCTGTGGAGCCTTCGTTTGTGTGGGATGCTCACCAAGCTGCCCTTCAGGACAATGCACTCAAACGGCATTTAGCATAGTGTGTGAACACGTGGTTTCTTGAGAGCTGCCTGTCAGCCTGCTGGTGTGTGAAGTCAGTGAGCCAAATGGAGTTGTTCTCCCACAAGAACCACTCGGCTGATTCTTCTTCAATATGCAATTCAGCAACATGCAGTGTTGCTTGATGGAATTAGCTCTTACAGCAACACCTACGTCTAGAGCCTTTGTATTTAGGGCTAGCTGAAAAGGGCTTTGGCGCTGAAGTGGTTTCTGAATGTGGAGTTGGTGGCATGTGAAACCCGCCTGTGGAGCCTTCGTTTGTGTGGGATGCTCACCAAGCTGCCCTTCAGGACAATGCACTCAAATGGCATTAAGCATAGTGTGTGAACACGTAGTTTGCTTGAGAGCTGCCTGTCAGCCTGATGCTGTGTGAAGTCAGTGAGCCAAATGGAGTTGTTCTCCCACAAGAACCACTCGGCTGATTCTTCTTCAATATGCAATTCAGCAACATGCAGTGTTGCTTGATGGAATTAGCTCTTACAGCAACACCTACGTCTAGAGCCTTTGTATTTAGGGCTAGCTGAAAACGGCTTTGGCGCTGAAGTGGTTTCTGAATGTGGAGTTGGTGGCATGTGAAACCCGCCTGTGGAGCCTTCGTTTGTGTTGGATGCTCACCAAGCTGCCCTTCAGGACAATGCACTCAAACGGCATTAGGCATAGTATGTGAACACGTAGTTTGCTTGAGAGCTGCCTGTCAGCCTGATGGTGTGTGAAGTCAGTGAGCCAAATGGAGTTGTTCTCCCACAAGAACCACTCGGCTGATTCTTCTTCAATATGCAATTCAGCAACATGCAGTGTTGCTTGATGGAATTAGCTCTTACAGCAACATCTGTGTCTAGAGCCTTTGTATTTAGGGCTAGCTGAAAAGGGCTTTGGCGCTGAAGTGGTTTCTGAATGTGGAGTTGGTGGCATGTGAAACCCGCCTGTGGAGCCTTCGTTTGTGTGGGATGCTCACCAAGCTGCCCTTCAGGACAATGCACTCAAACGGCATTAAGCATAGTGTCTGAACACGTAGTTTGCTTGAGAGCTGCGTGTCAGCCTGATGCTGTGTGAAGTCAGTGAGCCAAATGGAGTTGTTCTCCCACAAGAACCACTCGGCTGATTCTTCTTCAATATGCAATTCAGCAACATGCAGTGTTGCTTGATGGAATTAGCTCTTACAGCCACACCTACGTCTAGAGCCTTTGTATTTAGGGCTAGCTGAAAACGGCTTTGGCGCTGAAGTGGTTTCTGAATGTGGAGTTGGTGGCATGTGAAACCCGCCTGTGGAGCCTTCGTTTGTGTGGGATGCTCACCAAGCTGCCCTTCAGGACAATGCACTCAAACGGCATTAAGCATAGTGTGTGAACACGTAGTTTGCTTGAGAGCTGCGTGTCAGCCTGATGGTGTGTGAAGTCAGTGAGCCAAATGGAGTTGTTCTCCCACAAGAACCACTCGGCTGATTCTTCTTCAATATGCAATTCAGCAACATGCAGTGTTGCTTGATGGAATTATCTCTTACAGTAACATCTGCGTCTAGAGCCTTTGTATTTAGGGCTAGCTGAAAACGGCTTTGGCGCTGAAGTGGTTTCTGAATGTGGAGTTGGTGGCATGTGAAACCCGCCTGTGGAGCCTTCGTTTGTGTGGGATCTCACCAGCCTGCCCTTCAGGACAATGCACTCAAACGGCATTAAGCATAGTGTCTGAACACGTAGTTTGCTTGAGAGCTTCGTGTCAGCCTGATGCTGTGTGAAGTCAGTGAGCCAAATGGAGTTGTTCTCCCACAAGAACCACTCGGCTGATTCTTCTTCAATATGCAATTCAGCAACATGCAGTGTTGCTTGATGGAATTAGCTCTTACAGCAACATCTGTGTCTAGAGCCTTTGTATTTAGGGCTAGCTGAAAAGGGCTTTGGCGCTGAAGTGGTTTCTGAATGTGGAGTTGGTGGAATGTGAAACCCGCCTGTGGAGCCTTCGTTTGTGTGGGATGCTCACCAAGCTGCCCTTCAGGACAATGCACTCAAACGGCATTAAGCATAGTGTCTGAACACGTAGTTTGCTTGAGAGCTGCCTGTCAGCCTGATGCTGTGTGAAGTCAGTGAGCCAAATGGAGTTGTTCTCCCACAAGAACCACTCGGCTGATTCTTCTTCAATATGCAATTCAGCAACATGCAGTGTTGCTTGATGGAATTAGCTCTTACAGCCACATCTGCGACTAGAGCCTTTGTATTTAGGGCTAGGTGAAAAGGGCTTTGGCGCTGAAGTGGTTTCTGAATGTGGAGTTGGTGGCATGTGAAACCCGCCTGTGGAGCCTTCGTTTGTGTGGGATGCTCACCAAGCTGCCTTTCAGGACAATGCACTCAAACGGCATTAAGCATAGTGTGTGAACACGTAGTTTGCTTGAGAGCTGCCTGTCAGCCTGATGGTGTGTGAAGTCAGTGAGCCAAATGGAGTTGTTCTCCCACAAGAACCACTCGGCTGATTCTTCTTCAATATGCAATTCAGCAACATGCAGTGTTGCGTGATGGAATTATCTCTTACAGCAACATCTGCGTCTAGAGCCTTTGTATTTAGGGCTAGCTGAAAAGGGCTTTGGCGCTGAAGTGGTTTCTGAATGTGGAGTTGGTGGCATGTGAAACCCGCCTGTGGAGCCTTCGTTTGTGTGGGATGCTCACCAACCTGCCCTTCAGGACAATGCACTCAAACGGCATTAAGCATAGTGTGTGAACACGTAGTTTGCTTGAGAGCTGCCTGTCAGCCTGATGCTGTGTGAAGTCAGTGAGCCAAATGGAGTTGTTCTCCCACAAGAACCACTCGGCTGATTCTTCTTCAATATGCAATTCAGCAACATGCAGTGTTGCTTGATGGAATTAGCTCTTACAGCCACATCTGCGACTAGAGCCTTTGTATTTAGGGCTAGCTGAAAACGGCTTTGGCGCTGAAGTGGTTTCTGAATGTGGAGTTGGTGGCATGTGAAACCCGCCTGTGGAGCCTTCGTTTGTGTGGGATGCTCACCAAGCTGCCCCTCAGGACAATGCACTCAAACGGCATTAAGCATAGTGTGTGAACACGTAGTTTGCTTGAGAGCTGCGTGTCAGCCTGATGGTGTGTGAAGTCAGTGAGCCAAATGGAGTTGTTCTCCCACAAGACCCACTCGGCTGATTCTTCTTCAATATGCAATTCAGCAACATGCAGTGTTGCTTGATGGAATTAGCTCTTACAGCAACATCTGCGTCTAGAGCCTTTGTATTTAGGGCTAGGTGAAAGTGGCTTTGGCGCTGAAGTGGTTTCTGAATGTGGAGTTGGTGGCATGTGAAACCCGCCTGTGGAGCCTTCGTTTGTGTGGGATGCTCACCAAGCTGCCCTTCAGGACAATGCACTCAAACGGCATTAAGCATAGTGTGTGAACACGTAGTTTGCTTGAGAGCTGCCTGTCAGCCTGATGCTGTGTGAAGTCAGTGAGCCAAATGGAGTTGTTCTCCCACAAGAACCACTCGGCTGATTCTTCTTCAATATGCAATTCAGCAACATGCAGTGTTGCTTGATGGAATTAGCTCTTACAGCAACACCTACGTCTAGAGCCTTTGTATTTAGGGCTAGCTGAAAAGGGCTTTGGCGCTGAAGTGGTTTCTGAATGTGGAGTTGGTGGCATGTGAAACCCGCCTGTGGAGCCTTCGTTTGTGTGGGATGCTCACCAAGCTGCCCTTCAGGACAATGCACTCAAACGGCATTAAGCATAGTGTGTGAACACGTAGTTTGCTTGAGAGCTGCCTGTCAGCCTGATGCTGTGTGAAGTCAGTGAGCCAAATGGAGTTGTTCTCCCACAAGAACCACTCGGCTGATTCTTCTTCAATATGCAATTCAGCAACATGCAGTGTTGCTTGATGGAATTAGCTCTTACAGCAACATCTGCGACTAGAGCCTTTGTATTTAGGGCTAGCTGAAAAGGGCTTTGGCGCTGAAGTGGTTTCTGAATGTGGAGTTGGTGGCATGTGAAACCCGCCTGTGGAGCCTTCGTTTGTGTGGGATGCTCACCAAGCTGCCCTTCAGGACAATGCACTCAAACGGCATTAAGCATAGTGTGTGAACACGTAGTTTGCTTGAGAGCTGTGTGTCAGCCTGATGGTGTGTGAAGTCAGTGAGCCAAATGGAGTTGTTCTCCCACAAGAACCACTCGGCTGATTCTTCTTCAATATGCAATTCAGCAACATGCAGTGTTGCTTGATGGAATTAGCTCTTACAGCAACATCTGCGTCTAGAGCCTTTGTATTTAGGGCTAGCTGAAAACGGCTTTGGCGCTGAAGTGGTTTCTGAATGTGGAGTTGGTGGCATGTGAAACCCGCCTGTGGAGCCTTCGTTTGTGTGGGATGCTCACCAAGCTGCCCTTCAGGACAATGCACTCAAACGGCATTAACCACAGTGTGTGAACACGTAGTTTGCTTGAGAGCTGCCTGTCCGCCTGATGGTGTGTGAAGTCAGTGAGCCAAATGGAGTTGTTCTCCCACAAGAACCACTCGGCTGATTCTTCTTCAATATGCAATTCAGCAACATGCAGTGTTGCTTGATGGAATTAGCTCTTACAGCCACATCTGCGTCTAGAGCCTTTGTATTTAGGGCTAGCTGAAAACGGCTTTGGCGCTGAAGTGGTTTCTGAATGTGGAGTTGGTGGCATGTGAAACCCGCCTGTGGAGCCTTCGTTTGTGTGGGATCTCACCAGCCTGCCCTTCAGGACAATGCACTCAAACGGCATTAAGCATAGTGTCTGAACACGTAGTTTGCTTGAGAGCTTCGTGTCAGCCTGATGCTGTGTGAAGTCAGTGAGCCAAATGGAGTTGTTCTCCCACAAGAACCACTCGGCTGATTCTTCTTCAATATGCAATTCAGCAACATGCAGTGTTGCTTGATGGAATTAGCTCTTACAGCAACACCTACGTCTAGAGCCTTTGTATTTAGGGCTAGCTGAAAAGGGCTTTGGCGCTGAAGTGGTTTCTGAATGTGGAGTTGGTGGCATGTGAAACCCGCCTGTGGAGCCTTCGTTTGTGTGGGATGCTCACCAAGCTGCCCTTCAGGACAATGCACTCAAACGGCATTAAGCATAGTGTCTGAACACGTAGTTTGCTTGAGAGCTGCCTGTCAGCCTGATGCTGTGTGAAGTCAGTGAGCCAAATGGAGTTGTTCTCCCACAAGAACCACTCGGCTGATTCTTCTTCAATATGCAATTCAGCAACATGCAGTGTTGCTTGATGGAATTAGCTCTTACAGCCACATCTGCGATAGAGCCTTTGTATTTAGGGCTAGGTGAAAAGGGCTTTGGCGCTGAAGTGGTTTCTGAATGTGGAGTTGGTGGCATGTGAAACCCGCCTGTGGAGCCTTCGTTTGTGTGGGATGCTCACCAAGCTGCCCTTCAGGACAATGCACTCAAACGGCATTAAGCATAGTGTGTGAACACGTAGTTTGCTTGAGAGCTGCCTGTCAGCCTGATGGTGTGTGAAGTCAGTGAGCCAAATGGAGTTGTTCTCCCACAAGAACCACTCGGCTGATTCTTCTTCAATATGCAATTCAGCAACATGCAGTGTTGCGTGATGGAATTATCTCTTACAGCAACATCTGCGTCTAGAGCCTTTGTATTTAGGGCTAGCTGAAAAGGGCTTTGGCGCTGAAGTGGTTTCTGAATGTGGAGTTGGTGGCATGTGAAACCCGCCTGTGGAGCCTTCGTTTGTGTGGGATGCTCACCAACCTGCCCTTCAGGACAATGCACTCAAACGGCATTAAGCATAGTGTGTGAACACGTAGTTTGCTTGAGAGCTGCTTGTCAGCCTGATGGTGTGTGAAGTCAGTGAGCCAAATGGAGTTGTTCTCCCACAAGACCCACTCGGCTGATTCTTCTTCAATATGCAATTCAGCAACATGCAGTGTTGCTTGATGGAATTAGCTCTTACAGCCACATCTACGACTAGAGCTTGTGTATTTAGGGCTAGCTGAAAACGGCTTTGGCGCTGAAGTGGTTTCTGAATGTGGAGTTGGTGGCATGTGAAACCCGCCTGTGGAGCCTTCGTTTGTGTGGGATGCTCACCAAGCTGCCCTTCAGGACAATGCACTCCAACGGCATTTAGCATAGTGTGTGAACACGTAGTTTGCTTGAGAGCTGCGTGTCAGCCTGATGCTGTGTGAAGTCAGTGAGCCAAATGGAGTTGTTCTCCCACAAGAACCACTCGGCTGATTCTTCTTCAATATGCAATTCAGCAACATGCAGTGTTGCTTGATGGAATTAGCTCTTACAGCCACATCTGCGACTAGAGCCTTTGTATTTAGGGCTAGCTGAAAAGGGCTTTGGCGCCGAAGTGGTTTTTGAATGTGGAGTTGGTGGCATGTGAAACCCGCCTGTGGAACCTTCGTTTGTGTGGGATGCTCACCAAGCTGCCCTTCAGGACAATGCACTCAAACGGCATTAAGCATAGTGTGTGAACACGTAGTTTGCTTGAGAGCTGCCTGTCAGCCTGATGCTGTGTGAAGTCAGTGAGCCAAATGGAGTTGTTCTCCCACAAGAACCACTCGGCTGATTCTTCTTCAATATGCAATTCAGCAACATGCAGTGTTGCTTGATGGAATTAGCTCTTACAGCAACATCTGCGTCTAGAGCCTTTGTATTTAGGGCTAGCTGAAAAGGGCTTTGGCGCTGAAGTGGTTTCTGAATGTGGAGTTGGTGGCATGTGAAACCCGCATGTGGAGCCTTCGTTTGTGTGGGATGCTCACCAAGCTGCCCTTCAGGACAATGCACTCAAACGGCATTAAGCATAGTGTGTGAACACGTAGTTTGCTTGAGAGCTACGTGTCAGCCTGATGCTGTGTGAAGTCAGTGAGCCAAATGGAGTTGTTCTCCCACAAGAACCACTCGGCTGATTCTTCTTCAATATGCAATTCAGCAACATGAAGTGTTGCTTGATGGAATTAGCTCTTACAGCCACATCTGCGTCTAGAGCCTTTGTATTTAGGGCTAGCTGAAAAGGGCTTTGGCGCTGAAGTGGTTTCTGAATGTGGAGTTGGTGGCATGTGAAACCCGCCTGTGGAGCCTTCGTTTGTGTGGGATGCTCACCAAGCTGCCCTTCAGGACAATGCACTCAAACGGCATTAAGCATAGTGTGTGAACACGTAGTTTGCTTGAGAGCTGCGTGTCAGCCTGATGGTGTGTGAAGTCAGTGAGCCAAATGGAGTTGTTCTCCCACAAGAATCACTCGGCTGATTCTTCTTCAATATGCAATTCAGCAACATGCAGTGTTGCTTGATGGAATTATCTCTTACAGCCACATCTGCGTCTAGAGCCTTTGTATTTAGGGCTAGCTGAAAACGGCTTTGGCGCTGAAGTGGTTTCTGAATGTGAAGTTGGTGGCATGTGAAACCCGCCTGTGGAGCCTTCGTTTGTGTGGGATGCTCACCAAGCTGCCCTTCAGGACAATGCACTCAAACGGCATTAAGCATAGTGTGTGAACACGTAGTTTGCTTGAGAGCTGCCTGTCAGCCTGATGGTGTGTGAAGTCAGTGAGCCAAATGGAGTTGTTCTCCCACAAGAACCACTCGGCTGATTCTTCTTCAATATGCAATTCAGCAACATGCAGTGTTGCTTGATGGAATTAACTCTTACAGCAACATCTGTGTCTAGAGCCTCTGTATTTAGGGCTAGCTGAAAAGGGCTTTGGCGCTGAAGTGGTTTCTGAATGTGGAGTTGGTGGCATGTGAAACCCGCCTGTGGAGCCTTCGTTTGTGTGGGATGCTCACCAAGCTGTCCTTCAGGACAATGCACTCAAACGGCATTAAGCATAGTGTGTGAACAGGTAGTTTGCTTCAGAGCTGCCTGTCAGCCTGATGCTGTGTGAAGTCAGTGAGCCAAATGGTGTTGTTCTCCCACAAGAACCACTCGGCTGATTCTTCTTCAATATGCAATTCAGCAACATGCAGTGTTGCTTGATGGAATTAGCTCTTACAGCCACATCTGCGTCTAGAGCCTTTGTATTTAGGGCTAGCTGAAAAGGGCTTTGGCGCTGAAGTGGTTTCTGAATGTGGAGTTGGTGGCATGTGAAAACCGGCCTGTGGAGCCTTCGTTTGTGTGGGATGCTCACCAAGCTGCCCTTCAGGACAATGCACTCAAACGGCATTAAGCATAGTGTGTGAACATGTAGTTTGCTTGAGAGCTGCCTGTCAGCCTGATGCTGTGTGAAGTCAGTGAGCCAAATGGAGTTGTTCTCCCACAAGAACCACTCAGCTGATTCTTCTTCAATATGCAATTCAGCAACATGCAGTGTTGCTTGATGGAATTAGCTCTTACAGCCACATCTGCGACTAGAGCCTTTGTATTTAGGGCTAGCTGAAAAGGGCTTTGGCGCTGAAGTGGTTTCTGAATGTGGAGTTGGTGGCATGTGAAACCCGCCTGTGGAGCCTTCGTTTGTGTGGGATGCTCACCAAGCTGCCCTTCAGGACAATGCACTCAAACGGCATTAAGCATAGTGTGTGAACACGTAGTTTGCTTGAGAGCTGCCTGTCCGCCTGATGGTGTGTGAAGTCAGTGAGCCAAATGGAGTTGTTCTCCCACAAGAACCACTCGGCTGATTCTTCTTCAATATGCCATTCAGCAACATGCAGTGTTGCTTGATGGAATTAGCTCTTACAGCAACATCTGCGTCTAGAGCCTTTGTATTTAGGGCTAGCTGAAAAGGGCTTTGGCGCTGAAGTGGTTTCTGAATGTGGAGTTGGTGGCATGTGAAACCCGCCTGTGGAGCCTTCGTTTGTGTGGGATGCTCACCAAGCTGCCCTTCAGGACAATGCACTCAAACGGCATTAAGCATAGTGTGTGAACACGTAGTTTGCTTCAGAGCTGCCTGTCAGCCTGATGGTGTGTGAAGTCAGTGAGCCAAAAGGAGTTGTTCTCCCACAAGAACCACTCGGCTGATTCTTCTTCAATATGCAATTCAGCAACATGCAGTGTTGCTTGATGGAATTAGCTCTTACAGCAACACCTGCGTCTAGAGCCTTTGTATTTAGGGCTAGCTGAAAAGGGCTTTGGCGCTGAAGTGGTTTCTGAATGTGGAGTTGGTGGCATGTGAAACCCGCCTGTGGAGCCTTCGTTTGTGTGGGATGCTCACCAAGCTGCCCTTCAGGACAATGCACTCAAACGGCATTTAGCATAGTGTGTGAACACGTAGTTTGCTTGAGAGCTGCCTGTCAGCCTGATGGTGTGTGAAGTCAGTGAGCCAAAAGGAGTTGTTCTCCCACAAGAACCACTCGGCTGATTCTTCTTCAATATGCAATTCAGCAACATGCAGTGTTGCTTGATGGAATTAGCTCTTACAGCAACACCTGCGTCTAGAGCCTTTGTATTTAGGGCTAGCTGAAAAGGGCTTTGGCGCTGAAGTGGTTTCTGAATGTGGAGTTGGTGGCATGTGAAACCCGCCTGTGGAGCCTTCGTTTGTGTGGGATGCTCACCAACCTGCCGTTCAGGACAATGCACTCAAACGGCATTAAGCATAGTGTGTGAACACGTAGTTTGCTTGAGAGCTGCTTGTCAGCCTGATGGTGTGTGAAGTCAGTGAGCCAAATGGAGTTGTTCTCCCACAAGAACCACTCGGCTGATTCTTCTTCAATATGCAATTCAGCAACATGCAGTGTTGCTTGATGGAATTAGCTCTTACAGCCACATCTGCGACTAGAGCCTTTGTATTTAGGGCTAGCTGAAAAGGGCTTTGGCGCTGAAGTGGTTTCTGAATGTGGAGTTGGTGGCATGTGAAACCCGCCTGTGGAGCCTTCGTTTGTGTGGGATGCTCACCAAGCTGCCCTTCAGGACAATGCACTCAAACGGCATTTAGCATAGTGTGTGAACACGTAGTTTGCTTGAGAGCTGCCTGTCAGCCTGATGGTGTGTGAAGTCAGTGAGCCAAAAGGAGTTGTTCTCCCACAAGAACCACTCGGCTGATTCTTCTTCAATATGCAATTCAGCAACATGCAGTGTTGCTTGATGGAATTAGCTCTTACAGCAACACCTGCGTCTAGAGCCTTTGTATTTAGGGCTAGCTGAAAAGGGCTTTGGCGCTGAAGTGCTTTCTGAATGTGGAGTTGGTGGCATGTGAAACCCGCCTGTGGAGCCTTCGTTTGTGTGGGATGCTCACCAACCTGCCGTTCAGGACAATGCACTCAAACGGCATTAAGCATAGTGTGTGAACACGTAGTTTGCTTGAGAGCTGCTTGTCAGCCTGATGGTGTGTGAAGTCAGTGAGCCAAATGGAGTTGTTCTCCCACAAGAACCACTCGGCTGATTCTTCTTCAATATGCAATTCAGCAACATGCAGTGTTGCTTGATGGAATTAGCTCTTACAGCCACATCTGCGACTAGAGCCTTTGTATTTAGGGCTAGCTGAAAAGGGCTTTGGCGCTGAAGTGGTTTCTGAATGTGGAGTTGGTGGCATGTGAAACCCGCCTGTGGAGCCTTCGTTTGTGTGGGATGCTCACCAAGCTGCCCTTCAGGACAATGCACTCAAACGGCATTAAGCATAGTGTGTGAACACGTAGTTTGCTTGAGAGCTGCCTGTCAGCCTGATGGTGTGTGAAGTCAGTGAGCCAAATGGAGTTGTTCTCCCACAAGAACCACTCGGCTGATTCTTCTTCAATATGCAATTCAGCAACATGCAGTGTTGCTTGATGGAATTAGCTCTTACAGCAACATCTGCGTCTAGAGCCTTTGTATTTAGGGCTAGCTGAAAAGGGCTTTGGCGCTGAAGTGGTTTCTGAATGTGGAGTTGGTGGCATGTGAAACCCGCCTGTGGAGCCTTCGTTTGTGTGGGATGCTCACCAAGCTGCCCTTCAGGACAATGCACTCAAACGGCATGAAGCATAGTGTGTGAACACGTAGTTTGCTTGAGAGCTGCCTGTCAGCCTGATGGTGTGTGAAGTCAGTGAGCCAAAAGGAGTTGTTCTCCCACAAGAACCACTCGGCTGATTCTTCTTCAATATGCAATTCAGCAACATGCAGTGTTGCTTGATGGAATTAGCTCTTACAGCCACATCTGCGACTAGAGCCTTTGTATTTAGGGCTAGCTGAAAAGGGCTTTGGCGCTGAAGTGGTTTCTGAATGTGGAGTTGGTGGCATGTGAAACCCGCCTGTGGAGCCTTCGTTTGTGTGGGATGCTCACCAACCTGCCCTTCAGGACAATGCACTCAAACGGCATTAAGCATAGTGTGTGAACACGTAGTTTGCTTGAGAGCTGCGTGTCAGCCTGATGGTGTGTGAAGTCAGTGAGCCAAATGGAGTTGTTCTCCCACAAGAACCACTCGGCTGATTCTTCTTCAATATGCAATTCAGCAACATGCAGTGTTGCTTGATGGAATTAACTCTTACAGCAACATCTGTGTCTAGAGCCTTTGTATTTAGGGCTAGCTGAAAAGGGCTTTGGCGCTGAAGTGGTTTCTGAATGTGGAGTTGGTGGCATGTGAAACCCGCCTGTGGAGCCTTCGTTTGTGTGGGATGCTCACCAAGCTGTCCTTCAGGACAATGCACTCAAACGGCATTAAGCATAGTGTGTGAACAGGTAGTTTGCTTCAGAGCTGCCTGTCAGCCTGATGCTGTGTGAAGTCAGTGAGCCAAATGGTGTTGTTCTCCCACAAGAACCACTCGGCTGATTCTTCTTCAATATGCAATTCAGCAACATGCAGTGTTGCTTGATGGAATTAGCTCTTACAGCCACATCTGCGTCTAGAGCCTTTGTATTTAGGGCTAGCTGAAAAGGGCTTTGGCGCTGAAGTGGTTTCTGAATGTGGAGTTGGTGGCATGTGAAAACCGGCCTGTGGAGCCTTCGTTTGTGTGGGATGCTCACCAAGCTGCCCTTCAGGACAATGCACTCAAACGGCATTAAGCATAGTGTGTGAACATGTAGTTTGCTTGAGAGCTGCCTGTCAGCCTGATGCTGTGTGAAGTCAGTGAGCCAAATGGAGTTGTTCTCCCACAAGAACCACTCAGCTGATTCTTCTTCAATATGCAATTCAGCAACATGCAGTGTTGCTTGATGGAATTAGCTCTTACAGCCACATCTGCGACTAGAGCCTTTGTATTTAGGGCTAGCTGAAAAGGGCTTTGGCGCTGAAGTGGTTTCTGAATGTGGAGTTGGTGGCATGTGAAACCCGCCTGTGGAGCCTTCGTTTGTGTGGGATGCTCACCAAGCTGCCCTTCAGGACAATGCACTCAAACGGCATTAAGCATAGTGTGTGAACACGTAGTTTGCTTGAGAGCTGCCTGTCAGCCTGATGGTGTGTGAAGTCAGTGAGCCAAATGGAGTTGTTCTCCCACAAGAACCACTCGGCTGATTCTTCTTCAATATGCCATTCAGCAACATGCAGTGTTGCTTGATGGAATTAGCTCTTACAGCAACATCTGCGTCTAGAGCCTTTGTATTTAGGGCTAGCTGAAAAGGGCTTTGGCGCTGAAGTGGTTTCTGAATGTGGAGTTGGTGGCATGTGAAACCCGCCTGTGGAGCCTTCGTTTGCGTGGGATGCTCACCAAGCTGCCCTTCAGGACAATGCACTCAAACGGCATTAAGCATAGTGTGTGAACACGTAGTTTGCTTCAGAGCTGCCTGTCAGCCTGATGGTGTGTGAAGTCAGTGAGCCAAAAGGAGTTGTTCTCCCACAAGAACCACTCGGCTGATTCTTCTTCAATATGCAATTCAGCAACATGCAGTGTTGCTTGATGGAATTAGCTCTTACAGCAACACCTGCGTCTAGAGCCTTTGTATTTAGGGCTAGCTGAAAAGGGCTTTGGCGCTGAAGTGGTTTCTGAATGTGGAGTTGGTGGCATGTGAAACCCGCCTGTGGAGCCTTCGTTTGTGTGGGATGCTCACCAAGCTGCCCTTCAGGACAATGCACTCAAACGGCATTTAGCATAGTGTGTGAACACGTAGTTTGCTTGAGAGCTGCCTGTCAGCCTGATGGTGTGTGAAGTCAGTGAGCCAAAAGGAGTTGTTCTCCCACAAGAACCACTCGGCTGATTCTTCTTCAATATGCAATTCAGCAACATGCAGTGTTGCTTGATGGAATTAGCTCTTACAGCAACACCTGCGTCTAGAGCCTTTGTATTTAGGGCTAGCTGAAAAGGGCTTTGGCGCTGAAGTGGTTTCTGAATGTGGAGTTGGTGGCATGTGAAACCCGCCTGTGGAGCCTTCGTTTGTGTGGGATGCTCACCAACCTGCCGTTTAGGACAATGCACTCAAACGGCATTAAGCATAGTGTGTGAACACGTAGTTTGCTTGAGAGCTGCTTGTCAGCCTGATGGTGTGTGAAGTCAGTGAGCCAAATGGAGTTGTTCTCCCACAAGAACCACTCGGCTGATTCTTCTTCAATATGCAATTCAGCAACATGCAGTGTTGCTTGATGGAATTAGCTCTTACAGCCACATCTGCGACTAGAGCCTTTGTATTTAGGGCTAGCTGAAAAGGGCTTTGGCGCTGAAGTGGTTTCTGAATGTGGAGTTGGTGGCATGTGAAACCCGCCTGTGGAGCCTTCGTTTGTGTGGGATGCTCACCAAGCTGCCCTTCAGGACAATGCACTCAAACGGCATTAAGCATAGTGTGTGAACACGTAGTTTGCTTGAGAGCTGCCTGTCAGCCTGATGGTGTGTGAAGTCAGTGAGCCAAATGGAGTTGTTCTCCCACAAGAACCACTCGGCTGATTCTTCTTCAATATGCAATTCAGCAACATGCAGTGTTGCTTGATGGAATTAGCTCTTACAGCAACATCTGCGTCTAGAGCCTTTGTATTTAGGGCTAGCTGAAAAGGGCTTTGGCGCTCAAGTGGTTTCTGAATGTGGAGTTGGTGGCATGTGAAACCCGCCTGTGGAGCCTTCGTTTGTGTGGGATGCTCACCAAGCTGCCCTTCAGGACAATGCACTCAAACGGCATGAAGCATAGTGTGTGAACACGTAGTTTGCTTGAGAGCTGCCTGTCAGCCTGATGGTGTGTGAAGTCAGTGAGCCAAATGGAGTTGTTCTCCCACAAGAACCACTCGGCTGATTCTTCTTCAATATGCAATTCAGCAACATGCAGTGTTGCTTGATGGAATTAGCTCTTACAGCCACATCTGCGACTAGAGCCTTTGTATTTAGGGCTAGCTGAAAACGGCTTTGGCGCTGAAGTGGTTTCTGAATGTGGAGTTGGTGGCATGTGAAACCCGCCTGTGGAGCCTTCGTTTGTGTGGGATGCGCACCAACCTGCCCTTCAGGACAATGCACTCAAACGGCATTTAGCATAGTGCGTGAACACGTAGTTTGCTTGAGAGCTGCGTGTCAGCCTGATGCTGTGTGAAGTCAGTGAGCCAAATGGAGTTGTTCTCCCACAAGAACCACTCGGCTGATTCTTCTTCAATATGCAATTCAGCAACATGCAGTGTTGCTTGATGGAATTAGCTCTTACAGCCACATCTGCGACTAGAGCCTTTGTATTTAGGGCTAGCTGAAAAGGGCTTTGGCGCTGAAGTGGTTTCTGAATGTGGAGTTGGTGGCATGTGAAACCCGCCTGTGGAGCCTTCGTTTGTGTGGGATGCTCACCAAGCTGCCCTTCAGGACAATGCACTCAAACGGCATTAAGCATAGTGTGTGAACACGTAGTTTGCTTGAGAGCTGCCTGTCAGCCTGATGGTGTGTGAAGTCAGTGAGCCAAATGGAGTTGTTCTCCCACAAGAACCACTCGGCTGATTCTTCTTCAATATGCAATTCAGCAACATGCAGTGTTGCTTGATGGAATTAGCTCTTACAGCCACATCTGCGACTAGAGCCTTTGTATTTAGGGCTAGCTGAAAACGGCTTTGGCGCTGAAGTGGTTTCTGAATGTGGAGTTGGTGGCATGTGAAACCCGCCTGTGGAGCCTTCGTTTGTGTGGGATGCGCACCAACCTGCCCTTCAGGACAATGCACTCAAACGGCATTTAGCATAGTGCGTGAACACGTAGTTTGCTTGAGAGCTGCGTGTCAGCCTGATGCTGTGTGAAGTCAGTGAGCCAAATGGAGTTGTTCTCCCACAAGAACCACTCGGCTGATTCTTCTTCAATATGCAATTCAGCAACATGCAGTGTTGCTTGATGGAATTAGCTCTTACAGCCACATCTGCGACTAGAGCCTTTGTATTTAGGGCTAGCTGAAAAGGGCTTTGGCGCTGAAGTGGTTTCTGAATGTGGAGTTGGTGGCATGTGAAACCCGCCTGTGGAGCCTTCGTTTGTGTGGGATGCTCACCAAGCTGCCCTTCAGGACAATGCACTCAAACGGCATTAAGCATAGTGTGTGAACACGTAGTTTGCTTGAGAGCTGCCTGTCAGCCTGATGGTGTGTGAAGTCAGTGAGCCAAATGGAGTTGTTCTCCCACAAGAACCACTCGGCTGATTCTTCTTCAATATGCAATTCAGCAACATGCAGTGTTGCTTGATGGAATTAGCTCTTACAGCAACACCTACGTCTAGAGCCTTTGTATTTAGGGCTAGCTGAAAAGGGCTTTGGCGCTGAAGTGGTTTCTGAACGTGGAGTTGGTGGCATGTGAAACCCGTCTGTGGAGCCTTCGTTTGTGTGGGATGCTCACCAAGCTGTCCTTCAGGACAATGCACTCAAACGGCATTAAGCATAGTGTGTGAACACGTAGTTTGCTTCAGAGCTGCCTGTCAGCCTGATGGTGTGTGAAGTCAGTGAGCCAAAAGGAGTTGTTCTCCCACAAGAACCACTCGGCTGATTCTTCTTCAATATGCAATTCAGCAACATGCAGTGTTGCTTGATGGAATTAGCTCTTACAGCAACACCTGCGTCTAGAGCCTTTGTATTTAGGGCTAGCTGAAAAGGGCTTTGGCGCTGAAGTGGTTTCTGAATGTGGAGTTGGTGGCATGTGAAACCCGCCTGTGGAGCCTTCGTTTGTGTGGGATGCTCACCAAGCTGCCCTTCAGGACAATGCACTCAAACGGCATTTAGCATAGTGTGTGAACACGTAGTTTGCTTGAGAGCTGCCTGTCAGCCTGATGGTGTGTGAAGTCAGTGAGCCAAAAGGAGTTGTTCTCCCACAAGAACCACTCGGCTGATTCTTCTTCAATATGCAATTCAGCAACATGCAGTGTTGCTTGATGGAATTAGCTCTTACAGCAACACCTGCGTCTAGAGCCTTTGTATTTAGGGCTAGCTGAAAAGGGCTTTGGCGCTGAAGTGGTTTCTGAATGTGGAGTTGGTGGCATGTGAAACCCGCCTGTGGAGCCTTCGTTTGTGTGGGATGCTCACCAAGCTGCCCTTCAGGACAATGCACTCAAACGGCATGAAGCATAGTGTGTGAACACGTAGTTTGCTTGAGAGCTGCCTGTCAGCCTGATGGTGTGTGAAGTCAGTGAGCCAAATGGAGTTGTTCTCCCACAAGAACCACTCGGCTGATTCTTCTTCAATATGCAATTCAGCAACATGCAGTGTTGCTTGATGGAATTAGCTCTTACAGCCACATCTGCGACTAGAGCCTTTGTATTTAGGGCTAGCTGAAAACGGCTTTGGCGCTGAAGTGGTTTCTGAATGTGGAGTTGGTGGCATGTGAAACCCGCCTGTGGAGCCTTCGTTTGTGTGGGATGCGCACCAACCTGCCCTTCAGGACAATGCACTCAAACGGCATTTAGCATAGTGCGTGAACACGTAGTTTGCTTGAGAGCTGCGTGTCAGCCTGATGCTGTGTGAAGTCAGTGAGCCAAATGGAGTTGTTCTCCCACAAGAACCACTCGGCTGATTCTTCTTCAATATGCAATTCAGCAACATGCAGTGTTGCTTGATGGAATTAGCTCTTACAGCCACATCTGCGACTAGAGCCTTTGTATTTAGGGCTAGCTGAAAAGGGCTTTGGCGCTGAAGTGGTTTCTGAATGTGGAGTTGGTGGCATGTGAAACCCGCCTGTGGAGCCTTCGTTTGTGTGGGATGCTCACCAAGCTGCCCTTCAGGACAATGCACTCAAACGGCATTTAGCATAGTGTGTGAACACGTAGTTTGCTTGAGAGCTGCCTGTCAGCCTGATGGTGTGTGAAGTCAGTGAGCCAAATGGAGTTGTTCTCCCACAAGAACCACTCGGCTGATTCTTCTTCAATATGCAATTCAGCAACATGCAGTGTTGCTTGATGGAATTAGCTCTTACAGCAACACCTACGTCTAGAGCCTTTGTATTTAGGGCTAGCTGAAAAGGGCTTTGGCGCTGAAGTGGTTTCTGAATGTGGAGTTGGTGGCATGTGAAACCCGTCTGTGGAGCCTTCGTTTGTGTGGGATGCTCACCAAGCTGCCCTTCAGGACAATCCACTCAAACGGCATTAAGCATAGTGTGTGAACACATAGTTTGCTTGAGAGCTGCGTGTCAGCCTGATGCTGTGTGAAGTCAGTGAGCCAAATGGAGTTGTTCTCCCACAAGAACCACTCGGCTGATTCTTCTTCAATATGCAATTCAGCAACATGCAGTGTTGCTTGATGGAATTAACTCTTACAGCAACATCTGTGTCTAGAGCCTTTGTATTTAAGGCTAGCTGAAAAGGGCTTTGGCGCTGAAGTGGTTTCTGAATGTGGAGTTGGTGGCATGTGAAACCCGCCTGTGGAGCCTTCGTTTGTGTGGGATGCTCACCAAGCTGCCCTTCAGGACAATGCACTCAAACGGCATTAAGCATAGTGTGTGAACAGGTAGTTTGCTTCAGAGCTGCCTGTCAGCCTGATGCTGTGTGAAGTCAGTGAGCCAAATGGTGTTGTTCTCCCACAAGAACCACTCGGCTGATTCTTCTTCAATATGCAATTCAGCAACATGCAGTGTTGCTGGATGGAATTAGCTCTTACAGCCACATCTGCGTCTAGAGCCTTTGTATTTAGGGCTAGCTGAAAAGGGCTTTGGCGCTGAAGTGGTTTCTGAATGTGGAGTTGGTGGCATGTGAAACCCGCCTGTGGAGCCTTCGTTTGTGTGGGATGCTCACCAAGCTGCCCTTCAGGACAATGCACTCAAACGGCATTAAGCATAGTGTGTGAACACGTAGTTTGCTTGAGAGCTGCCTGTCAGCCTGATGGTGTGTGAAGTCAGTGAGCCAAATGGAGTTGTTCTCCCACAAGAACCACTCGGCTGATTCTTCTTCAATATGCAATTCAGCAACATGCAGTGTTGCTTGATGGAATTAGCTCTTACAGCAACATCTGCGTCTAGAGCCTTTGTATTTAGGGCTAGCTGAAAAGGGCTTTGGCGCTGAAGTGGTTTCTGAATGTGGAGCTGGTGGCATGTGAAACCCGCCTGTGGAGCCTTCGTTTGTGTGGGATGCTCACCAAGCTGCCCTTCAGGACAATGCACTCAAACGGCATTAAGCATAGTGTGTGAACATTTAGTTTGCTTGAGAGCTGCGTGTCAGCCTGATGCTGTGTGAAGTCAGTGAGCCAAATGGAGTTGTTCTCCCACAAGAACCACTCGGCTGATTCTTCTTCAATATGCAATTCAGCAACATGCAGTGTTGCTTGATGAAATTAGCTCTTACAGTAACATCTGCGACTAGAGCCTTTGTATTTAGGGCTAGCTGAAAAGGGCTTTGGCGCTGAAGTGGTTTCTGAATGTGGAGTTGGTGGCATGTGAAACCCGCCTGTGGAGCCTTCGTTTGTGTGGGATGCTCACCAACCTGCCCTTCAGGACAATGCACTCAAACGGCATTTAGCATAGTGTGTGAACACGTAGTTTGCTTGAGAGCTGCCTGTCAGCCTGATGGTGTGTGAAGTCAGTGAGCCAAATGGAGTTGTTCTCCCACAAGAACCACTCGGCTGATTCTTCTTCAATATGCAATTCAGCAACATGCAGTGTTGCTTGATGGAATTAGCTCTTACAGCAACATCTGCGTCTAGAGCCTTTGTATTTAGGGCTAGCTGAAAAGGGCTTTGGCGCTGAAGTGGTTTCTGAATGTGGAGTTGGTGGCATGTGAAACCCGCCTGTGGAGCCTTCGTTTGTGTGGGATGCTCACCAAGCTGCCCTTCAGGACAATGCACTCAAACGGCATTAAGCATAGTGTGTGAACATGTAGTTTGCTTGAGAGCTGCGTGTCAGCCTGATGGTGTGTGAAGTCAGTGAGCCAAATGGAGTTGTTCTCCCACAAGAACCACTCGGCTGATTCTTCTTCAATATGCAATTCAGCAACATGCAGTGTTGCTTGATGGAATTAGCTCTTACAGCCACATCTGCGACTAGAGCCTTTGTATTTAGGGCTAGCTGAAAAGGGCTTTGGCGCTGAAGTGGTTTCTGAATGTGGAGTTGGTGGCATGTGAAACCCGCCTGTGGAGCCTTCGTTTGTGTGGGATGCTCACCAAGCTGCCCTTCAGGACAATGCACTCAAACGGCATTAAGCATAGTGTGTGAACACGTTTTTCGCTTGAGAGCTGCGTGTCAGCCTGATGGTGTGTGAAGTCAGTGAGCCAAATGGAGTTGTTCTCCCACAAGAACCACTCGGCTGATTCTTCTTCAATATGCAATTCAGCAACATGCAGCGTTGCTTGATGGAATTAGCTCTTACAGCGACATCTGCGTCTAGAGCCTTTGTATTTAGGGCTAGCTGAAAAGGGCTTTGGCGCTGAAGTGGTTTCTGAATGTGGAGTTGGTGGCATGTGAAACCCGCCTGTGGAGCCTTCGTTTGTGTGGGATGCTCACCAAGCTGCCCTTCAGGACAATGCACTCAAACGGCATTAAGCATAGTGTGTGAACATGTAGTTTGCTTGAGAGCTGCCTGTCAGCCTGATGGTGTGTGAAGTCAGTGAGCCAAATGGAGTTGTTCTCCCACAAGAACCACTCGGCTGATTCTTCTTCAATATGCAATTCAGCAACATGCAGTGTTGCTTGATGGAATTAGCTCTTACAGCCACATCTGCGACTAGAGCCTTTGTATTTAGGGCTAGCTGAAAAGGGCTTTGGCGCTGAAATGGTTTCTGAATGTGGAGTTGGTGGCATGTGAAACCCGCCTGTGGAGCCTTCGTTTGTGTGGGATGCTCACCAAGCTGCCCTTCAGGACAATCCACTCAAACGGCATTAAGCATAGTGTGTGAACACGTAGTTTGCTTGAGAGCTGCCTGTCCGCCTGATGGTGTGTGAAGTCAGTGAGCCAAATGGAGTTGTTCTCCCACAAGAACCACTCGGCTGATTCTTCTTCAATATGCAATTCAGCAACATGCAGTGTTGCTTGATGGAATTAGCTCTTACAGCAACATCTGCGTCTAGAGCCTTTGTTTTTAGGGCTAGCTGAAAAGGGCTTTGGCGCTGAAGTGGTTTCTGAATGTGGAGTTGGTGGCATGTGAAACCCGCCTGTGGAGCCTTCGTTTGTGTGGGATGCTCACCAAGCTGCCCTTCAGGACAATGCACTCAAACGGCATGAAGCATAGTGTGTGAACACGTAGTTTGCTTGAGAGCTGCCTGTCAGCCTGATGGTGTGTGAAGTCAGTGAGCCAAATGGAGTTGTTCTCCCACAAGAACCACTCGGCTGATTCTTCTTCAATATGCAATTCAGCAACATGCAGTGTTGCTTGATGGAATTAGCTCTTACAGCCACATCTGCGACTAGAGCCTTTGTATTTAGGGCTAGCTGAAAACGGCTTTGGCGCTGAAGTGGTTTCTGAATGTGGAGTTGGTGGCATGTGAAACCCGCCTGTGGATCCTTCGTTTGTGTGGGATGCTCACCAACCTGCCCTTCAGGACAATGCACTCAAACGGCATTTAGCATAGTGCGTGAACACGTAGTTTGCTTGAGAGCTGCGTGTCAGCCTGATGCTGTGTGAAGTCAGTGAGCCAAATGGAGTTGTTCTCCCACAAGAACCACTCGGCTGATTCTTCTTCAATATGCAATTCAGCAACATGCAGTGTTGCTTGATGGAATTAGCTCTTACAGCCACATCTGGGACTAGAGCCTTTGTATTTAGGGCTAGCTGAAAAGGGCTTTGGCGCTGAAGTGGTTTCTGAATGTGGAGTTGGTGGCATGTGAAACCCGCCTGTGGAGCCTTCGTTTGTGTGGGATGCTCACCAAGCTGCCCTTCAGGACAATGCACTCAAACGGCATTAAGCATAGTGTGTGAACACGTAGTTTGCTTGAGAGCTGCCTGTCAGCCTGATGGTGTGTGAAGTCAGTGAGCCAAATGGAGTTGTTCTCCCACAAGAACCACTCGGCTGATTCTTCTTCAATATGCAATTCAGCAACATGCAGTGTTGCTTGATGGAATTAGCTCTTACAGCAACACCTACGTCTAGAGCCTTTGTATTTAGGGCTAGCTGAAAAGGGCTTTGGCGCTGAAGTGGTTTCTGAATGTGGAGTTGGTGGCATGTGAAACCCGTCTGTGGAGCCTTCGTTTGTGTGGGATGCTCACCAAGCTGCCCTTCAGGACAATGCACTCAAACGGCATTAAGCATAGTGTGTGAACACGTAGTTTGCTTGAGAGCTGCGTGTCAGCCTGATGGTGTGTGAAGTCAGTGAGCCAAATGGAGTTGTTCTCCCACAAGAACCACTCGGCTGATTCTTCTTCAATATGCAATTCAGCAACATGCAGTGTTGCTTGATGGAATTAACTCTTACAGCAACATCTGTGTCTAGAGCCTTTGTATTTAAGGCTAGCTGAAAAGGGCTTTGGCGCTGAAGTGGATTCTGAATGTGGAGTTGGTGGCATGTGAAACCCGCCTGTGGAGCCTTCGTTTGTGTGGGATGCTCACCAAGCTGCCCTTCAGGACAATGCACTCAAACGGCATTAAGCATAGTGTGTGAACAGGTAGTTTGCTTCAGAGCTGCCTGTCAGCCTGATGCTGTGTGAAGTCAGTGAGCCAAATGGTGTTGTTCTCCCACAAGAACCACTCGGCTGATTCTTCTTCAATATGCAATTCAGCAACATGCAGTGTTGCTTGATGGAATTAGCTCTTACAGCCACATCTGCGTCTAGAGCCTTTGTATTTAGGGCTAGCTGAAAAGGGCTTTGGCGCTGGAGTGGTTTCTGAATGTGGAGTTGGTGGCATGTGAAACCCGCCTGTGGAGCCTTCGTTTGTGTGGGATGCTCACCAAGCTGCCCTTCAGGACAATGCACTCAAACGGCATTAAGCATAGTGTGTGAACATTTAGTTTGCTTGAGAGCTGCGTGTCAGCCTGATGCTGTGTGAAGTCAGTGAGCCAAATGGAGTTGTTCTCCCACAAGAACCACTCAGCTGATTCTTCTTCAATATGCAATTCAGCAACATGCAGTGTTGCTTGATGGAATTAGCTCTTACAGCCACATCTGCGACTAGAGCCTTTGTATTTAGGGCTAGCTGAAAAGGGCTTTGGCGCTGAAGTGGTTTCTGAATGTGGAGTTGGTGGCATGTGAAACCCGCCTGTGGAGCCTTCGTTTGTGTGGGATGCTCACCAAGCTGCCCTTCAGGACAATGCACTCAAACGGCATTTAGCATAGTGTGTGAACATGTAGTTTGCTTGAGAGCTGCGTGTCAGCCTGATGCTGTGTGAAGTCAGTGAGCCAAATGGAGTTGTTCTCCCACAAGAACCACTCGGCTGATTCTTCTTCAATATGCAATTCAGCAACATGCAGTGTTGCTTGATGGAATTAGCTCTTACAGCCACATCTGCGACTAGAGCCTTTGTATTTAGGGCTAGCTGAAAACGGCTTTGGCGCTGAAGTGGTTTCTGAATGTGGAGTTGGTGGCATGTGAAACCCGCCTGTGGAGCCTTCATTTGTGTGGGATGCTCACCAAGCTGCCCTTCAGGACAATGCACTCAAACGGCATTAAGCATAGTGTGTGAACACGTAGTTTGCTTGAGAGCTGCCTGTCCGCCTGATGGTGTGTGAAGTCAGTGAGCCAAATGGAGTTGTTCTCCCACAAGAACCACTCGGCTGATTCTTCTTCAATATGCCATTCAGCAACATGCAGTGTTGCTTGATGGAATTAGCTCTTACAGCAACATCTGCGTCTAGAGCCTTTGTATTTAGGGCTAGCTGAAAAGGGCTTTGGCGCTGAAGTGGTTTCTGAATGTGGAGTTGGTGGCATGTGAAACCCGCCTGTGGAGCCTTCGTTTGTGTGGGATGCTCACCAAGCTGCCCTTCAGGACAATGCACTCAAACGGCATTTAGAATAGTGTGTGAACACGTAGTTTGCTTGAGAGCTGCCTGTCAGCCTGATGGTGTGTGAAGTCAGTGAGCCAAATGGAGTTGTTCTCCCACAAGAACCACTCGGCTGATTCTTCTTCAATATGCAATTCAGCAACATGCAGTGTTGCTTGATGGAATTAGCTCTTACAGCAACACCTGCGTCTAGAGCCTTTGTATTTAGGGCTAGCTGAAAAGGGCTTTGGCGCTGAAGTGGTTTCTGAATGTGGAGTTGGTGGCATGTGAAACCCGCCTGTGGAGCCTTCGTTTGTGTGGGATGCTCACCAAGCTGCCGTTCAGGACAATGCACTCAAACGGCATTAAGCATAGTGTGTGAACACGTAGTTTGCTTGAGAGCTGCCTGTCAGCCTGATGGTGTGTGAAGTCAGTGAGCCAAATGGAGTTGTTCTCCCACAAGAACCACTCGGCTGATTCTTCTTCAATATGCAATTCAGCAACATGCAGTGTTGCTTGATGGAATTAGCTCTTACAGCAACATCTGCGACTAGAGCCTTTGTATTTAGGGCTAGCTGAAAAGGGCTTTGGCGCTGAAGTGGTTTCTGAATGTGGAGTTGGTGGCATGTGAAACCCGCCTGTGGAGCCTTCGTTTGTGTGGGATGCTCACCAAGCTGCCCTTCAGGACAATGCACTCAAACGGCATTAAGCATAGTGTGTGAACATGTAGTTTGCTTGAGAGCTGCCTGTCAGCCTGATGCTGTGTGAAGTCAGTGAGCCAAATGGAGTTGTTCTCCCACAAGAACCACTCGGCTGATTCTTCTTCAATATGCAATTCAGCAACATGCAGTGTTGCTTGATGGAATTAGCTCTTACAGCAACATCTGCGTCTAGAGCCTTTGTATTTAGGGCTAGCTGAAAAGGGCTTTGGCGCTGAAGTGGTTTCTGAATGTGGAGTTGGTGGCATGTGAAACCCGCCTGTGGAGCCTTCGTTTGTGTGGGATGCTCACCAAGCTGCCCTTCAGGACAATGCACTCAAACGGCATTAAGCATAGTGTGTGAACACGTAGTTTGCTTGAGAGCTGCCTGTCAGCCTGATGGTGTGTGAAGTCAGTGAGCCAAATGGAGTTGTTCTCCCACAAGAACCACTCGGCTGATTCTTCTTCAATATGCAATTCAGCAACATGCAGTGTTGCTTGATGGAATTAGCTCTTACAGCCACATCTGCGACTAGAGCCTTTGTATTTAGGGCTAGCTGAAAAGGGCTTTGGCGCTGAAGTGGTTTCTGAATGTGGAGTTGGTGGCATGTGAAACCCGCCTGTGGAACCTTCGTTTGTGTGGGATGCTCACCAAGCTGCCCTTCAGGACAATGCACTCAAACGGCATTAAGCATAGTGTGTGAACACGTAGTTTGCTTGAGAGCTGCCTGTCAGCCTGATGGTGTGTGAAGTCAGTGAGCCAAATGGAGTTGTTCTCCCACAAGAACCACTCGGCTGATTCTTCTTCAATATGCAATTCAGCAACATGCAGTGTTGCTTGATGGAATTAGCTCTTACAGCCACATTTACGACTAGAGCCTGTGTATTTAGGGCTAGCTGAAAAGGGTTTTGGCGCTGAAGTGATTTCTGAATGTGGAGTTGGTGGCATGTGAAACCCGCCTGTGGAGCCTTCGTTTGTGTGGGATGCTCACCAAGCTGCCCTTCAGGACAATGCACTCAAACGGCATTTAGCATAGTGTGTGAACACGTAGTTTGCTTGAGAGCTGCGTGTCAGCCTGATGGTGTGTGAAGTCAGTGAGCCAAATGGAGTTGTTCTCCCACAAGAACCACTCGGCTGATTCTTCTTCAATATGCAATTCAGCAACATGCAGTGTTGCTTGATGGAATTAGCTCTTACAGCAACATCTGCGTCTAGAGCCTTTGTATTTAGGGCTAGCTGAAAAGGGCTTTGGCGCTGAAGTGGTTTCTGAATGTGGAGTTGGTGGCATGTGAAACCCGCCTGTGGAGCCTTCGTTTGTGTGGGATGCTCACCAAGCTGCCCTTCAGGACAATGCACTCAAACGGCATTAAGCATAGTGTGTGAACACGTAGTTTGCTTGAGAGCTGCGTGTCAGCCTGATGCTGTGTGAAGTCAGTGAGCCAAATGGAGTTGTTCTCCCACAAGAACCACTCGGCTGATTCTTCTTCAATATGCAATTCAGCAACATGAAGTGTTGCTTGATGGAATTAGCTCTTACAGCCACATCTGCGTCTAGAGCCTTTGTATTTAGGGCTAGCTGAAAAGGGCTTTGGCGCTGAAGTGGTTTCTGAATGTGGAGTTGGTGGCATGTGAAACCCGCCTGTGGAGCCTTCGTTTGTGTGGGATGCTCACCAAGCTGTCCTTCAGGACAATGCACTCAAACGGCATTAAGCATAGTGTGTGAACACGTAGTTTGCTTGAGAGCTGACTGTCAGCCTGATGGTGTGTGAAGTCAGTGAGCCAAATGGAGTTGTTCTCCCACAAGAACCACTCGGCTGATTCTTCTTCAATATGCAATTCAGCAACATGCAGTGTTGCTTGATGGAATTAGCTCTTACAGCCACATCTGCGACTAGAGCCTTTGTATTTAGGGCTAGCTGAAAACGGCTTTGGCGCTGAAGTGGTTTCTGAATGTGAAGTTGGTGGCATGTGAAACCCGCCTGTGGAACCTTCGTTTGTGTGGGATGCTCACCAAGCTGCCCTTCAGGACAATGCATCCAAACGGCATTAAGCATAGTGTGTGAACACGTAGTTTGCTTGAGAGCTGCGTGTCCGCCTGATGGTGTGTGAAGTCAGTGAGCCAAATGGAGTTGTTCTCCCACAAGAACCACTCGGCTGATTCTTCTTCAATATGCCATTCAGCAACATGCAGTGTTGCTTGATGGAATTAGCTCTTACAGCAACATCTGCGTCTAGAGCCTTTGTATTTAGGGCTAGCTGAAAAGGGCTTTGGCGCTGAAGTGGTTTCTGAATGTGGAGTTGGTGGCATGTGAAACCTGCCTGTGGAGCCTTCGTTTGTGTGGGATGCTCACCAAGCTGCCCTTCAGGACAATGCACTCAAACGGCATTTAGAATAGTGTGTGAACACGTAGTTTGCTTGAGAGCTGCCTGTCAGCCTGATGGTGTGTGAAGTCAGTGAGCCAAATGGAGTTGTTCTCCCACAAGAACCACTAGGCTGATTCTTCTTCAATATGCAATTCAGCAACATGCAGTGTTGCTTGATGGAATTAGCTCTTACAGCAACACCTGCGTCTAGAGCCTTTGTATTTAGGGCTAGCTGAAAAGGGCTTTGGCGCTGAAGTGGTTTCTGAATGTAGAGTTGGTGGCATGTGAAACCCGCCTGTGGAGCCTTCGTTTGTGTTTGATGCTCACCAAGCTGCCCTTCAGGACAATGCACTCAAAAGGCATTAAGCATAGTGTGTGAACACGTAGTTTGCTTGAGAGCTGCCTGTCAGCCTGATGGTGTGTGAAGTCAGTGAGCCAAATGGAGTTGTTCTCCCACAAGAACCACTCGGCTGATTCTTCTTCAATATGCAATTCAGCAACATGCAGTGTTGCTTGATGGAATTAGCTCTTACAGCCACATCTGCGACTAGAGCCTTTGTATTTAGGGCTAGCTGAAAAGGGCTTTGGCGCTGAAGTGGTTTCTGAATGTGGAGTTGGTGGCATGTGAAACCCGCCTGTGGAGCCTTCGTTTGTGTGGGATGCTCACCAAGCTGCCCTTCAGGACAATGCACTCAAACGGCATTAAGCATAGTGTGTGAACACGTAGTTTGCTTGAGAGCTGCCTGTCAGCCTGATGGTGTGTGAAGTCAGTGAGCCAAATGGAGTTGTTCTCCCACAAGAACCACTCGGCTGATTCTTCTTCAATATGCAATTCAGCAACATGCAGTGTTGCTTGATGGAATTAGCTCTTACAGCCACATTTACGACTAGAGCCTGTGTATTTAGGGCTAGCTGAAAAGGGTTTTGGCGCTGAAGTGATTTCTGAATGTGGAGTTGGTGGCATGTGAAACCCGCCTGTGGAGCCTTCGTTTGTGTGGGATGCTCACCAAGCTGCCCTTCAGGACAATGCACTCAAACGGCATTTAGCATAGTGTGTGAACACGTAGTTTGCTTGAGAGCTGCGTGTCAGCCTGATGCTGTGTGAAGTCAGTGAGCCAAATGGAGTTGTTCTCCCACAAGAACCACTCGGCTGATTCTTCTTCAATATGCAATTCAGCAACATGCAGTGTTGCTTGATGGAATTAGCTCTTACAGCAACATCTGCGTCTAGAGCCTTTGTATTTAGGGCTAGCTGAAAAGGGCTTTGGCGCTGAAGTGGTTTCTGAATGTGGAGTTGGTGGCATGTGAAACCCGCCTGTGGAGCCTTCGTTTGTGTGGGATGCTCACCAAGCTGCCGTTCAGGACAATGCACTCAAACGGCATTAAGCATAGTGTGTGAACACGTAGTTTGCTTGAGAGCTGCGTGTCAGCCTGATGCTGTGTGAAGTAAGTGAGCCAAATGGAGTTGTTCTCCCACAAGAACCACTCGGCTGATTCTTCTTCAATATGCAATTCAGCAACATGAAGTGTTGCTTGATGGAATTAGCTCTTACAGCCACATCTGCGTCTAGAGCCTTTGTATTTAGGGCTAGCTGAAAAGGGCTTTGGCGCTGAAGTGGTTTCTGAATGTGGAGTTGGTGGCATGTGAAACCCGCCTGTGGAGCCTTCGTTTGTGTGGGATGCTCACCAAGCTGTCCTTCAGGACAATGCACTCAAACGGCATTAAGCATAGTGTGTGAACACGTAGTTTGCTTGAGAGCTGACTGTCAGCCTGATGGTGTGTGAAGTCAGTGAGCCAAATGGAGTTGTTCTCCCACAAGAACCACTCGGCTGATTCTTCTTCAATATGCAATTCAGCAACATGCAGTGTTGCTTGATGGAATTAGCTCTTACAGCCACATCTGCGACTAGAGCCTTTGTATTTAGGGCTAGCTGAAAACGGCTTTGGCGCTGAAGTGGTTTCTGAATGTGAAGTTGGTGGCATGTGAAACCCGCCTGTGGAACCTTCGTTTGTGTGGGATGCTCACCAAGCTGCCCTTCAGGACAATGCATCCAAACGGCATTAAGCATAGTGTGTGAACACGTAGTTTGCTTGAGAGCTGCGTGTCCGCCTGATGGTGTGTGAAGTCAGTGAGCCAAATGGAGTTGTTCTCCCACAAGAACCACTCGGCTGATTCTTCTTCAATATGCCATTCAGCAACATGCAGTGTTGCTTGATGGAATTAGCTCTTACAGCAACATCTGCGTCTAGAGCCTTTGTATTTAGGGCTAGCTGAAAAGGGCTTTGGCGCTGAAGTGGTTTCTGAATGTGGAGTTGGTGGCATGTGAAACCCGCCTGTGGAGCCTTCGTTTGTGTGGGATGCTCACCAAGCTGCCCTTCAGGACAATGCACTCAAACGGCATTTAGAATAGTGTGTGAACACGTAGTTTGCTTGAGAGCTGCCTGTCAGCCTGATGGTGTGTGAAGTCAGTGAGCCAAATGGAGTTGTTCTCCCACAAGAACCACTAGGCTGATTCTTCTTCAATATGCAATTCAGCAACATGCAGTGTTGCTTGATGGAATTAGCTCTTACAGCAACACCTGCGTCTAGAGCCTTTGTATTTAGGGCTAGCTGAAAAGGGCTTTGGCGCTGAAGTGGTTTCTGAATGTAGAGTTGGTGGCATGTGAAACCCGCCTGTGGAGCCTTCGTTTGTGTTTGATGCTCACCAAGCTGCCCTTCAGGACAATGCACTCAAAAGGCATTAAGCATAGTGTGTGAACACGTAGTTTGCTTGAGAGCTGCCTGTCAGCCTGCTGGTGTGTGAAGTCAGTGAGCCAAATGGAGTTGTTCTCCCACAAGAACCACTCGGCTGATTCTTCTTCAATATGCAATTCAGCAACATGCAGTGTTGCTTGATGGAATTAGCTCTTACAGCCACATCTGCGACTAGAGCCTTTGTATTTAGGGCTAGCTGAAAAGGGCTTTGGCGCTGAAGTGGTTTCTGAATGTGGAGTTGGTGGCATGTGAAACCCGCCTGTGGAGCCTTCGTTTGTGTGGGATGCTCACCAAGCTGCCCTTCAGGACAATGCACTCAAACGGCATTAAGCATAGTGTGTGAACACGTAGTTTGCTTGAGAGCTGCCTGTCAGCCTGATGGTGTGTGAAGTCAGTGAGCCAAATGGAGTTGTTCTCCCACAAGAACCACTCGGCTGATTCTTCTTCAATATGCAATTCAGCAACATGCAGTGTTGCTTGATAGAATTAGCTCTTACAGCAACATCTGCGTCTAGAGCCTTTGTATTTAGGGCTAGCTGAAAAGGGCTTTGGCGCTGAAGTGGTTTCTGAATGTGGAGCTGGTGGCATGTGAAACCCGCCTGTGGAGCCTTCGTTTGTGTCGGATGCTCACCAAGCTGCCCTTCAGGACAATGCACTCAAACGGCATTAAGCATAGTGTGTGAACATGTAGTTTGCTTGAGAGCAGCGTGTCAGCCTGATGCTGTGTGAAGTCAGTGAGCCAAATGGAGTTGTTCTCCCACAAGAACCACTCGGCTGATTCTTCTTCAATATGCAATTCAGCAACATGCAGTGTTGCTTGATGGAATTAGCTCTTACAGCAACACCTACGTCTAGAGCCTTTGTATTTAGGGCTAGCTGAAAAGGGCTTTGGCGCTGAAGTGGTTTCTGAATGTGGAGTTGGTGGCATGTGAAACCCGTCTGTGGAGCCTTCGTTTGTGTGGGATGCTCACCAAGCTGCCCTTCAGGACAATGCACTCAAACGGCATTAAGCATAGTGTGTGAACACGTAGTTTGCTTGAGAGCTGCGTGTCAGCCTGATGGTGTGTGAAGTCAGTGAGCCAAATGGAGTTGTTCTC
This sequence comes from Ochotona princeps, assembly GCF_030435755.1. NCBI lineage: Eukaryota > Metazoa > Chordata > Mammalia > Lagomorpha > Ochotonidae > Ochotona > Ochotona princeps. The sequence continues at coordinate 32,645,606 of NC_080847.1, forward strand.
CCACAAGAACCACTCGGCTGATTCTTCTTCAATATGCAATTCAGCAACATGCAGTGTTGCTTGATGGAATTAACTCTTACAGCAACATCTGTGTCTAGAGCCTTTGTATTTAAGGCTAGCTGAAAAGGGCTTTGGCGCTGAAGTGGTTTCTGAATGTGGAGTTGGTGGCATGTGAAACCCGCCTGTGGAGCCTTCGTTTGTGTCGGATGCTCACCAAGCTGCCCTTCAGGACAATGCACTCAAACGGCATTAAGCATAGTGTGTGAACAGGTAGTTTGCTTCAGAGCTGCCTGTCAGCCTGATGCTGTGTGAAGTCAGTGAGCCAAATGGTGTTGTTCTCCCACAAGAACCACTCGGCTGATTCTTCTTCAATATGCAATTCAGCAACATGCAGTGTTGCTTGATGGAATTAGCTCTTACAGCCACATCTGCGTCTAGAGCCTTTGTATTTAGGGCTAGCTGAAAAGGGCTTTGGCGCTGAAGTGGTTTCTGAATGTGGAGTTGGTGGCATGTGAAACCCGCCTGTGGAGCCTTCGTTTGTGTGGGATGCTCACCAAGCTGCCCTTCAGGACAATGCACTCAAACGGCATTAAGCATAGTGTGTGAACATTTAGTTTGCTTGAGAGCTGCGTGTCAGCCTGATGCTGTGTGAAGTCAGTGAGCCAAATGGAGTTGTTCTCCCACAAGAACCACTCAGCTGATTCTTCTTCAATATGCAATTCAGCAACATGCAGTGTTGCTTGATGGAATTAGCTCTTACAGCCACATCTGCGACTAGAGCCTTTGTATTTAGGGCTAGCTGAAAAGGGCTTTGGCGCTGAAGTGGTTTCTGAATGTGGAGTTGGTGGCATGTGAAACCCGCCTGTGGAGCCTTCGTTTGTGTGGGATGCTCACCAAGCTGCCCTTCAGGACAATGCACTCAAACGGCATTAAGCATAGTGTGTGAACATGTAGTTTGCTTGAGAGCTGCGTGTCAGCCTGATGCTGTGTGAAGTCAGTGAGCCAAATGGAGTTGTTCTCCCACAAGAACCACTCGGCTGATTCTTCTTCAATATGCAATTCAGCAACATGCAGTGTTGCTTGATGGAATTAGCTCTTACAGCCACATCTGCGACTAGAGCCTTTGTATTTAGGGCTAGCTGAAAACGGCTTTGGCGCTGAAGTGGTTTCTGAATGTGGAGTTGGTGGCATGTGAAACCCGCCTGTGGAGCCTTCATTTGTGTGGGATGCTCACCAAGCTGCCCTTCAGGACAATGCACTCAAACGGCATTAAGCATAGTGTGTGAACACGTAGTTTGCTTGAGAGCTGCCTGTCCGCCTGATGGTGTGTGAAGTCAGTGAGCCAAATGGAGTTGTTCTCCCACAAGAACCACTCGGCTGATTCTTCTTCAATATGCCATTCAGCAACATGCAGTGTTGCTTGATGGAATTAGCTCTTACAGCAACATCTGCGTCTAGAGCCTTTGTATTTAGGGCTAGCTGAAAAGGGCTTTGGCGCTGAAGTGGTTTCTGAATGTGGAGTTGGTGGCATGTGAAACCCGCCTGTGGAGCCTTCGTTTGTGTGGGATGCTCACCAAGCTGCCCTTCAGGACAATGCACTCAAACGGCATTTAGAATAGTGTGTGAACACGTAGTTTGCTTGAGAGCTGCCTGTCAGCCTGATGGTGTGTGAAGTCAGTGAGCCAAATGGAGTTGTTCTCCCACAAGAACCACTCGGCTGATTCTTCTTCAATATGCAATTCAGCAACATGCAGTGTTGCTTGATGGAATTAGCTCTTACAGCAACACCTGCGTCTAGAGCCTTTGTATTTAGGGCTAGCTGAAAAGGGCTTTGGCGCTGAAGTGGTTTCTGAATGTGGAGTTGGTGGCATGTGAAACCCGCCTGTGGAGCCTTCGTTTGTGTGGGATGCTCACCAAGCTGCCGTTCAGGACAATGCACTCAAACGGCATTAAGCATAGTGTGTGAACACGTAGTTTGCTTGAGAGCTGCTTGTCAGCCTGATGGTGTGTGAAGTCAGTGAGCCAAATGGAGTTGTTCTCCCACAAGAACCACTCGGCTGATTCTTCTTCAATATGCAATTCAGCAACATGCAGTGTTGCTTGATGGAATTAGCTCTTACAGCCACATCTGCGACTAGAGCCTTTGTATTTAGGGCTAGCTGAAAAGGGCTTTGGCGCTGAAGTGGTTTCTGAATGTGGAGTTGGTGGCATGTGAAACCCGCCTGTGGAGCCTTCGTTTGTGTGGGATGCTCACCAAGCTGCCCTTCAGGACAATGCACTCAAACGGCATTAAGCATAGTGTGTGAACATGTAGTTTGCTTGAGAGCTGCCTGTCAGCCTGATGCTGTGTGAAGTCAGTGAGCCAAATGGAGTTGTTCTCCCACAAGAACCACTCGGCTGATTCTTCTTCAATATGCAATTCAGCAACATGCAGTGTTGCTTGATGGAATTAGCTCTTACAGCAACATCTGCGTCTAGAGCCTTTGTATTTAGGGCTAGCTGAAAAGGGCTTTGGCGCTGAAGTGGTTTCTGAATGTGGAGTTGGTGGCATGTGAAACCCGCCTGTGGAGCCTTCGTTTGTGTGGGATGCTCACCAAGCTGCCCTTCAGGACAATGCACTCAAACGGCATTAAGCATAGTGTGTGAACACGTAGTTTGCTTGAGAGCTGCCTGTCAGCCTGATGGTGTGTGAAGTCAGTGAGCCAAATGGAGTTGTTCTCCCACAAGAACCACTCGGCTGATTCTTCTTCAATATGCAATTCAGCAACATGCAGTGTTGCTTGATGGAATTAGCTCTTACAGCCACATCTGCGACTAGAGCCTTTGTATTTAGGGCTAGCTGAAAAGGGCTTTGGCGCTGAAGTGGTTTCTGAATGTGGAGTTGGTGGCATGTGAAACCCGCCTGTGGAACCTTCGTTTGTGTGGGATGCTCACCAAGCTGCCCTTCAGGACAATGCACTCAAACGGCATTAAGCATAGTGTGTGAACACGTAGTTTGCTTGAGAGCTGCCTGTCAGCCTGATGGTGTGTGAAGTCAGTGAGCCAAATGGAGTTGTTCTCCCACAAGAACCACTCGGCTGATTCTTCTTCAATATGCAATTCAGCAACATGCAGTGTTGCTTGATGGAATTAGCTCTTACAGCCACATTTACGACTAGAGCCTGTGTATTTAGGGCTATCTGAAAAGGGCTTTGGCGCTGAAGTGATTTCTGAATGTGGAGTTGGTGGCATGTGAAACCCGCCTGTGGAGCCTTCGTTTGTGTGGGATGCTCACCAAGCTGCCCTTCAGGACAATGCACTCAAACGGCATTTAGCATAGTGTGTGAACACGTAGTTTGCTTGAGAGCTGCGTGTCAGCCTGATGCTGTGTGAAGTCAGTGAGCCAAATGGAGTTGTTCTCCCACAAGAACCACTCGGCTGATTCTTCTTCAATATGCAATTCAGCAACATGCAGTGTTGCTTGATGGAATTAGCTCTTACAGCAACATCTGCGACTAGAGCCTTTGTATTTAGGGCTAGCTGAAAAGGGCTTTGGCGCTGAAGTGGTTTCTGAATGTGGAGTTGGTGGCATGTGAAACCCGCCTGTGGAGCCTTCGTTTGTGTGGGATGCTCACCAAGCTGCCCTTCAGGACAATGCACTCAAACGGCATTAAGCATAGTGTGTGAACACGTAGTTTGCTTGAGAGCTGCGTGTCAGCCTGATGCTGTGTGAAGTCAGTGAGCCAAATGGAGTTGTTCTCCCACAAGAACCACTCGGCTGATTCTTCTTCAATATGCAATTCAGCAACATGAAGTGTTGCTTGATGGAATTAGCTCTTACAGCCACATCTGCGTCTAGAGCCTTTGTATTTAGGGCTAGCTGAAAAGGGCTTTGGCGCTGAAGTGGTTTCTGAATGTGGAGTTGGTGGCATGTGAAACCCGCCTGTGGAGCCTTCGTTTGTGTGGGATGCTCACCAAGCTGTCCTTCAGGACAATGCACTCAAACGGCATTAAGCATAGTGTGTGAACACGTAGTTTGCTTGAGAGCTGACTGTCAGCCTGATGGTGTGTGAAGTCAGTGAGCCAAATGGAGTTGTTCTCCCACAAGAACCACTCGGCTGATTCTTCTTCAATATGCAATTCAGCAACATGCAGTGTTGCTTGATGGAATTAGCTCTTACAGCCACATCTGCGACTAGAGCCTTTGTATTTAGGGCTAGCTGAAAACGGCTTTGGCGCTGAAGTGGTTTCTGAATGTGAAGTTGGTGGCATGTGAAACCCGCCTGTGGAACCTTCGTTTGTGTGGGATGCTCACCAAGCTGCCCTTCAGGACAATGCATCCAAACGGCATTAAGCATAGTGTGTGAACACGTAGTTTGCTTGAGAGCTGCGTGTCCGCCTGATGGTGTGTGAAGTCAGTGAGCCAAATGGAGTTGTTCTCCCACAAGAACCACTCGGCTGATTCTTCTTCAATATGCCATTCAGCAACATGCAGTGTTGCTTGATGGAATTAGCTCTTACAGCAACATCTGCGTCTAGAGCCTTTGTATTTAGGGCTAGCTGAAAAGGGCTTTGGCGCTGAAGTGGTTTCTGAATGTGGAGTTGGTGGCATGTGAAACCCGCCTGTGGAGCCTTCGTTTGTGTGGGATGCTCACCAAGCTGCCCTTCAGGACAATGCACTCAAACGGCATTTAGAATAGTGTGTGAACACGTAGTTTGCTTGAGAGCTGCCTGTCAGCCTGATGGTGTGTGAAGTCAGTGAGCCAAATGGAGTTGTTCTCCCACAAGAACCACTAGGCTGATTCTTCTTCAATATGCAATTCAGCAACATGCAGTGTTGCTTGATGGAATTAGCTCTTACAGCAACACCTGCGTCTAGAGCCTTTGTATTTAGGGCTAGCTGAAAAGGGCTTTGGCGCTGAAGTGGTTTCTGAATGTGGAGTTGGTGGCATGTGAAACCCGCCTGTGGAGCCTTCGTTTGTGTGGGATGCTCACCAAGCTGCCCTTCAGGACAATGCACTCAAAAGGCATTAAGCATAGTGTGTGAACACGTAGTTTGCTTGAGAGCTGCCTGTCAGCCTGATGGTGTGTGAAGTCAGTGAGCCAAATGGAGTTGTTCTCCCACAAGAACCACTCGGCTGATTCTTCTTCAATATGCAATTCAGCAACATGCAGTGTTGCTTGATGGAATTAGCTCTTACAGCCACATCTGCGACTAGAGCCTTTGTATTTAGGGCTAGCTGAAAAGGGCTTTGGCGCTGAAGTGGTTTCTGAATGTGGAGTTGGTGGCATGTGAAACCCGCCTGTGGAGCCTTCGTTTGTGTGGGATGCTCACCAAGCTGCCCTTCAGGACAATGCACTCAAACGGCATTAAGCATAGTGTGTGAACACGTAGTTTGCTTGAGAGCTGCCTGTCAGCCTGATGGTGTGTGAAGTCAGTGAGCCAAATGGAGTTGTTCTCCCACAAGAACCACTCGGCTGATTCTTCTTCAATATGCAATTCAGCAACATGCAGTGTTGCTTGATAGAATTAGCTCTTACAGCAACATCTGCGTCTAGAGCCTTTGTATTTAGGGCTAGCTGAAAAGGGCTTTGGCGCTGAAGTGGTTTCTGAATGTGGAGCTGGTGGCATGTGAAACCCGCCTGTGGAGCCTTCGTTTGTGTGGGATGCTCACCAAGCTGCCCTTCAGGACAATGCACTCAAACGGCATTAAGCATAGTGTGTGAACATGTAGTTTGCTTGAGAGCAGCGTGTCAGCCTGATGCTGTGTGAAGTCAGTGAGCCAAATGGAGTTGTTCTCCCACAAGAACCACTCGGCTGATTCTTCTTCAATATGCAATTCAGCAACATGCAGTGTTGCTTGATGAAATTAGCTCTTACAGTAACATCTGCGACTAGAGCCTTTGTATTTAGGGCTAGCTGAAAAGGGCTTTGGCGCTGAAGTGGTTTCTGAATGTGGAGTTGGTGGCATGTGAAACCCGCCTGTGGAGCCTTCGTTTGTGTGGGATGCTCACCAACCTGCCCTTCAGGACAATGCACTCAAACGGCATTTAGCATAGTGTGTGAACACGTAGTTTGCTTGAGAGCTGCCTGTCAGCCTGATGGTGTGTGAAGTCAGTGAGCCAAAAGGAGTTGTTCTCCCACAAGAACCACTCGGCTGATTCTTCTTCAATATGCAATTCAGCAACATGCAGTGTTGCTTGATGGAATTAGCTCTTACAGCAACACCTGCGTCTAGAGCCTTTGTATTTAGGGCTAGCTGAAAAGGGCTTTGGCGCTGAAGTGGTTTCTGAATGTGGAGTTGGTGGCATGTGAAACCCGCCTGTGGAGCCTTCGTTTGTGTGGGATGCTCACCAAGCTGCCCTTCAGGACAATGCACTCAAACGGCATTAAGCATAGTGTGTGAACACGTAGTTTGCTTGAGAGCTGCGTGTCAGCCTGATGGTGTGTGAAGTCAGTGAGCCAAATGGAGTTGTTCTCCCACAAGAACCACTCGGCTGATTCTTCTTCAATATGCAATTCAGCAACATGCAGTGTTGCTTGATGGAATTAGCTCTTACAGCCACATCTGCGACTAGAGCCTTTGTATTTAGGGTTAGCTGAAAAGGGCTTTGGCGCTGAAGTGGTTTCTGAATGTGGAGTTGGTGGCATGTGAAACCCGCCTGTGGAGCCTTCGTTTGTGTGGGATGCTCACCAAGCTGCCCTTCAGGACAATGCACTCAAACGGCATTAAGCATAGTGTGTGAACACGTAGTTTGCTTGAGAGCTGCGTGTCAGCCTGATGGTGTGTGAAGTCAGTGAGCCAAATGGAGTTGTTCTCCCACAAGAACCACTCGGCTGATTCTTCTTCAATATGCAATTCAGCAACATGCAGTGTTGCTTGATGGAATTAGCTCTTACAGCAACATCTGCGTCTAGAGCCTTTGTATTTAGGGCTAGCTGAAAAGGGCTTTGGCGCTGAAGTGGTTTCTGAATGTGGAGTTGGTGGCATGTGAAACCCGCCTGTGGAGCCTTCATTTGTGTGGGATGCTCACCAAGCTGCCCTTCAGGACAATGCACTCAAACGGCATTAAGCATAGTGTGTGAACATGTAGTTTGCTTGAGAGCTGCGTGTCAGCCTGATGCTGTGTGAAGTCAGTGAGCCAAATGGAGTTGTTCTCCCACAAGAACCACTCGGCTGATTCTTCTTCAATATGCAATTCAGCAACATGCAGTGTTGCTTGATGGAATTAGCTCTTACAGCCACATCTGCGACTAGAGCCTTTGTATTTAGGGCTAGCTGAAAACGGCTTTGGCGCTGAAGTGGTTTCTGAATGTGGAGTTGGTGGCATGTGAAACCCGCCTGGGGAGCCTTCTTTTGTGTGGGATGCTCACCAAGCTGCCCTTCAGGACAATGCACTCAAACGGCATTTAGCATAGTGTGTGAACACGTAGTTTGCTTGAGAGCTGCGTGTCAGCCTGATGGTGTGTGAAGTCAGTGAGCCAAATGGAGTTGTTCTCCCACAAGAACCACTCGGCTGATTCTTCTTCAATATGCAATTCAGCAACATGCAGTGTTGCTTGATGGAATTAGCTCTTACAGCCACATCTGCGACTAGAGCCTTTGTATTTAGGGCTAGCTGAAAAGGGCTTTGGCGCTGAAGTGGTTTCTGAATGTGGAGTTGGTGGCATGTGAAACCCGCCTGTGGAGCCTTCGTTTGTGTGGGATGCTCACCAAGCTGCCCTTCAGGACAATGCACTCAAACGGCATTAAGCATAGTGTGTGGACATGTAGTTTGCTTGAGAGCTGCGTGTCAGCCTGATGCTGTGTGAAGTCAGTGAGCCAAATGGAGTTGTTCTCCCACAAGAACCACTCGGCTGATTCTTCTTCAATATGCAATTCAGCAACATGCAGTGTTGCTTGATGGAATTAGCTCTTACAGCCACATCTGCGACTAGAGCCTTTGTATTTAGGGCTAGCTGAAAAGGGCTTTGGCGCTGAAGTGGTTTCTGAATGTGGAGTTGGTGGCATGTGAAACCCGCCTGTGGAACCTTCGTTTGTGTGGGATGCTCACCAAGCTGCCCTTCAGGACAATGCACTCAAACGGCATTAAGCATAGTGTGTGAACACGTAGTTTGCTTGAGAGCTGCCTGTCCGCCTGATGGTGTGTGAAGTCAGTGAGCCAAATGGAGTTGTTCTCCCACAAGAACCACTCGGCTGATTCTTCTTCAATATGCAATTCAGCAACATGCAGTGTTGCTTGATGGAATTAGCTCTTACAGCCACATCTGCGTCTAGAGCCTTTGTTTTTAGGGCTAGCTGAAAAGGGCTTTGGCGCTGAAGTGGTTTCTGAATGTGGAGTTGGTGGCATGTGAAACCCGCCTGTGGAGCCTTCGTTTGTGTGGGATGCTCACCAAGCTGCCCTTCAGGACAATGCACTCAAACGGCATTAAGCATAGTGTGTGAACACGTAGTTTGCTTGAGAGCTGCCTGTCAGCCTGATGGTGTGTGAAGTCAGTGAGCCAAATGGAGTTGTTCTCCCACAAGAACTACTCGGCTGATTCTTCTTCAATATGCAATTCAGCAACATGCAGTGTTGCTTGATGGAATTAGCTCTTACAGCCACATCTGCGACTAGAGCCTTTGTATTTAGGGCTAGCTGAAAACGGCTTTGGCGCTGAAGTGGTTTCTGAATGTGGAGTTGGTGGCATGTGAAACCCGCCTGTGGAGCCTTCGTTTGTGTGGGATGCGCACCAACCTGCCCTTCAGGACAATGCACTCAAACGGCATTTAGCATAGTGCGTGAACACGTAGTTTGCTTGAGAGCTGCGTGTCAGCCTGATGCTGTGTGAAGTCAGTGAGCCAAATGGAGTTGTTCTCCCACAAGAACCACTCGGCTGATTCTTCTTCAATATGCAATTCAGCAACATGCAGTGTTGCTTGATGGAATTAGCTCTTACAGCCACATCTGCGACTAGAGCCTTTGTATTTAGGGCTAGCTGAAAAGGGCTTTGGCGCTGAAGTGGTTTCTGAATGTGGAGTTGGTGGCATGTGAAACCCGCCTGTGTAGCCTTCGTTTGTGTGGGATGCTCACCAAGCTGCCCTTCAGGACAATGCACTCAAACGGCACTAAGCATAGTGTGTGAACACGTAGTTTGCTTGAGAGCTGCCTGTCAGCCTGATGGTGTGTGAAGTCAGTGAGCCAAATGGAGTTGTTCTCCCACAAGACCCACTCGGCTGATTCTTCTTCAATATGCAATTCAGCAACATGCAGTGTTGCTTGATGGAATTAGCTCTTACAGCCACATCTACGACTAGAGCCTGTGTATTTAGGGCTAGCTGAAAACGGCTTTGGCGCTGAAGTGGTTTCTGAATGTGGAGTTGGTGGCATGTGAAACCCGCCTGTGGAGCCTTCGTTTGTGTGGGATGCTCACCAAGCTGCCCTTCAGGACAATGCACTCCAACGGCATTTAGCATAGTGTGTGAACACGTAGTTTGCTTGAGAGCTGCGTGTCAGCCTGATGCTGTGTGAAGTCAGTGAGCCAAATGGAGTTGTTCTCCCACAAGAACCACTCGGCTGATTCTTCTTCAATATGCAATTCAGCAACATGCAGTGTTGCTTGATGGAATTAGCTCTTACAGCCACATCTGCGACTAGAGCCTTTGTATTTAGGGCTAGCTGAAAAGGGCTTTGGCGCCGAAGTGGTTTCTGAATGTGGAGTTGGTGGCATGTGAAACCCGCCTGTGGAACCTTCGTTTGTGTGGGATGCTCACCAAGCTGCCCTTCAGGACAATGCACTCAAACGGCATTTAGAATAGTGTGTGAACACGTAGTTTGCTTGAGAGCTGCCTGTCAGCCTGATGGTGTGTGAAGTCAGTGAGCCAAATGGAGTTGTTCTCCCACAAGAACCACTAGGCTGATTCTTCTTCAATATGCAATTCAGCAACATGCAGTGTTGCTTGATGGAATTAGCTCTTACAGCAACACCTGCGTCTAGAGCCTTTGTATTTAGGGCTAGCTGAAAACGGCTTTGGCGCTGAAGTGGTTTCTGAATGTGGAGTTGGTGGCATGTGAAACCCGCCTGTGGAGCCTTCGTTTGTGTGGGATGCTCACCAAGCTGCCCTTCAGGACAATGCACTCAAACGGCATTAAGCATAGTGTGTGAACACGTAGTTTGCTTGAGAGCTGCGTGTCAGCCTGATGGTGTGTGAAGTCAGTGAGCCAAATGGAGTTGTTCCCCCACAAGAACCACTCGGCTGATTCTTCTTCAATATGCAATTCAGCAACATGCAGTGTTGCTTGATAGAATTAGCTCTTACAGCAAAATCTGCGTCTAGAGCCTTTGTATTTAGGGCTAGCTGAAAAGGGCTTTGGCGCTGAAGTGGTTTCTGAATGTGGAGCTGGTGGCATGTGAAACCCGCCTGTGGAGCCTTCGTTTGTGTGGGATGCTCACCAAGCTGCCCTTCAGGACAATGCACTCAAACGGCATTAAGCATAGTGTGTGAACATGTAGTTTGCTTGAGAGCAGCGTGTCAGCCTGATGCTGTGTGAAGTCAGTGAGCCAAATGGAGTTGTTCTCCCACAAGAACCACTCGGCTGATTCTTCTTCAATATGCAATTCAGCAACATGCAGTGTTGCTTGATGAAATTAGCTCTTACAGTAACATCTGCGACTAGAGCCTTTGTATTTAGGGCTAGCTGAAAAGGGCTTTGGCGCTGAAGTGGTTTCTGAATGTGGAGTTGGTGGCATGTGAAACCCGCCTGTGGAGCCTTCGTTTGTGTGGGATGCTCACCAACCTGCCCTTCAGGACAATGCACTCAAACGGCATTTAGCATAGTGTGTGAACACGTAGTTTGCTTGAGAGCTGCCTGTCAGCCTGATGGTGTGTGAAGTCAGTGAGCCAAAAGGAGTTGTTCTCCCACAAGAACCACTCGGCTGATTCTTCTTCAATATGCAATTCAGCAACATGCAGTGTTGCTTGATGGAATTAGCTCTTACAGCAACACCTGCGTCTAGAGCCTTTGTATTTAGGGCTAGCTGAAAAGGGCTTTGGCGCTGAAGTGGTTTCTGAATGTGGAGTTGGTGGCATGTGAAACCCGCCTGTGGAGCCTTCGTTTGTGTGGGATGCTCACCAAGCTGCCGTTCAGGACAATGCACTCAAACGGCATTAAGCATAGTGTGTGAACACGTAGTTTGCTTGAGAGCTGCTTGTCAGCCTGATGGTGTGTGAAGTCAGTGAGCCAAATGGAGTTGTTCTCCCACAAGAACCACTCGGCTGATTCTTCTTCAATATGCAATTCAGCAACATGCAGTGTTGCTTGATGGAATTAGCTCTTACAGCCACATCTGCGACTAGAGCCTTTGTATTTAGGGTTAGCTGAAAAGGGCTTTGGCGCTGAAGTGGTTTCTGAATGTGGAGTTGGTGGCATGTGAAACCCGCCTGTGGAGCCTTCGTTTGTGTGGGATGCTCACCAAGCTGCCCTTCAGGACAATGCACTCAAACGGCATTAAGCATAGTGTGTGAACACGTAGTTTGCTTGAGAGCTGCCTGTCAGCCTGATGGTGTGTGAAGTCAGTGAGCCAAATGGAGTTGTTCTCCCACAAGAACCACTCGGCTGATTCTTCTTCAATATGCAATTCAGCAACATGCAGTGTTGCTTGATGGAATTAGCTCTTACAGCAACATCTGCGTCTAGAGCCTTTGTATTTAGGGCTAGCTGAAAAGGGCTTTGGCGCTGAAGTGGTTTCTGAATGTGGAGTTGGTGGCATGTGAAACCCGCCTGTGGAGCCTTCGTTTGTGTGGGATGCTCACCAAGCTGCCCTTCAGGACAATGCACTCAAACGGCATTAAGCATAGTGTGTGAACATGTAGTTTGCTTGAGAGCTGCGTGTCAGCCTGATGCTGTGTGAAGTCAGTGAGCCAAATGGAGTTGTTCTCCCACAAGAACCACTCGGCTGATTCTTCTTCAATATGCAATTCAGCAACATGCAGTGTTGCTTGATGGAATTAGCTCTTACAGCCACATCTGCGACTAGAGCCTTTGTATTTAGGGCTAGCTGAAAATGGCTTTGGCGCTGAAGTGGTTTCTGAATGTGGAGTTGGTGGCATGTGAAACCCGCCTGGGGAGCCTTCTTTTGTGTGGGATGCTCACCAAGCTGCCCTTCAGGACAATGCACTCAAACGGCATTTAGCATAGTGTGTGAACACGTAGTTTGCTTGAGAGCTGCGTGTCAGCCTGATGGTGTGTGAAGTCAGTGAGCCAAATGGAGTTGTTCTCCCACAAGAACCACTCGGCTGATTCTTCTTCAATATGCAATTCAGCAACATGCAGTGTTGCTTGATGGAATTAGCTCTTACAGCCACATCTGCGACTAGAGCCTTTGTATTTAGGGCTAGCTGAAAAGGGCTTTGGCGCTGAAGTGGTTTCTGAATGTGGAGTTGGTGGCATGTGAAACCCGCCTGTGGAGCCTTCGTTTGTGTGGGATGCTCACCAAGCTGCCCTTCAGGACAATGCACTCAAACGGCATTAAGCATAGTGTGTGGACATGTAGTTTGCTTGAGAGCTGCGTGTCAGCCTGATGCTGTGTGAAGTCAGTGAGCCAAATGGAGTTGTTCTCCCACAAGAACCACTCGGCTGATTCTTCTTCAATATGCAATTCAGCAACATGCAGTGTTGCTTGATGGAATTAGCTCTTACAGCCACATCTGCGACTAGAGCCTTTGTATTTAGGGCTAGCTGAAAAGGGCTTTGGCGCTGAAGTGGTTTCTGAATGTGGAGTTGGTGGCATGTGAAACCCGCCTGTGGAACCTTCGTTTGTGTGGGATGCTCACCAAGCTGCCCTTCAGGACAATGCACTCAAACGGCATTAAGCATAGTGTGTGAACACGTAGTTTGCTTGAGAGCTGCCTGTCCGCCTGATGGTGTGTGAAGTCAGTGAGCCAAATGGAGTTGTTCTCCCACAAGAACCACTCGGCTGATTCTTCTTCAATATGCAATTCAGCAACATGCAGTGTTGCTTGATGGAATTAGCTCTTACAGCCACATCTGCGTCTAGAGCCTTTGTTTTTAGGGCTAGCTGAAAAGGGCTTTGGCGCTGAAGTGGTTTCTGAATGTGGAGTTGGTGGCATGTGAAACCCGCCTGTGGAGCCTTCGTTTGTGTGGGATGCTCACCAAGCTGCCCTTCAGGACAATGCACTCAAACGGCATTAAGCATAGTGTGTGAACACGTAGTTTGCTTGAGAGCTGCCTGTCAGCCTGATGGTGTGTGAAGTCAGTGAGCCAAATGGAGTTGTTCTCCCACAAGAATCACTCGGCTGATTCTTCTTCAATATGCAATTCAGCAACATGCAGTGTTGCTTGATGGAATTATCTCTTACAGCCACATCTGCGACTAGAGCCTTTGTATTTAGGGCTAGCTGAAAACGGCTTTGGCGCTGAAGTGGTTTCTGAATGTGAAGTTGGTGGCATGTGAAACCCGCCTGTGGAACCTTCGTTTGTGTGGGATGCTCACCAAGCTGCCCTTCAGGACAATGCACTCAAACGGCATTAAGCATAGTGTGTGAACACGTAGTTTGCTTGAGAGCTGCGTGTCAGCCTGATGGTGTGTGAAGTCAGTGAGCCAAATGGAGTTGTTCTCCCACAAGAACCACTCGGCTGATTCTTCTTCAATATGCAATTCAGCAACATGCAGTGTTGCTTGATGGAATTAACTCTTACAGCAACATCTGCGTCTAGAGCCTTTGTATTTAGGGCTAGCTGAAAAGGGCTTTGGCGCTGAAGTGGTTTCTGAATGTGGAGTTGGTGGCATGTGAAACCCGCCTGTGGAGCCTTCGTTTGTGTGGGATGCTCACCAAGCTGTCCTTCAGGACAATGCACTCAAACGGCATTAAGCATAGTGTGTGAACAGGTAGTTTGCTTCAGAGCTGCCTGTCAGCCTGATGCTGTGTGAAGTCAGTGAGCCAAATGGTGTTGTTCTCCCACAAGAACCACTCGGCTGATTCTTCTTCAATATGCAATTCAGCAACATGCAGTGTTGCTTGATGGAATTAGCTCTTACAGCCAAATCTGCGTCTAGAGCCTTTGTATTTAGGGCTAGCTGAAAAGGGCTTTGGCGCTGAAGTGGTTTCTGAATGTGGAGTTGGTGGCATGTGAAAACCGCCTGTGGAGCCTTCATTTGTGTGGGATGCTCACCAAGCTGCCCTTCAGGACAATGCCCTCAAACGGCATTAAGCATAGTGTGTGAACATGTAGTTTGCTTGAGAGCTGCCTGTCAGCCTGATGCTGTGTGAAGTCAGTGAGCCAAATGGAGTTGTTCTCCCACAAGAACCACTCAGCTGATTCTTCTTCAATATGCAATTCAGCAACATGCAGTGTTGCTTGATGGAATTAGCTCTTACAGCCACATCTGCGACTAGAGCCTTTGTATTTAGGGCTAGCTGAAAAGGGCTTTGGCGCTGAAGTGGTTTCTGAATGTGGAGTTGGTGGCATGTGAAACCCGCCTGTGGAGCCTTCGTTTGTGTGGGATGCTCACCAAGCTGCCCTTCAGGACAATGCACTCAAACGGCATTAAGCATAGTGTGTGAACACGTAGTTTGCTTGAGAGCTGCCTGTCCGCCTGATGGTGTGTGAAGTCAGTGAGCCAAATGGAGTTGTTCTCCCACAAGAACCACTCGGCTGATTCTTCTTCAATATGCCATTCAGCAACATGCAGTGTTGCTTGATGGAATTAGCTCTTACAGCAACATCTGCGTCTAGAGCCTTTGTATTTAGGGCTAGCTGAAAAGGGCTTTGGCGCTGAAGTGGTTTCTGAATGTGGAGTTGGTGGCATGTGAAACCCGCCTGTGGAGCCTTCGTTTGTGTGGGATGCTCACCAAGCTGCCCTTCAGGACAATGCACTCAAACGGCATTAAGCATAGTGTGTGAACACGTAGTTTGCTTGAGAGCTGCCTGTCAGCCTGATGGTGTGTGAAGTCAGTGAGCCAAAAGGAGTTGTTCTCCCACAAGAACCACTCGGCTGATTCTTCTTCAATATGCAATTCAGCAACATGCAGTGTTGCTTGATGGAATTAGCTCTTACAGCAACACCTGCGTCTAAAGCCTTTGTATTTAGGGCTAGCTGAAAAGGGCTTTGGCGCTGAAGTGGTTTCTGAATGTGGAGTTGGTGGCATGTGAAACCCGCCTGTGGAGCCTTCGTTTGTGTGGGATGCTCACCAAGCTGCCCTTCAGGACAATGCACTCAAACGGCATTTAGCATAGTGTGTGAACACGTAGTTTGCTTGAGAGCTGCCTGTCAGCCTGATGGTGTGTGAAGTCAGTGAGCCAAAAGGAGTTGTTCTCCCACAAGAACCACTCGGCTGATTCTTCTTCAATATGCAATTCAGCAACATGCAGTGTTGCTTGATGGAATTAGCTCTTACAGCAACACCTGCGTCTAGAGCCTTTGTATTTAGGGCTAGCTGAAAAGGGCTTTGGCGCTGAAGTGGTTTCTGAATGTGGAGTTGGTGGCATGTGAAACCCGCCTGTGGAGCCTTCGTTTGTGTGGGATGCTCACCAACCTGCCGTTCAGGACAATGCACTCAAACGGCATTAAGCATAGTGTGTGAACACGTAGTTTGCTTGAGAGCTGCTTGTCAGCCTGATGGTGTGTGAAGTCAGTGAGCCAAATGGAGTTGTTCTCCCACAAGAACCACTCGGCTGATTCTTCTTCAATATGCAATTCAGCAACATGCAGTGTTGCTTGATGGAATTAGCTCTTACAGCCACATCTGCGACTAGAGCCTTTGTATTTAGGGCTAGCTGAAAAGGGCTTTGGCGCTGAAGTGGTTTCTGAATGTGGAGTTGGTGGCATGTGAAACCCGCCTGTGGAGCCTTCGTTTGTGTGGGATGCTCACCAAGCTGCCCTTCAGGACAATGCACTCAAACGGCATTAAGCATAGTGTGTGAACACGTAGTTTGCTTGAGAGCTGCCTGTCAGCCTGATGGTGTGTGAAGTCAGTGAGCCAAAAGGAGTTGTTCTCCCACAAGAACCACTCGGCTGATTCTTCTTCAATATGCAATTCAGCAACATGCAGTGTTGCTTGATGGAATTAGCTCTTACAGCAACACCTGCGTCTAGAGCCTTTGTATTTAGGGCTAGCTGAAAAGGGCTTTGGCGCTGAAGTGGTTTCTGAATGTGGAGTTGGTGGCATGTGAAACCCGCCTGTGGAGCCTTCGTTTGTGTGGGATGCTCACCAACCTGCCGTTCAGGACAATGCACTCAAACGGCATTAAGCATAGTGTGTGAACACGTAGTTTGCTTGAGAGCTGCTTGTCAGCCTGATGGTGTGTGAAGTCAGTGAGCCAAATGGAGTTGTTCTCCCACAAGAACCACTCGGCTGATTCTTCTTCAATATGCAATTCAGCAACATGCAGTGTTGCTTGATGGAATTAGCTCTTACAGCCACATCTGCGACTAGAGCCTTTGTATTTAGGGCTAGCTGAAAAGGGCTTTGGCGCTGAAGTGGTTTCTGAATGTGGAGTTGGTGGCATGTGAAACCCGCCTGTGGAGCCTTCGTTTGTGTGGGATGCTCACCAAGCTGCCCTTCAGGACAATGCACTCAAACGGCATTAAGCATAGTGTGTGAACACGTAGTTTGCTTGAGAGCTGCCTGTCAGCCTGATGGTGTGTGAAGTCAGTGAGCCAAATGGAGTTGTTCTCCCACAAGAACCACTCGGCTGATTCTTCTTCAATATGCAATTCAGCAACATGCAGTGTTGCTTGATGGAATTAGCTCCTACAGCCACATCTGCGTCTAGAGCCTTTGTATTTAGGGCTAGCTGAAAAGGGCTTTGGCGCTGAAGTGGTTTCTGAATGTGGAGTTGGTGGCATGTGAAACCCGCCTGTGGAGCCTTCGTTTGTGTGGGATGCTCACCAAGCTGCCCTTCAGGACAATGCACTCAAACGGCATTAAGCATAGTGTGTGAACATGTAGTTTGCTTGAGAGCTGCGTGTCAGCCTGATGCTGTGTGAAGTCAGTGAGCCAAATGGAGTTGTTCTCCCACAAGAACCACTCGGCTGATTCTTCTTCAATATGCAATTCAGCAACATGCAGTGTTGCTTGATGGAATTAGCTCTTACAGCCACATCTGCGACTAGAGCCTTTGTATTTAGGGCTAGCTGAAAAGGGCTTTGGCGCTGAAATGGTTTCTGAATGTGGAGTTGGTGGCATGTGAAACCCGCCTGTGGAGCCTTCGTTTGTGTGGGATGCTCACCAAGCTGCCCTTCAGGACAATGCACTCAAACGGCATTAAGCATAGTGTGTGAACACGTAGTTTGCTTGAGAGCTGCGTGTCAGCCTGATGCTGTGTGAAGTCAGTGAGCCAAATGGAGTTGTTCTCCCACAAGAACCACTCGGCTGATTCTTCTTCAATATGCAATTCAGCAACATGCAGTGTTGCTTGATGGAATTAGCTCTTACAGCCACATCTGCGTCTAGAGCCTTTGTTTTTAGGGCTAGCTGAAAAGGGCTTTGGCGCTGAAGTGGTTTCTGAATGTGGAGTTGGTGGCATGTGAAACCCGCCTGTGGAGCCTTCGTTTGTGTGGGATGCTCACCAAGCTGCCCTTCAGGACAATGCACTCAAACGGCATTAAGCATAGTGTGTGAACACGTAGTTTGCTTGAGAGCTGCCTGTCAGCCTGATGGTGTGTGAAGTCAGTGAGCCAAATGGAGTTGTTCTCCCACAAGAACCACTCGGCTGATTCTTCTTCAATATGCAATTCAGCAACATGCAGTGTTGCTTGATGGAATTAGCTCTTACAGCCACATCTGCGACTAGAGCCTTTGTATTTAGGGCTAGCTGAAAAGGGCTTTGGCGCTGAAGTGGTTTCTGAATGTGGAGTTGGTGGCATGTGAAACCCGCCTGAGGAGCCTTCGTTTGTGTGGGATGCGCACCAACCTGCCCTTCAGGACAATGCACTCAAACGGCATTTAGCATAGTGCGTGAACATGTAGTTTGCTTGAGAGCTGCGTGTCAGCCTGATGCTGTGTGAAGTCAGTGAGCCAAATGGAGTTGTTCTCCCACAAGAACCACTCGGCTGATTCTTCTTCAATATGCAATTCAGCAACATGCAGTGTTGCTTGATGGAATTAGCTCTTACAGCCACATCTGCGACTAGAGCCTTTGTATTTAGGGCTAGCTGAAAAGGGCTTTGGCGCTGAAGTGGTTTCTGAATGTGGAGTTGGTGGCATGTGAAACCCGCCTGTGGAGCCTTCGTTTGTGTGGGATGCTCACCAAGCTGCCCTTCAGGACAATGCACTCAAACGGCATTAAGCATAGTGTGTGAACACGTAGTTTGCTTGAGAGCTGCCTGTCAGCCTGATGGTGTGTGAAGTCAGTGAGCCAAATGGAGTTGTTCTCCCACAAGAACCACTCGGCTGATTCTTCTTCAATATGCAATTCAGCAACATGCAGTGTTGCTTGATAGAATTAGCTCTTACAGCAACACCTACGTCTAGAGCCTTTGTATTTAGGGCTAGCTGAAAAGGGCTTTGGCGCTGAAGTGGTTTCTGAATGTGGAGTTGGTGGCATGTGAAACCCGTCTGTGGAGCCTTTGTTTGTGTGGGATGCTCACCAAGCTGCCCTTCAGGACAATCCACTCAAACGGCATTAAGCATAGTGTGTGAACACGTAGTTTGCTTGAGAGCTGCCTGTCAGCCTGATGGTGTGTGAAGTCAGTGAGCCAAATGGAGTTGTTCTCCCACAAGAACCACTCGGCTGATTCTTCTTCAATATGCAATTCAGCAACATGCAGTGTTGCTTGATGGAATTAACTCTTACAGCAACATCTGTGTCTAGAGCCTTTGTATTTAAGGCTAGCTGAAAAGGGCTTTGGCGCTGAAGTGGTTTCTGAATGTGGAGTTGGTGGCATGTGAAACCCGCCTGTGGAGCCTTCGTTTGTGTGGGATGCTCACCAAGCTGCCCTTCAGGACAATGCACTCAAACGGCATTAAGCATAGTGTGTGAACACGTAGTTTGCTTCAGAGCTGCCTGTCAGCCTGATGCTGTGTGAAGTCAGTGAGCCAAATGGTGTTGTTCTCCCACAAGAACCACTCGGCTGATTCTTCTTCAATATGCAATTCAGCAACATGCAGTGTTGCTTGATGGAATTAGCTCTTACAGCCACATCTGCGTCTAGAGCCTTTGTATTTAGGGCTAGCTGAAAAGGGCTTTGGCGCTGAAGTGGTTTCTGAATGTGGAGTTGGTGGCATGTGAAACCCGCCTGTGGAGCCTTCGTTTGTGTGGGATGCTCACCAAGCTGCCCTTCAGGACAATGCACTCAAACGGCATTAAGCATAGTGTGTGAACACGTAGTTTGCTTGAGAGCTGCCTGTCAGCCTGATGCTGTGTGAAGTCAGTGAGCCAAATGGAGTTGTTCTCCCACAAGAACCACTCGGCTGATTCTTCTTCAATATGCAATTCAGCAACATGCAGTGTTGCTTGATGGAATTAGCTCTTACAGCAACATCTGCGTCTAGAGCCTTTGTATTTAGGGCTAGCTGAAAAGGGCTTTGGTGCTGAAGTGGTTTCTGAATGTGGAGCTGGTGGCATGTGAAACCCGCCTGTGGAGCCTTCGTTTGTGTGGGATGCTCACCAAGCTGCCCTTCAGGACAATGCACTCAAACGGCATTAAGCATAGTGTGTGAACATTTAGTTTGCTTGAGAGCTGCGTGTCAGCCTGATGCTGTGTGAAGTCAGTGAGCCAAATGGAGTTGTTCTCCCACAAAATCCACTCGGCTGATTCTTCTTCAATATGCAATTCAGCAACATGCAGTGTTGCTGGATGAAATTAGCTCTTACAGTAACATCTGCGACTAGAGCCTTTGTATTTAGGGCTAGCTGAAAAGGGCTTTGGCGCTGAAGTGGTTTCTGAATGTGGAGTTGGTGGCATGTGAAACCCGCCTGTGGAGCCTTCGTTTGTGTGGGATGCTCACCAACCTGCCCTTCAGGACAATGCACTCAAACGGCATTTAGCATAGTGTGTGAACACGTAGTTTGCTTGAGAGCTGCCTGTCAGCCTGATGGTGTGTGAAGTCAGTGAGCCAAATGGAGTTGTTCTCCCACAAGAACCACTCGGCTGATTCTTCTTCAATATGCAATTCAGCAACATGCAGTGTTGCTTGATGGAAGTAGCTCTTACAGCAACACCTGCGTCTAGAGCCTTTGTATTTAGGGCTAGCTGAAAAGGGCTTTGGCGCTGAAGTGGTTTCTGAATGTGGAGTTGGTGGCATGTGAAACCCGCCTGTGGAGCCTTCGTTTGTGTGGGATGCTCACCAACCTGCCGTTCAGGACAATGCACTCAAACGGCATTAAGCATAGTGTGTGAACACGTAGTTTGCTTGAGAGCTGCTTGTCAGCCTGATGGTGTGTGAAGTCAGTGAGCCAAATGGAGTTGTTCTCCCACAAGAACCACTCGGCTGATTCTTCTTCAATATGCAATTCAGCAACATGCAGTGTTGCTTGATGGAATTAGCTCTTACAGCCACATCTGCGACTAGAGCCTTTGTATTTAGGGCTAGCTGAAAAGGGCTTTGGCGCTGAAGTGGTTTCTGAATGTGGAGTTGGTGGCATGTGAAACCCGCCTGTGGAGCCTTCGTTTGTGTGGGATGCTCACCAAGCTGCCCTTCAGGACAATGCACTCAAACGGCATTAAGCATAGTGTGTGAACACGTAGTTTGCTTGAGAGCTGCCTGTCAGCCTGATGGTGTGTGAAGTCAGTGAGCCAAATGGAGTTGTTCTCCCACAAGAACCACTCGGCTGATTCTTCTTCAATATGCAATTCAGCAACATGCAGTGTTGCTTGATGGAATTAGCTCTTACAGCAACATCTGCGTCTAGAGCCTTTGTATTTAGGGCTAGCTGAAAAGGGCTTTGGCGCTGAAGTGGTTTCTGAATGTGGAGTTGGTGGCATGTGAAACCCGCCTGTGGAGCCTTCGTTTGTGTGGGATGCTCACCAAGCTGCCCTTCAGGACAATGCACTCAAACGGCATTAAGCATAGTGTGTGAACATGTAGTTTGCTTGAGAGCTGCGTGTCAGCCTGATGCTGTGTGAAGTCAGTGAGCCAAATGGAGTTGTTCTCCCACAAGAACCACTCGGCTGATTCTTCTTCAATATGCAATTCAGCAACATGCAGTGTTGCTTGATGGAATTAGCTCTTACAGCCACATCTGCGACTAGAGCCTTTGTATTTAGGGCTAGCTGAAAAGGGCTTTGGCGCTGAAGTGGTTTCTGAATGTGGAGTTGGTGGCATGTGAAACCCGCCTGTGGAGCCTTCGTTTGTGTGGGATGCTCACCAAGCTGCCCTTCAGGACAATGCACTCAAATGGCATTTAGCATAGTGTGTGAACACGTTTTTCGCTTGAGAGCTGCGTGTCAGCCTGATGGTGTGTGAAGTCAGTGAGCCAAATGGAGTTGTTCTCCCACAAGAACCACTCGGCTGATTCTTCTTCAATATGCAATTCAGCAACATGCAGTGTTGCTTGATGGAATTAGCTCTTACAGCCACATCTGCGACTAGAGCCTTTGTATTTAGGGCTAGCTGAAAACGGCTTTGGCGCTGAAGTGGTTTCTGAATGTGGAGTTGGTGGCATGTGAAACCCGCCTGTGGAGCCTTCGTTTGTGTGGGATGCTCACCAAGCTGCCCTTCAGGACAATGCACTCAAACGGCATTAAGCATAGTGTGTGAACATGTAGTTTGCTTGAGAGCTGCCTGTCAGCCTGATGCTGTGTGAAGTCAGTGAGCCAAATGGAGTTGTTCTCCCACAAGAACCACTCGGCTGATTCTTCTTCAATATGCAATTCAGCAACATGCAGTGTTGCTTGATGGAATTAGCTCTTACAGCCACATCTGCGACTAGAGCCTTTGTATTTAGGGCTAGCTGAAAAGGGCTTTGGCGCTGAAATGGTTTCTGAATGTGGAGTTGGTGGCATGTGAAACCCGCCTGTGGAGCCTTCGTTTGTGTGGGATGCTCACCAAGCTGCCCTTCAGGACAATGCACTCAAACGGCATTAAGCATAGTGTGTGAACACGTAGTTTGCTTGAGAGCTGCCTGTCCGCCTGATGGTGTGTGAAGTCAGTGAGCCAAATGGAGTTGTTCTCCCACAAGAACCACTCGGCTGATTCTTCTTCAATATGCAATTCAGCAACATGCAGTGTTGCTTGATGGAATTAGCTCTTACAGCAACATCTGCGTCTAGAGCCTTTGTTTTTAGGGCTAGCTGAAAAGGGCTTTGGCGCTGAAGTGGTTTCTGAATGTGGAGTTGGTGGCATGTGAAACCCGCCTGTGGAGCCTTCGTTTGTGTGGGATGCTCACCAAGCTGCCCTTCAGGACAATGCACTCAAACGGCATGAAGCATAGTGTGTGAACACGTAGTTTGCTTGAGAGCTGCCTGTCAGCCTGATGGTGTGTGAAGTCAGTGAGCCAAATGGAGTTGTTCTCCCACAAGAACCACTCGGCTGATTCTTCTTCAATATGCAATTCAGCAACATGCAGTGTTGCTTGATGGAATTAGCTCTTACAGCCACATCTGCGACTAGAGCCTTTGTATTTAGGGCTAGCTGAAAACGGCTTTGGCGCTGAAGTGGTTTCTGAATGTGGAGTTGGTGGCATGTGAAACCCGCCTGTGGAGCCTTCGTTTGTGTGGGATGCTCACCAACCTGCCCTTCAGGACAATGCACTCAAACGGCATTTAGCATAGTGCGTGAACACGTAGTTTGCTTGAGAGCTGCGTGTCAGCCTGATGCTGTGTGAAGTCAGTGAGCCAAATGGAGTTGTTCTCCCACAAGAACCACTCGGCTGATTCTTCTTCAATATGCCATTCAGCAACATGCAGTGTTGCTTGATGGAATTAGCTCTTACAGCAACATCTGCGTCTAGAGCCTTTGTATTTAGGGCTAGCTGAAAAGGGCTTTGGCGCTGAAGTGGTTTCTGAATGTGGAGTTGGTGGCATGTGAAACCCGCCTGTGTAGCCTTCGTTTGTGTGGGATGCTCACCAAGCTGCCCTTCAGGACAATGCACTCAAACGGCATTAAGCATAGTGTTTGAACACGTAGTTTGCTTGAGAGCTGCCTGTCAGCCTGATGGTGTGTGAAGTCAGTGAGCCAAATGGAGTTGTTCTCCCACAAGAACCACTCGGCTGATTCTTCTTCAATATGCAATTCAGCAACATGCAGTGTTGCTTGATGGAATTAGCTCTTACAGCAACACCTACGTCTAGAGCCTTTGTATTTAGGGCTAGCTGAAAAGGGCTTTGGCGCTGAAGTGGTTTCTGAATGTGGAGTTGGTGGCATGTGAAACCCGTCTGTGGAGCCTTCGTTTGTGTGGGATGCTCACCAAGCTGCCCTTCAGGACAATGCACTCAAACGGCATTAAGCATAGTGTGTGAACACGTAGTTTGCTTGAGAGCTGCGTGTCAGCCTGATGCTGTGTGAAGTCAGTGAGCCAAATGGAGTTGTTCTCCCACAAGAACCACTCGGCTGATTCTTCTTCAATATGCAATTCAGCAACATGCAGTGTTGCTTGATGGAATTAGCTCTTACAGCCACATCTGCGACTAGAGCCTTTGTATTTAGGGCTAGCTGAAAAGGGCTTTGGCGCTGAAGTGGTTTCTGAATGTGGAGTTGGTGGCATGTGAAACCCGCCTGTGGAGCCTTCGTTTGTGTGGGATGCTCACCAAGCTGCCCTTCAGGACAATGCACTCAAACGGCATTAAGCATAGTGTGTGAACACGTAGTTTGCTTGAGAGCTGCGTGTCAGCCTGATGGTGTGTGAAGTCAGTGAGCCAAATGGAGTTGTTCTCCCACAAGAACCACTCGGCTGATTCTTCTTCAATATGCAATTCAGCAACATGAAGTGTTGCTTGATGGAATTAGCTCTTACAGCCACATCTGCGTCTAGAGCCTTTGTATTGAGGGCTAGCTGAAAAGGGCTTTGGCGCTGAAGTGGTTTCTGAATGTGGAGTTGGTGGCATGTGAAACCCGCCTGTGGAGCCTTCGTTTGTGTGGGATGCTCACCAAGCTGTCCTTCAGGACAATGCACTCAAACGGCATTAAGCATAGTGTGTGAACACGTAGTTTGCTTGAGAGCTGACTGTCAGCCTGATGGTGTGTGAAGTCAGTGAGCCAAATGGAGTTGTTCTCCCACAAGAACCACTCGGCTGATTCTTCTTCAATATGCAATTCAGCAACATGCAGTGTTGCTTGATGGAATTAGCTCTTACAGCCACATCTGCGACTAGAGCCTTTGTATTTAGGGCTAGCTGAAAACGGCTTTGGCGCTGAAGTGGTTTCTGAATGTGAAGTTGGTGGCATGTGAAACCCGCCTGTGGAACCTTCGTTTGTGTGGGATGCTCACCAAGCTGCCCTTCAGGACAATGCATCCAAACGGCATTAAGCATAGTGTGTGAACACGTAGTTTGCTTGAGAGCTGCGTGTCCGCCTGATGGTGTGTGAAGTCAGTGAGCCAAATGGAGTTGTTCTCCCACAAGAACCACTCGGCTGATTCTTCTTCAATATGCCATTCAGCAACATGCAGTGTTGCTTGATGGAATTAGCTCTTACAGCAACATCTGCGTCTAGAGCCTTTGTATTTAGGGCTAGCTGAAAAGGGCTTTGGCGCTGAAGTGGTTTCTGAATGTGGAGTTGGTGGCATGTGAAACCCGCCTGTGGAGCCTTCGTTTGTGTGGGATGCTCACCAAGCTGCCCTTCAGGACAATGCACTCAAACGGCATTTAGAATAGTGTGTGAACACGTAGTTTGCTTGAGAGCTGCCTGTCAGCCTGATGCTGTGTGAAGTCAGTGAGCCAAATGGAGTTGTTCTCCCACAAGAACCACTAGGCTGATTCTTCTTCAATATGCAATTCAGCAACATGCAGTGTTGCTTGATGGAATTAGCTCTTACAGCAACACCTGCGTCTAGAGCCTTTGTATTTAGGGCTAGCTGAAAAGGGCTTTGGCGCTGAAGTGGTTTCTGAATGTGGAGTTGGTGGCATGTGAAACCCGCCTGTGGAGCCTTCGTTTGTGTTTGATGCTCACCAAGCTGCCCTTCAGGACAATGCACTCAAAAGGCATTAAGCATAGTGTGTGAACACGTAGTTTGCTTGAGAGCTGCCTGTCAGCCTGATGGTGTGTGAAGTCAGTGAGCCAAATGGAGTTGTTCTCCCACAAGAACCACTCGGCTGATTCTTCTTCAATATGCAATTCAGCAACATGCAGTGTTGCTTGATGGAATTAGCTCTTACAGCCACATCTGCGACTAGAGCCTTTGTATTTAGGGCTAGCTGAAAAGGGCTTTGGCGCTGAAGTGGTTTCTGAATGTGGAGTTGGTGGCATGTGAAACCCGCCTGTGGAGCCTTCGTTTGTGTGGGATGCTCACCAAGCTGCCCTTCAGGACAATGCACTCAAACGGCATTAAGCATAGTGTGTGAACACGTAGTTTGCTTGAGAGCTGCCTGTCAGCCTGATGGTGTGTGAAGTCAGTGAGCCAAATGGAGTTGTTCTCCCACAAGAACCACTCGGCTGATTCTTCTTCAATATGCAATTCAGCAACATGCAGTGTTGCTTGATGGAATTAGCTCTTACAGCAACATCTGCGTCTAGAGCCTTTGTATTTAGGGCTAGCTGAAAAGGGCTTTGGCGCTGAAGTGGTTTCTGAATGTGGAGTTGGTGGCATGTGAAACCCGCCTGTGGAGCCTTCGTTTGTGTGGGATGCTCACCAAGCTGCCCTTCAGGACAATGCACTCAAACGGCATTAAGCATAGTGTGTGAACATGTAGTTTGCTTGAGAGCTGCGTGTCAGCCTGATGCTGTGTGAAGTCAGTGAGCCAAATGGAGTTGTTCTCCCACAAGAACCACTCGGCTGATTCTTCTTCAATATGCAATTCAGCAACATGCAGTGTTGCTTGATGAAATTAGCTCTTACAGTAACATCTGCGACTAGAGCCTTTGTATTTAGGGCTAGCTGAAAAGGGCTTTGGCGCTGAAGTGGTTTCTGAATGTGGAGTTGGTGGCATGTGAAACCCGCCTGTGGAGCCTTCGTTTGTGTGGGATGCTCACCAACCTGCCCTTCAGGACAATGCACTCAAACGGCATTTAGCATAGTGTGTGAACACGTAGTTTGCTTGAGAGCTGCCTGTCAGCCTGATGGTGTGTGAAGTCAGTGAGCCAAAAGGAGTTGTTCTCCCACAAGAACCACTCGGCTGATTCTTCTTCAATATGCAATTCAGCAACATGCAGTGTTGCTTGATGGAATTAGCTCTTACAGCAACACCTGCGTCTAGAGCCTTTGTATTTAGGGCTAGCTGAAAAGGGCTTTGGCGCTGAAGTGGTTTCTGAATGTGGAGTTGGTGGCATGTGAAACCCGCCTGTGGAGCCTTCGTTTGTGTGGGATGCTCACCAAGCTGCCGTTCAGGACAATGCACTCAAACGGCATTAAGCATAGTGTGTGAACACGTAGTTTGCTTGAGAGCTGCTTGTCAGCCTGATGGTGTGTGAAGTCAGTGAGCCAAATGGAGTTGTTCTCCCACAAGAACCACTCGGCTGATTCTTCTTCAATATGCAATTCAGCAACATGCAGTGTTGCTTGATGGAATTAGCTCTTACAGCCACATCTGCGACTAGAGCCTTTGTATTTAGGGTTAGCTGAAAAGGGCTTTGGCGCTGAAGTGGTTTCTGAATGTGGAGTTGGTGGCATGTGAAACCCGCCTGTGGAGCCTTCGTTTGTGTGGGATGCTCACCAAGCTGCCCTTCAGGACAATGCACTCAAACGGTATTAAGCATAGTGTGTGAACACGTAGTTTGCTTGAGAGCTGCCTGTCAGCCTGATGGTGTGTGAAGTCAGTGAGCCAAATGGAGTTGTTCTCCCACAAGAACCACTCGGCTGATTCTTCTTCAATATGCAATTCAGCAACATGCAGTGTTGCTTGATGGAATTAGCTCTTACAGCAACATCTGCGTCTAGAGCCTTTGTATTTAGGGCTAGCTGAAAAGGGCTTTGGCGCTGAAGTGGTTTCTGAATGTGGAGTTGGTGGCATGTGAAACCCGCCTGTGGAGCCTTCATTTGTGTGGGATGCTCACCAAGCTGCCCTTCAGGACAATGCACTCAAACGGCATTAAGCATAGTGTGTGAACATGTAGTTTGCTTGAGAGCTGCGTGTCAGCCTGATGCTGTGTGAAGTCAGTGAGCCAAATGGAGTTGTTCTCCCACAAGAACCACTCGGCTGATTCTTCTTCAATATGCAATTCAGCAACATGCAGTGTTGCTTGATGGAATTAGCTCTTACAGCCACATCTGCGACTAGAGCCTTTGTATTTAGGGCTAGCTGAAAACGGCTTTGGCGCTGAAGTGGTTTCTGAATGTGGAGTTGGTGGCATGTGAAACCCGCCTGGGGAGCCTTCTTTTGTGTGGGATGCTCACCAAGCTGCCCTTCAGGACAATGCACTCAAACGGCATTTAGCATAGTGTGTGAACACGTAGTTTGCTTGAGAGCTGCGTGTCAGCCTGATGGTGTGTGAAGTCAGTGAGCCAAATGGAGTTGTTCTCCCACAAGAACCACTCGGCTGATTCTTCTTCAATATGCAATTCAGCAACATGCAGTGTTGCTTGATGGAATTAGCTCTTACAGCCACATCTGCGACTAGAGCCTTTGTATTTAGGGCTAGCTGAAAAGGGCTTTGGCGCTGAAGTGGTTTCTGAATGTGGAGTTGGTGGCATGTGAAACCCGCCTGTGGAGCCTTCGTTTGTGTGGGATGCTCACCAAGCTGCCCTTCAGGACAATGCACTCAAACGGCATTAAGCATAGTGTGTGAACATGTAGTTTGCTTGAGAGCTGCGTGTCAGCCTGATGCTGTGTGAAGTCAGTGAGCCAAATGGAGTTGTTCTCCCACAAGAACCACTCGGCTGATTCTTCTTCAATATGCAATTCAGCAACATGCAGTGTTGCTTGATGGAATTAGCTCTTACAGCCACATCTGCGACTAGAGCCTTTGTATTTAGGGCTAGCTGAAAAGGGCTTTGGCGCTGAAGTGGTTTCTGAATGTGGAGTTGGTGGCATGTGAAACCCGCCTGTGGAACCTTCGTTTGTGTGGGATGCTCACCAAGCTGCCCTTCAGGACAATGCACTCAAACGGCATTAAGCATAGTGTGTGAACACGTAGTTTGCTTGAGAGCTGCCTGTCCGCCTGATGGTGTGTGAAGTCAGTGAGCCAAATGGAGTTGTTCTCCCACAAGAACCACTCGGCTGATTCTTCTTCAATATGCAATTCAGCAACATGCAGTGTTGCTTGATGGAATTAGCTCTTACAGCCACATCTGCGTCTAGAGCCTTTGTTTTTAGGGCTAGCTGAAAAGGGCTTTGGCGCTGAAGTGGTTTCTGAATGTGGAGTTGGTGGCATGTGAAACCCGCCTGTGGAGCCTTCGTTTGTGTGGGATGCTCACCAAGCTGCCCTTCAGGACAATGCACTCAAACGGCATTAAGCATAGTGTGTGAACACGTAGTTTGCTTGAGAGCTGCCTGTCAGCCTGATGGTGTGTGAAGTCAGTGAGCCAAATGGAGTTGTTCTCCCACAAGAACCACTCGGCTGATTCTTCTTCAATATGCAATTCAGCAACATGCAGTGTTGCTTGATGGAATTAGCTCTTACAGCCACATCTGCGACTAGAGCCTTTGTATTTAGGGCTAGCTGAAAAGGGCTTTGGCGCTGAAGTGGTTTCTGAATGTGGAGTTGGTGGCATGTGAAACCCGCCTGTGGAGCCTTCGTTTGTGTGGGATGCTCACCAACCTGCCC
Organism: Ochotona princeps; assembly: GCF_030435755.1. Lineage (NCBI taxonomy): Eukaryota > Metazoa > Chordata > Mammalia > Lagomorpha > Ochotonidae > Ochotona > Ochotona princeps. The sequence goes on from NC_080847.1 coordinate 32,674,390, forward strand.
TTCAGGACAATGCACTCAAACGGCATTTAGCATAGTGCGTGAACACGTAGTTTGCTTGAGAGCTGCGTGTCATCCTGATGGTGTGTGAAGTCAGTGAGCCAAATTGAGTTGTTCTCCCACAAGAACCACTCGGCTGATTCTTCTTCAATATGCAATTCAGCAACATGCAGTGTTGCTTGATGGAATTAGCTCTTACAGCCACATCTGCGACTAGAGCCTTTGTATTTAGGGCTAGCTGAAAAGGGCTTTGGCGCTGAAGTGGTTTCTGAATGTGGAGTTGGTGGCATGTGAAACCCGCCTGTGGAGCCTTCGTTTGTGTGGGATGCTCACCAAGCTGCCCTTCAGGACAATGCACTCAAACGGCATTAAGCATAGTGTGTGAACACGTAGTTTGCTTGAGAGCTGCCTGTCAGCCTGATGGTGTGTGAAGTCAGTGAGCCAAATGGAGTTGTTCTCCCACAAGAACCACTCGGCTGATTCTTCTTCAATATGCAATTCAGCAACATGCAGTGTTGCTTGATGGAATTAGCTCTTACAGCAACACCTGCGTCTAGAGCCTTTGTATTTAGGGCTAGCTGAAAAGGGCTTTGGCGCTGAAGTGGTTTCTGAATGTGGAGTTGGTGGCATGTGAAACCCGCCTGTGGAGCCTTCGTTTGTGTGGGATGCTCACCAAGCTGCCCTTCAGGACAATGCACTCAAACGGCATTAAGCATAGTGTGTGAACAGGTAGTTTGCTTCAGAGCTGCGTGTCAGCCTGATGGTGTGTGAAGTCAGTGAGCCAAATGGAGTTGTTCTCCCACAAGAACCACTTGGCTGATTCTTCTTCAATATGCAATTCAGCAACATGCAGTGTTGCTTGATGGAATTAGCTCTTACAGCAACATCTGCGTCTAGAGCCTTTGTATTTAGGGCTAGCTGAAAAGGGCTTTGGCGCTGAAGTGGTTTCTGAATGTGGAGTTGGTGGCATGTGAAACCCGCCTGTGGAGCCTTCGTTTGTGTGGGATGCTCACCAAGCTGCCCTTCAGGACAATGCACTCAAACGGCATTAAGCATAGTGCGTGAACACGTAGTTTGCTTGAGAGCTGCGTGTCATCCTGATGGTGTGTGAAGTCAGTGAGCCAAATTGAGTTGTTCTCCCACAAGAACCACTCGGCTGATTCTTCTTCAATATGCAATTCAGCAACATGCAGTGTTGCTTGATGGAATTAGCTCTTACAGCCACATCTGCGACTAGAGCCTTTGTATTTAGGGCTAGCTGAAAAGGGCTTTGGCGCTGAAGTGGTTTCTGAATGTGGAGTTGGTGGCATGTGAAACCCGCCTGTGGAGCCTTCGTTTGTGTGGGATGCTCACCAAGCTGCCCTTCAGGACAATGCACTCAAACGGCATTAAGCATAGTGTGTGAACACGTAGTTTGCTTGAGAGCTGCCTGTCAGCCTGATGGTGTGTGAAGTCAGTGAGCCAAATGGAGTTGTTCTCCCACAAGAACCACTCGGCTGATTCTTCTTCAATATGCAATTCAGCAACATGCAGTGTTGCTTGATGGAATTAGCTCTTACAGCAACACCTGCGTCTAGAGCCTTTGTATTTAGGGCTAGCTGAAAAGGGCTTTGGCGCTGAAGTGGTTTCTGAATGTGGAGTTGGTGGCATGTGAAACCCGCCTGTGGAGCCTTCGTTTGTGTGGGATGCTCACCAAGCTGCCCTTCAGGACAATGCACTCAAACGGCATTAAGCATAGTGTGTGAACAGGTAGTTTGCTTCAGAGCTGCGTGTCAGCCTGATGGTGTGTGAAGTCAGTGAGCCAAATGGAGTTGTTCTCCCACAAGAACCACTTGGCTGATTCTTCTTCAATATGCAATTCAGCAACATGCAGTGTTGCTTGATGGAATTAGCTCTTACAGCAACATCTGCGTCTAGAGCCTTTGTATTTAGGGCTAGCTGAAAAGGGCTTTGGCGCTGAAGTGGTTTCTGAATGTGGAGTTGGTGGCATGTGAAACCCGCCTGTGGAGCCTTCGTTTGTGTGGGATGCTCACCAAGCTGCCCTTCAGGACAATGCACTCAAACGGCATTAAGCATAGTGTGTGAACACGTAGTTTGCTTGAGAGCTGCGTGTCAGCCTGATGGTGTGTGAAGTCAGTGAGCCAAATGGAGTTGTTCTCCCACAAGAACCACTCGGCTGATTCTTCTTCAATATGCAATTCAGCAACATGCAGTGTTGCTTGATGGAATTAGCTCTTACAGCCACATCTGCGTCTAGAGCCTTTGTATTTAGGGCTAGCTGAAAAGGGCTTTGGCGCTGAAGTGGTTTCTGAATGTGGAGTTGGTGGCATGTGAAACCCGCCTGTGGAGCCTTCGTTTGTGTGGGATGCTCACCAACCTGCCCTTCAGGACAATGCACTCAAACGGCATTAAGCATAGTGTGTGAACACGTAGTTTGCTTGAGAGCTGCCTGTCAGCCTGATGCTGTGTGAAGTCAGTGAGCCAAATGGAGTTGTTCTCCCACAAGAACCACTTGGCTGATTCTTCTTCAATATGCAATTCAGCAACATGCAGTGTTGCTTGATGGAATTAGCTCTTACAGCCACATCTGCATCTAGAGCCTTTGTATTTAGGGCTAGCTGAAAAGGGCTTTGGCGCTGAAGTGGTTTCTGAATGTGGAGTTGGTGGCATGTGAAACCCGCCTGTGGAGCCTTCGTTTGTGTGGGATGCTCACCAAGCTGCCCTTCAGGACAATGCACTCAAACGGCATTAAGCATAGTGTGTGAACACGTAGTTTGCTTGAGAGCTGCCTGTCAGCCTGATGCTGTGTGAAGTCAGTGAGCCAAATGGAGTTGTTCTCCCACAAGAACCACTCGGCTGATTCTTCTTCAATATGCAATTCAGCAACATGCAGTGTTGCTTGATGGAATGAGCTCTTACAGCCACATCTGCGACTAGAGCCTTTGTATTTAGGGCTAGCTGAAAAGGGCTTTGGCGCTGAAATGGTTTCTGAATGTGGAGTTGGTGGCATGTGAAACCCGCCTGTGGAGCCTTCGTTTGTGTGGGATGCTCACCAAGCTGCCCTTCAGGACAATGCACTCAAACGGCATTAAGCATAGTGTGTGAACACGTAGTTTGCTTGAGAGCTGCGTGTCAGCCTGATGGTGTGTGAAGTCAGTGAGCCAAATGGAGTTGTTCTCCCACAAGAACCACTCGGCTGATTCTTCTTCAATATGCAATTCAGCAACATGCAGTGTTGCTTGATGGAATTAGCTCTTACAGCAACATCTGCGTCTAGAGCCTTTGTATTTAGGGCTAGCTGAAAAGGGCTTTGGCGCTGAAGTGGTTTCTGAATGTGGAGTTGGTGGCATGTGAAACCCGCCTGTGGAGCCTTCGTTTGTGTGGGATGCTCACCAAGCTGCCCTTCAGGACAATGCACTCAAACGGCATTAAGCATAGTGTGTGAACAGGTAGTTTGCTTCAGAGCTGCGTGTCAGCCTGATGGTGTGTGAAGTCAGTGAGCCAAATGGAGTTGTTCTCCCACAAGAACCACTCGGCTGATTCTTCTTCAATATGCAATTCAGCAACATGCAGTGTTGCTTGATGGAATTAGCTCTTACAGCAACATCTGCGTCTAGAGCCTTTGTATTTAGGGCTAGCTGAAAAGGGCTTTGGCGCTGAAGTGGTTTCTGAATGTGGAGTTGGTGGCATGTGAAACCCGCCTGTGGAGCCTTCGTTTGTGTGGGATGCTCACCAAGCTGCCCTTCAGGACAATGCACTCAAACGGCATTAAGCATAGTGTGTGAACACGTAGTTTGCTTGAGAGCTGCGTGTCAGCCTGATGCTGTGTGAAGTCAGTGAGCCAAATGGAGTTGTTCTCCCACAAGAACCACTCGGCTGATTCTTCTTCAATATGCAATTCAGCAACATGCAGTGTTGCTTGATGGAATTAGCTCTTACAGCCACATCTGCGTCTAGAGCCTTTGTATTTAGGGCTAGCTGAAAAGGGCTTTGGCGCTGAAGTGGTTTCTGAATGTGGAGTTGGTGGCATGTGAAACCCGCCTGTGGAGCCTTCATTTGTGTGGGATGCTCACCAAGCTGCCCTTCAGGACAATGCACTCAAACGGCATTAAGCATAGTGTGTGAACACGTAGTTTGCTTGAGAGCTGCCTGTCAGCCTGATGGTGTGTGAAGTCAGTGAGCCAAATGGAGTTGTTCTCCCACAAGAACCACTCGGCTGATTCTTCTTCAATATGCAATTCAGCAACATGCAGTGTTGCTTGATGGAATTAGCTCTTACAGCCACATCTGCGTCTAGAGCCTTTGTATTTAGGGCTAGCTGAAAAGGGCTTTGGCGCTGAAGTGGTTTCTGAATGTGGAGTTGGTGGCATGTGAAACCCGCCTGTGGAGCCTTCGTTTGTGTGGGATGCTCACCAAGCTGCCCTTCAGGACAATGCACTCAAACGGCATTAAGCATAGTGTGTGCACACGTAGTTTGCTTGAGAGCTGCGTGTCAGCCTGATGGTGTGTGAAGTCAGTGAGCCAAATGGAGTTGTTCTCCCACAAGAACCACTCGACTGATTCTTCTTCAATATGCAATTCAGCAACATGCAGTGTTGCTTGATGGAATTAGCTCTTACAGCCACATCTGCGACTAGAGCCTTTGTATTTAGGGCTAGCTGAAAAGGGCTTTGGCGCTGAAGTGGTTTCTGAATGTGGAGTTGGTGGCATGTGAAACCCGCCTGTGGAGCCTTCGTTTGTGTGGGATGCTCACCAAGCTGCCCTTCAGGACAATGCACTCAAACGGCATTAAGCATAGTGTGTGAACACGTAGTTTGCTTGAGAGCTGCCTGTCAGCCTGATGGTGTGTGAAGTCAGTGAGCCAAATGGAGTTGTTCTCCCACAAGAACCACTCGGCTGATTCTTCTTCAATATGCAATTCAGCAACATGCAGTGTTGCTTGATGGAATTAGCTCTTACAGCAACATCTGCGTCTAGAGCCTTTGTATTTAGGGCTAGCTGAAAAGGGCTTTGGCGCTGAAGTGGTTTCTGAATGTGGAGTTGGTGGCATGTGAAACCCGCCTGTGGAGCCTTCGTTTGTGTGGGATGCTCACCAAGCTGCCCTTCAGGACAATGCACTCAAACGGCATTAAGCATAGTGTGTGAACATGTAGTTTGCTTGAGAGCTGCGTGTCAGCCTGATGCTGTGTGAAGTCAGTGAGCCAAATGGAGTTGTTCTCCCACAAGAACCACTCGGCTGATTCTTCTTCAATATGCAATTCAGCAACATGCAGTGTTGCTTGATGGAATTAGCTCTTACAGCCACATCTGCGACTAGAGCCTTTGTATTTAGGGTTAGCTGAAAAGGGCTTTGGCGCTGAAGTGGTTTCTGAATGTGGAGTTGGTGGCATGTGAAACCCGCCTGTGGAGCCTTCGTTTGTGTGGGATGCTCACCAAGCTGCCCTTCAGGACAATGCACTCAAACGGCATTAAGCATAGTGTGTGAACACGTAGTTTGCTTGAGAGCTGCCTGTCAGCCTGATGGTGTGTGAAGTCAGTGAGCCAAATGGAGTTGTTCTCCCACAAGAACCACTCGGCTGATTCTTCTTCAATATGCAATTCAGCAACATGCAGTGTTGCTTGATGGAATTAGCTCTTACAGCAACATCTGCGTCTAGAGCCTTTGTATTTAGGGCTAGCTGAAAAGGGCTTTGGCGCTGAAGTGGTTTCTGAATGTGGAGTTGGTGGCATGTGAAACCCGCCTGTGGAGCCTTCATTTGTGTGGGATGCTCACCAAGCTGCCCTTCAGGACAATGCACTCAAACGGCATTAAGCATAGTGTGTGAACATGTAGTTTGCTTGAGAGCTGCGTGTCAGCCTGATGCTGTGTGAAGTCAGTGAGCCAAATGGAGTTGTTCTCCCACAAGAACCACTCGGCTGATTCTTCTTCAATATGCAATTCAGCAACATGCAGTGTTGCTTGATGGAATTAGCTCTTACAGCCACATCTGCGACTAGAGCCTTTGTATTTAGGGCTAGCTGAAAACGGCTTTGGCGCTGAAGTGGTTTCTGAATGTGGAGTTGGTGGCATGTGAAACCCGCCTGGGGAGCCTTCTTTTGTGTGGGATGCTCACCAAGCTGCCCTTCAGGACAATGCACTCAAACGGCATTTAGCATAGTGTGTGAACACGTAGTTTGCTTGAGAGCTGCGTGTCAGCCTGATGGTGTGTGAAGTCAGTGAGCCAAATGGAGTTGTTCTCCCACAAGAACCACTCGGCTGATTCTTCTTCAATATGCAATTCAGCAACATGCAGTGTTGCTTGATGGAATTAGCTCTTACAGCCACATCTGCGACTAGAGCCTTTGTATTTAGGGCTAGCTGAAAAGGGCTTTGGCGCTGAAGTGGTTTCTGAATGTGGAGTTGGTGGCATGTGAAACCCGCCTGTGGAGCCTTCGTTTGTGTGGGATGCTCACCAAGCTGCCCTTCAGGACAATGCACTCAAACGGCATTAAGCATAGTGTGTGAACATGTAGTTTGCTTGAGAGCTGCGTGTCAGCCTGATGCTGTGTGAAGTCAGTGAGCCAAATGGAGTTGTTCTCCCACAAGAACCACTTGGCTGATTCTTCTTCAATATGCAATTCAGCAACATGCAGTGTTGCTTGATGGAATTAGCTCTTACAGCCACATCTGCGACTAGAGCCTTTGTATTTAGGGCTAGCTGAAAAGGGCTTTGGCGCTGAAGTGGTTTCTGAATGTGGAGTTGGTGGCATGTGAAACCCGCCTGTGGAACCTTCGTTTGTGTGGGATGCTCACCAAGCTGCCCTTCAGGACAATGCACTCAAACGGCATTAAGCATAGTGTGTGAACACGTAGTTTGCTTGAGAGCTGCCTGTCCGCCTGATGGTGTGTGAAGTCAGTGAGCCAAATGGAGTTGTTCTCCCACAAGAACCACTCGGCTGATTCTTCTTCAATATGCAATTCAGCAACATGCAGTGTTGCTTGATGGAATTAGCTCTTACAGCCACATCTGCGTCTAGAGCCTTTGTTTTTAGGGCTAGCTGAAAAGGGCTTTGGCGCTGAAGTGGTTTCTGAATGTGGAGTTGGTGGCATGTGAAACCCGCCTGTGGAGCCTTCGTTTGTGTGGGATGCTCACCAAGCTGCCCTTCAGGACAATGCACTCAAACGGCATTAAGCATAGTGTGTGAACACGTAGTTTGCTTGAGAGCTGCCTGTCAGCCTGATGGTGTGTGAAGTCAGTGAGCCAAATGGAGTTGTTCTCCCACAAGAACCACTCGGCTGATTCTTCTTCAATATGCAATTCAGCAACATGCAGTGTTGCTTGATGGAATTAGCTCTTACAGCCACATCTGCGACTAGAGCCTGTGTATTTAGGGCTAGCTGAAAAGGGCTTTGGCGCTGAAGTGGTTTCTGAATGTGGAGTTGGTGGCATGTGAAACCCGCCTGTGGAGCCTTCGTTTGTGTGGGATGCTCACCAACCTGCCCTTCAGGACAATGCACTCAAACGGCATTTAGCATAGTGCGTGAACACGTAGTTTGCTTGAGAGCTGCGTGTCATCCTGATGGTGTGTGAAGTCAGTGAGCCAAATTGAGTTGTTCTCCCACAAGAACCACTCGGCTGATTCTTCTTCAATATGCAATTCAGCAACATGCAGTGTTGCTTGATGGAATTAGCTCTTACAGCCACATCTGCGACTAGAGCCTTTGTATTTAGGGCTAGCTGAAAAGGGCTTTGGCGCTGAAGTGGTTTCTGAATGTGGAGTTGGTGGCATGTGAAACCCGCCTGTGGAGCCTTCGTTTGTGTGGGATGCTCACCAAGCTGCCCTTCAGGACAATGCACTCAAACGGCATTAAGCATAGTGTGTGAACACGTAGTTTGCTTGAGAGCTGCCTGTCAGCCTGATGGTGTGTGAAGTCAGTGAGCCAAATGGAGTTGTTCTCCCACAAGAACCACTCGGCTGATTCTTCTTCAATATGCAATTCAGCAACATGCAGTGTTGCTTGATGGAATTAGCTCTTACAGCAACACCTGCGTCTAGAGCCTTTGTATTTAGGGCTAGCTGAAAAGGGCTTTGGCGCTGAAGTGGTTTCTGAATGTGGAGTTGGTGGCATGTGAAACCCGCCTGTGGAGCCTTCGTTTGTGTGGGATGCTCACCAAGCTGCCCTTCAGGACAATGCACTCAAACGGCATTAAGCATAGTGTGTGAACAGGTAGTTTGCTTCAGAGCTGCGTGTCAGCCTGATGGTGTGTGAAGTCAGTGAGCCAAATGGAGTTGTTCTCCCACAAGAACCACTTGGCTGATTCTTCTTCAATATGCAATTCAGCAACATGCAGTGTTGCTTGATGGAATTAGCTCTTACAGCAACATCTGCGTCTAGAGCCTTTGTATTTAGGGCTAGCTGAAAAGGGCTTTGGCGCTGAAGTGGTTTCTGAATGTGGAGTTGGTGGCATGTGAAACCCGCCTGTGGAGCCTTCGTTTGTGTGGGATGCTCACCAAGCTGCCCTTCAGGACAATGCACTCAAACGGCATTAAGCATAGTGTGTGAACACGTAGTTTGCTTGAGAGCTGCGTGTCAGCCTGATGGTGTGTGAAGTCAGTGAGCCAAATGGAGTTATTCTCCCACAAGAACCACTCGGCTGATTCTTCTTCAATATGCAATTCAGCAACATGCAGTGTTGCTTGATGGAATTAGCTCTTACAGCCACATCTGCGTCTAGAGCCTTTGTATTTAGGGCTAGCTGAAAAGGGCTTTGGCGCTGAAGTGGTTTCTGAATGTGGAGTTGGTGGCATGTGAAACCCGCCTGTGGAGCCTTCGTTTGTGTGGGATGCTCACCAACCTGCCCTTCAGGACAATGCACTCAAACGGCATTAAGCATAGTGTGTGAACACGTAGTTTGCTTGAGAGCTGCCTGTCAGCCTGATGCTGTGTGAAGTCAGTGAGCCAAATGGAGTTGTTCTCCCACAAGAACCACTTGGCTGATTCTTCTTCAATATGCAATTCAGCAACATGCAGTGTTGCTTGATGGAATTAGCTCTTACAGCCACATCTGCATCTAGAGCCTTTGTATTTAGGGCTAGCTGAAAAGGGCTTTGGCGCTGAAGTGGTTTCTGAATGTGGAGTTGGTGGCATGTGAAACCCGCCTGTGGAGCCTTCGTTTGTGTGGGATGCTCACCAAGCTGCCCTTCAGGACAATGCACTCAAACGGCATTAAGCATAGTGTGTGAACACGTAGTTTGCTTGAGAGCTGCCTGTCAGCCTGATGCTGTGTGAAGTCAGTGAGCCAAATGGAGTTGTTCTCCCACAAGAACCACTCGGCTGATTCTTCTTCAATATGCAATTCAGCAACATGCAGTGTTGCTTGATGGAATGAGCTCTTACAGCCACATCTGCGACTAGAGCCTTTGTATTTAGGGCTAGCTGAAAAGGGCTTTGGCGCTGAAGTGGTTTCTGAATGTGGAGTTGGTGGCATGTGAAACCCGCCTGTGGAGCCTTCGTTTGTGTGGGATGCTCACCAAGCTGCCCTTCAGGACAATGCACTCAAACGGCATTAAGCATAGTGTGTGAACACGTAGTTTGCTTGAGAGCTGCGTGTCAGCCTGATGCTGTGTGAAGTCAGTGAGCCAAATGGAGTTGTTCTCCCACAAGAACCACTCGGCTGATTCTTCTTCAATATGCAATTCAGCAACATGCAGTGTTGCTTGATGGAATTAGCTCTTACAGCCACATCTGCGACTAGAGCCTTTGTATTTAGGGCTAGCTGAAAAGGGCTTTGGCGCTGAAGTGGTTTCTGAATGTGGAGTTGGTGGCATGTGAAACCCGCCTGTGGAGCCTTCGTTTGTGTGGGATGCTCACCAAGCTGCCCTTCAGGACAATGCACTCAAACGGCATTAAGCATAGTGTGTGAACACGTAGTTTGCTTGAGAGCTGCCTGTCAGCCTGATGGTGTGTGAAGTCAGTGAGCCAAATGGAGTTGTTCTCCCACAAGAACCACTCGGCTGATTCTTCTTCAATATGCAATGCAGCAACATGCAGTGTTTCTTTATGGAATTAGCTCTTACAGCAACATCTGCGTCTAGAGCCTTTGTATTTAGGGCTAGCTGAAAACGGCTTTGGCGCTGAAGTGGTTTCTGAATGTGGAGTTGGTGGCATGTGAAACCCGCCTGTTGAGCCTTCGTTTGTGTGGGATGCTCACCAAGCTGCCCTTCAGGACAATGCACTCAAACGGCATTTAGCATAGTGTGTGAACACGTAGTTTGCTTGAGAGCTGCGTGTCAGCCTGATGCTGTGTGAAGTCAGTGAGCCAAAACGAGTTGTTCTCCCACAAGAACCACTCGGCTGATTCTTCTTCAATATGCAATTCAGCAACATGCAGTGTTGCTTGATGGAATTAGCTCTTACAGCCACATCTGCGACTAGAGCCTTTGTATTTAGGGCTAGCTGAAAAGGGCTTTGGCGCTGAAGTGGTTTCTGAATGTGGAGTTGGTGGCATGTGAAACCCGCCTGTGGAGCCTTCGTTTGTGTGGGATGCTCACCAAGCTGCCCTTCAGGAACATGAACTCAAACGGCATTAAACATAGTGTGTGAACACGTAGTTTGCTTGAGAGCTGCGTGTCAGCCTGATGCTGTGTGAAGTCAGTGAGCCAAATGGAGTTGTTCTCCCACAAGAACCACTCGGCTGATTCTTCTTCAATATGCAATTCAGCAACATGCAGTGTTGCTTGATGGAATTAGCTCTTACAGCCACATCTGCGACTAGAGCCTTTGTATTTAGGGCTAGCTGAAAAGGGCTTTGGCGCTGAAGTGGTTTCTGAATGTGGAGTTGGTGGCATGTGAAACCCGCCTGTGGAGGCTTCGTTTGTGTGGGATGCTCACCAAGCTGCCCTTCAGGACAATGCACTCAAACGGCATTAAGCATAGTGTGTGAACACGTAGTTTGCTTGAGAGCTGCCTGTCAGCCTGATGGTGTGTGAAGTCAGTGAGCCAAATGGAGTTGTTCTCCCACAAGAACCACTCGGCTGATTCTTCTTCAATATGCAATTCAGCAACATGCAGTGTTTCTTTATGGAATTAGCTCTTACAGCAACATCTGCATCTAGAGCCTTTGTATTTAGGGCTAGCTGAAAACGGCTTTGGCGCTGAAGTGGTTTCTGAATGTGGAGTTGGTGGCATGTGAAACCCGCCTGTGGAGCCTTCATTTGTGTTTGATGCTCACCAAGCTGCCCTTCAGGACAATGCACTCAAACGGCATTAAGCATAGTGTGTGAACATGTAGTTTGCTTGAGAGCTGCGTGTCAGCCTGATGCTGTGTGAATTCAGTGAGCCAAATGGAGTTGTTCTCCCACAAGAACCACTCGGCTGATTCTTCTTCAATATGCAATTCAGCAACATGCAGTGTTGCTTGATGGAATTATCTCTTACAGCAACATCTGAGTCTAGAACCTTTGTATTTAGGGCTAGCTGAAAAGGGCTTTGGCGCTGAAGTGGTTTCTGAATGTGGAGTTGGTGGCATGTGAAACCCGCCTGTGGAGCCTTCGTTTGTGTGGGATGCTCACCAAGCTGCCCTTCAGGACAATGCACTCAAACGGCAGTAAGCATAGTGTGTGAACACGTAGTTTGCTTCAGAGATGCCTGTCAGCCTGATGGTGTGTGAAGTCAGTGAGCCAAATGGAGTTGTTCTCCCACAAGAACCACTCGGCTGATTCTTCTTCAATATGCAATTCAGCAACATGCAGTGTTGCTTGATGGAATTAGCTCTTACAGCCACATCTGCGTCTAGAGCCTTTGTATTTAGGGCTAGCTGAAAACGGCTTTGGCGCTGAAGTGGTTTCTGAATGTGGAGTTGGTGGCATGTGAAACCCGCCTGTGGAGCCTTCGTTTGTGTGGGATGCTCACCAAGCTGCCCTTCAGGACAATGCACTCAAACGGCATTTAGCATAGTGTGTGAACACGTAGTTTGCTTGAGAGCTGCCTGTCAGCCTGATGGTGTGTGAAGTCAGTGAGCCAAATGGAGTTGTTCTCCCACAAGAACCACTCAGCTGATTCTTCTTCAATATGCAATTCAGCAACATGCAGTGTTGCTTGATGGAATTAGCTCTTACAGCCACATCTGTGTCTAGAGCCTTTGTATTTAGGGCTAGCTGAAAAGGGCTTTGGCGCTGAAGTGGTTTCTGAATGTGGAGTTGGTGGCATGTGAAACCTGCCTGTGGAGCCTTCGTTTGTGTGGGATGCTCACCAAGCTGCCCTTCAGGACAATGCACTCAAACGGCATTAAGCATAGTGTGTGAACACGTAGTTTGCTTGAGAGCTGCCTGTCAGCCTGATGGTGTGTGAAGTCAGTGAGCCAAATGGAGTTGTTCTCCCACAAGAACCACTCGGCTGATTCTTCTTCAATATGCAATTCAGCAACATGCAGTGTTTCTTTATGGAATTAGCTCTTACAGCAACATCTGCGTCTAGAGCCTTTGTATTTAGGGCTAGCTGAAAAGGGCTTTTGCGCTGAAGTGGTTTCTGAATGTGGAGTTGGTGGCATGTGAAACCCGCCTGTGGAGCCTTCGTTTGTGTGGGATGCTCACCAAGCTGCCCTTCAGGACAATGCACTCAAACGGCATTAAGCATAGTGTGTGAACACGTAGTTTGCTTGAGAGCTGCCTGTCCGCCTGATGGTGTGTGAAGTCAGTGAGCCAAATGGAGTTGTTCTCCCACAAGAACCACTCGGCTGATTCTTCTTCAATATGCAATTCAGCAACATGCAGTGTTGCTTGATGGAATTAGCTCTTACAGCAACATCTGCGACTAGAGCCTTTGTATTTAGGGCTAGCTGAAAAGGGCTTTGGCGCTGAAGTGGTTTCTGAATGTGGAGTTGGTGGCATGTGAAACCCGCCTGTGGAGCCTTCGTTTGTGTGGGATGCTCACCAACCTGCCCTTCAGGACAATGCACTCAAACGGCATTAAGCATAGTGTGTGAACACGTAGTTTGCTTGAGAGCTGCCTGTCAGCCTGATGGTGTGTGAAGTCAGTGAGCCAAATGGAGTTGTTCTCCCACAAGAACCACTCGGCTGATTCTTCTTCAATATGCAATTCAGCAACATGCAGTGTTGCTTGATGGAATTAGCTCTTACAGCCACATCTGCGACTAGAGCCTTTGTATTTAGGGCTAGCTGAAAAGGGCTTTGGCGCTGAAGTGGTTTCTGAATGTGAAGTTGGTGGCATGTGAAACCCGCCTGTGGAGCCTTCGTTTGTGTGGGATGCTCACCAACCTGCCCTTCAGGACAATGCACTCAAACGGCATTAAGCATAGTGTGTGAACACGTAGTTTGCTTGAGAGCTGCCTGTAAGCCTGATGCTGTGTGAAGTCAGTGAGCCAAATGGAGTTGTTCTCCCACAAGAACCACTCGGCTGATTCTTCTTCAATATGCAATTCAGCAACATGCAGTGTTGCTTGATGGAATTAGCTCTTACAGCCACATCTGCGACTAGAGCCTTTGTATTTAGGGCTAGCTGAAAAGGGCTTTGGCGCTGAAGTGGTTTCTGAATGTGGAGTTGGTGGCATGTGAAACCCGCCTGTGGAGCCTTCGTTTGTGTGGGATGCTCACCAAGCTGCCCTTCAGGACAATGCACTCAAACGGCATTAAGCATAGTGTGTGAACACGTAGTTTGCTTGAGAGCTGCCTGTCCGCCTGATGGTGTGTGAAGTCAGTGAGCCAAATGGAGTTGTTCTCCCACAAGAACCACTCGGCTGATTCTTCTTCAATATGCAATTCAGCAACATGCAGTGTTGCTTGATGGAATTATCTCTTACAGCAACATCTGAGTCTAGAACCTTTGTATTTAGGGCTAGCTGAAAAGGGCTTTGGCGCTGAAGTGGTTTCTGAATGTGGAGTTGGTGGCATGTGAAACCCGCCTGTGGAGCCTTCGTTTGTGTGGGATGCTCACCAAGCTGCCCTTCAGGACAATGCACTCAAACGGCAGTAAGCATAGTGTGTGAACACGTAGTTTGCTTGAGAGCTGCGTGTCAGCCTGATGGTGTGTGAAGTCAGTGAGCCAAATGGAGTTGTTCTCCCACAAGAACCACTCGGCTGATTCTTCTTCAATATGCAATTCAGCAACATGCAGTGTTGCTTGATGGAATTAGCTCTTACAGCCACATCTGCGTCTAGAGCCTTTGTATTTAGGGCTAGCTGAAAACGGCTTTGGCGCTGAAGTGGTTTCTGAATGTGGAGTTGGTGGCATGTGAAACCCGCCTGTGGAGCCTTCGTTTGTGTGGGATGCTCACCAAGCTGCCCTTCAGGACAATGCACTCAAACGGCATTTAGCATAGTGTGTGAACACGTAGTTTGCTTGAGAGCTGCCTGTCAGCCTGATGGTGTGTGAAGTCAGTGAGCCAAATGGAGTTGTTCTCCCACAAGAACCACTCAGCTGATTCTTCTTCAATATGCAATTCAGCAACATGCAGTGTTGCTTGATGGAATTAGCTCTTACAGCCACATCTGTGTCTAGAGCCTTTGTATTTAGGGCTAGCTGAAAAGGGCTTTTGCGCTGAAGTGGTTTCTGAATGTAGAGTTGGTGGCATGTGAAACCTGCCTGTGGAGCCTTCGTTTGTGTGGGATGCTCACCAAGCTGCCCTTCAGGACAATGCACTCAAACGGCATTAAGCATAGTGTGTGAACACGTAGTTTGCTTGAGAGCTGCCTGTCAGCCTGATGGTGTGTGAAGTCAGTGAGCCAAATGGAGTTGTTCTCCCACAAGAACCACTCGGCTGATTCTTCTTCAATATGCAATTCAGCAACATGCAGTGTTTCTTTATGGAATTAGCTCTTACAGCAACATCTGCGTCTAGAGCCTTTGTATTTAGGGCTAGCTGAAAAGGGCTTTTGCGCTGAAGTGGTTTCTGAATGTGGAGTTGGTGGCATGTGAAACCCGCCTGTGGAGCCTTCGTTTGTGTGGGATGCTCACCAAGCTGCCCTTCAGGACAATGCACTCAAACGGCATTAAGCATAGTGTGTGAACACGTAGTTTCCTTGAGAGCTGCCTGTCAGCCTGATGCTGTGTGAAGTCAGTGAGCCAAATGGAGTTGTTCTCCCACAAGAACCACTCGGCTGATTCTTCTTCAATATGCAATTCAGCAACATGCAGTGTTGCTTGATGGAATTAGCTCTTACAGCCACATCTGCGACTAGAGCCTTTGTATTTAGGGCTAGCTGAAAAGGGGTTTGGCGCTGAAGTGGTTTCTGAATGTGGAGTTGGTGGCATGTGAAACCCGCCTGTGGAGCCTTCGTTTGTGTGGGATGCTCACCAACCTGCCCTTCAGGACAATGCACTCAAACGGCATTAAGCATAGTGTGTGAACACGTAGTTTGCTTGAGAGCTGCCTGTCAGCCTGATGGTGTGTGAAGTCAGTGAGCCAAATGGAGTTGTTCTCCCACAAGAACCACTCGGCTGATTCTTCTTCAATATGCAATTCAGCAACATGCAGTGTTGCTTGATGGAATTAGCTCTTACAGCCACATCTGCGACTAGAGCCTTTGTATTTAGGGCTAGCTGAAAAGGGCTTTGGCGCTGAAGTGGTTTCTGAATGTGGAGTTGGTGGCATGTGAAACCCGCCTGTGGAGCCTTCGTTTGTGTGGGATGCTCACCAACCTGCCCTTCAGGACAATGCACTCAAACGGCATTAAGCATAGTGTGTGAACACGTAGTTTGCTTGAGAGCTGCCTGTAAGCCTGATGCTGTGTGAAGTCAGTGAGCCAAATGGAGTTGTTCTCCCACAAGAACCACTCGGCTGATTCTTCTTCAATATGCAATTCAGCAACATGCAGTGTTGCTTGATGGAATTAGCTCTTACAGCCACATCTGCGACTAGAGCCTTTGTATTTAGGGCTAGCTGAAAAGGGCTTTGGCGCTGAAGTGGTTTCTGAATGTGGAGTTGGTGGCATGTGAAACCCGCCTGTGGAGCCTTCGTTTGTGTGGGATGCTCACCAAGCTGCCCTTCAGGACAATGCACTCAAACGGCATTAAGCATAGTGTGTGAACACGTAGTTTGCTTGAGAGCTGCCTGTCCGCCTGATGGTGTGTGAAGTCAGTGAGCCAAATGGAGTTGTTCTCCCACAAGAACCACTCGGCTGATTCTTCTTCAATATGCAATTCAGCAACATGCAGTGTTGCTTGATGGAATTAGCTCTTACAGCCACATCTGCGTCTAGAGCCTTTGTTTTTAGGGCTAGCTGAAAAGGGCTTTGGCGCTGAAGTGGTTTCTGAATGTGGAGTTGGTGGCATGTGAAACCCGCCTGTGGAGCCTTCGTTTGTGTGGGATGCTCACCAAGCTGCCCTTCAGGACAATGCACTCAAACGGCATTAAGCATAGTGTGTGAACACGTAGTTTGCTTGAGAGCTGCCTGTCAGCCTGATGGTGTGTGAAGTCAGTGAGCCAAATCGAGTTGTTCTCCCACAAGAACCACTCGGCTGATTCTTCTTCAATATGCAATTCAGCAACATGCAGTGTTGCTTGATGGAATTAGCTCTTACAGCCACATCTGCGACTAGAGCCTTTGTATTTAGGGCTAGCTGAAAAGGGCTTTGGCGCTGAAGTGGTTTCTGAATGTGGAGTTGGTGGCATGTGAAACCCGCCTGTGGAGCCTTCGTTTGTGTGGGATGCTCACCAACCTGCCCTTCAGGACAATGCACTCAAACGGCATTAAGCATAGTGTGTGAACACGTAGTTTGCTTGAGAGCTGCCTGTCAGCCTGATGGTGTGTGAAGTCAGTGAGCCAAAAGGAGTTGTTCTCCCACAAGAACCACTCGGCTGATTCTTCTTCAATATGCAATTCAGCAACATGCAGTGTTGCTTGATGGAATTAGCTCTTACAGCCACATCTGCGACTAGAGCCTTTGTATTTAGGGCTAGCTGAAAAGGGCTTTGGCGCTGAAGTGGTTTCTGAATGTGGAGTTGGTGGCATGTGAAACCCGCCTGTGGAGCCTTCGTTTGTGTGGGATGCTCACCAAGCTGCCCTTCAGGACAATGTACTCAAACTGCATTAAACATAGTGTGTGAACACGTAGTTTGCTTGAGAGCTGCCTGTCCGCCTGATGGTGTGTGAAGTTAGTGAGCCAAATGGAGTTGTTCTCCCACAAGAACCACACGGCTGATTCTTCTTCAATATGCAATTCAGCAACATGCAGTGTTTCTTTATGGAATTAGCTCTTACAGCAACATCTGCGTCTAGAGCCTTTGTATTTAGGGCTAGCTGAAAAGGGCTTTTGCGCTGAAGTGGTTTCTGAATGTGGAGTTGGTGGCATGTGAAACCCGCCTGTGGAGCCTTCGTTTGTGTGGGATGCTCACCAAGCTGCCCTTCAGGACAATGCACTCAAACGGCATTAAGCATAGTGTGTGAACACGTAGTTTGCTTGAGAGCTGCCTGTCAGCCTGATGCTGTGTGAAGTCAGTGAGCCAAATGGAGTTGTTCTCCCACAAGAACCACTCGGCTGATTCTTCTTCAATATGCAATTCAGCAACATGCAGTGTTGCTTGATGGAATTAGCTCTTACAGCCACATCTGCGACTAGAGCCTTTGTATTTAGGGCTAGCTGAAAAGGGCTTTGGCGCTGAAGTGGTTTCTGAATGTGGAGTTGGTGGCATGTGAAACCCGCCTGTGGAGCCTTCGTTTGTGTGGGATGCTCACCAACCTGCCCTTCAGGACAATGCACTCAAACGGCATTAAGCATAGTGTGTGAACACGTAGTTTGCTTGAGAGCTGCCTGTCAGCCTGATGGTGTGTGAAGTCAGTGAGCCAAATGGAGTTGTTCTCCCACAAGAACCACTCGGCTGATTCTTCTTCAATATGCAATTCAGCAACATGCAGTGTTGCTTGATGGAATTAGCTCTTACAGCCACATCTGCGACTAGAGCCTTTGTATTTAGGGCTAGCTGAAAAGGGCTTTGGCGCTGAAGTGGTTTCTGAATGTGGAGTTGGTGGCATGTGAAACCCGCCTGTGGAGCCTTCGTTTGTGTGGGATGCTCACCAACCTGCCCTTCAGGACAATGCACTCAAACGGCATTAAGCATAGTGTGTGAACACGTAGTTTGCTTGAGAGCTGCCTGTAAGCCTGATGCTGTGTGAAGTCAGTGAGCCAAATGGAGTTGTTCTCCCACAAGAACCACTCGGCTGATTCTTCTTCAATATGCAATTCAGCAACATGCAGTGTTGCTTGATGGAATTAGCTCTTACAGCCACATCTGCGACTAGAGCCTTTGTATTTAGGGCTAGCTGAAAAGGGCTTTGGCGCTGAAGTGGTTTCTGAATGTGGAGTTGGTGGCATGTGAAACCCGCCTGTGGAGCCTTCGTTTGTGTGGGATGCTCACCAAGCTGCCCTTCAGGACAATGCACTCAAACGGCATTAAGCATAGTGTGTGAACACGTAGTTTGCTTGAGAGCTGCCTGTCCGCCTGATGGTGTGTGAAGTCAGTGAGCCAAATGGAGTTGTTCTCCCACAAGAACCACTCGGCTGATTCTTCTTCAATATGCAATTCAGCAACATGCAGTGTTGCTTGATGGAATTAGCTCTTACAGCCACATCTGCGTCTAGAGCCTTTGTTTTTAGGGCTAGCTGAAAAGGGCTTTGGCGCTGAAGTGGTTTCTGAATGTGGAGTTGGTGGCATGTGAAACCCGCCTGTGGAGCCTTCGTTTGTGTGGGATGCTCACCAAGCTGCCCTTCAGGACAATGCACTCAAACGGCATTAAGCATAGTGTGTGAACACGTAGTTTGCTTGAGAGCTGCCTGTCAGCCTGATGGTGTGTGAAGTCAGTGAGCCAAATCGAGTTGTTCTCCCACAAGAACCACTCGGCTGATTCTTCTTCAATATGCAATTCAGCAACATGCAGTGTTGCTTGATGGAATTAGCTCTTACAGCCACATCTGCGACTAGAGCCTTTGTATTTAGGGCTAGCTGAAAAGGGCTTTGGCGCTGAAGTGGTTTCTGAATGTGGAGTTGGTGGCATGTGAAACCCGCCTGTGGAGCCTTCGTTTGTGTGGGATGCTCACCAAGCTGCCCTTCAGGACAATGCACTCAAACGGCATTAAGCATAGTGTGTGAACACGTAGTTTGCTTGAGAGCTGCCTGTCAGCCTGATGGTGTGTGAAGTCAGTGAGCCAAAAGGAGTTGTTCTCCCACAAGAACCACTCGGCTGATTCTTCTTCAATATGCAATTCAGCAACATGCAGTGTTGCTTGATGGAATTAGCTCTTACAGCCACATCTGCGACTAGAGCCTTTGTATTTAGGGCTAGCTGAAAAGGGCTTTGGCGCTGAAGTGGTTTCTGAATGTGGAGTTGGTGGCATGTGAAACCCGCCTGTGGAGCCTTCGTTTGTGTGGGATGCTCACCAAGCTGCCCTTCAGGACAATGTACTCAAACGGCATTAAGCATAGTGTGTGAACACGTAGTTTGCTTGAGAGCTGCCTGTCCGCCTGATGGTGTGTGAAGTTAGTGAGCCAAATGGAGTTGTTCTCCCACAAGAACCACACGGCTGATTCTTCTTCAATATGCAATTCAGCAACATGCAGTGTTGCTTGATGGAATTAGCTCTTACAGCCACATCTGCGTCTAGAGCCTTTGTTTTTAGGGCTAGCTGAAAAGGGCTTTGGCGCTGAAGTGGTTTCTGAATGTGGAGTTGGTGGCATGTGAAACCCGCCTGTGGAGCCTTCGTTTGTGTGGGATGCTCACCAACCTGCCCTTCAGGACAATGCACTCAAACGGCATTAAGCATAGTGTGTGAACACGTAGTTTGCTTGAGAGCTGCCTGTCAGCCTGATGGTGTGTGAAGTCAGTGAGCCAAATGGAGTTGTTCTCCCACAAGAACCACTCGGCTGATTCTTCTTCAATATGCAATTCAGCAACATGCAGTGTTGCTTGATGGAATTAGCTCTTACAGCCACATCTGCATCTAGAGCCTTTGTATTTAGGGCTAGCTGAAAAGGGCTTTTGCGCTGAAGTGGTTTCTGAATGTGGAGTTGGTGGCATGTGAAACCCGCGTCTGGAGCCTTCGTTTGTGTGGGATGCTCACCAAGCTGCCCTTCAGGACAATGCACTCAAACGGCATTAAGCATAGTGTGTGAACACGTAGTTTGCTTGAGAGCTGCCTGTCAGCCTGATGGTGTGTGAAGTCAGTGAGCCAAATGGAGTTGTTCTCCCACAAGAACCACTCGGCTGATTCTTCTTCAATATGCAATTCAGCAACATGCAGTGTTGCTTGATGGAATTAGCTCTTACAGCCACATCTGCGTCTAGAGCCTTTGTATTTAGGGCTAGCTGAAAAGGGCTTTGGCGCTGAAGTGGTTTCTGAATGTGGAGTTGGTGGCATGTGAAACCCGCCTGTGGAGCCTTCGTTTGTGTGGGATGCTCACCAAGCTGCTCTTCAGGACAATGCACTCAAACGGCATTAAGCATAGTGTGTGAACATGTAGTTTGCTTGAGAGCTGCCTGTCCGCCTGATGCTGTGTGAAGTCAGTGAGCCAAATGGAGTTGTTCTCCCACAAGAACCACTCGGCTGATTCTTCTTCAATATGCAATTCAGCAACATGCAGTGTTGCTTGATGGAATTAGCTCTTACAGCCACATCTGCGTCTAGAGCCTTTGTATTTAGGGCTAGCTGAAAAGGGCTTTGGCGCTGAAGTGGTTTCTGAATGTGGAGTTGGTGGCATGTGAAACCCACCTGTGGAGCCTTCGTTTGTGTGGGATGCTCACCAAGCTGCTCTTCAGGACAATGCACTCAAACGGCATTAAGCATAGTGTGTGAACACGTAGTTTGCTTGAGAGCTGCCTGTCAGACTGATGCTGTGTGAAGTCAGTGAGCCAAATGGAGTTGTTCTCCCACAAGAACCACTCGGCTGATTCTTCTTCAATATGCAATTCAGCAACATGCAGTGTTGCTTGATGGAATTAGCTCTTGCAGCCACATCTGTGTCTAGAGCCTTTGTATTTAGGGCTAGCTGAAAACGGCTTTGGCGCTGAAGTGGTTTCTGAATGTGGAGTTGGTGGCATGTGAAACCCGCCTGTGGAGCCTTCGTTTGTGTGGGATGCTTACCAACCTGCCCTTCAGGACAATGCACTCAAACGGCATTAAGCATAGTGTGTGAACACGTAGTTTGCTTCAGAGCTGCCTGTCAGGCTGATGGTGTGTGAAGTCAGTGAGCCAAATGGAGTTGTTCTCCCACAAGAACCACTCGGCTGATTCTTCTTCAATATGCAATTCAGCAACATGCAGTGTTGCTTGATGGAATTAGCTCTTACAGCCACATCTGCGTCTAGAGCCTTTGTATTTAGGGCTAGCTGAAAAGGGCTTTGGCGCTGAAGTGGTTTCTGAATGTGGAGTTGGTGGCATGTGAAACCCGCCTGTGGAGCCTTCGTTTGTGTGGGATGCTCACCAACCTGCCCTTCAGGACAATGCACTCAAACGGCATTAAGCATAGTGTGTGAACAGGTAGTTTGCTTGAGAGCTGCCTGTCAGCCTGATGGTGTGTGAAGTCAGTGAGCCAAATGGAGTTGTTCTCCCACAAGAACCACTCGGCTGATTCTTCTTCAATATGCAATTCAGCAACATGCAGTGTTGCTTGATGGAATTAGCTCTTACAGCCACATCTGCGTCTAGAGCCTTTGTATTTAGGGCTAGCTGAAAAGGGCTTTGGCGCTGAAGTGGTTTCTGAATGTGGAGTTGGTGGCATGTGAAACCCGCCTGTGGAGCCTTCGTTTGTGTGGGATGCTCACCAAGCTGCCCTTCAGGACAATGCACTCAAACGGCATTAAGCATAGTGTGTGAACACGTAGTTTGCTTGAGAGCTGCCTGTCAGCCTGATGCTATGTGAATTCAGTGAGCCAAATGGAGTTGTTCTCCCACAAGAACCACTTGGCTGATTTTTCTTCAATATGCAATTCAGCAACATGCAGTGTTGCTTGATGGAATTAGCTCTTACAGCCACATCTGCTACTAGAGCCTTTGTATTTAGGGCTAGCTGAAAACGGCTTTGGCGCTGAAGTGGTTTCTGAATGTGGAGTTGGTGGCATGTGAAACCCGCCTGTGGAGCCTTCGTTTGTGTGGGATGCTCACCAAGCTGCCCTTCAGGACAATGCACTCAAACGGCATTAAGCATAGTGTGTGAACACGTAGTTTGCTTGAGAGCTGCCTGTCAGCCTGATGGTGTGTGAAGTCAGTGAGCCAAATGGAGTTGTTCTCCCACAAGAACCACTCGGCTGATTCTTCTTCAATATGCAATTCAGCAACATGCAGTGTTGCTTGATGGAATTAGCTCTTACAGCCACATCTGTGTCTACAGCCTTTGTATTTACGGCTAGCTGAAAAGGGCTTTGGCGCTGAAGTGGTTTCTGAATGTGGAGTTGGTGGCATGTGAAACCCGCCTGTGGAGCCTTCGTTTGTGTGGGATGCTCACCAAGCTGCCCTTCAGGACAATGCACTCAAACGGCATTAAGCATAGTGTGTGAACACGTAGTTTGCTTGAGAGCTGCCTGTCAGCCTGATGCTGTGTGAAGTCAGTGAGCCAAATGGAGTTGTTCTCCCACAAGAACCACTCGGCTGATTCTTCTTCAATATGCAATTCAGCAACATGCAGTGTTGCTTGATGGAATTAGCTCTTACAGCAACACCTGCGTCTAGAGCCTTTGTATTTAGGGCTAGCTGAAAAGGGCTTTGGCGCTGAAGTGGTTTCTGAATGTGGAGTTGGTGGCATGTGAAACCCGCCTGTGGAGCCTTCGTTTGTGTGGGATGCTCACCAAGCTGCCCTTCAGGACAATGCACTCTAACGGCATTAAGCATAGTGTGTGAACACGTAGTTTGCTTGAGAGCTACCTGTCAGCCTGATGCTGTGTGAAGTCAGTGAGCCAAATGGAGTTGTTCTCCCACAAGAACCACTCGGCTGATTCTTCTTCAATATGCAATTCAGCAACATGCAGTGTTGCTTGATGGAATTAGCTCTTACAGCAACATCTGCGTCTAGAGCCTTTGTTTTTAGGGCTAGCTGAAAAGGGCTTTGGCGCTGAAGTGGTTTCTGAATGTGGAGTTGGTGGCATGTGAAACCCGCGTCTGGAGCCTTCGTTTGTGTGGGATGCTCACCAAGCTGCCCTTCAGGACAATGCACTCAAACGGCATTAAGCATAGTGTGTGAACACGTAGTTTGCTTGAGAGCTGCCTGTCAGCCTGATGGTGTGTGAAGTCAGTGAGCCAAATGGAGTTGTTCTCCCACAAGAACCACTCGGCTGATTCTTCTTCAAAATGCAATTCAGCAACATGCAGTGTTGCTTGATGGAATTAGCTCTTACAGCCACATCTGCGACTAGAGCCTTTGTATTTAGGGCTAGCTGAAAAGGGCTTTGGCGCTGAAGTGGTTTCTGAATGTGGAGTTGGTGGCATGTGAAACCCGCCTGTGAAGCCTTCGTTTGTGTGGGATGCTCACCAACCTGCCCTTCAGGACAATGCACTCAAACGGCATTAAGCATAGTGTGTGAACACGTAGTTTGCTTGAGAGCTGCCTGTCAGCCTGATGCTGTGTGAAGTCAGTGAGCCAAATGGAGTTGTTCTCCCACAAGAACAACTCGGCTGATTCTTCTTCAATATGCAATTCAGCAACATGCAGTGTTGCTTGATGGAATTAGCTCTTACAGCCACATCTGCGACTAGAGCCTTTGTATTTAGGGGTAGCTGAAAACGGCTTTGGCGCTGAAGTGGTTTCTGAATGTGGAGTTGGTGGCATGTGAAACCCGCCTGTGGAGCCTTCGTTTGTGTGGGATGCTCACCAAGCTGCTCTTCAGGACAATGCACTCAAACGGCATTAAGCATAGTGTGTGAACACGTAGTTTGCTTGAGAGCTGCCTGTCAGACTGATGCTGTGTGAAGTCAGTGAGCCAAATGGAGTTGTTCTCCCACAAGAACCACTCAGCTGATTCTTCTTCAATATGCAATTCAGCAACATGCAGTGTTGCTTGATGGAATTAGCTCTTGCAGCCACATCTGTGTCTAGAGCCTTTGTATTTAGGGCTAGCTGAAAACGGCTTTGGCGCTGAAGTGGTTTCTGAATGTGGAGTTGGTGGCATGTGAAACCCGCCTGTGGAGCCTTCGTTTGTGTGGGATGCTTACCAACCTGCCCTTCAGGACAATGCACTCAAACGGCATTAAGCATAGTGTGTGAACACGTAGTTTGCTTCAGAGCTGCCTGTCAGGCTGATGGTGTGTGAAGTCAGTGAGCCAAATGGAGTTGTTCTCCCACAAGAACCACTCGGCTGATTCTTCTTCAATATGCAATTCAGCAACATGCAGTGTTGCTTGATGGAATTAGCTCTAACAGCCACATCTGCGTCTAGAGCCTTTGTATTTAGGGCTAGCTGAAAAGGGCTTTGGCGCTGAAGTGGTTTCTGAATGTGGAGTTGGTGGCATGTGAAACCCGCCTGTGGAGCCTTCGTTTGTGTGGGATGCTCACCAACCTGCCCTTCAGGACAATGCACTCAAACGGCATTAAGCATAGTGTGTGAACACGTAGTTTGCTTGAGAGCTGCGTGTCAGCCTGATGGTGTGTGAAGTCAGTGAGCCAAATGGAGTTGTTCTCCCACAAGAACCACTCGGCTGATTCTTCTTCAATATGCAATTCAGCAACATGCAGTGTTGCTTGATGGAATTACCTCTTACAGCCACATCTGCGTCTAGAGCCTTTGTATTTAGGGCTAGCTGAAAAGGGCTTTGGCGCTGAAGTGGTTTCTGAATGTGGAGTTGGTGGCATGTGAAACCCGCCTGTGGAGCCTTCGTTTGTGTGGGATGCTCACCAAGCTGCCCTTCAGGACAATGCACTCAAACGGCATTAAGCATAGTGTGTGAACACGTAGTTTGCTTGAGAGCTGCCTGTCAGCCTGATGGTGTGTGAATTCAGTGAGCCAAATGGAGTTGTTCTCCCACAAGAACCACACGGCTGATTCTTCTTCAATATGCAATTCAGCAACATGCAGTGTTGCTGGATGGAATTAGCTCTTACAGCAACATCTGCATCTAGAGCCTTTGTATTTAGGGCTAGCTGAAAACGGCTTTGGCGCTGAAGTGGTTTCTGAATGTGGAGTTGGTGGCATGTGAAACCCGCCTGTGGAGCCTTCGTTTGTGTGGGATGCTCACCAAGCTGCCCTTCAGGACAATGCACTCAAACGGCATTAAGCATAGTGTGTGAACACGTAGTTTGCTTGAGAGCTGCCTGTCAGCCTGATGGTGTGTGAAGTCAGTGAGCCAAATGGAGTTGTTCTCCCACAAGAACCACTCGGCTGATTCTTCTTCAATATGCAATTCAGCAACATGCATTGTTGCTTGATGGAATTAGCTCTTACAGCCACATCTGTGTCTACAGCCTTTGTATTTACGGCTAGCTGAAAAGGGCTTTGGCGCTGAAGTGGTTTCTGAATGTGGAGTTGGTGGCATGTGAAACCCGCCTGTGGAGCCTTCGTTTGTGTGGGATGCTCACCAAGCTGCCCTTCAGGACAATGCACTCAAACGGCATTAAGCATAGTGTGTGAACACGTAGTTTGCTTGAGAGCTGCCTGTCAGCCTGATGCTGTGTGAAGTCAGTGAGCCAAATGGAGTTGTTCTCCCACAAGAACCACTCGGCTGATTCTTCTTCAATATGCAATTCAGCAACATGCAGTGTTGCTTGATGGAATTAGCTCTTACAGCAACACCTGCGTCTAGAGCCTTTGTATTTAGGGCTAGCTGAAAAGGGCTTTGGCGCTGAAGTGGTTTCTGAATGTGGAGTTGGTGGCATGTGAAACCCGCCTGTGGAGCCTTCGTTTGTGTGGGATGCTCACCAAGCTGCCCTTCAGGAACATGAACTCAAACGGCATTTAGCATAGTGTGTGAACACGTAGTTTGCTTGAGAGCTGCCTGTCAGCCTGATGCTGTGTGAAGTCAGTGAGCCAAATGGAGTTGTTCTCCCACAAGAACCACTCGGCTGATTCTTCTTCAATATGCAATTCAGCAACATGCAGTGTTGCTTGATGGAATTAGCTCTAACAGCAACACCTGCGTCTAGAGCCTTTGTATTTAGGGCTAGCTGAAAAGGGGTTTGGCGCTGAAGTGGTTTCTGAATGTGGAGTTGGTGGCATGTGAAACCCGCCTGTGGAGCCTTCGTTTGTGTGGGATGCTCACCAAGCTGCCCTTCAGGACAATGCACTCTAACGGCATTAAGCATAGTGTGTGAACACGTAGTTTGCTTGAGAGCTACCTGTCAGCCTGATGCTGTGTGAAGTCAGTGAGCCAAATGGAGTTGTTCTCCCACAAGAACCACTCGGCTGATTCTTCTTCAATATGCAATTCAGCAACATGCAGTGTTGCTTGATGGAATTAGCTCTTACAGCAACATCTGCGTCTAGAGCCTTTGTATTTAGGGCTAGCTGAAAAGGGCTTTGGCGCTGAAGTGGTTTCTGAATGTGGAGTTGGTGGCATGTGAAACCCGCCTGTGGAGCCTTCGTTTGTGTGGGATGCTCACCAAGCTGCCCTTCAGGACAATGCACTCAAACAGCATTAAGCATAGTGTGTGAACACGTAGTTTGCTTGAGAGCTTCCTGTCAGCCTGATGGTGTGTGAAGTCAGTGAGCCAAATGGAGTTGTTCTCCCACAAGAACCACTCGGCTGATTCTTCTTCAATATGCAATTCAGCAACATGCAGTGTTGCTTGATGGAATTAGCTCTTACAGCCACATCTGTGTCTAGAGCCTTTGTATTTAGGGCTAGCTGAAAACGGCTTTGGCGCTGAAGTGGTTTCTGAATGTGGAGTTGGTGGCATGTGAAACCCGCCTGTGGAGCCTTCGTTTGTGTGGGATGCTCACCAACCTGCCCTTCAGGACAATGCACTCAAACGGCATTAAGCATAGTGTGTGAACACATAGTTTGCTTGAGAGCTGCCTGTCAGCCTGATGGTGTGTGAAGTCAGTGAGCCAAATGGAGTTGTTCTCCCACAAGAAACACTCAGCTGATTCTTCTTCAATATGCAATTCAGCAACATGCAGTGTTGCTTGATGGAATTAGCTCTTACAGCCACATCTGCGTATAGAGGCTTTGTATTTAGGGCTAGCTGAAAAGGGCTTTGGCGCTCAAGTGGTTTCTGAATGTGGAGTTGGTGGCATGTGAAACCCGCCTGTGGAGCCTTCGTTTGTGTGGGATGCTCACCAAGCTGCCCTTCAGGACAATGCACTCAAATGGCATTAAGCATAGTGTGTGAACACGTAGTTTGCTTGAGAGCTGCCTGTCAGCCTGATGGTGTGTGAAGTCAGTGAGCCAAATGGAGTTGTTCTCCCACAAGAACCACTCGGCTGATTCTTCTTCAATATGCAATTCAGCAACATGCAGTGTTGCTTGATGGAATTAGCTCTTACAGCCACATCTGCGACTAGAGCCTTTGTATTTAGGGCTAGCTGAAAAGGGCTTTGGCGCTGAAGTGGTTTCTGAATGTGGAGTTGGTGGCATGTGAAACCCGCCTGTGGAGCCTTCGTTTGTGTGGGATGCTCACCAAGCTGCCCTTCAGGACAATGCACTCAAACGGCATTAAGCATAGTGTGTGAACACGTAGTTTGCTTGAGAGCTGCCTGTCAGCCTGATGGTGTGTGAAGTCAGTGAGCCAAATGGAGTTGTTCTCCCACAAGAACCACTCGGCTGATTCTTCTTCAATATGCAATTCAGCAACATGCAGTGTTGCTTGATGGAATTAGCTCTTACAGCCACATCTGCGACTAGAGCCTTTGTATTTAGGGCTAGCTGAAAAGGGGTTTGGCGCTGAAGTGGTTTCTGAATGTGGAGTTGGTGGCATGTGAAACCCGCCTGTGGAGCCTTCGTTTGTGTGGGATGCTCACCAAGCTGCCCTTCAGGACAATGCACTCAAACGGCATTAAGCATAGTGTGTGAACACGTAGTTTGCTTGAGAGCTGCCTGTCCGCCTGATGGTGTGTGAAGTTAGTGAGCCAAATGGAGTTGTTCTCCCACAAGAACCACTCGGCTGATTCTTCTTCAATATGCAATTCAGCAACATGCAGTGTTGCTTGATGGAATTAGCTCTTACAGCCACATCTGCGTCTAGAGCCTTTGTTTTTAGGGCTAGCTGAAAAGGGCTTTGGCGCTGAAGTGGTTTCTGAATGTGGAGTTGGTGGCATGTGAAACCCGCCTGTGGAGCCTTCGTTTGTGTGGGATGCTCACCAAGCTGCCCTTCAGGACAATGCACTCAAACGGCATTAAGCATAGTGTGTGAACACGTAGTTTGCTTGAGAGCTGCCTGTCAGCCTGATGGTGTGTGAAGTCAGTGAGCCAAATGGAGTTGTTCTCCCACAAGAACCACTCGGCTGATTCTTCTTCAATATGCAATTCAGCAACATGCAGTGTTGCTTGATGGAATTAGCTCTTACAGCCACATCTGCGTCTAGAGCCTTTGTATTTAGGGCTAGCTGAAAAGGGCTTTGGCGCTGAAGTGGTTTCTGAATGTGGAGTTGGTGGCATGTGAAACCCGCCTGTGGAGCCTTCGTTTGTGTGGGATGCTCACCAACCTGCCCTTCAGGACAATGCACTCAAACGGCATTAAGCATAGTGTGTGCACACGTAGTTTGCTTGAGAGCTGCCTGTCAGCCTGATGCTGTGTGAAGTCAGTGAGCCAAATGGAGTTGTTCTCCCACAAGAACCACTCGGCTGATTCTTCTTCAATATGCAATTCAGCAACATGCAGTGTTGCTTGATGGAATTAGCTCTTACAGCCACATCTGCGTCTAGAGCCTTTGTATTTAGGGCTAGCTGAAAAGGGCTTTGGCGCTGAAGTGGTTTCTGAATGTGGAGTTGGTGGCATGTGAAACCCGCCTGTGGAGCCTTCGTTTGTGTGGGATGCTCACCAAGCTGCTCTTCAGGACAATGCACTCAAACGGCATTAAGCATAGTGTGTGAACACGTAGTTTGCTTGAGAGCTGCCTGTCAGCCTGATGCTGTGTGAATTCAGTGAGCCAAATGGAGTTGTTCTCCCACAAGAACCACACGGCTGATTCTTCTTCAATATGCAATTCAGCAACATGCAGTGTTGCTGGATGGAATTAGCTCTTACAGCAACATCTGCATCTAGAGCCTTTGTATTTAGGGCTAGCTGAAAACGGCTTTGGCGCTGAAGTGGTTTCTGAATGTGGAGTTGGTGGCATGTGAAACCCGCCTGTGGAGCCTTCGTTTGTGTGGGATGCTCACCAAGCTGCCCTTCAGGACAATGCACTCAAACGGCATTAAGCATAGTGTGTGAACACGTAGTTTGCTTGAGAGCTGCCTGTCAGCCTGATGGTGTGTGAAGTCAGTGAGCCAAATGGAGTTGTTCTCCCACAAGAACCACTCGGCTGATTCTTCTTCAATATGCAATTCAGCAACATGCAGTGTTGCTTGATGGAATTAGCTCTTACAGCCACATCTGTGTCTACAGCCTTTGTATTTACGGCTAGCTGAAAAGGGCTTTGGCGCTGAAGTGGTTTCTGAATGTGGAGTTGGTGGCATGTGAAACCCGCCTGTGGAGCCTTCGTTTGTGTGGGATGCTCACCAAGCTGCCCTTCAGGACAATGCACTCAAACGGCATTAAGCATAGTGTGTGAACACGTAGTTTGCTTGAGAGCTGCCTGTCAGCCTGATGCTGTGTGAAGTCAGTGAGCCAAATGGAGTTGTTCTCCCACAAGAACCACTCGGCTGATTCTTCTTCAATATGCAATTCAGCAACATGCAGTGTTGCTTGATGGAATTAGCTCTTACAGCAACACCTGCGTCTAGAGCCTTTGTATTTAGGGCTAGCTGAAAAGGGGTTTGGCGCTGAAGTGGTTTCTGAATGTGGAGTTGGTGGCATGTGAAACCCGCCTGTGGAGCCTTCGTTTGTGTGGGATGCTCACCAAGCTGCCCTTCAGGAACATGAACTCAAACGGCATTTAGCATAGTGTGTGAACACGTAGTTTGCTTGAGAGCTGCCTGTCAGCCTGATGCTGTGTGAAGTCAGTGAGCCAAATGGAGTTGTTCTCCCACAAGAACCACTCGGCTGATTCTTCTTCAATATGCAATTCAGCAACATGCAGTGTTGCTTGATGGAATTAGCTCTAACAGAAACACCTGCGTCTAGAGCCTTTGTATTTAGGGCTAGCTGAAAAGGGCTTTGGCGCTGAAGTGGTTTCTGAATGTGGAGTTGGTGGCATGTGAAACCCGCCTGTGAAGCCTTCGTTTGTGTGGGATGCTCACCAACCTGCCCTTCAGGACAATGCACTCAAACGGCATTAAGCATAGTGTGTGAACACGTAGTTTGCTTGAGAGCTGCCTGTCAGCCTGATGCTGTGTGAAGTCAGTGAGCCAAATGGAGTTGTTCTCCCACAAGAACAACTCGGCTGATTCTTCTTCAATATGCAATTCAGCAACATGCAGTGTTGCTTGATGGAATTAGCTCTTACAGCCACATCTGCGACTAGAGCCTTTGTATTTAGGGGTAGCTGAAAACGGCTTTGGCGCTGAAGTGGTTTCTGAATGTGGAGTTGGTGGCATGTGAAACCCGCCTGTGGAGCCTTCGTTTGTGTGGGATGCTCACCAAGCTGCTCTTCAGGACAATGCACTCAAACGGCATTAAGCATAGTGTGTGAACACGTAGTTTGCTTGAGAGCTGCCTGTCAGACTGATGCTGTGTGAAGTCAGTGAGCCAAATGGAGTTGTTCTCCCACAAGAACCACTCAGCTGATTCTTCTTCAATATGCAATTCAGCAACATGCAGTGTTGCTTGATGGAATTAGCTCTTGCAGCCACATCTGTGTCTAGAGCCTTTGTATTTAGGGCTAGCTGAAAACGGCTTTGGCGCTGAAGTGGTTTCTGAATGTGGAGTTGGTGGCATGTGAAACCCGCCTGTGGAGCCTTCGTTTGTGTGGGATGCTTACCAACCTGCCCTTCAGGACAATGCACTCAAACGGCATTAAGCATAGTGTGTGAACACGTAGTTTGCTTCAGAGCTGCCTGTCAGGCTGATGGTGTGTGAAGTCAGTGAGCCAAATGGAGTTGTTCTCCCACAAGAACCACTCGGCTGATTCTTCTTCAATATGCAATTCAGCAACATGCAGTGTTGCTTGATGGAATTAGCTCTTACAGCCACATCTGCGTCTAGAGCCTTTGTATTTAGGGCTAGCTGAAAAGGGCTTTGGCGCTGAAGTGGTTTCTGAATGTGGAGTTGGTGGCATGTGAAACCCGCCTGTGGAGCCTTCGTTTGTGTGGGGTGCTCACCAAGCTGCCCTTCAGGACAATGCACTCAAACGGCATTAAGCATAGTGTGTGAACACGTAGTTTGCTTGAGAGCTGCCTGTCAGCCTGATGGTGTGTGAAGTCAGTGAGCCAAATGGAGTTGTTCTCCCACAAGAACCACTCGGCTGATTCTTCTTCAATATGCAATTCAGCAACATGCAGTGTTGCTTGATGGAATTACCTCTTACAGCCACATCTGCGTCTAGAGCCTTTGTATTTAGGGCTAGCTGAAAAGGGCTTTGGCGCTGAAGTGGTTTCTGAATGTGGAGTTGGTGGCATGTGAAACCCGCCTGTGGAGCCTTCGTTTGTGTGGGATGCTCACCAAGCTGCCCTTCAGGACAATGCACTCAAACGGCATTAAGCATAGTGTGTGAACACGTAGTTTGCTTGAGAGCTGCCTGTCAGCCTGATGCTGTGTGAATTCAGTGAGCCAAATGGAGTTGTTCTCCCACAAGAACCACACGGCTGATTCTTCTTCAATATGCAATTCAGCAACATGCAGTGTTGCTGGATGGAATTAGCTCTTACAGCAATATCTGCATCTAGAGCCTTTGTATTTAGGGCTAGCTGAAAACGGCTTTGGCGCTGAAGTGGTTTCTGAATGTGGAGTTGGTGGCATGTGAAACCCGCCTGTGGAGCCTTCGTTTGTGTGGGATGCTCACCAAGCTGCCCTTCAGGACAATGCACTCAAACGGCATTAAGCATAGTGTGTGAACACGTAGTTTGCTTGAGAGCTGCCTGTCAGCCTGATGCTGTGTGAAGTCAGTGAGCCAAATGGAGTTGTTCTCCCACAAGAACCACTCGGCTGATTCTTCTTCAATATGCAATTCAGCAACATGCAGTGTTGCTTGATGGAATTAGCTCTTACAGCCACATCTGTGTCTACAGCCTTTGTATTTACGGCTAGCTGAAAAGGGCTTTGGCGCTGAAGTGGTTTCTGAATGTGGAGTTGGTGGCATGTGAAACCCGCCTGTGGAGCCT
The DNA here is from genome assembly GCF_030435755.1 of Ochotona princeps. NCBI lineage: Eukaryota > Metazoa > Chordata > Mammalia > Lagomorpha > Ochotonidae > Ochotona > Ochotona princeps. The sequence continues at coordinate 32,706,659 of NC_080847.1, forward strand.
TCGTTTGTGTGGGATGCTCACCAAGCTGCCCTTCAGGACAATGCACTCAAACGGCATTAAGCATAGTGTGTGAACACGTAGTTTGCTTGAGAGCTGCCTGTCAGCCTGATGCTGTGTGAAGTCAGTGAGCCAAATGGAGTTGTTCTCCCACAAGAACCACTCGGCTGATTCTTCTTCAATATGCAATTCAGCAACATGCAGTGTTGCTTGATGGAATTAGCTCTTACAGCAACACCTGCGTCTAGAGCCTTTGTATTTAGGGCTAGCTGAAAAGGGCTTTGGCGCTGAAGTGGTTTCTGAATGTGGAGTTGGTGGCATGTGAAACCCGCCTGTGGAGCCTTCGTTTGTGTGGGATGCTCACCAAGCTGCCCTTCAGGAACATGAACTCAAACGGCATTTAGCATAGTGTGTGAACACGTAGTTTGCTTGAGAGCTGCCTGTCAGCCTGATGCTGTGTGAAGTCAGTGAGCCAAATGGAGTTGTTCTCCCACAAGAACCACTCGGCTGATTCTTCTTCAATATGCAATTCAGCAACATGCAGTGTTGCTTGATGGAATTAGCTCTAACAGCAACACCTGCGTCTAGAGCCTTTGTATTTAGGGCTAGCTGAAAAGGGGTTTGGCGCTGAAGTGGTTTCTGAATGTGGAGTTGGTGGCATGTGAAACCCGCCTGTGGAGCCTTCGTTTGTGTGGGATGCTCACCAAGCTGCCCTTCAGGACAATGCACTCTAACGGCATTAAGCATAGTGTGTGAACACGTAGTTTGCTTGAGAGCTACCTGTCAGCCTGATGCTGTGTGAAGTCAGTGAGCCAAATGGAGTTGTTCTCCCACAAGAACCACTCGGCTGATTCTTCTTCAATATGCAATTCAGCAACATGCAGTGTTGCTTGATGGAATTAGCTCTTACAGCAACATCTGCGTCTAGAGCCTTTGTATTTAGGGCTAGCTGAAAAGGGCTTTGGCGCTGAAGTGGTTTCTGAATGTGGAGTTTGTGGCATGTGAAACCCGCCTGTGGAGCCTTCGTTTGTGTGGGATGCTCACCAAGCTGCCCTTCAGGACAATGCACTCAAACAGCATTAAGCATAGTGTGTGAACACGTAGTTTGCTTGAGAGCTTCCTGTCAGCCTGATGGTGTGTGAAGTCAGTGAGCCAAATGGAGTTGTTCTCCCACAAGAACCACTCGGCTGATTCTTCTTCAATATGCAATTCAGCAACATGCAGTGTTGCTTGATGGAATTAGCTCTTACAGCCACATCTGTGTCTAGAGCCTTTGTATTTAGGGCTAGCTGGAAATGGCTTTGGCGCTGAAGTGGTTTCTGAATGTGGAGTTGGTGGCATGTGAAACCCGCCTGTGGAGCCTTCGTTTGTGTGGGATGCTCACCAACCTGCCCTTCAGGACAATGCACTCAAACGGCATTAAGCATAGTGTGTGAACACATAGTTTGCTTGAGAGCTGCCTGTCCGCCTGATGGTGTGTGAAGTCAGTGAGCCAAATGGAGTTGTTCTCCCACAAGAACCACTCGGCTGATTCTTCTTCAATATGCAATTCAGCAACATGCAGTGTTGCTTGATGGAATTAGCTCTTACAGCCACATCTGCGTCTAGAGCCTTTGTATTTAGGGCTAGCTGAAAAGGGCTTTGGCGCTGAAGTGGTTTCTGAATGTGGAGTTGGTGGCATGTGAAACCCGCCTGTGGAGCCTTCGTTTGTGTGGGATGCTCACCAAGCTGCCCTTCAGGACAATGCACTCAAATGGCATTAAGCATAGTGTGTGAACACGTAGTTTGCTTGAGAGCTGCCTGTCAGCCTGATGGTGTGTGAAGTCAGTGAGCCAAATGGAGTTGTTCTCCCACAAGAACCACTCGGCTGATTCTTCTTCAATATGCAATTCAGCAACATGCAGTGTTGCTTGATGGAATTAGCTCTTACAGCCACATCTGCGACTAGAGCCTTTGTATTTAGGGCTAGCTGAAAAGGGCTTTGGCGCTGAAGTGGTTTCTGAATGTGGAGTTGGTGGCATGTGAAACCCGCCTGTGGAGCCTTCGTTTGTGTGGGATGCTCACCAACCTGCCCTTCAGGACAATGCACTCAAACGGCATTAAGCATAGTGTGTGAACACGTAGTTTGCTTGAGAGCTGCCTGTCAGCCTGATGGTGTGTGAAGTCAGTGAGCCAAATGGAGTTGTTCTCCCACAAGAACCACTCGGCTGATTCTTCTTCAATATGCAATTCAGCAACATGCAGTGTTGCTTGATGGAATTAGCTCTTACAGCCACATCTGCGACTAGAGCCTTTGTATTTAGGGCTAGCTGAAAACGGCTTTGGCGCTGAAGTGGTTTCTGAATGTGGAGTTGGTGGCATGTGAAACCCGCCTGTGGAGCCTTCGTTTGTGTGGGATGCTCACCAAGCTGCCCTTCAGGACAATGCACTCAAACGGCATTAAGCATAGTGTGTGAACACGTAGTTTGCTTGAGAGCTGCCTGTCCGCCTGATGGTGTGTGAAGTTAGTGAGCCAAATGGAGTTGTTCTCCCACAAGAACCACTCGGCTGATTCTTCTTCAATATGCAATTCAGCAACATGCAGTGTTGCTTGATGGAATTAGCTCTTACAGCCACATCTGCGTCTAGAGCCTTTGTTTTTAGGGCTAGCTGAAAAGGGCTTTGGCGCTGAAGTGGTTTCTGAATGTGGAGTTGGTGGCATGTGAAACCCGCCTGTGGAGCCTTCGTTTGTGTGGGATGCTTACCAAGCTGCCCTTCAGGACAATGCACTCAAACGGCATTAAGCATAGTGTGTGAACACGTAGTTTGCTTGAGAGCTGCCTGTCAGCCTGATGGTGTGTGAAGTCAGTGAGCCAAATGGAGTTGTTCTCCCACAAGAACCACTCGGCTGATTCTTCTTCAATATGCAATTCAGCAACATGCAGTGTTGCTTGATGGAATTAGCTCTTACAGCAACATCTGCGTCTAGAGCCTTTGTATTTAGGGCTAGCTGAAAAGGGCTTTGGCGCTGAAGTGGTTTCTGAATGTGGAGTTGGTGGCATGTGAAACCCGCCTGTGGAGCCTTCGTTTGTGTGGGATGCTCACCAAGCTGCCCTTCAGGACAATGTACTCAAACGGCATTAAGCATAGTGTGTGAACACGTAGTTTGCTTGAGAGCTGCCTGTCAGCCTGATGCTGTGTGAAGTCAGTGAGCCAAATGGAGTTGTTCTCCCACAAGAACCACTCGGCTGATTCTTCTTCAATATGCAATTCAGCAACATGCAGTGTTGCTTGATGGAATTAGCTCTTACAGCCACATCTGCGTCTAGAGCCTTTGTATTTAGGGCTAGCTGAAAAGGGCTTTGGCGCTGAAGTGGTTTCTGAATGTGGAGTTGGTGGCATGTGAAACCCGCCTGTGGAGCCTTCGTTTGTGTGGGATGCTCACCAAGCTGCCCTTCAGGACAATGCACTCAAACGGCATTAAGCATAGTGTGTGAACATGTAGTTTGCTTGAGAGCTGCCTGTCCGCCTGATGGTGTGTGAAGTCAGTGAGCCAAATGGAGTTGTTCTCCCACAAGAACCACTCGGCTGATTCTTCTTCAATATGCAATTCAGCAACATGCAGTGTTGCTTGATGGAATTAGCTCTTGCAGCCACATCTGTGTCTAGAGCCTTTGTATTTAGGGCTAGCTGAAAACGGCTTTGGCGCTGAAGTGGTTTCTGAATGTGGAGTTGGTGGCATGTGAAACCCGCCTGTGGAGCCTTCGTTTGTGTGGGATGCTTACCAAGCTGCCCTTCAGGACAATGCACTCAAACGGCATTAAGCATAGTGTGTGAACACGTAGTTTGCTTCAGAGCTGCCTGTCAGGCTGATGGTGTGTGAAGTCAGTGAGCCAAATGGAGTTGTTCTCCCACAAGAACCACTCGGCTGATTCTTCTTCAATATGCAATTCAGCAACATGCAGTGTTGCTTGATGGAATTAGCTCTTACAGCCACATCTGCGTCTAGAGCCTTTGTATTTAGGGCTAGCTGAAAAGGGCTTTGGCGCTGAAGTGGTTTCTGAATGTGGAGTTGGTGGCATGTGAAACCCGCCTGTGGAGCCTTCGTTTGTGTGGGATGCTCACCAACCTGCCCTTCAGGACAATGCACTCAAACGGCATTAAGCATAGTGTGTGAACACGTAGTTTGCTTGAGAGCTGCCTGTCAGCCTGATGGTGTGTGAAGTCAGTGAGCCAAATGGAGTTGTTCTCCCACAAGAACCACTCGGCTGATTCTTCTTCAATATGCAATTCAGCAACATGCAGTGTTGCTTGATGGAATTAGCTCTTACAGCCACATCTGCGTCTAGAGCCTTTGTATTTAGGGCTAGCTGAAAAGGGCTTTGGCGCTGAAGTGGTTTCTGAATGTGGAGTTGGTGGCATGTGAAACCCGCCTGTGGAGCCTTCGTTTGTGTGGGATGCTCACCAAGCTGCCCTTCAGGACAATGCACTCAAACGGCATTAAGCATAGTGTGTGAACACGTAGTTTGCTTGAGAGCTGCCTGTCAGCCTGATGCTGTGTGAATTCAGTGAGCCAAATGGAGTTGTTCTCCCACAAGAACCACACGGCTGATTCTTCTTCAATATGCAATTCAGCAACATGCAGTGTTGCTGGATGGAATTAGCTCTTACAGCAACATCTGCATCTAGAGCCTTTGTATTTAGGGCTAGCTGAAAACGGCTTTGGCGCTGAAGTGGTTTCTGAATGTGGAGTTGGTGGCATGTGAAACCCGCCTGTGGAGCCTTCGTTTGTGTGGGATGCTCACCAAGCTGCCCTTCAGGACAATGCACTCAAACGGCATTAAGCATAGTGTGTGAACACGTAGTTTGCTTGAGAGCTGCCTGTCAGCCTGATGGTGTGTGAAGTCAGTGAGCCAAATGGAGTTGTTCTCCCACAAGAACCACTCGGCTGATTCTTCTTCAATATGCAATTCAGCAACATGCAGTGTTGCTTGATGGAATTAGCTCTTACAGCCACATCTGTGTCTAGAGCCTTTGTATTTAGGGCTAGCTGAAAAGGGCTTTGGCGCTGAAGTGGTTTCTGAATGTGGAGTTGGTGGCATGTGAAACCCGCCTGTGGAGCCTTCGTTTGTGTGGGATGCTCACCAAGCTGCCCTTCAGGACAATGCACTCAAACGGCATTAAGCATAGTGTGTGAACACGTAGTTTGCTTGAGAGCTGCCTGTCAGCCTGATGGTGTGTGAAGTCAGTGAGCCAAATGGAGTTGTTCTCCCACAAGAACCACTCGGCTGATTCTTCTTCAATATGCAATTCAGCAACATGCAGTGTTGCTTGATGGAATTAGCTCTTACAGCAACATCTGCGTCTAGAGCCTTTGTTTTTAGGGCTAGCTGAAAAGGGCTTTGGCGCTGAAGTGGTTTCTGAATGTGGAGTTGGTGGCATGTGAATCCCGCCTGTGGAGCCTTCGTTTGTGTGGGATGCTCACCAAGCTGCCCTTCAGGACAATGCACTCAAACGGCATTAAGCATAGTGTGTGAACACGTAGTTTGCTTGAGAGCTGCCTTTCAGCCTGATGGTGTGTGAAGTCAGTGAGCCAAATGGAGTTGTTCTCCCACAAGAACCACTCGGCTGATTCTTCTTCAATATGCAATTCAGCAACATGCAGTGTTTCTTGATGGAATTAGCTCTTACAGCCACATCTGCGTCTATAGCCTTTGTATTTAGGGCTAGCTGAAAAGGGCTTTGGCGCTGAAGTGGTTTCTGAATGTGGAGTTGGTGGCATGTGAAACCCGCCTGTGGAGCCTTCGTTTGTGTGGGATGCTCACCAAGCTGACCTTCAGGACAATGCACTCAAACGGCATTAAGCATAGTGTGTGAACACGTAGTTTGCTTGAGAGCTGCCTGTCAGCCTGATGGTGTGTGAAGTCAGTGAGCCAAATGGAGTTGTTCTCCCACAAGAACCACTCGGCTGATTCTTCTTCAATATGCAATTCAGCAACATGCAGTGTTGCTGGATGGAATTAGCTCTTACAGCAACATCTGTGTCTAGAGCCTTTGTATTTAGGGCTAGCTGAAAAGGGCTTTGGCGCTGAAGTGGTTTCTGAATGTGGAGTTGGTGGCATGTGAAACCCACCTGTGGAGCCTTCGTTTGTGTGGGATGCTCACTAAGCTGCCCTTCAGGACAATGCACTCAAACGGCATTAAGCATAGTGTGTGAACACGTAGTTTGCTTGAGAGCTGCCTGTCAGCCTGATGGTGTGTGAAGTCAGTGAGCCAAATGGAGTTGTTCTCCCACAAGAACCACTCGGCTGATTCTTCTTCAATATGCAATTCAGCAACATGCAGTGTTGCTTGATGGAATTAGCTCTTACAGCAACATCTGCGTCTAGAGCCTTTGTTTTTAGGGCTAACTGTAAAGGGCTTTGGCGCTGAAGTGGTTTCTGAATGTGGAGTTGGTGGCATGTGAATCCCGCCTGTGGAGCCTTCGTTTGTGTGGGATGCTCACCAAGCTGCCCTTCAGGACAATGCACTCAAACGGCATTAAGCATAGTGTGTGAACACGTAGTTTGCTTGAGAGCTGCCTTTCAGCCTGATGGTGTGTGAAGTCAGTGAGCCAAATGGAGTTGTTCTCCCACAAGAACCACTCGGCTGATTCTTCTTCAATATGCAATTCAGCAACATGCAGTGTTTCTTGATGGAATTAGCTCTTACAGCCACATCTGCGTCTATAGCCTTTGTATTTAGGGCTAGCTGAAAAGGGCTTTGGCGCTGAAGTGGTTTCTGAATGTGGAGTTGGTGGCATGTGAAACCCGCCTGTGGAGCCTTCGTTTGTGTGGGATGCTCACCAAGCTGACCTTCAGGACAATGCACTCAAACGGCATTAAGCATAGTGTGTGAACACGTAGTTTGCTTGAGAGCTGCCTGTCAGCCTGATGCTGTGTGAAGTCAGTGAGCCAAATGGAGTTGTTCTCCCACAAGAACCACTCGGCTGATTCTTCTTCAATATGCAATTCAGCAACATGCAGTGTTGCTTGATGGAATTAGCTCTTACAGCCACATCTGTGTCTAGAGCCTTTGTATTTAGGGCTAGCTGAAAAGGGCTTTGGCGCTCAAGTGGTTTCTGAATGTGGAGTTGGTGGCATGTGAAACCCGCCTGTGGAGCCTTCGTTTGTGTGGGATGCTCACTAAGCTGCCCTTCAGGACAATGCACTCAAACGGCATTAAGCATAGTGTGTGAACACGTAGTTTGCTTGAGAGCTGCCTGTCAGCCTGATGGTGTGTGAAGTCAGTGAGCCAAATGGAGTTGTTCTCCCACAAGAACCACTCGGCTGATTCTTCTTCAATATGCAATTCAGCAACATGCAGTGTTGCTTGATGAAATTAGCTCTTACAGCAACATCTTCATCTAGAGCCTTTGTATTTAGGGCTAGCTGAAAAGGGCTTTGGCGCTGAAGTGGTTTCTGAATGTGGAGTTGGTGGCATGTGAAACCCGCCTGTGGAGCCTTCGTTTGTGTGGGATGGTCACCAAGCTGCCCTTCAGGACAATGCACTCAAACGGCATTAAGCATAGTGTGTGAACAGGTAGTTTGCTTGAGAGCTGCCTGTCAGCCTGATGGTGTGTGAAGTCAGTGAGCCAAATGGAGTTGTTCTCCCACAAGAACCACTCGGCTGATTCTTCTTCAATATGCAATTCAGCAACATGCAGTGTTGCTTGATGGAATTAGCTCTTACAGCAACATCTGCGTCTAGAGCCTTTGTATTTAGGGCTAGCTGAAAAGGGCTTTGGCGCTGAAGTGGTTTCTGAATGTGGAGTTGGTGGCATGTGAAACCCGCCTGTGGAGCCTTCGTTTGTGTGGGATGCTCACCAAGCTGACCTTCAGGACAATGCACTCAAACGGCATTAAGCATAGTGTGTGAACACGTAGTTTGCTTGAGAGCTGCCTGTCAGCCTGATGGTGTGTGAAGTCAGTGAGCCAAATGGAGTTGTTCTCCCACAAGAACCACTCGGCTGATTCTTCTTCAATATGCAATTCAGCAACATGCAGTGTTGCTGGATGGAATTAGCTCTTACAGCAACATCTGTGTCTAGAGCCTTTGTATTTAGGGCTAGCTGAAAAGGGCTTTGGCGCTGAAGTGGTTTCTGAATGTGGAGTTGGTGGCATGTGAAACCCACCTGTGGAGCCTTCGTTTGTGTGGGATGCTCACTAAGCTGCCCTTCAGGACAATGCACTCAAACGGCATTAAGCATAGTGTGTGAACACGTAGTTTGCTTGAGAGCTGCCTGTCAGCCTGATGGTGTGTGAAGTCAGTGAGCCAAATGGAGTTGTTCTCCCACAAGAACCACTCGGCTGATTCTTCTTCAATATGCAATTCAGCAACATGCAGTGTTGCTTGATGGAATTAGCTCTTACAGCAACATCTGCGTCTAGAGCCTTTGTTTTTAGGGCTAACTGTAAAGGGCTTTGGCGCTGAAGTGGTTTCTGAATGTGGAGTTGGTGGCATGTGAATCCCGCCTGTGGAGCCTTCGTTTGTGTGGGATGCTCACCAAGCTGCCCTTCAGGACAATGCACTCAAACGGCATTAAGCATAGTGTGTGAACACGTAGTTTGCTTGAGAGCTGCCTTTCAGCCTGATGGTGTGTGAAGTCAGTGAGCCAAATGGAGTTGTTCTCCCACAAGAACCACTCGGCTGATTCTTCTTCAATATGCAATTCAGCAACATGCAGTGTTTCTTGATGGAATTAGCTCTTACAGCCACATCTGCGTCTATAGCCTTTGTATTTAGGGCTAGCTGAAAAGGGCTTTGGCGCTGAAGTGGTTTCTGAATGTGGAGTTGGTGGCATGTGAAACCCGCCTGTGGAGCCTTCGTTTGTGTGGGATGCTCACCAAGCTGACCTTCAGGACAATGCACTCAAACGGCATTAAGCATAGTGTGTGAACACGTAGTTTGCTTGAGAGCTGCCTGTCAGCCTGATGCTGTGTGAAGTCAGTGAGCCAAATGGAGTTGTTCTCCCACAAGAACCACTCGGCTGATTCTTCTTCAATATGCAATTCAGCAACATGCAGTGTTGCTTGATGGAATTAGCTCTTACAGCCACATCTGTGTCTAGAGCCTTTGTATTTAGGGCTAGCTGAAAAGGGCTTTGGCGCTCAAGTGGTTTCTGAATGTGGAGTTGGTGGCATGTGAAACCCGCCTGTGGAGCCTTCGTTTGTGTGGGATGCTCACTAAGCTGCCCTTCAGGACAATGCACTCAAACGGCATTAAGCATAGTGTGTGAACACGTAGTTTGCTTGAGAGCTGCCTGTCAGCCTGATGGTGTGTGAAGTCAGTGAGCCAAATGGAGTTGTTCTCCCACAAGAACCACTCGGCTGATTCTTCTTCAATATGCAATTCAGCAACATGCAGTGTTGCTTGATGAAATTAGCTCTTACAGCAACATCTTCATCTAGAGCCTTTGTATTTAGGGCTAGCTGAAAAGGGCTTTGGCGCTGAAGTGGTTTCTGAATGTGGAGTTGGTGGCATGTGAAACCCGCCTGTGGAGCCTTCGTTTGTGTGGGATGGTCACCAAGCTGCCCTTCAGGACAATGCACTCAAACGGCATTAAGCATAGTGTGTGAACAGGTAGTTTGCTTGAGAGCTGCCTGTCAGCCTGATGGTGTGTGAAGTCAGTGAGCCAAATGGAGTTGTTCTCCCACAAGAACCACTCGGCTGATTCTTCTTCAATATGCAATTCAGCAACATGCAGTGTTGCTTGATGGAATTAGCTCTTACAGCAACATCTGCGTCTAGAGCCTTTGTATTTAGGGCTAGCTGAAAAGGGCTTTGGCGCTGAAGTGGTTTCTGAATGTGGAGTTGGTGGCATGTGAAACCCGCCTGTGGAGCCTTCGTTTATGTGGGATGCTCACCAAGCTGCCCTTCAGGACAATGCACTCAAACGGCATTAAGCATAGTGTGTGAACACGTAGTTTGCTTGAGAGCTGCCTGTCAGCCTGATGGTGTGTGAAGTCAGTGAGCCAAATGGAGTTGTTCTCCCACAAGAACCACTCGGCTGATTCTTCTTCAATATGCAATTCAGCAACATGCAGTGTTGCTTGATGGAATTAGCTCTTACAGCAACATCTTTGACTAGTGCCTTTGTATTTAGGGCTAGCTGAAAAGGGCTTTGGCGCTGAAGTGATTTCTGAATGTGGAGTTGGTGGCATGTGAAACAAGCCTGTGGAGCCTTCGTTTGTGTGGGATGCTCACCAAGCTGCCCTTCAGGACAATGCACTCAAACGGCATTAAGCATAGTGTGTGAACACATAGTTTGCTTCAGAGCTGCCTGTCAGATTGATGCTGTGTGAAGTCAGTGAGCCAAATGGAGTTGTTCTCCCACAAGAACCACTCGGCTGATTCTTCTTCAATATGCAATTCAGCAACATGCAGTGTTGCTTGATGGAATTAGCTCTTACAGCCACATCTGCGACTAGAGCCTTTGTATTTAGGGCTAGCTGAAAAGGGCTTTGGCGCTGAAGTGGTTTCTGAATGTGGAGTTGGTGGCATGTGAAACCCGCCTGTGGAGCCTTCGTTTGTGTGGGATGCTCACCAAGCTGACCTTCAGGACAATGCACTCAAACGGCATTAAGCATAGTGTGTGAACACGTAGTTTGCTTGAGAGCTGCCTGTCAGCCTGATGGTGTGTGAAGTCAGTGAGCCAAATGGAGTTGTTCTCCCACAAGAACCACTCGGCTGATTCTTCTTCAATATGCAATTCAGCAACATGCAGTGTTGCTTGATGGAATTAGCTCTTACAGCCACATCTGCGACTAGAGCCTTTGTATTTAGGGCTAGCTGAAAACGGCTTTGGCGCTCAAGTGGTTTCTGAATGTGGAGTTGGTGGCATGTGAAACCCGTCTGTGGAGCCTTCGTTTGTGTGGGATGCTCACCAAGCCGCCCTTCAGGACAATGCACTCAAACTGCATTAAGCATAGTGTGTGAACACGTAGTTTGCTTGAGAGCTGCCTGTCAGCCTGATGGTGTGTGAAGTCAGTGAGCCAAATGGAGTTGTTCTCCCACAAGAACCACTCAGCTGATTCTTCTTCAATATGCAATTCAGCAACATGCAGTGTTGCTTGATGGAATTAGCTCTTACAGCAACATCTGTGTCTAGAGCCTTTGTATTTAGGGCTAGCTGAAAAGGGCTTTGGCGCTGAAGTGGTTTCTGAATGTGGAGTTGGTGGCATGTGAAACCCGCCTGTGGAGCCTTCGTTTGTGTGGGATGCTCACCAAGCTGCCCTTCAGGACAATGCACTCAAACGGCATTAAGCATAGTGTGTGAACACGTAGTTTGCTTGAGAGCTGCCTGTCAGCCTGATGGTGTGTGAAGTCAGTGAGCCAAATCGAGTTCTTCTCCCACAAGAACCACTCGGCTGATTCTTCTTCAATATGCAATTCAGCAACATGCAGTGTTGCTTGATGGAATTAGCTCTTACAGCCACATCTGCGTCTAGAGCCTTTGTATTTAGGGCTAGCTGAAAAGGGCTTTGGCGCTGAAGTGGTTTCTGAATGTGGAGTTGGTGGCATGTGAAACCCGCCTGTGGAGCCTTCGTTTGTGTGGGATGCTCACCAAGCTGCCCTTCAGGACAATGCACTCAAACGGCATTAAGCATAGTGTGTGAACACGTAGTTTGCTTCAGAGCTGCCTGTCAGCCTGATGGTGTGTGAAGTCAGTGAGTCAAATGGAGTTGTTCTCCCACAAGAACCACTCGGCTGATTCTTCTTCAATATGCAATTCAGCAACATGCAGTGTTGCTTGATGGAATTAGCTCTTACAGCAACATCTTTGACTAGTGCCTTTGTATTTAGGGCTAGCTGAAAAGGGCTTTGGCGCTGAAGTGATTTCTGAATGTGGAGTTGGTGGCATGTGAAACAAGCCTGTGGAGCCTTCGTTTGTGTGGGATGCTCACCAAGCTGCCCTTCAGGACAATGCACTCAAACGGCATTAAGCATAGTGTGTGATCACATAGTTTGCTTCAGAGCTGCCTGTCAGATTGATGGTGTGTGAAGTCAGTGAGCCAAATGGAGTTGTTCTCCCACAAGAACCACTCGGCTGATTCTTCTTCAATATGCAATTCAGCAACATGCAGTGTTGCTTGATGGAATTAGCTCTTACAGCCACATCTGCGACTAGAGCCTTTGTATTTAGGGCTAGCTGAAAACGGCTTTGGCGCTGAAGTGGTTTCTGAATGTGGAGTTGGTGGCATGTGAAACCCGCCTGTGGAGCCTTCGTTTGTGTGGGATGCTCACCAAGCTGCCCTTCAGGACAATGCACTCAAACGGCATTAAGCATAGTGTGTGAACACGTAGTTTGCTTGAGAGCTGCCTGTCAGCCTGATGGTGTGTGAAGTCAGTGAGCCAAATGGAGTTGTTCTCCCACAAGAACCACTCGGCTGATTCTTCTTCAATATGCAATTCAGCAACATGCAGTGTTGCTTGATGGAATTAGCTCTTACAGCCACATCTGCGACTAGAGCCTTTGTATTTAGGGCTAGCTGAAAACGGCTTTGGCGCTCAAGTGGTTTCTGAATGTGGAGTTGGTGGCATGTGAAACCCGCCTATGTAGCCTTCGTTTGTGTGGGATGCTCACCAAGCCGCCCTTCAGGACAATGCACTCAAACGGCATTAAGCATAGTGTGTGAACACGTAGTTTGCTTGAGAGCTGCCTGTCAGCCTGATGGTGTGTGAAGTCAGTGAGCCAAATGGAGTTGTTCTCCCACAAGAACCACTCGGCTGATTCTTCTTCAATATGCAATTCAGCAACATGCAGTGTTGCTTGATGGAATTAGCTCTTACAGCAACATATGGGTCTAGAGCCTTTGTATTTAGGGCTAGCTGAAAAGGGCTTTGGCGCTGAAGTGGTTTCTGAATGTGGAGTTGGTGGCATGTGAAACCCGCCTGTGGAGCCTTCGTTTGTGTGGGATGCTCACCAAGCTGCCCTTCAGGACAATGCACTCAAACGGCATTAAGCATAGTGTGTGAACACGTAGTTTGCTTGAGAGCTGCCTGTCAGCCTGATGGTGTGTGAAGTCAGTGAGTCAAATGGAGTTGTTCTCCCACAAGAACCACTCGGCTGATTCTTCTTCAATATGCAATTCAGCAACATGCAGTGTTGCTTGATGGAATTAGCTCTTACAGCAACATCTTTGACTAGTGCCTTTGTATTTAGGGCTAGCTGAAAACGGCTTTGGCGCTGAAGTGGTTTCTGAATGTGGAGTTGGTGGCATGTGAAACCCGCCTGTGGAGCCTTCGTTTGTGTGGGATGCTCACCAAGCTGCCCTTCAGGACAATGCACTCAAACGGCATTAAGCATAGTGTGTGAACAGGTAGTTTGCTTGAGAGCTGCCTGTCAGCCTGATGGTGTGTGAAGTCAGTGAGTCAAATGGAGTTGTTCTCCCACAAGAACCACTCGGCTGATTCTTCTTCAATATGCAATTCAGCAACATGAAGTGTTGCTTGATGGAATTAGCTCTTACAGCAACATCTTTGACTAGTGCCTTTGTATTTAGGGCTAGCTGAAAACGGCTTTGGCGCTGAAGTGGTTTCTGAATGTGGAGTTGGTGGCATGCATGTGAAACCCGCCTGTGGAGCCTTCGTTTGTGTGGGATGCTCACCAAGCTGCCCTTCAGGACAATGCACTCAAACGGCATTAAGCATAGTGTGTGAACACGTAGTTTGCTTGAGAGCTGCCTGTCAGCCTGATGGTGTGTGAAGTCAGTGAGCCAAATGGAGTTGTTCTCCCACAAGAACCACTCGGCTGATTCTTCTTCAATATGCAATTCAGCAACATGCAGTGTTGCTTGATGGAATTAGCTCTTACAGCAACATCTGCGACTAGAGCCTTTGTATTTAGGGCTAGCTGAAAACGGCTTTGGCGCTCAAGTGGTTTCTGAATGTGGAGTTGGTGGCATGTGAAACCCGCCTATGGAGCCTTCGTTTGTGTGGGATGCTCACCAAGCCGCCCTTCAGGACAATGCACTCAAACCGCATTAAGCATAGTGTGTGAACACGTAGTTTGCTTGAGAGCTGCCTGTCAGCCTGATGCTGTGTGAAGTCAGTGAGCCAAATGGAGTTGTTCTCCCACAAGAACCACTCGGCTGATTCTTCTTCAATATGCAATTCAGCAACATGCAGTGTTGCTTGATGGAATTAGCTCTTACAGCAACATCTGTGACTAGAGCCTTTGTATTTAGGGCTAGCTGAAAACGGCTTTGGCGCTGAAGTGGTTTCTGAATGTGGAGTTGGTGGCATGTGAAACCCGCCTGTGGAGCCTTCGTTTGTGTGGGATGCTCACCAAGCTGCCCTTCAGGACAATGCACTCAAACGGCATTAAGCATAGTGTGTGAACACGTAGTTTGCTTGAGAGCTGCCTGTCAGCCTGATGGTGTGTGAAGTCAGTGAGCCAAATGGAGTTGTTCTCCCACAAGAACCACTCGGCTGATTCTTCTTCAATATGCAATTCAGCAACATGCAGTGTTGCTTGATGGAATTAGCCCTTACAGCAACATCTGCGTCTAGAGCCTTAGTATTTAGGGCTAGCTGAAAAGGGCTTTGGCGCTGAAGTGGTTTCTGAATGTGGAGTTGGTGGCATGTGAAACCCGCCTGTGGAGCCTTCGTTTGTGTGGGATGCTCACCAACCTGCCCTTCAGGACAATGCACTCAAACGGCATTAAGCATAGTGTGTGAACACGTAGTTTGTTTGAGAGCTGCCTGTCAGCCTGATGGTGTGTGAAATCAGTGAGCCAAATGGAGTTGTTCTCCCACAAGAACCACTCGGCTGATTCTTCTTCAATATGCAATTCAGCAACATGCAGTGTTGCTTGATGGAATTAGCTCTTACAGCAACATCTTCATCTAGAGCCTTTGTATTTAGGGCTAGCTGAAAACGGCTTTGGCGCTGAAGTGGTTTCTGAATGTGGAGTTGGTGGCATGTGAAACCCGCCTGTGGAGCCTTCGTTTGTGTGGGATGCTCACCAAGCTGCCCTTCAGGACAATGCACTCAAACGGCATTTAGTATAGTGTGTGAACACGTAGTTTGCTTGAGAGCTGCCTGTCAGCCTGATGGTGTGTGAAGTCAGTGATTCAAATGGAGTTGTTCTCCCACAAGAACCACTCGGCTGATTCTTCTTCAATATGCAATTCAGCAACATGCAGTGTTGCTTGATGGAATTAGCTCTTACAGCAACATCTTTGACTAGTGCCTTTGTATTTAGGGCTAGCTGAAAACGGCTTTGGCGCTGAAGTGGTTTCTGAATGTGGAGTTGGTGGCATGTGAAACCCGCCTGTGGAGCCTTCGTTTGTGTGGGATGCTCACCAAGCTGCCCTTCAGGACAATGCACTCAAACGGCATTAAGCATAGTGTGTGAACACGTAGTTTGCTTGAGAGCTGCCTGTCAGCCTGATGGTGTGTGAAGTCAGTGAGCCAAATGGAGTTGTTCTCCCACAAGAACCACTCGGCTGATTCTTCTTCAATATGCAATTCAGCAACATGCAGTGTTGCTTGATGGAATTAGCTCTTACAGCAACATCTGCATCTAGAGCCTTAGTATTTAGGGCTAGCTGAAAACGGCTTTGGCGCTGAAGTGGTTTCTGAATGTGGAGTTGGTGGCATGTGAAACCCGCCTGTGGAGCCTTCGTTTGTGTGGGATGCTCACCAAGCTGCCCTTCAGGACAATGCACTCAATCGGCATTAAGCATAGTGTGTGAACACGTAGTTTGCTTGAGAGCTGCGTGTCAGCCTGATGGTGTGTGAAGTCAGTGAGCCAAATGGAGTTGTTCTCCCACAAGAACCACTCGGCTGATTCTTCTTCAATATGCAATTCAGCAACATGTAGTGTTGCTTGATCGAATTAGCTCTTACAGCAACATCTGTGTCTAGAGCCTTTGTATTTAGGGCTAGCTGAAAACGGCTTTGGCGCTCAAGTGGTTTCTGAATGTGGAGTTGGTGGCATGTGAAACCCGCCTGTGGAGCCTTCGTTTGTGTGGGATGCTCACCAACCTGCCCTTCAGGACAATGCACTCAAACGGCATTAAGCATAGTGTGTGAACACGTAGTTTGCTTGAGAGCTGCCTGTCAGCCTGATGGTGTGTGAAGTCAGTGAGCCAAATGGAGTTGTTCTCCCACAAGAACCACTCGGCTGATTCTTCTTCAATATGCAATTCAGCAACATGCAGTGTTGCTTGATGGAATTAGCTCTTACAGCAACATCTGCGTCTACAGCCTTTGTATTTAGGGCTAGCTGAAAACGGCTTTGGCGCTGAAGTGGTTTCTGAATGTGGAATTGGTGGCATGTGAAACCCGCCTGTGGAGCCTTCGTTTGTGTGGGATGCTCACCAAGCTGCCCTTCAGGACAATGCACTCAAACCGCATTAAGCATAGTGTGTGAACACGTAGTTTGCTTGAGAGCTGCCTGTCAGCCTGATGGTGTGTGAAGTCAGTGAGCCAAATGGAGTTGTTCTCCCACAAGAACCACTCGGCTGATTCTTCTTCAAAATGCAATTCAGCAACATGCAGTGTTGCTTGATGGAATTAGCCCTTACAGCAACATCTGCGACTAGAGCCTTTGTATTTAAGGCTAGCTGAAAAGGGCTTTGGTGCTGAAGTGGTTTCTGAATGTGGAGTTGGTGGCATGTGAAACCCGCCTGTGGAGCCTTCGTTTGTGTGGGATGCTCACCAAGCTGCCCTTCAGGACAATGCACTCAAACGGCATTAAGCATAGTGTGTGAACATGTAGTTTGTTTGAGAGCTGCGTGTCAGCCTGATGGTGTGTGAAATCAGTGAGCCAAATGGAGTTGTTCTCCCACAAGAACCACTCGGCTGATTCTTCTTCAATATGCAATTCAGCAACATGCAGTGTTGCTTGATGGAATTAGCTCTTACAGCAACATCTGCATCTAGAGCCTTTGTATTTATGGCTAGCTGAAAACGGCTTTGGCGCTGAAGTGGTTTCTGAATGTGGAGTTGGTGGCATGTGAAACCCGCCTGTGGAGCCTTCGTTTGTGTGGGATGCTCACCAACCTGCCCTTCAGGACAATGCACTCAAACGGCATTTAGTATAGTGTGTGAACACGTAGTTTGCTTCAGAGCTGCCTGTCAGCCTGATGGTGTGTGAAGTCAGTGATTCAAATAGAGTTGTTCTCCCACAAGAACCACTCGGCTGATTCTTCTTCAATATGCAATTCAGCAACATGCAGTGTTGCTTGATGGAATTAGCTCTTACAGCAACATCTGCGTCTAGAGCCTTTGTATTTAGGGCTAGCTGAACGGCTTTGGCGCTGAAGTGGTTTCTGAATGTGGAGTTGGTGGCATGTGAAACCCGCCTGTGGAGCCTTCGTTTGTGTGGGATGCTCACCAACCTGCCCTTCAGGACAATGCACTCAAACGGCATTAAGCATAGTGTGTGAACACGTAGTTTGCTTGAGAGCTGCGTGTCAGCCTGATGGTGTGTGAAGTCAGTGAGCCAAATGGAGTTGTTCTCCCACAAGAACCACTCGGCTGATTCTTCTTCAATATGCAATTCAGCAACATGCAGTGTTGCTTGATGGAATTAGCTCTTACAGCAACATCTGCGACTAGAGCCTTAGTATTTAGGGCTAGCTGAAAACGGCTTTGGCGCTGAAGTGGTTTCTGAATGTGGAGTTGGTGGCATGTGAAACCCGCCTGTGGAGCCTTCCTTTGTGTGGGATGCTCACCAAGCTGCCCTTCAGGACAATGCACTCAATCGGCATTAAGCATAGTGTGTGAACACATAGTTTGCTTGAGAGCTGCCTGTCAGCCTGATGGTGTGTGAAGTCAGTGAGCCAAATGGAGTTGTTCTCCCACAAGAACCACTCGGCTGATTCTTCTTCAATATGCAATTCAGCAACATGTAGTGTTGCTTGATCGAATTAGCTCTTACAGCAACATCTGTGTCTAGAGCCTTTGTATTTAGGACTGGCTGAAAACGGCTTTGGCGCTGAAGTGGTTTTTTGAATGTGGAGTTGGTGGCATGTGAAACCCGTCTGTGGAGCCTTCGTTTGTGTGGGATGCTCAGCAAGCTGCCCTTCAGGACAATGCACTCAAACAGCATTAGGCATAGTGTGTGAACACGTAGTTTGCTTGAGAGCTGCCTGTCAGCCTGATGCTGTGTGAAGTCAGTGAGCCAAATAGAGTTGTTCTCCCACAAGAACCACTCGGCTGATTCTTCTTCAATATGCAATTCAGCAACATGCAGTGTTGCTTGATGGAATTAGCTCTTACAGCAACATCTTTGACTAGTGCCTTTGTATTTAGGGCTAGCTGAAAATGGCTTTGGCGCTGAAGTGGTTTCTGAATGTGGAGTTGGTGGCATGTGAAACCCGCCTGTGGAGCCTTCGTTTGTGTGGGATGCTCACCAAGCTGCCCTTCAGGACAATGCACTCAAACGGCATTAAGCATAGTGTGTGAACACGTAGTTTGCTTGAGAGCTGCCTGTCAGCCTGATGGTGTGTGAAGTCAGTGAGCCAAATGGAGTTGTTCTCCCACAAGAACCACTCGGCTGATTCTTCTTCAATATGCAATTCAGCAACATGCAGTGTTGCTTGATGGAATTAGCTCTTACAGCCACATCTGCGTCTAGAGCCTTTGTATTTAGGGCTAGCTGAAAACGGCTTTGGCGCTGAAGTGGTTTCTGAATGTGGAGTTGGTGGCATGTGAAACCCGCCTATGGAGCCTTCGTTTGTGTGGGATGCTCACCAAGCCGCCCTTCAGGACAATGCACTCAAACCGCATTAAGCATAGTGTGTGAACAGGTAGTTTGCTTGAGAGCTGCCTGTCAGCCTGATGCTGTGTGAAGTCAGTGAGCCAAATGGAGTTGTTCTCCCACAAGAACCACTCGGCTGATTCTTCTTCAATATGCAATTCAGCAACATGCAGTGTTGCTTGATGGAATTAGCTCTTACAGCAACATCTGTGACTAGAGCCTTTGTATTTAGGGCTAGCTGAAAACGGCTTTGGCGCTGAAGTGGTTTCTGAATGTGGAGTTGGTGGCATGTGAAACCCGCCTGTGGAGCCTTCGTTTGTGTGGGATGCTCACCAAGCTGCCCTTCAGGACAATGCACTCAAACGGCATTAAGCATAGTGTGTGAACACGTAGTTTGCTTGAGAGCTGCCTGTCAGCCTGATGGTGTGTGAAGTCAGTGAGCCAAATGGAGTTGTTCTCCCACAAGAACCACTCGGCTGATTCTTCTTCAATATGCAATTCAGCAACATGCAGTGTTGCTTGATGGAATTAGCCCTTACAGCAACATCTGCGTCTAGAGCCTTTGTATTTAGGGCTAGCTGAAAACGGCTTTGGCGCTGAAGTGGTTTCTGAATGTGGAGTTGGTGGCATGTGAAACCCGCCTGTGGAGCCTTCGTTTGTGTGGGATGCTCACCAACCTGCCCTTCAGGACAATGCACTCAAACGGCATTAAGCATAGTGTGTGAACATGTAGTTTGTTTGAGAGCTGCCTGTCAGCCTGATGGTGTGTGAAATCAGTGAGCCAAATGGAGTTGTTCTCCCACAAGAACCACTCGGCTGATTCTTCTTCAATATGCAATTCAGCAACATGCAGTGTTGCTTGATGGAATTAGCTCTTACAGCAACATCTTCATCTAGAGCCTTTGTATTTAGGGCTAGCTGAAAACGGCTTTGGCGCTGAAGTGGTTTCTGAATGTGGAGTTGGTGGCATGTGAAACCCGCCTGTGGAGCCTTCGTTTGTGTGGGATGCTCACCAAGCTGCCCTTCAGGACAATGCACTCAAACGGCATTTAGTATAGTGTGTGAACACGTAGTTTGCTTGAGAGCTGCCTGTCAGCCTGATGGTGTGTGAAGTCAGTGATTCAAATAGAGTTGTTCTCCGACAAGAACCACTCGGCTGATTCTTCTTCAATATGCAATTCAGCAACATGCAGTGTTGCTTGATGGAATTAGCTCTTACAGCAACATCTTTGACTAGTGCCTTTGTATTTAGGGCTAGCTGAAAACGGCTTTGGCGCTGAAGTGGTTTCTGAATGTGGAGTTGGTGGCATGTGAAACCCGCCTGTGGAGCCTTCGTTTGTGTGGGATGCTCACCAAGCTGCCCTTCAGGACAATGCACTCAAACGGCATTAAGCATAGTGTGTGAACACGTAGTTTGCTTGAGAGCTGCCTGTCAGCCTGATGGTGTGTGAAGTCAGTGAGCCAAATGGAGTTGTTCTCCCACAAGAACCACTCGGCTGATTCTTCTTCAATATGCAATTCAGCAACATGCAGTGTTGCTTGATGGAATTAGCTCTTACAGCCACATCTGCGACTAGAGCCTTAGTATTTAGGGCTAGCTGAAAACGGCTTTGGCGCTGAAGTGGTTTCTGAATGTGGAGTTGGTGGCATGTGAAACCCGCCTGTGGAGCCTTCGTTTGTGTGGGATGCTCACCAAGCTGCCCTTCAGGACAATGCACTCAAACGGCATTAAGCATAGTGTGTGAACACGTAGTTTGCTTGAGAGCTGCGTGTCAGCCTGATGCTGTGCGAAGTCAGTGAGCCAAATGGAGTTGTTCTCCCACAAGAACCACTCGGCTGATTCTTCTTCAATATGCAATTCAGCAACATGCAGTGTTGCTTGATGGAATTAGCTCTTACAGCAACATCTGCAACTAGAGCCTTTGTATTTAGAGCTAGCTGAAAAGGGCTTTGGCGCTGAAGTGGTTTCTGAATGTGGAGTTGGTGGCATGTGAAACCCGCCTGTGGAGCCTTCGTTTGTGTGGGATGCTCACCAAGCTGCCCTTCAGGACAATGCTCTCAAACGGCATTTAGCATAGTGTGTGAACACGTAGTTTGCTTGAGAGCTGCCTGTCAGCCTGATGGTGTGTGAAGTCAGTGAGCCAAATGGAGTTGTTCTCCCACAAGAACCACTCGGCTGATTCTTCTTCAATATGCAATTCAGCAACATGCAGTGTTGCTTGATGGAATTAGCTCTTACAGCCACATCTGTGTCTAGAGCCTTTGTATTTAGGGCTAGCTGAAAACGGCTTTGGCGCTGAAGTGGTTTCTGAATGTGGAGTTGGTGGCATGTGAAACCCGCCTGTGGAGCCTTCGTTTGTGTGGGATGCTCACCAAGCTGCCCTTCAGGACAATGCACTCAAACGGCATTAAGCATAGTGTGTGAACAGGTAGTTTGCTTGAGAGCTGCCTGTCAGCCTGATGGTGTGTGAAGTCAGTGAGCCAAATCGAGTTGTTCTCCCACAAGAACCACTCGGCTGATTCTTCTTCAATATGCAATTCAGCAACATGCAGTGTTGCTTGATGGAATTAGCTCTTACAACAACACCTGCGTCTAGAACCTTTGTATTTAGGGCTAGCTGAAAAGGGCTTTGGCGCTGAAGTGGTTTCTGAATGTGGAGTTGGTGGCATGTGAAACCCGCCTGTGGAGCCTTCGTTTGTGTGGGATGCTCACCAAGCTGCCCTTCAGGATCATGAACTCAAACGGCATTTAGCATAGTGTGTGAACACGTAGTATGCTTGAGAGCTGCCTGTCAGCCTGATGGTGTGTGAAGTCAGTGAGCCAAATGGAGTTGTTCTCCCACAAGAACCACTCGGCTGATTCTTCTTCAATATGCAATTCAGCAACATGCAGTGTTGCTTGATGGAATTAGCTCTAACAGCAACACCTGCGTCTAGAGCCTTTGTATTTAGGGCTAGCTGAAAAGGGCTTTTGCGCTCAAGTGGTTTCTGAATGTGGAGTTGGTGGCATGTGAAACCCGCCTGTGGAGCCTTCGTTTGTGTGGGATGCTCACCAAGCTGCCCTTCAGGACAATGCACTCAAACGGCATTTAGCATAGTGTGTGAACAGGTAGTTTGCTTGAGAGCTGCCTGTCAGCCTGATGGTGTGTGAAGTCAGTGAGCCAAATGGAGTTGTTCTCCCACAAGAACCACTCGGCTGATTCTTCTTCAATATGCAATTCAGCAACATGCAGTGTTGCTTGATGGAATTAGCTCTTACAGCCACATCTGCGACTAGAGCCTTTGTATTTAGGGCCAGCTGAAAAGGGCTTTGACGCTGAAGTGGTTTCTGAATGTGGAGTTGGTGGCATGTGAAACCCGTCTGTGGAGCCTTCGTTTGTTTGGGATGCTCACCAAGCTGCCCTTCAGGACAATGCACTCAAACGGCATTTAGCATAGTGTGTGAACACGTAGTTTGCTTGAGAGCTGCCTGTCAGCCTGATGGTGTGTGAAGTCAGTGAGCCAAATAGAGTTGTTCTCCCACAAGAACCACTCGGCTGATTCTTCTTCAATATGCAATTCAGCAACATGCAGTGTTGCTTGATGGAATTAGCTCTTACAGCAACATCTTTGACTAGTGCCTTTGTATTTAGGGCTACCTGAAAACGGCTTTTGCGCTGAAGTGGTTTCTGAATGTGGAGTTGGTGGCATGTGAAACCCGCCTGTGGAGCCTTCGTTTGTGTGGGATGCTCACCAAGCTGCCCTTCAGGACAATGCACTCGAACGGCATTAAGCATAGTGTGTGAACACGTAGTTTGCTTGAGAGCTGCCTGTCAGATTGATGCTGTGTGAAGTCAGTGAGCCAAATGGAGTTGTTCTCCCACAAGAACCACTCGGCTGATTCTTCTTCAATATGCAATTCAGCAACATGCAGTGTTGCTTGATGGAATTAGCTCTTACAGCCACATCTGCGTCTAGAGCCTTTGTTTTTAGGGCTAGCTGAAAACGGCTTTGGCGCTCAAGTGGTTTCTGAATGTGGAGTTGGTGGCATGTGAAACCCGCCTGTGGAGCCTTCGTTTGTGTGGGATGCTCACCAAGCTGCCCTTCAGGACAATGCACTCAAACGGCATTAAGCATAGTTTGTGAACACGTAGTTTGCTTGAGAGCTGCCTGTCAGCCTGATGGTGTGTGAAGTCAGTGAGCCAAATGGAGTTGTTCTCCCACAAGAACCACTTGGCTGATTCTTCTTCAATATGCAATTCAGCAACATGCAGTGTTGCTTGATGGAATTAGCTCTTACAGCCACATCTGCGACTAGAGCCTTTGTATTTAGGGCTAGCTGAAAAGGGCTTTGGCGCTGAAGTGGTTTCTGAATGTGGAGTTGGTGGCATGTGAAACCCGCCTGTGGAGCCTTCGTTTGTGTGGGATGCTCACCAAGCTGCCCTTCAGGACAATGCACTCAAACGGCATTAAGCATAGTGTGTGAACACGTAGTTTGCTTGAGAGCTGCCTGTCAGCCTGATGCTGTGTGAAGTCAGTGAGCCAAATAGAGTTGTTCTCCCACAAGAACCACTCGGCTGATTCTTCTTCAATATGCAATTCAGCAACATGCAGTGTTGCTTGATGGAATTAGCTCTTACAGCAACATCTGCAACTAGAGCCTTTGTATTTAGGGCTAGCTGAAAAGGGCTTTGGCGCTGAAGTGGTTTCTGAATGTGGAGTTGGTGGCATGTGAAACCCGCCTGTGGAGCCTTCGTTTGTGTGGGATGCTCACCAAGCTGCCCTTCAGGACAATGCACTCAAACGGCATTTAGCATAGTGTGTGAACACGTTGTTTGCTTGAGAGCTGCCTGTAAGCCTGATGGTGTGTGAAGTCAGTGAGCCAAATGGAGTTGTTCTCCCACAAGAACCACTCGGCTGATTCTTCTTCAATATGCAATTCAGCAACATGCAGTGTTGCTTGATGGAATTAGCTCTTACAGCCACATCTGTGACTAGAGCCTTTGTATTTAGGGCTAGCTGAAAACGGCTTTGGCGCTGAAGTGGTTTCTGAATGTGGAGTTGGTGGCATGTGAAACCCGCCTGTGGAGCCTTCGTTTGTGTGGGATGCTCACCAAGCTGCCCTTCAGGACAATGCACTCAAACGGCATTAAGCATAGTGTGTGAACACGTAGTTTGCTTGAGAGCTGCCTGTCAGCCTGATGGTGTGTGAAGTCAGTGAGCCAAATGGAGTTGTTCTCCCACAAGAACCACTCGGCTGATTCTTCTTCAATAAGCAATTCAGCAACATGCAGTGTTGCTTGATGGAATTAGCTCTTACAGCAACACCTGCGTCTAGAGCCTTTGTATTTAGGGCTAGCTGAAAAGGGCTTTGGCGCTGAAGTGGTTTCTGAATGTGGAGTTGGTGGCATGTGAAACCCGCCTGTGGAGCCTTCGTTTGTGTGGGATGCTCACCAAGCTGCCCTTCAGGACAATGCACTCAAACGGCATTAAGCATAGTGTGTGAACACGTAGTTTGCTTGAGAGCTGCGTGTCAGCCTGATGGTGTGTGAAGTCAGTGAGCCAAATGGAGTTGTTCTCCCACAAGAACCACTCGGCTGATTCTTCTTCAATATGCAATTCAGCAACATGCAGTGTTGCTTGATGGAATTAGCTCTTACAGCCACATCTGTGACTAGAGCCTTTGTATTTAGGGCTAGCTGAAAACGGCTTTGGCGCTGAAGTGGTTTCTGAATGTGGAGTTGGTGGCATGTGAAACCCGCCTGTGGAGCCTTCGTTTGTGTGGGATGCTCACCAAGCTGCCCTTCAGGACAATGCACTCAAACGGCATTTAGCATAGTGTGTGAACAGGTAGTTTGCTTGAGAGCTGCCTGTCAGCCTGATGGTGTGTGAAGTCAGTGAGCCAAATGGAGTTGTTCTCCCACAAGAACCACTCGGCTGATTCTTCTTCAATATGCAATTCAGCAACATGCAGTGTTGCTTGATGGAATTAGCTCTTACAGCCACATCTGCGACTAGAGCCTTTGTATTTAGGGCTAGCTGAAAAGGGCTTTGACGCTGAAGTGGTTTCTGAATGTGGAGTTGGTGGCATGTGAAACCCGTCTGTGGAGCCTTCGTTTGTTTGGGATGCTCACCAAGCTGCCCTTCAGGACAATGCACTCAAACGGCATTTAGCATAGTGTGTGAACACGTAGTTTGCTTGAGAGCTGCCTGTCAGCCTGATGCTGTGTGAAGTCAGTGAGCCAAATGGAGTTGTTCTCCCACAAGAACCACTCGGCTGATTCTTCTTCAATATGCAATTCAGCAACATGCAGTGTTGCTTGATGGAATTAGCTCTTACAGCAACATCTTTGACTAGTGCCTTTGTATTTAGGGCTACCTGAAAACGGCTTTTGCGCTGAAGTGGTTTCTGAATGTGGAGTTGGTGGCATGTGAAACCCGCCTGTGGAGCATTCGTTTGTGTGGGATGCTCACCAAGCTGCCCTTCAGGACAATGCACTCGAACGGCATTAAGCATAGTGTGTGAACACATAGTTTGCTTGAGAGCTGCCTGTCAGATTGATGCTGTGTGAAGTCAGTGAGCCAAATGGAGTTGTTCTCCCACAAGAACCACTCGGCTGATTCTTCTTCAATATGCAATTCAGCAACATGCAGTGTTGCTTGATGGAATTAGCTCTTACAGCCACATCTGTGACTAGAGCCTTTGTATTTAGGGCTAGCTGAAAACGGCTTTGGCGCTGAAGTGGTTTCTGAATGTGGAGTTGGTGGCATGTGAAACCCGCCTGTGGAGCCTTCGTTTGTGTGGGATGCTCACCAAGCTGCCCTTCAGGACAATGCACTCAAACGGCATTTAGCATAGTGTGTGAACAGGTAGTTTGCTTGAGAGCTGCCAGTCAGCCTGATGGTGTGTGAAGTCAGTGAGCCAAATGGAGTTGTTCTCCCACAAGAACCACTCGGCTGATTCTTCTTCAATATGCAATTCAGCAACATGCAGTGTTGCTTGATGGAATTAGCTCTTACAGCCACATCTGCGACTAGAGCCTTTGTATTTAGGGCTAGCTGAAAAGGGCTTTGACGCTGAAGTGGTTTCTGAATGTGGAGTTGGTGGCATGTGAAACCCGCCTGTGGAGCCTTCGTTTGTGTGGGATGCTCACCAAGCTGCCCTTCAGGACAATGCACTCAAACGGCATTAAGCATAGTGTGTGAACACGTAGTTTGCTTGAGAGCTGCCTGTCAGCCTGATGCTGTGTGAAGTCAGTGAGCCAAATAGAGTTGTTCTCCCACAAGAACCACTCGGCTGATTCTTCTTCAATATGCAATTCAGCAACATGCAGTGTTGCTTGATGGAATTAGCTCTTACAGCAACATCTGCAACTAGAGCCTTTGTATTTAGGGCTAGCTGAAAACGGCTTTGGCGCTGAAGTGGTTTCTGAATGTGGAGTTGGTGGCATGTGAAACCCGCCTGTGGAGCCTTCGTTTGTGTGGGATGCTCACCAAGCTGCCCTTCAGGACAATGCACTCAAACGGCATTTAGCATAGTGTGTGAACACGTAGTTTGCTTGAGAGCTGCCTGTAAGCCTGATGGTGTGTGAAGTCAGTGAGCCAAATGGAGTTGTTCTCCCACAAGAACCACTCGGCTGATTCTTCTTCAATATGCAATTCAGCAACATGCAGTGTTGCTTGATGGAATTAGCTCTTACAGCAACATCTGCGTCTAGAGCCTTTGTATTTAGGGCTAGCTGAAAACGGCTTTGGCGCTGAAGTGGTTTCTGAATGTGGAGTTGGTGGCATGTGAAACCCGCCTGTGGAGCCTTCGTTTGTGTGGGATGCTCACCAAGCTGCCCTTCAGGACAATGCACTCAAACGGCATTAAGCATAGTGTGTGAACACGTAGTTTGCTTGAGAGCTGCGTGTCAGCCTGATCTTGTGTGAAGTCAGTGAGCCAAATGGAGTTGTTCTCCCACAAGAACCACTCGGCTGATTCTTCTTCAATATGCAATTCAGCAACATGCAGTGTTGCTTGATGGAATTAGCTCTTACAGCCACATCTGTGACTAGAGCCTTTGTATTTAGGGCTAGCTGAAAACGGCTTTGGCGCTGAAGTGGTTTCTGAATGTGGAGTTGGTGGCATGTGAAACCCGCGTCTGGAGCCTTCGTTTGTGTGGGATGCTCACCAAGCTGCCCTTCAGGACAATGCACTCAAACGGCATTAAGCATAGTGTGTGAACACGTAGTTTGCTTGAGAGCTGCCTGTCAGCCTGATGGTGTGTGAAGTCAGTGAGCCAAATGGAGTTGTTCTCCCACAAGAACCACTCGGCTGATTCTTCTTCAATAAGCAATTCAGCAACATGCAGTGTTGCTTGATGGAATTAGCTCTTACAGCAACACCTGCGTCTAGAGCCTTTGTATTTAGGGCTAGCTGAAAAGGGCTTTGGCGCTGAAGTGGTTTCTGAATGTGGAGTTGGTGGCATGTGAAACCCGCCTGTGGAGCCTTCGTTTGTGTGGGATGCTCACCAAGCTGCCCTTCAGGACAATGCACTCAAACAGCATTAAGCATAGTGTGTGAACACGTAGTTTGCTTGAGAGCTGCGTGTCAGCCTGATGGTGTGTGAAGTCAGTGAGCCAAATGGAGTTGTTCTCCCACAAGAACCACTCGGCTGATTCTTCTTCAATATGCAATTCAGCAACATGCAGTGTTGCTTGATGGAATTAGCTCTTACAGCCACATCTGTGACTAGAGCCTTTGTATTTAGGGCTAGCTGAAAACGGCTTTGGCGCTGAAGTGGTTTCTGAATGTGGAGTTGGTGGCATGTGAAACCCGCCTGTGGAGCCTTCGTTTGTGTGGGATGCTCACCAAGCTGCCCTTCAGGACAATGCACTCAAACGGCATTAAGCATAGTGTGTGAACACGTAGTTTGCTTGAGAGCTGCCTGTCAGCCTGATGGTGTGTGAAGTCAGTGAGCCAAATGGAGTTGTTCTCCCACAAGAACCACTCGGCTGATTCTCCTTCAATATGCAATTCAGCAACATGCAGTGTTGCTTGATGGAATTAGCTGTAACAGCAACATCTGCGTCTAGAGCCTTTGTATTTAGGGCTAGCTGAAAACGGCTTTGGCGCTGAAGTGGTTTCTGAATGTGGAGTTGGTGGCATGTGAAACCCGCCTGTGGAGCCTTCGTTTGTGTGGGATGCTCACCAAGCTGCCCTTCAGGACAATGCACTCAAACGGCATTAGGCATAGTGTGTGAACACGTTGTTTGCTTGAGAGCTACCTGTAAGCCTGATGGTGTGTGAAGTCAGTGAGCCAAATGGAGTTGTTCTCCCACAAGAACCACTCGGCTGATTCTTCTTCAATATGCAATTCAGCAACATGCAGTGTTGCTTGATGGAATTAGCTCTTACAGCCACATCTGCGTCTAGAGCCTTTGTATTTAGGGCTAGCTGAAAACGGCTTTGGCGCTGAAGTGGTTTCTGAATGTGGAGTTGGTGGCATGTGAAACCCGCCTGTGGAGCCTTCGTTTGTGTGGGATGCTCACCAAGCTGCCCTTCAGGACAATGCACTCAAACGGCATTAAGCATAGTGTGTGAACACGTAGTTTGCTTGAGAGCTGCGTGTCAGCCTGATGGTGTGTGAAGTCAGTGAGCCAAATGGAGTTGTTCTCCCACAAGAACCACTCGGCTGATTCTTCTTCAATATGCAATTCAGCAACATGCAGTGTTGCTTGATGGAATTAGCCCTTACAGCAACATCTGCGACTAGAGCCTTTGTATTTAGGGCTAGCTGAAAACGGCTTTGGCGCTGAAGTGGTTTCTGAATGTGGAGTTGGTGGCATGTGAAACCCGCCTGTGGAGCCTTCGTTTGTGTGGGATGCTCACCAAGCTGCCCTTCAGGACAATGCACTCAAACGGCATTTAGCATAGTGTGTGAACACGTAGTTTGCTTGAGAGCTGCCTGTCAGCCTGATGGTGTGTGAAGTCAGTGAGCCAAATGGAGTTGTTCTCCCACAAGAACCACTCGGCTGATTCTTCTTCAATATGCAATTCAGCAACATGCAGTGTTGCTTGATGGAATTAGCTCTTACAGCAACATCTGCGTCTAGAGCCTTTGTATTTAGGGCTAGCTGAAAAGGGCTTTGGCGCTGAAGTGGTTTCTGAATGTGGAGTTGGTGGCATGTGAAACCCGCCTGTGGAGCCTTCGTTTGTGTGGCATGCTCACCAAGCTGCCCTTCAGGACAATGCACTCAAACGGCATTAGGCATAGTGTGTGAACACGTTGTTTGCTTGAGAGCTGCCTGTAAGCCTGATGGTGTGTGAAGTCAGTGAGCCAAATGGAGTTGTTCTCCCACAAGAACCACTCGGCTGATTCTTCTTCAATATGCAATTCAGCAACATGCAGTGTTGCTTGATGGAATTAGCTCTTACAGCCACATCTGCGACTAGAGCCTTTGTATTTAGGGCTAGCTGAAAACGGCTTTGGCGCTGAAGTGGTTTCTGAATGTGGAGTTGGTGGCATGTGAAACCCGCCTGTGGAGCCTTCGTTTGTGTGGGATGCTCACCAAGCTGCCCTTCAGGACAATGCACTCAAACGGCATTAAGCATAGTGTGTGAACACGTAGTTTGCTTGAGAGCTGCCTGTAAGCCTGATGGTGTGTGAAGTCAGTGAGCCAAATGGAGTTGTTCTCCCACAAGAACCACTCGGCTGATTCTTCTTCAATATGCAATTCAGCAACATGCAGTGTTGCTTGATGGAATTAGCTCTTACAGCAACACCTGCGTCTAGAGCCTTTGTATTTAGGGCTAGCTGAAAACGGCTTTGGCGCTGAAGTGGTTTCTGAATGTGGAGTTGGTGGCATGTGAAACCCGCCTGTGGAGCCTTCGTTTGTGTGGGATGCTCACCAAGCTGCCCTTCAGGACAATGCACTCAAACGGCATTAAGCATAGTGTGTGAACACGTAGTTTGCTTGAGAGCTGCCTGTCAGCCTGATGGTGTGTGAAGTCAGTGAGCCAAATGGAGTTGTTCTCCCACAAGAACCACTCGGCTGATTCTTCTTCAATATGCAATTCAGCAACATGCAGTGTTGCTTGATGGAATTAGCCCTTACAGCAACATCTGCGACTAGAGCCTTTGTATTTAGGGCTAGCTGAAAACGGCTTTGGCGCTGAAGTGGTTTCTGAATGTGGAGTTGGTGGCATGTGAAACCCGCCTGTGGAGCCTTCGTTTGTGTGGGATGCTCACCAAGCTGCCCTTCAGGACAATGCACTCAAACGGCATTTAGCATAGTGTGTGAACACGTAGTTTGCTTGAGAGCTGCGTGTCAGCCTGATGGTGTGTGAAGTCAGTGAGCCAAATGGAGTTGTTCTCCCACAAGAACCACTCGGCTGATTCTTCTTCAATATGCAATTCAGCAACATGCAGTGTTGCTTGATGGAATTAGCTCTTACAGCAACACCTGCGTCTAGAGCCTTTGTATTTAGGGCTAGCTGAAAACGGCTTTGGCGCTGAAGTGGTTTCTGAATGTGGAGTTGGTGGCATGTGAAACCCGCCTGTGGAGCCTTCGTTTGTGTGGGATGCTCACCAAGCTGCCCTTCAGGACAATGCACTCAAACGGCATTAAGCATAGTGTGAACACGTAGTTTGCTTGAGAGCTGCCTGTCAGCCTGATGGTGTGTGAAGTCAGTGAGCCAAATGGAGTTGTTCTCCCACAAGAACCACTCGGCTGATTCTTCTTCAATATGCAATTCAGCAACATGCAGTGTTGCTTGATGGAATTAGCTCTTACAGCCACATCTGCGACTAGAGCCTTTGTATTTATGGCTAGCTAAAAAGGGCTTTGGCGCTGAAGTGGTTTCTGAATGTGGAGTTGGTGGCATGTGAAACCCGCCTGTGGAGCCTTCGTTTGTGTGTGATGCTCACCAACCTGCCCTTCAGGACAATGCACTCAAACGGCATTAAGCATAGTGTGTGAACACGTAGTTTGCTTGAGAGCTGCCTGTCAGCCTGATGCTGTGTGAAGTCAGTGAGCCAAATGGAGTTGTTCTCCCACAAGAACCACTCAGCTAATTCTTCTTCAATATGCAATTCAGCAACATGCAGTGTTGTTTGATGGAATTAGCTCTTACAGCCACATCTGCGACTAGAGCCTTTGTATTTAGGGCTAGCTGAAAACGGCTTTGGCGCTGAAGTGGTTTCTGAATGTGGAGTTGGAGGCATGTGAAACCCGCCTGTGGAGCCTTCGTTTGTGTGGGATGCTCACCAAGCTGCCGTTCAGGACAATGCACTCAAACGGCATTAAGCATAGTGTGTGAACATGTAGTTTGCTTGAGAGCTGCCTGTCAGCCTGATGCTGTGTGAAGTCAGTGAGCCAAATGGAGTTGTTCTCCCACAAGAACCACTCGGTTGATTCTTCTTCAATATGCAATTCAGCAACATGCAGTGTTGCTTGATGGAATTAGCTCTTACAGCAACATCTGCGTCTAGAGCCTTTGTTTTTAGGGTTAGCTGAAAAGGGCTTTGGCGCTGAAGTGGTTTCTGAATGTGGAGTTGGTGGCATGTGAAACCCGCCTGTGGAGCCTTCGTTTGTGTGGGATGCTCGCCAAGCTGCCCTTCAGGACAATGCACTCAAACGGCATTAAACATAGTGTGTGAACACGTAGTTTGCTTGAGAGCTGCCTGTCAGCCTGATGGTGTGTGAAGTCAGTGAGCCAAATGGAGTTGTTCTCCCACAAGAACCACTCGGCTGATTCTTCTTCAATATGCAATTCAGCAACATGCAGTGTTGCTTGATGGAATTAGCTCTTACAGCCACATCTGCATCTAGAGCCTTTGTATTTAGGGCTAGCTGAAAACGGCTTTGGCGCTGAAGTGGTTTCTGAATGTGGAGTTGGTGGCATGTGAAACCCGCCTGTGGAGCCTTCGTTTGTGTGGGATGCTCACCAAGCTGCCCTTCAGGACAATGCACTCAAACGGCATTAAGCATAGTGTGTGAACACGTAGTTTGCTTGAGAGCTGCGTGTCAGCCTGATGCTGTGTGAAGTCAGTGAGCCAAATGGAGTTGTTCTCCCACAAGAACCACTCGGCTGATTCTTCTTCAATATGCAATTCAGCAACATGCAGTGTTGCTTGATGGAATTAGCTCTTACAGCCACATCTGCGACTAGAGCCTTTGTATTTAGGGCTAGCTGAAAACGGCTTTGGCGCTGAAGTGGTTTCTGAATGTGCAGTTGGTGGCATGTGAAACCCGCCTGTGGAGCCTTCGTTTGTGTGGGATGCTCACCAAGCTGCCCTTCAGGACAATGCACTCAAACGGCATTAAGCATAGTGTGTGAACACGTAGTTTGCTTGAGAGCTGCGTGTCAGCCTGATGCTGTGTGAAGTCAGTGAGCCAAATGGAGTTGTTCTCCCACAAGAACCACTCGGCTGATTCTTCTTCAATATGCAATTCAGCAACATGCAGTGTTGCTTGATGGAATTAGCTCTTACAGCCACATCTGCGTCTAGAGCCTTTGTATTTAGGGCTAGCTGAAAACGGCTTTGGCGCTCAAGTGGTTTCTGAATGTGGAGTTGGTGGCATGTGAAACCCGTCTGTGGAGCCTTCGTTTGTGTGGGATGCTCACCAAGCTGCCCTTCAGGACAATGCACTCAAACGGCATTAAGCATAGTGTGTGAACACGTAGTTTGCTTGAGAGCTGCCTGTCAGCCTGATGGTGTGTGAAGTCAGTGAGCCAAATGGAGTTGTTCTCCCACAAGAACCACTCGGCTGATTCTTCTTCAATATGCAATTCAGCAACATGCAGTGTTGCTTGATGGAATTAGCTCTTACAGCCACATCTGCGACTAGAGCCTTTGTATTTAGGGCTAGCTGAAAACGGCTTTGGCGCTGAAGTGGTTTCTGAATGTGGAGTTGGTGGCATGTGAAACCCGCCTGTGGAGCCTTCGTTTGTGTGGGATGCTCACCAAGCTGCCCTTCTGGACAATGCACTCAAACGGCATTAAGCATAGTGTGTGAACACGTAGTTTGCTTGAGAGCTGCCTGTCAGCCTGATGCTGTGTGAAGTCAGTGAGCCAAATGGAGTTGTTCTCCCACAAGAACCACTCGGCTGATTCTTCTTCAATATGCAATTCAGCAACATGCAGTGTTGCTTGATGGAATTAGCTCTTACAGCCACATCTGCGACTAGAGCCTTTGTATTTAGGGCTAGCTGAAAACGGCTTTGGCGCTGAAGTGGTTTCTGAATGTGGAGTTGGTGGCATGTGAAACCCGCCTGTGGAGCCTTCGTTTGTGTGGGATGCTCACCAAGCTGCCCTTCAGGACAATGCACTCAAACGGCATTAAGCATAGTGTGTGAACACGTAGTTTGCTTGAGAGCTGCCTGTCAGCCTGATGGTGTGTGAAGTCAGTGAGCCAAATGGAGTTGTTCTCCCACAAGAACCACTCGGCTGATTCTCCTTCAATATGCAATTCAGCAACATGCAGTGTTGCTTGATGGAATTAGCTCTTACAGCAACATCTGCGTCTACAGCCTTTGTATTTAGGGCTAGCTGAAAACGGCTTTGGCGCTGAAGTGGTTTCTGAATGTGGAGTTGGTGGCATGTGAAACCCGCCTGTGGAGCCTTCGTTTGTGTGGGATGCTCACCAACCTGCCCTTCAGGACAATGCACTCAAACGGCATTAAGCATAGTGTGTGAACACGTAGTTTGCTTGAGAGCTGCCTGTCAGCCTGATGGTGTGTGAAGTCAGTGAGCCAAATGGAGTTGTTCTCCCACAAGAACCACTCGGCTGATTCTTCTTCAATATGCAATTCAGCAACATGCAGTGTTGCTTGATGGAATTAGCCCTTACAGCAACATCTGCGACTAGAGCCTTTGTATTTAGGGCTAGCTGAAAACGGCTTTGGCGCTGAAGTGGTTTCTGAATGTGGAGTTGGTGGCATGTGAAACCCGCCTGTGGAGCCTTCGTTTGTGTGGGATGCTCACCAAGCTGCCCTTCAGGACAATGCACTCAAACGGCATTTAGCATTGTGTGTGAACACGTAGTTTGCTTGAGAGCTGCCTGTCAGCCTGATGGTGTGTGAAGTCAGTGAGCCAAATGGAGTTGTTCTCCCACAAGAACCACTCGGCTGATTCTTCTTCAATATGCAATTCAGCAACATGCAGTGTTGCTTGATGGAATTAGCTCTTACAGCAACACCTGCGTCTAGAGCCTTTGTATTTAGGGCTAGCTGAAAAGGGCTTTGGCGCTGAAGTGGTTTCTGAATGTGGAGTTGGTGGCATGTGAAACCCGCCTGTGGAGCCTTCGTTTGTGTGGGATGCTCACCAAGCTGCCCTTCAGGACAATGCACTCAAACGGCATTAAGCATAGTGTGTGAACACGTAGTTTGCTTGAGAGCTGCCTGTCAGCCTGATGGTGTGTGAAGTCAGTGAGCCAAATGGAGTTGTTCTCCCACAAGAACCACTCGGCTGATTCTTCTTCAATATGCAATTCAGCAACATGCAGTGTTGCTTGATGGAATTAGCTCTTACAGCCACATCTGCGACTAGAGCCTTTGTATTTAGGGCTAGCTGAAAACGGCTTTGGCGCTGAAGTGGTTTCTGAATGTGGAGTTGGTGGCATGTGAAACCCGCCTGTGGAGCCTTCGTTTGTGTGGGATGCTCACCAAGCTGCCCTTCAGGACAATGCACTCAAACGGCAGTAAGCATAGTGTGTGAACACGTAGTTTGCTTGAGAGCTGCCTGTCAGCCTGATGGTGTGTGAAGTCAGTGAGCCAAATGGAGTTGTTCTCCCACAAGAACCACTCGGCTGATTCTTCTTCAATATGCAATTCAGCAACATGCAGTGTTGCTTGATGGAATTAGCCCTTACAGCAACATCTGCGACTAGAGCCTTTGTATTTAGGGCTAGCTGAAAACGGCTTTGGCGCTGAAGTGGTTTCTGAATGTGGAGTTGGTGGCATGTGAAACCCGCCTGTGGAGCCTTCGTTTGTGTGGGATGCTCACCAAGCTGCCCTTCTGGACAATGCACTCAAACGGCATTAAGCATAGTGTGTGAACACGTAGTTTGCTTGAGAGCTGCCTGTCAGCCTGATGGTGTGTGAAGTCAGTGAGCCAAATGGAGTTGTTCTCCCACAAGAACCACTCGGCTGATTCTTCTTCAATATGCAATTCAGCAACATGCAGTGTTGCTGGATGGAATTAGCTCTTACAGCAACACCTGCGTCTAGAGACTTTGTATTTAGGGCTAGCTGAAAACGGCTTTGGCGCTGAAGTGGTTTCTGAATGTGGAGTTGGTGGCATGTGAAACCCGCCTGTGGAGCCTTCGTTTGTGTGGGATGCTCACCAACCTGCCCTTCAGGACAATGCACTCAAACGGCATTAAGCATAGTGTGTGAACACGTAGTTTGCTTGAGAGCTGCCTGTCAGCCTGATGCTGTGTGAAGTCAGTGAGCCAAATGGAGTTGTTCTCCCACAAGAACCACTCGGCTGATTCTTCTTCAATATGCAATTCAGCAACATGCAGTGTTGCTTGATGGAATTAGCTCTTACAGCCACATCTGCGTCTAGAGCCTTTGTATTTAGGGCTAGCTGAAAACGGCTTTGGCGCTGAAGTGGTTTCTGAATGTGGAGTTGGTGGCATGTGAAACCCGTCTGTGGAGCCTTCGTTTGTGTGGGATGCTCACCAAGCTGCCCTTCAGGACAATGCACTCAAACGGCATTAAGCATAGTGTGTGAACACGTAGTTTGCTTGAGAGCTGCCTGTCAGCCTGATGGTGTGTGAAGTCAGTGAGCCAAATGGAGTTGTTCTCCCACAAGAACCACTCGGCTGATTCTTCTTCAATATGCAATTCAGCAACATGCAGTGTTGCTTGATGGAATTAGCTCTTACAGCCACATCTGCGACTAGAGCCTTTGTATTTAGGGCTAGCTGAAAACGGCTTTGGCGCTGAAGTGGTTTCTGAATGTGGAGTTGGTGGCATGTGAAACCCGCCTGTGGAGCCTTCGTTTGTGTGGGATGCTCACCAAGCTGCCCTTCTGGACAATGCACTCAAACGGCATTTAGCATAGTGTGTGAACACGTAGTTTGCTTGAGAGCTGCCTGTCAGCCTGATGGTGTGTGAAGTCAGTGAGCCAAATGGAGTTGTTCTCCCACAAGAACCACTCGGCTGATTCTCCTTCAATATGCAATTCAGCAACATGCAGTGTTGCTTGATGGAATTAGCTGTAACAGCCACATCTGCGTCTACAGCCTTTGTATTTAGGGCTAGCTGAAAATGGCTTTGGCGCTGAAGTGGTTTCTGAATGTGGAGTTGGTGGCATGTGAAACCCGCCTGTGGAGCCTTCGTTTGTGTGGGATGCTCACCAAGCTGCCCTTCAGGACAATGCACTCAAACGGCATTAAGCATAGTGTGTGAACACGTAGTTTGCTTGAGAGCTGCCTGTCAGCCTGATGCTGTGTGAAGTCAGTGAGCCAAATGGAGTTGTTCTCCCACAAGAACCACTCGGCTGATTCTTCTTCAATATGCAATTCAGCAACATGCAGTGTTGCTTGATGGAATTAGCCCTTACAGCAACATCTGCGACTAGAGCCTTTGTATTTAGGGCTAGCTGAAAACGGCTTTGGCGCTGAAGTGGTTTCTGAATGTGGAGTTGGTGGCATGTGAAACCCGCCTGTGGAGCCTTCGTTTGTGTGGGATGCTCACCAAGCTGCCCTTCAGGACAATGCACTCAAACGGCATTTAGCATAGTGTGTGAACACGTAGTTTGCTTGAGAGCTGCCTGTCAGCCTGATGGTGTGTGAAGTCAGTGAGCCAAATGGAGTTGTTCTCCCACAAGAACCACTCGGCTGATTCTTCTTCAATATGCAATTCAGCAACATGCAGTGTTGCTTGATGGAATTAGCTCTTACAGCAACACCTGCGTCTAGAGCCTTTGTATTTAGGGCTAGCTGAAAACGGCTTTGGCGCTGAAGTGGTTTCTGAATGTGGAGTTGGTGGCATGTGAAACCCGCCTGTGGAGCCTTCGTTTGTGTGGGATGCTCACCAAGCTGCCCTTCAGGACAATGCACTCAAACGGCATTAAGCATAGTGTGTGAACACGTAGTTTGCTTGAGAGCTGCCTGTCAGCCTGATGGTGTGTGAAGTCAGTGAGCCAAATGGAGTTGTTCTCCCACAAGAACCACTCGGCTGATTCTTCTTCAATATGCAATTCAGCAACATGCAGTGTTGCTTGATGGAATTAGCTCTTACAGCCACATCTGCGACTAGAGCCTTTGTATTTAGGGGTAGCTGAAAACGGCTTTGGCGCTGAAGTGGTTTCTGAATGTGGAGTTGGTGGCATGTGAAACCCGCCTGTGGAGCCTTCGTTTGTGTGGGATGCGCACCAACCTGCCCTTCAGGACAATGCACTCAAACGGCAGTAAGCATAGTGTGTGAACACGTAGTTTGCTTGAGAGCTCCCTGTCAGCCTGATGGTGTGTGAAATCAGTGAGCCAAATGGAGTTGTTCTCCCACAAGAACCACTCGGCTGATTCTTCTTCAATATGCAATTCAGCAACATGCAGTGTTGCTTGATGGAATTAGCTCTTACAGCCACATCTGCGACTAGAGCCTTTGTATTTAGGGCTAGCTGAAAACGGCTTTGGCGCTGAAGTGGTTTCTGAATGTGGAGTTGGTGGCATGTGAAACCCGCCTGTGGAGCCTTCGTTTGTGTGGGATGCTCACCAAGCTGCCCTTCTGGACAATGCACTCAAACGGCATTAAGCATAGTGTGTGAACACGTAGTTTGCTTGAGAGCTGCGTGTCAGCCTGATGGTGTGTGAAGTCAGTGAGCCAAATGGAGTTGTTCTCCCACAAGAACCACTCGGCTGATTCTTCTTCAATATGCAATTCAGCAACATGCAGTGTTGCTTGATGGAATTAGCTCTTACAGCCACATCTGCGACTAGAGCCTTTGTATTTAGGGCTAGCTGAAAACGGCTTTGGCGCTGAAGTGGTTTCTGAATGTGGAGTTGGTGGCATGTGAAACCCGCCTGTGGAGCCTTCGTTTGTGTGGGATGCTCACCAAGCTGCCCTTCAGGACAATGCACTCAAACGGCATTAAGCATAGTGTGTGAACACGTAGTTTGCTTGAGAGCTGCCTGTCAGCCTGATGGTGTGTGAAGTCAGTGAGCCAAATGGAGTTGTTCTCCCACAAGAACCACTCGGCTGATTCTCCTTCAATATGCAATTCAGCAACATGCAGTGTTGCTTGATGGAATTAGCTGTAACAGCAACATCTGCGTCTACAGCCTTTGTATTTAGGGCTAGCTGAAAACGGCTTTGGCGCTGAAGTGGTTTCTGAATGTGGAGTTGGTGGCATGTGAAACCCGCCTGTGGAGCCTTCGTTTGTGTGGGATGCTCACCAAGCTGCCCTTCAGGACAATGCACTCAAACGGCATTAAGCATAGTGTGTGAACACGTAGTTTGCTTGAGAGCTGCCTGTCAGCCTGATGGTGTGTGAAGTCAGTGAGCCAAATGGAGTTGTTCTCCCACAAGAACCACTCGGCTGATTCTTCTTCAATATGCAATTCAGCAACATGCAGTGTTGCTTGATGGAATTAGCTGTAACAGCCACATCTGCGACTAGAGCCTTTGTATTTAGGGCTAGCTGAAAACGGCTTTGGCGCTGAAGTGGTTTCTGAATGTGGAGTTGGTGGCATGTGAAACCCGCCTGTGGAGCCTTCGTTTGTGTGGGATGCTCACCAAGCTGCCCTTCAGGACAATGCACTCAAACGGCATTTAGCATAGTGTGTGAACACGTAGTTTGCTTGAGAGCTGCCTGTCAGCCTGATGGTGTGTGAAGTCAGTGAGCCAAATGAAGTTGTTCTCCCACAAGAACCACTCGGCTGATTCTTCTTCAATATGCAATTCAGCAACATGCAGTGTTGCTTGATGGAATTAGCTCTTACAGCCACATCTGCGTCTAGAGCCTTTGTATTTAGGGCTAGCTGAAAAGGGCTTTGGCGCTGAAGTGGTTTCTGAATGTGGAGTTGGTGGCATGTGAAACCCGCCTGTGGAGCCTTCGTTTGTGTGGGATGCTCACCAAGCTGCCCTTCAGGACAATGCACTCAAACGGCATTAAGCATAGTGTGTGAACACGTAGTTTGCTTGAGAGCTGCCTGTCAGCCTGATGGTGTGTGAAGTCAGTGAGCCAAATGGAGTTGTTCTCCCACAAGAACCACTCGGCTGATTCTTCTTCAATATGCAATTCAGCAACATGCAGTGTTGCTTGATGGAATTAGCTCTTACAGCCACATCTGCGACTAGAGCCTTTGTATTTAGGGCTAGCTGAAAACGGCTTTGGCGCTGAAGTGGTTTCTGAATGTGGAGTTGGTGGCATGTGAAACCCGCCTGTGGAGCCTTCGTTTGTGTGGGATGCGCACCAACCTGCCCTTCAGGACAATGCACTCAAACGGCAGTAAGCATAGTGTGTGAACACGTAGTTTGCTTGAGAGCTGCCTGTCAGCCTGATGCTGTGTGAAGTCAGTGAGCCAAATGGAGTTGTTCTCCCACAAGAACCACTCGGCTGATTCTTCTTCAATATGCCATTCAGCAACATGCAGTGTTGCTTGATGGAATTAGCCCTTACAGCAACATCTGCGACTAGAGCCTTTGTATTTAGGGCTAGCTGAAAACGGCTTTGGCGCTGAAGTGGTTTCTGAATGTGGAGTTGGTGGCATGTGAAACCCGCCTGTGGAGCCTTCGTTTGTGTGGGATGCTCACCAAACTGCCCTTCAGGACAATGCACTCAAACGGCATTTAGCATAGTGTGTGAACACGTAGTTTGCTTGAGAGCTGCCTGTCAGCCTGATGGTGTGTAAAGTCAGTGAGCCAAATGGAGTTGTTCTCCCACAAGAACCACTCGGCTGATTCTTCTTCAATATGCAATTCAGCAACATGCAGTGTTGCTTGATGGAATTAGCTCTTACAGCAACACCTGCGTCTAGAGCCTTTGTATTTAGGGCTAGCTGAAAACGGCTTTGGCGCTCAAGTGGTTTCTGAATGTGGAGTTGGTGGCATGTGAAACCCGCCTGTGGAGCCTTCGTTTGTGTGGGATGCTCACCAACCTGCCCTTCAGGACAATGCACTCAAACGGCATTAAGCATAGTGTGTGAACACGTAGTTTGCTTGAGAGCTGCCTGTCAGCCTGATGCTGTGTGAAGTCAGTGAGCCAAATGGAGTTGTTCTCCCACAAGAACCACTCGGCTGATTCTTCTTCAATATGCAATTCAGCAACATGCAGTGTTGCTTGATGGAATTAGCTCTTACAGCCACATCTGCGACTAGAGCCTTTGTATTTAGGGCTAGCTAAAAAGGGCTTTGGCGCTGAAGTGGTTTCTGAATGTGGAGTTGGTGGCATGTGAAACCCGCCTGTGGAGCCTTCGTTTGTGTGGGATGCGCACCAACCTGCCCTTCAGGACAATGCACTCAAACGGCATTAAGCATAGTGTGTGAACACGTAGTTTGCTTGAGAGCTGCGTGTCAGCCTGATGGTGTGTGAAGTCAGTGAGCCAAATGGAGTTGTTCTCCCACAAGAACCACTCAGCTAATTCTTCTTCAATATGCAATTCAGCAACATGCAGTGTTGCTTGATGGAATTAGCTCTTACAGCCACATCTGCGACTAGAGCCTTTGTATTTAGGGCTAGCTGAAAACGGCTTTGGCGCTGAAGTGGTTTCTGAATGTGGAGTTGGTGGCATGTGAAACCAGCCTGTGGAGCCTTCGTTTGTGTGGGATGCTCACCAAGCTGCCCTTCAGGACAATGCACTCAAATGGCATTAAGCATAGTGTGTGAACCCGTAGTTTGCTTGAGAGCTGCCTGTCAGCCTGATGCTGTGTGAAGTCAGTGAGCCAAATGGAGTTGTTCTCCCACAAGAACCACTCGGCTGATTCTTCTTCAATATGCAATTCAGCAACATGCAGTGTTGCTTGATGGAATTAGCTCTTACAGCCACATCTGCGACTAGAGCCTTTGTATTTAGGGCTAGCTGAAAACGGCTTTGGCGCTGAAGTGGTTTCTGAATGTGGAGTTGGTGGCATGTGAAACCCGCCTGTGGAGCCTTCGTTTGTGTGGGATGCTCACCAAGCTGCCCTTCAGGACAATGCACTCAAACGGCATTAAGCATAGTGTGTGAACACGTAGTTTGCTTGAGAGCTGCCTGTCAGCCTGATGGTGTGTGAAGTCAGTGAGCCAAATGGAGTTGTTCTCCCACAAGAACCACTCGGCTGATTCTCCTTCAATATGCAATTCAGCAACATGCAGTGTTGCTTGATGGAATTAGCTGTAACAGCAACATCTGCGTCTACAGCCTTTGTATTTAGGGCTAGCTGAAAACGGCTTTGGCGCTCAAGTGGTTTCTGAATGTGGAGTTGGTGGCATGTGAAACCCGCCTGTGGAGCCTTCGTTTGTGTGGGATGCTCACCAAGCTGCCCTTCAGGACAATGCACTCAAACGGCATTAAGCATAGTGTGTGAACACGTAGTTTGCTTGAGAGCTGCCTGTCAGCCTGATGGTGTGTGAAGTCAGTGAGCCAAATGGAGTTGTTCTCCCACAAGAACCACTCGGCTGATTCTTCTTCAATATGCAATTCAGCAACATGCAGTGTTGCTTGATGGAATTAGCCCTTACAGCCACATCTGCGACTAGAGCCTTTGTATTTAGGGCTAGCTGAAAATGGCTTTGGCGCTGAAGTGGTTTCTGAATGTGGAGTTGGTGGCATGTGAAACCCGCCTGTGGAGCCTTCGTTTGTGTGGGATGCTCACCAAGCTGCCCTTCAGGACAATGCACTCAAACGGCATTTAGCATAGTGTGTGAACACGTAGTTTGCTTGAGAGCTGCCTGTCAGCCTGATGGTGTGTGAAGTCAGTGAGCCAAATGGAGTTGTTCTCCCACAAGAACCACTCGGCTGATTCTTCTTCAATATGCAATTCAGCAACATGCAGTGTTGCTTGATGGAATTAGCTCTTACAGCCACATCTGCGTCTAGAGCCTTTGTATTTAGGGCTAGCTGAAAAGGGCTTTGGCGCTGAAGTGGTTTCTGAATGTGGAGTTGGTGGCATGTGAAACCCGCCTGTGGAGCCTTCGTTTGTGTGGGATGCTCACCAAGCTGCCCTTCAGGACAATGCACTCAAACGGCATTAAGCATAGTGTGTGAACACGTAGTTTGCTTGAGAGCTGCCTGTCAGCCTGATGGTGTGTGAAGTCAGTGAGCCAAATGGAGTTGTTCTCCCACAAGAACCACTCGGCTGATTCTTCTTCAATATGCAATTCAGCAACATGCAGTGTTGCTTGATGGAATCAGCTCTTACAGCCACATCTGCGACTAGAGCCTTTGTATTTAGGGCTAGCTGAAAACGGCTTTGGCGCTGAAGTGGTTTCTGAATGTGGAGTTGGTGGCATGTGAAACCCGCCTGTGGAGCCTTCGTTTGTGTGGGATGCGCACCAACCTGCCCTTCAGGACAATGCACTCAAACGGCAGTAAGCATAGTGTGTGAACACGTAGTTTGCTTGAGAGCTGCCTGTCAGCCTGATGCTGTGTGAAGTCAGTGAGCCAAATGGAGTTGTTCTCCCACAAGAACCACTCGGCTGATTCTTCTTCAATATGCAATTCAGCAACATGCAGTGTTGCTTGATGGAATTAGCCCTTACAGCAACATCTGCGACTAGAGCCTTTGTATTTAGGGCTAGCTGAAAACGGCTTTGGCGCTGAAGTGGTTTCTGAATGTGGAGTTGGTGGCATGTGAAACCCGCCTGTGGAGCCTTCGTTTGTGTGGGATGCTCACCAAGCTGCCCTTCAGGACAATGCACTCAAACGGCATTTAGCATAGTGTGTGAACACGTAGTTTGCTTGAGAGCTGCCTGTCAGCCTGATGCTGTGTGAAGTCAGTGAGCCAAATGGAGTTGTTCTCCCACAAGAACCACTCAGCTGATTCTTCTTCAATATGCAATTCAGCAACATGCAGTGTTGCTTGATGGAATTAGCTCTTACAGCAACACCTGCGTCTAGAGCCTTTGTATTTAGGGCTAGCTGAAAACGGCTTTGGCGCTCAAGTGGTTTCTGAATGTGGAGTTGGTGGCATGTGAAACCCGCCTGTGGAGCCTTCGTTTGTGTGGGATGCTCACCAACCTGCCCTTCAGGACAATGCACTCAAACGGCATTAAGCATAGTGTGTGAACACGTAGTTTGCTTGAGAGCTGCCTGTCAGCCTGATGGTGTGTGAAGTCAGTGAGCCAAATGGAGTTGTTCTCCCACAAGAACCACTCGGCTGATTCTTCTTCAATATGCAATTCAGCAACATGCAGTGTTGCTTGATGGAATTAGCTCTTACAGCCACATCTGCGACTAGAGCCTTTGTATTTAGGGCTAGCTAAAAAGGGCTTTGGCGCTGAAGTGGTTTCTGAATGTGGAGTTGGTGGCATGTGAAACCCGCCTGTGGAGCCTTCGTTTGTGTGGGATGCGCACCAACCTGCCCTTCAGGACAATGCACTCAAACGGCATTAAGCATAGTGTGTGAACACGTAGTTTGCTTGAGAGCTGCCTGTCAGCCTGATGGTGTGTGAAGTCAGTGAGCCAAATGGAGTTGTTCTCCCACAAGAACCACTCAGCTAATTTTTCTTCAATATGCAATTCAGCAACATGCAGTGTTGCTTGATGGAATTAGCTCTTACAGCCACATCTGCGACTAGAGCCTTTGTATTTAGGGCTAGCTGAAAAGGGCTTTGGCGCTGAAGTGGTTTCTGAATGTGGAGTTGGTGGCATGTGAAACCCGCCTGTGGAGCCTTCGTTTGTGTGGGATGCTCACCAAGCTGCCCTTCAGGACAATGCACTCAAACGGCATTAAGCATAGTGTGTGAACACGTAGTTTGCTTCAGAGCTGCCTGTCAGCCTGATGCTGTGTGAAGTCAGTGAGCCAAATGGAGTTGTTCTCCCACAAGAACCACTCGGCTGATTCTTCTTCAATATGCAATTCAGCAACATGCAGTGTTGCTTGATGGAATTAGCTCTTACAGCAACATCTGCGTCTAGAGCCTTTGTTTTTAGGGTTAGCTGAAAAGGGCTTTGGCGCTGAAGTGGTTTCTGAATGTGGAGTTGGTGGCATGTGAAACCCGCCTGTGGAGCCTTCGTTTGTGTGGGATGCTCACCAAGCTGCCCTTCAGGACAATGCACTCAAACGGCATTAAGCATAGTGTGTGAACACGTAGTTTGCTTGAGAGCTGCCTGTCAGCCTGATGCTGTGTGAAGTCAGTGAGCCAAATGGAGTTGTTCTCCCACAAGAACCACTCGGCTGATTCTTCTTCAATATGCAATTCAGCAACATGCAGTGTTGCTTGATGGAATTAGCCCTTACAGCAACATCTGCGACTAGAGCCTTTGTATTTAGGGCTAGCTGAAAACGGCTTTGGCGCTGAAGTGGTTTCTGAATGTGGAGTTGGTGGCATGTGAAACCCGCCTGTGGAGCCTTCGTTTGTGTGGGATGCTCACCAAGCTGCCCTTCAGGACAATGCACTCAAACGGCATTTAGCATAGTGTGTGAACACGTAGTTTGCTTGAGAGCTGCCTGTCAGCCTGATGGTGTGTGAAGTCAGTGAGCCAAATGGAGTTGTTCTCCCACAAGAACCACTCAGCTGATTCTTCTTCAATATGCAATTCAGCAACATGCAGTGTTGCTTGATGGAATTAGCTCTTACAGCAACACTTGCGTCTAGAGCCTTTGTATTTAGGGCTAGCTGAAAACGGCTTTGGCGCTCAAGTGGTTTCTGAATGTGGAGTTGGTGGCATGTGAAACCCGCCTGTGGAGCCTTCGTTTGTGTGGGATGCTCACCAACCTGCCCTTCAGGACAATGCACTCAAACGGCATTAAGCATAGTGTGTGAACACGTAGTTTGCTTGAGAGCTGCCTGTCAGCCTGATGGTGTGTGAAGTCAGTGAGCCTAATGGAGTTGTTTTCCCACAAGAACCACTCGGCTGATTCTTCTTCAATATGCAATTCAGCAACATGCAGTGTTGCTTGATGGAATTAGCTCTTACAGCCACATCTGCGACTAGAGCCTTTGTATTTAGGGCTAGCTAAAAAGGGCTTTGGCGCTGAAGTGGTTTCTGAATGTGGAGTTGGTGGCATGTGAAACCCGCCTGTGGAGCCTTCGTTTGTGT
Source organism: Ochotona princeps (assembly GCF_030435755.1). NCBI lineage: Eukaryota > Metazoa > Chordata > Mammalia > Lagomorpha > Ochotonidae > Ochotona > Ochotona princeps. The sequence continues at coordinate 32,751,550 of NC_080847.1, forward strand.
GGGATGCGCACCAACCTGCCCTTCAGGACAATGCACTCAAACGGCATTAAGCATAGTGTGTGAACACGTAGTTTGCTTGAGAGCTGCGTGTCAGCCTGATGGTGTGTGAAGTCAGTGAGCCAAATGGAGTTGTTCTCCCACAAGAACCACTCAGCTAATTCTTCTTCAATATGCAATTCAGCAACATGCAGTGTTGCTTGATGGAATTAGCTCTTACAGCCACATCTGCGACTAGAGCCTTTGTATTTAGGGCTAGCTGAAAAGGGCTTTGGCGCTGAAGTGGTTTCTGAATGTGGAGTTGGTGGCATGTGAAACCCGCCTGTGGAGCCTTCGTTTGTGTGGGATGCTCACCAAGCTGCCCTTCAGGACAATGCACTCAAACGGCATTAAGCATAGTGTGTGAACACGTAGTTTGCTTCAGAGCTGCCTGTCAGCCTGATGCTGTGTGAAGTCAGTGAGCCAAATGGAGTTGTTCTCCCACAAGAACCACTTGGTTGATTCTTCTTCAATATGCAATTCAGCAACATGCAGTGTTGCTTGATGGAATTAGCTCTTACAGCCACATCTGCGTCTAGAGCCTTTGTATTTAGGGCTAGCTGAAAACGGCTTTGGCGCTGAAGTGGTTTCTGAATGTGGAGTTGGTGGCATGTGAAACCCGCCTGTGGAGCCTTCGTTTGTGTGGGATGCTCACCAAGCTGCCCTTCAGGACAATGCACTCAAACGGCATTAAGCATAGTGTGTGAACACGTAGTTTGCTTGAGAGCTGCCTGTCAGCCTGATGCTGTGTGAAGTCAGTGAGCCAAATGGAGTTGTTCTCCCACAAGAACCACTCGGCTGATTCTTCTTCAATATGCAATTCAGCAACATGCAGTGTTGCTTGATGGAATTAGCTCTTACAGCCACATCTGCGACTAGAGCCTTTGTATTTAGGGCTAGCTGAAAACGGCTTTGGCGCTGAAGTGGTTTCTGAATGTGGAGTTGGTGGCATGTGAAACCCGCCTGTGGAGCCTTCGTTTGTGTGGGATGCTCACCAAGCTGCCCTTCTGGACAATGCACTCAAACGGCATTAAGCATAGTGTGTGAACACGTAGTTTGCTTGAGAGCTGCCTGTCAGCCTGATGGTGTGTGAAGTCAGTGAGCCAAATGGAGTTGTTCTCCCACAAGAACCACTCGGCTGATTCTTCTTCAATATGCAATTCAGCAACATGCAGTGTTGCTTGATGGAATTAGCTCTTACAGCCACATCTGCGACTAGAGCCTTTGTATTTAGGGCTAGCTGAAAACGGCTTTGGCGCTGAAGTGGTTTCTGAATGTGGAGTTGGTGGCATGTGAAACCCGCCTGTGGAGCCTTCGTTTGTGTGGGATGCTCACCAAGCTGCCCTTCAGGACAATGCACTCAAACGGCATTAAGCATAGTGTGTGAACACGTAGTTTGCTTGAGAGCTGCCTGTCAGCCTGATGGTGTGTGAAGTCAGTGAGCCAAATCGAGTTGTTCTCCCACAAGAACCACTCGGCTGATTCTTCTTCAATATGCAATTCAGCAACATGCAGTGTTGCTTGATGGAATTAGCTCTTACAGCCACATCTGCGTCTAGAGCCTTTGTATTTATGGCTAGCTGAAAACGGCTTTGGCGCTGAAGTGGTTTCTGAATGTGGAGGTGGTGGCATGTGAAACCCGCCTGTGGAGCCTTCGTTTGTGTGGGATGCTCACCAAGCTGCCCTTCAGGACAATGCACTCAAACGGCATTAAGCATAGTGTGTGAACACGTAGTTTGCTTGAGAGCTGCCTGTCAGCCTGATGGTGTGTGAAGTCAGTGAGTCAAATGGAGTTGTTCTCCCACAAGAACCACTCGGCTGATTCTTCTTCAATATGCAATTCAGCAACATGCAGTGTTGCTTGATGGAATTAGCTCTTACAGCAACACCTGCGTCTAGAGCCTTTGTATTTAGGGCTAGCTGAAAACGGCTTTGGCGCTGAAGTGGTTTCTGAATGTGGAGTTGGTGGCATGTGAAACCCGCCTGTGGAGCCTTCGTTTGTGTGGGATGCTCACCAAGCTGCCCTTCAGGACAATGCACTCAAACGGCATTAAGCATAGTGTGTGAACACATAGTTTGCTTCAGAGCTGCCTGTCAGATTGATGCTGTGTGAAGTCAGTGAGCCAAATGGAGTTGTTCTCCCACAAGAACCACTCGGCTGATTCTTCTTCAATATGCAATTCAGCAACATGCAGTGTTGCTTGATGGAATTAGCTCTTACAGCCACATCTGCGACTAGAGCCTTTGTATTTAGGGCTAGCTGAAAACGGCTTTGGCGCTGAAGTGGTTTCTGAATGTGGAGTTGGTGGCATGTGAAACCCGCCTGTGGAGCCTTCGTTTGTTTGGGATGCTCACCAACCTGCCCTTCAGGACAATGCACTCAAACGGCATTTAGCATAGTGTGTGAACACGTAGTTTGCTTGAGAGCTGCCTGTAAGCCTGATGGTGTGTGAAGTCAGTGAGCCAAATGGAGTTGTTCTCCCACAAGAACCACTCGGCTGATTCTTCTTCATTATGCCATTCAGCAACATGCAGTGTTGCTTGATGGAATTAGCTCTTACAGCCACATCTGCGTCTAGAGCCTTTGTATTTAGGGCTAGCTGAAAACGGCTTTGGCGCTGAAGTGGTTTCTGAATGTGGAGTTGGTGGCATGTGAAACCCGCCTGTGGAGCCTTCGTTTGTGTGGGATGCTCACCAAGCTGCCCTTCAGGACAATGCACTCAATCGGCATTAAGCATAGTGTGTGAACATGTAGTTTGCTTGAGAGCTGCGTGTCAGCCTGATGGTGTGTGAAGTCAGTGAGCCAAATGGAGTTGTTCTCCCACAAGAACCACTCGGCTGATTCTTCTTCAATATGCAATTCAGCAACATGCAGTGTTGCTTGATCGAATTAGCTCTTACAGCAACATCTGTGTCTAGAGCCTTTGTATTTAGGGCTAGCTGAAAACGGCTTTGGTGCTGAAGTGGTTTCTGAATGTGGAGTTGGTGGCATGTGAAACTCGTCTGTGGAGCCTTCGTTTGTGTGGGATGCTCAGCAAGCTGCCCTTCAGGACAATGCACTCAAACGGCATTAGGCATAGTGTGTGAACACGTAGTTTGCTTGAGAGCTGCGTGTCAGCCTGATGGTGTGTGAAGTCAGTGAGCCAAATAGAGTTGTTCTCCCACAAGAACCACTCGGCTGATTCTTCTTCAATATGCCATTCAGCAACATGCAGTGTTGCTGGATGGAATTAGCTCTTACAGCAACACCTGCGTCTAGAGCCTTTGTATTTAGGGCTAGCTGAAAACGGCTTTGGCACTGAAGTGGTTTCTGAATGTGGAGTTGGTGGCATGTGAAACCCGTCTGTGGAGCCTTCGTTTGTTTGGGATGCTCACCAACCTGCCCTTCAGGACAATGCACTCAAACGGCATTTAGCATAGTGTGTGAACACGTAGTTTGCTTGAGAGCTGCCTGTTAGCCTGATGGTGTGTGAAGTCAGTGAGCCAAATAGAGTTGTTCTCCCACAAGAACCACTCGGCTGATTCTTCTTCAATATGCAATTCAGCAACATGCAGTGTTGCTTGATGGAATTAGCTCTTACAGCAACATCTTTGACTAGTGCCTTTGTATTTAGGGCTAGCTGAAAACGGCTTTGGCGCTGAAGTGGTTTCTGAATGTGGAGTTGGTGGCATGTGAAACCCGCCTGTGGAGCCTTCGTTTGTGTGGGATGCTCACCAAGCTGCCCTTCAGGACAATGCACTCAAACGGCATTAAGCATAGTGTGTGAACACATAGTTTGCTTCAGAGCTGCCTGTCAGATTGATGCTGTGTGAAGTCAGTGAGCCAAATGGAGTTGTTCTCCCACAAGAACCACTCGGCTGATTCTTCTTCAATATGCAATTCAGCAACATGCAGTGTTGCTTGATGGAATTAGCTCTTACAGCCACATCTGCGTCTAGAGCCTTTGTATTTAGGGCTAGCTGAAAACGGCTTTGGCGCTGAAGTGGTTTCTGAATGTGGAGTTGGTGGCATGTGAAACCCGCCTGTGGAGCCTTCGTTTGTGTGGGATGCTCACCAAGCTGCCCTTCAGGACAATGCACTCAATCGGCATTAAGCATAGTGTGTGAACATGTAGTTTGCTTGAGAGCTGCGTGTCAGCCTGATGGTGTGTGAAGTCAGTGAGCCAAATGGAGTTGTTCTCCCACAAGAACCACTCGGCTGATTCTTCTTCAATATGCAATTCAGCAACATGCAGTGTTGCTTGATCGAATTAGCTCTTACAGCAACATCTGTGTCTAGAGCCTTTGTATTTAGGGCTAGCTGAAAACGGCTTTGGTGCTGAAGTGGTTTCTGAATGTGGAGTTGGTGGCATGTGAAACTCGTCTGTGGAGCCTTCGTTTGTGTGGGATGCTCAGCAAGCTGCCCTTCAGGACAATGCACTCAAACGGCATTAGGCATAGTGTGTGAACACGTAGTTTGCTTGAGAGCTGCGTGTCAGCCTGATGCTGTGTGAAGTCAGTGAGCCAAATAGAGTTGTTCTCCCACAAGAACCACTCGGCTGATTCTTCTTCAATATGCCATTCAGCAACATGCAGTGTTGCTGGATGGAATTAGCTCTTACAGCAACACCTGCGTCTAGAGCCTTTGTATTTAGGGCTAGCTGAAAACGGCTTTGGCACTGAAGTGGTTTCTGAATGTGGAGTTGGTGGCATGTGAAACCCGTCTGTGGAGCCTTCGTTTGTTTGGGATGCTCACCAACCTGCCCTTCAGGACAATGCACTCAAACGGCATTTAGCATAGTGTGTGAACACGTAGTTTGCTTGAGAGCTGCCTGTTAGCCTGATGGTGTGTGAAGTCAGTGAGCCAAATAGAGTTGTTCTCCCACAAGAACCACTCGGCTGATTCTTCTTCAATATGCAATTCAGCAACATGCAGTGTTGCTTGATGGAATTAGCTCTTACAGCAACATCTTTGACTAGTGCCTTTGTATTTAGGGCTAGCTGAAAACGGCTTTGGCGCTGAAGTGGTTTCTGAATGTGGAGTTGGTGGCATGTGAAACCCGCCTGTGGAGCCTTCGTTTGTGTGGGATGCTCACCAAGCTGCCCTTCAGGACAATGCACTCAAACGGCATTAAGCATAGTGTGTGAACACATAGTTTGCTTCAGAGCTGCCTGTCAGATTGATGCTGTGTGAAGTCAGTGAGCCAAATGGAGTTGTTCTCCCACAAGAACCACTCGGCTGATTCTTCTTCAATATGCAATTCAGCAACATGCAGTGTTGCTTGATGGAATTAGCTCTTACAGCCACATCTGCGTCTAGAGCCTTTGTATTTAGGGCTAGCTGAAAACGGCTTTGGCGCTCAAGTGGTTTCTGAATGTGGAGTTGGTGGCATGTGAAACCCGCCTGTGGAGCCTTCGTTTGTGTGGGATGCTCACCAAGCTGCCCTTCAGGACAATGCATTCAATCGGCATTAAGCATAGTGTGTGAACATGTAGTTTGCTTGAGAGCTGCGTGTCAGCCTGATGGTGTGTGAAGTCAGTGAGCCAAATGGAGTTGTTCTCCCACAAGAACCACTCGGCTGATTCTTCTTCAATATGCAATTCAGCAACATGCAGTGTTGCTTGATCGAATTAGCTCTTACAGCAACATCTGTGTCTAGAGCCTTTGTATTTAGGGCTAGCTGAAAACGGCTTTGGTGCTGAAGTGGTTTCTGAATGTGGAGTTGGTGGCATGTGAAACTCGTCTGTGGAGCCTTCGTTTGTGTGGGATGCTCAGCAAGCTGCCCTTCAGGACAATGCACTCAAACGGCATTAGGCATAGTGTGTGAACACGTAGTTTGATTGAGAGCTGCCTGTCAGCCTGATGCTGTGTGAAGTCAGTGAGCCAAATAGAGTTGTTCTCCCACAAGAACCACTCGGCTGATTCTTCTTCAATATGCCATTCAGCAACATGCAGTGTTGCTGGATGGAATTAGCTCTTACAGCAACACCTGCGTCTAGAGCCTTTGTATTTAGGGCTAGCTGAAAACGGCTTTGGCACTGAAGTGGTTTCTGAATGTGGAGTTGGTGGCATGTGAAACCCGTCTGTGGAGCCTTCGTTTGTTTGGGATGCTCACCAACCTGCCCTTCAGGACAATGCACTCAAACGGCATTTAGCATAGTGTGTGAACACGTAGTTTGCTTGAGAGCTGCGTGTTAGCCTGATGGTGTGTGAAGTCAGTGAGCCAAATAGAGTTGTTCTCCCACAAGAACCACTCGGCTGATTCTTCTTCAATATGCAATTCAGCAACATGCAGTGTTGCTTGATGGAATTAGCTCTTACAGCCACATCTTTGACTAGTGCCTTTGTATTTAGGGCTAGCTGAAAACGGCTTTGGCGCTGAAGTGGTTTCTGAATGTGGAGTTGGTGGCATGTGAAACCCGCCTGTGGAGCCTTCGTTTGTGTGGGATGCTCACCAAGCTGCCCTTCAGGACAATGCACTCAAACGGCATTAAGCATAGTGTGTGAACACATAGTTTGCTTCAGAGCTGCCTGTCAGATTGATGCTGTGTGAAGTCAGTGAGCCAAATGGAGTTGTTCTCCCACAAGAACCACTCGGCTGATTCTTCTTCAATATGCAATTCAGCAACATGCAGTGTTGCTTGATGGAATTAGCTCTTACAGCCACATCTGCGTCTAGAGCCTTTGTATTTAGGGCTAGCTGAAAACGGCTTTGGCGCTCAAGTGGTTTCTGAATGTGGAGTTGGTGGCATGTGAAACCCGCCTGTGGAGCCTTCGTTTGTGTGGGATGCTCACCAAGCTGCCCTGCAGGACAATGCACTCAAACGGCATTAAGCATAGTGTGTGAACACGTAGTTTGCTTGAGAGCTGCGTGGCAGCCTGATGGTGTGTGAAGTCAGTGAGCCAAATGGAGTTGTTCTCCCACAAGAACCACTTGGCTGATTCTTCTTCAATATGCAATTCAGCAACATGCAGTGTTGCTTGATGGAATTAGCTCTTACAGCCACATCTGCGACTAGAGCCTTTGTATTTAGGGCTAGCTGAAAAGGGCTTTGGCGCTGAAGTGGTTTCTGAATGTGGAGTTGTTGGCATGTGAAACCCGCCTGTGGAGCCTTCGTTTGTGTGGGATGCTCACCAAGCTGCCCTTCAGGACAATGCACTCAAACGGCATTAAGCATAGTGTGTGAACACGTAGTTTGCTTGAGAGCTGCGTGTCAGCCTGATGGAGTGTGAAGTCAGTGAGCCAAATGGAGTTGTTCTCCCACAAGAACCACTCGGCTGATTCTTCTTCAATATGCAATTCAGCAACATGCAGTGTTGCTTGATGGAATTAGCTCTTACAGCAACATCTGGGTCTAGAGCCTTTGTATTTAGGGCTAGCTGAAAACGGCTTTGGCGCTGAAGTGGTTTCTGAATGTGGAGTTGGTGGCATGTGAAACCCGCCTGTGGAGCCTTCGTTTGTGTGGGATGCTCACCAAGCTGCCCTTCAGGACAATGCACTCAAACGGCATTTAGCATAGTGTGTGAACACGTTGTTTGCTTGAGAGCTGCCTGTAAGCCTGCTGGTGTGTGAAGTCAGTGAGCCAAATGGAGTTGTTCTCCCACAAGAACCACTCGGCTGATTCTTCTTCAATATGCAATTCAGCAACATGCAGTGTTGCTTGATGGAATTAGCTCTTACTGCAACATCTGCGTCTAGAGCCTTTGTATTTAGGGCTAGCTGAAAACGGCTTTGGCGCTGAAGTGGTTTCTGAATGTGGAGTTGGTGGCATGTGAAACCCGCCTGTGGAGCCTTCGTTTGTGTGGGATGCTCACCAAGCTGCCCTTCAGGACAATGCACTCAAACGGCATTAAGCATAGTGTGTGAACACATAGTTTGCTTCAGAGCTGCCTGTCAGATTGATGCTGTGTGAAGTCAGTGAGCCAAATGGAGTTGTTCTCCCACAAGAACCACTCGGCTGATTCTTCTTCAATATGCAATTCAGCAACATGCAGTGTTGCTTGATGGAATTAGCTCTTACAGCCACATCTGCGTCTAGAGCCTTTGTATTTAGGGCTAGCTGAAAACGGCTTTGGCGCTGAAGTGGTTTCTGAATGTGGAGTTGGTGGCATGTGAAACCCGCCTGTGGAGCCTTCGTTTGTGTGGGATGCTCACCAAGCTGCCCTTCAGGACAATGCACTCAATCGGTATTAAGCATAGTGTGTGAACATGTAGTTTGCTTGAGAGCTGCGTGTCAGCCTGATGGTGTGTGAAGTCAGTGAGCCAAATGGAGTTGTTCTCCCACAAGAACCACTCGGCTGATTCTTCTTCAATATGCAATTCAGCAACATGCAGTGTTGCTTGATCGAATTAGCTCTTACAGCAACATCTGTGTCTAGAGCCTTTGTATTTAGGGCTAGCTGAAAACGGCTTTGGTGCTGAAGTGGTTTCTGAATGTGGAGTTGGTGGCATGTGAAACTCGTCTGTGGAGCCTTCGTTTGTGTGGGATGCTCAGCAAGCTGCCCTTCAGGACAATGCACTCAAACGGCATTAGGCATAGTGTGTGAACACGTAGTTTGATTGAGAGCTGCCTGTCAGCCTGATGCTGTGTGAAGTCAGTGAGCCAAATAGAGTTGTTCTCCCACAAGAACCACTCGGCTGATTCTTCTTCAATATGCCATTCAGCAACATGCAGTGTTGCTGGATGGAATTAGCTCTTACAGCAACACCTGCGTCTAGAGCCTTTGTATTTAGGGCTAGCTGAAAACGGCTTTGGCGCTGAAGTGGTTTCTGAATGTGGAGTTGGTGGCATGTGAAACCCGTCTGTGGAGCCTTCGTTTGTGTGGGATGCTCACCAACCTGCCCTTCAGGACAATGCACTCAAACAGCATTTAGCATAGTGTGTGAACACGTAGTTTGCTTGAGAGCTGCGTGTTAGCCTGATGGTGTGTGAAGTCAGTGAGCCAAATAGAGTTGTTCTCCCACAAGAACCACTCGGCTGATTCTTCTTCAATATGCAATTCAGCAACATGCAGTGCTGCTTGATGGAATTAGCTCTTACAGCAACATCTTTGACTAGTGCCTTTGTATTTAGGGCTAGCTGAAAACGGCTTTGGCGCTGAAGTGGTTTCTGAATGTGGAGTTGGTGGCATGTGAAACCCGCCTGTGGAGCCTTCGTTTGTGTGGGATGCTCACCAAGCTGCCCTTCAGGACAATGCACTCAAACGGCATTAAGCATAGTGTGTGAACACATAGTTTGCTTCAGAGCTGCCTGTCAGATTGATGCTGTGTGAAGTCAGTGAGCCAAATGGAGTTGTTCTCCCACAAGAACCACTCGGCTGATTCTTCTTCAATATGCAATTCAGCAACATGCAGTGTTGCTTGATGGAATTAGCTCTTACAGCCACATCTGCGTCTAGAGCCTTTGTATTTAGGGCTAGCTGAAAACGGCTTTGGCGCTCAAGTGGTTTCTGAATGTGGAGTTGGTGGCATGTGAAACCCGCCTGTGGAGCCTTCGTTTGTGTGGGATGCTCACCAAGCTGCCCTGCAGGACAATGCACTCAAACGGCATTAAGCATAGTGTGTGAACACGTAGTTTGCTTGAGAGCTGCGTGTCAGCCTGATGGAGTGTGAAGTCAGTGAGCCAAATGGAGTTGTTCTCCCACAAGAACCACTCGGCTGATTCTTCTTCAATATGCAATTCAGCAACATGCAGTGTTGCTTGATGGAATTAGCTCTTACAGCAACATCTGGGTCTAGAGCCTTTGTATTTAGGGCTAGCTGAAAACGGCTTTGGCGCTGAAGTGGTTTCTGAATGTGGAGTTGGTGGCATGTGAAACCCGCCTGTGGAGCCTTCGTTTGTGTGGGATGCTCACCAAGCTGCCCTTCAGGACAATGCACTCAAACGGCATTTAGCATAGTGTGTGAACACGTTGTTTGCTTGAGAGCTGCCTGTAAGCCTGCTGGTGTGTGAAGTCAGTGAGCCAAATGGAGTTGTTCTCCCACAAGAACCACTCGGCTGATTCTTCTTCAATATGCAATTCAGCAACATGCAGTGTTGCTTGATGGAATTAGCTCTTACAGCAACATCTGCGTCTAGAGCCTTTGTATTTAGGGCTAGCTGAAAACGGCTTTGGCGCTGAAGTGGTTTCTGAATGTGGAGTTGGTGGCATGTGAAACCCGCCTGTGGAGCCTTCGTTTGTGTGGGATGCTCACCAAGCTGCCCTTCAGGACAATGCACTCAAACGGCATTAAGCATAGTGTGTGAACACGTAGTTTGCTTGAGAGCTGCGTGTCAGCCTGATGCTGTGTGAAGTCAGTGAGCCAAATGGAGTTGTTCTCCCACAAGAACCACTCGGCTGATTCTTCTTCAATATGCAATTCAGCAACATGCAGTGTTGCTTGATGGAATTAGCTCTTACAGCCACATCTGCGACTAGAGCCTTTGTATTTAGGGCTAGCTGAAAACGGCTTTGGCGCTGAAGTGGTTTCTGAATGTGGAGTTGGTGGCATGTGAAACCCGCCTGTGGAGCCTTCGTTTGTGTGGGATGGTCACCAAGCTGCCCTTCAGGACAATGCACTCAAACGGCATTAAGCATAGTGTGTGAACACATAGTTTGCTTCAGAGCTGCCTGTCAGATTGATGCTGTGTGAAGTCAGTGAGCCAAAGGGAGTTGTTCTCCCACAAGAACCACTCGGCTGATTCTTCTTCAATATGCAATTCAGCAACATGCAGTGTTGCTTGATGGAATTAGCTCTTACAGCCACATCTGCGTCTAGAGCCTTTGTATTTAGGGCTAGCTGAAAACGGCTTTGGCGCTGAAGTGGTTTCTGAATGTGGAGTTGGTGGCATGTGAAACCCGCCTGTGGAGCCTTCGTTTGTGTGGGATGCTCACCAAGCTGCCCTTCAGGACAATGCACTCAAACGGCATTAAGCATAGTGTGGGAACACGTAGTTTGCTTGAGAGCTGCCTGTCAGCCTGATGCTGTGTGAAGTCAGTGAGCCAAATGGAGTTGTTCTCCCACAAGAACCACTCGGTTGATTCTTCTTCAATGAGCAATTCAGCAACATGCAGTGTTGCTTGATGGAATTAGCTCTTACAGCAACATTTGCGTCTAGAGCCTTTGTATTTAGGGCTAGCTGAAAACGGCTTTGGCGCTGAAGTGGTTTCTGAATGTGGAGTTGGTGGCATGTGAAACCCGCCTGTGGAGCCTTCTTTTGTGTGGGATGCTCACCAACCTGCCCTTCAGGACAATGCACTCAAACGGCATTAAGCATAGTGTGTGAACACGTAGTTTGCTTGAGAGCTGCCTGTCAGCCTGATGGTGTGTGAAGTCAGTGAGCCAAATAGAGTTGTTCTCCCACAAGAACCACTCGGCTGATTCTTCTTCAATATGCCATTCAGCAACATGCAGTGTTGCTGGATGGAATTAGCTGTAACAGCAACATCTGCGTCTAGAGCCTTTGTATTTAGGGCTAGCTGAAAACGGCTTTGGCACTGAAGTGGTTTCTGAATGTGGAGTTGGTGGCATGTGAAACCCGTCTGTGGAGCCTTCGTTTGTTTGGGATGCTCACCAAGCTGCCCTTCAGGACAATGCACTCAAACGGCATTTAGCATAGTGTGTGAACACGTAGTTTGCTTGAGAGCTGCGTGTCAGCCTGATGGTGTGTGAAGTCAGTGAGCCAAATAGAGTTGTTCTCCCACAAGAACCACTCGGCTGATTCTTCTTCAATATGCAATTCAGCAACATGCAGTGTTGCTTGATGGAATTAGCTCTTACAGCAACATCTTTGACTAGTGCCTTTGTATTTAGGGCTAGCTGAAAACGGCTTTGGCGCTGAAGTGGTTTCTGAATGTGGAGTTGGTGGCATGTGAAACCCGCCTGTGGAGCCTTCGTTTGTGTGGGATGCTCACCAAGCTGCCCTTCAGGACAATGCACTCAAACGGCATTAAGCATAGTGTGTGAACACATAGTTTGCTTCAGAGCTGCCTGTCAGATTGATGCTGTGTGAAGCCAGTGAGCCAAATGGAGTTGTTCTCCCACAAGAACCACTCGGCTGATTCTTCTTCAATATGCAATTCAGCAACATGCAGTGTTGCTTGATGCAATTAGCTCTTACAGCCACATCTGCGTCTAGAGCCTTTGTATTTAGGGCTAGCTGAAAACGGCTTTGGCGCTGAAGTGGTTTCTGAATGTGGAGTTGGTGGCATGTGAAACCCGCCTGTGGAGCCTTCGTTTGTGTGGGATGCTCACCAAGCTGCCCTTCAGGACAATGCACTCAAACGGCATTAAGCATAGTGTGTGAACATGTAGTTTGCTTGAGAGCTGCCTGTCAGCCTGATGGTGTGTGAAGTCAGTGAGCCAAATGGAGTTGTTCTCCCACAAGAACCACTTGGCTGATTCTTCTTCAATATGCAATTCAGCAACATGCAGTGTTGCTTGATGGAATTAGCTCTTACAGCAACATCTTTGACTAGTGCCTTTGTATTTAGGGCTAGCTGAAAAGGGCTTTGGCGCTGAAGTGGTTTCTGAATGTGGAGTTGGTGGCATGTGAAACCCGCCTGTGGAGCCTTCGTTTGTGTGGGATGCTCACCAACCTGCCCTTCAGGACAATGCACTCAAACGGCATTAAGCATAGTGTGTGAACACGTAGTTTGCTTGAGAGCTGCGTGTCAGCCTGATGGTGTGTGAAGTCAGTGAGCCAAATGGAGTTGTTCTCCCACAAGAACCACTCGGCTGATTCTTCTTCAATATGCAATTCAGCAACATGCAGTGTTGCTTGATGGAATTAGCTCTTACAGCAACATCTATGTCCAGAGCCTTTGTATTTAGGGCTAGCTGAAAACGGCTTTGGCGCTGAAGTGGTTTCTGAATGTGGAGTTGGTGGCATGTGAAACCCGCCTGTGGAGCCTTCGTTTGTGTGGGATGCTCACCAAGCTGCCCTTCAGGACAATGCACTCAAACGGCATTTAGCATAGTGTGTGAACACGTAGTTTGCTTGAGAGCTGCCTGTCAGCCTGCTGGTGTGTGAAGTCAGTGAGCCAAATGGAGTTGTTCTTCCACAAGAACCACTCGGCTGATTCTTCTTCAATATGCAATTCAGCAACATGCAGTGTTGCTTGATGGAATTAGCTCTTACAGCCACATCTGCGTCTAGAGCCTTTGTATTTAGGGCTAGCTGAAAACGGCTTTGGCGCTCAAGTGGTTTCTGAATGTGGAGTTGGTGGCATGTGAAACCCGCCTGTGGAGCCTTCGTTTGTGTGGGATGCTCACCAAGCTGCCCTGCAGGACAATGCACTCAAACGGCATTAAGCATAGTGTGTGAACACGTAGTTTGCTTGAGAGCTGCTTGTCAGCCTGATGGAGTGTGAAGTCAGTGAGCCAAATGGAGTTGTTCTCCCACAAGAACCACTCGGCTGATTCTTCTTCAATATGCAATTCAGCAACATGCAGTGTTGCTTGATGGAATTAGCTCTTACAGCAACATCTGGGTCTAGAGCCTTTGTATTTAGGGCTAGCTGAAAACGGCTTTGGCGCTGAAGTGGTTTCTGAATGTGGAGTTGGTGCCATGTGAAACCCGCCTGTGGAGCCTTCGTTTGTGTGGGATGCTCACCAAGCTGCCCTTCAGGACAATGCACTCAAACGGCATTTAGCATAGTGTGTGAACACGTTGTTTGCTTGAGAGCTGCCTGTAAGCCTGCTGGTGTGTGAAGTCAGTGAGCCAAATGGAGTTGTTCTCCCACAAGAACCACTCGGCTGATTCTTCTTCAATATGCAATTCAGCAACATGCAGTGTTGCTTGATGGAATTAGCTCTTACAGCAACATCTGCGTCTAGAGCCTTTGTATTTAGGGCTAGCTGAAAACGGCTTTGGCGCTGAAGTGGTTTCTGAATGTGGAGTTGGTGGCATGTGAAACCCGCCTGTGGAGCCTTCGTTTGTGTGGGATGCTCACCAAGCTGCCCTTCAGGACAATGCACTCAAATGGCATTAAGCATAGTGTGTGAACACGTAGTTTGCTTGAGAGCTGCGTGTCAGCCTGATGCTGTGTGAAGTCAGTGAGCCAAATGGAGTTGTTCTCCCACAAGAACCACTCGGCTGATTCTTCTTCAATATGCAATTCAGCAACATGCAGTGTTGCTTGATGGAATTAGCTCTTACAGCCACATCTGCGACTAGAGCCTTTGTATTTAGGGCTAGCTGAAAACGGCTTTGGCGCTGAAGTGGTTTCTGAATGTGGAGTTGGTGGCATGTGAAACCCGCCTGTGGAGCCTTCGTTTGTGTGGGATGGTCACCAAGCTGCCCTTCAGGACAATGCACTCAAACGGCATTAAGCATAGTGTGTGAACACATAGTTTGCTTCAGAGCTGTCTGTCAGATTGATGCTGTGTGAAGTCAGTGAGCCAAAGGGAGTTGTTCTCCCACAAGAACCACTCGGCTGATTCTTCTTCAATATGCAATTCAGCAACATGCAGTGTTGCTTGATGGAATTAGCTCTTACAGCCACATCTGCGTCTAGAGCCTTTGTATTTAGGGCTAGCTGAAAACGGCTTTGGCGCTCAAGTGGTTTCTGAATGTGGAGTTGGTGGCATGTGAAACCCGCCTGTGGAGCCTTCGTTTGTGTGGGATGCTCACCAAGCTGCCCTTCAGGACAATGCACTCAAACGGCATTAAGCATAGTGTGTGAACACGTAGTTTGCTTGAGAGCTGCCTGTCAGCCTGATGCTGTGTGAAGTCAGTGAGCCAAATGGAGTTGTTCTCCCACAAGAACCACTCGGTTGATTCTTCTTCAATGAGCAATTCAGCAACATGCAGTGTTGCTTGATGGAATTAGCTCTTACAGCAACATTTGCGTCTAGAGCCTTTGTATTTAGGGCTAGCTGAAAACGGCTTTGGCGCTGAAGTGGTTTCTGAATGTGGAGTTGGTGGCATGTGAAACCCGCCTGTGGAGCCTTCTTTTGTGTGGGATGCTCACCAACCTGCCCTTCAGGACAATGCACTCAAACGGCATTAAGCATAGTGTGTGAACACGTAGTTTGCTTGAGAGCTGCCTGTCAGCCTGATGGTGTGTGAAGTCAGTGAGCCAAATAGAGTTGTTCTCCCACAAGAACCACTCGGCTGATTCTTCTTCAATATGCCATTCAGCAACATGCAGTGTTGCTGGATGGAATTAGCTGTAACAGCAACATCTGCGTCTAGAGCCTTTGTATTTAGGGCTAGCTGAAAACGGCTTTGGCACTGAAGTGGTTTCTGAATGTGGAGTTGGTGGCATGTGAAACCCGTCTGTGGAGCCTTCGTTTGTTTGGGATGCTCACCAAGCTGCCCTTCAGGACAATGCACTCAAACGGCATTTAGCATAGTGTGTGAACACGTAGTTTGCTTGAGAGCTGCGTGTCAGCCTGATGGTGTGTGAAGTCAGTGAGCCAAATAGAGTTGTTCTCCCACAAGAACCACTCGGCTGATTCTTCTTCAATATGCAATTCAGCAACATGCAGTGTTGCTTGATGGAATTAGCTCTTACAGCAACATCTTTGACTAGTGCCTTTGTATTTAGGGCTAGCTGAAAACGGCTTTGGCGCTGAAGTGGTTTCTGAATGTGGAGTTGGTGGCATGTGAAACCCGCCTGTGGAGCCTTCGTTTGTGTGGGATGCTCACCAAGCTGCCCTTCAGGACAATGCACTCAAACGGCATTAAGCATAGTGTGTGAACACATAGTTTGCTTCAGAGCTGCCTGTCAGATTGATGCTGTGTGAAGCCAGTGAGCCAAATGGAGTTGTTCTCCCACAAGAACCACTCGGCTGATTCTTCTTCAATATGCAATTCAGCAACATGCAGTGTTGCTTGATGCAATTAGCTCTTACAGCCACATCTGCGTCTAGAGCCTTTGTATTTAGGGCTAGCTGAAAACGGCTTTGGCGCTCAAGTGGTTTCTGAATGTGGAGTTGGTGGCATGTGAAACCCGCCTGTGGAGCCTTCGTTTGTGTGGGATGCTCACCAAGCTGCCCTTCAGGACAATGCACTCAAACGGCATTAAGCATAGTGTGTGAACATGTAGTTTGCTTGAGAGCTGCCTGTCAGCCTGATGGTGTGTGAAGTCAGTGAGCCAAATGGAGTTGTTCTCCCACAAGAACCACTTGGCTGATTCTTCTTCAATATGCAATTCAGCAACATGCAGTGTTGCTTGATGGAATTAGCTCTTACAGCAACATCTTTGACTAGTGCCTTTGTATTTAGGGCTAGCTGAAAAGGGCTTTGGCGCTGAAGTGGTTTCTGAATGTGGAGTTGGTGGCATGTGAAACCCGCCTGTGGAGCCTTCGTTTGTGTGGGATGCTCACCAACCTGCCCTTCAGGACAATGCACTCAAACGGCATTAAGCATAGTGTGTGAACACGTAGTTTGCTTGAGAGCTGCCTGTCAGCCTGATGGTGTGTGAAGTCAGTGAGCCAAATGGAGTTGTTCTCCCACAAGAACCACTCGGCTGATTCTTCTTCAATATGCAATTCAGCAACATGCAGTGTTGCTTGATGGAATTAGCTCTTACAGCAACATCTATGTCCAGAGCCTTTGTATTTAGGGCTAGCTGAAAACGGCTTTGGCGCTGAAGTGGTTTCTGAATGTGGAGTTGGTGGCATGTGAAACCCGCCTGTGGAGCCTTCGTTTGTGTGGGATGCTCACCAAGCTGCCCTTCAGGACAATGCACTCAAACGGCATTTAGCATAGTGTGTGAACACGTTGTTTGCTTGAGAGCTGCCTGTCAGCCTGATGGTGTGTGAAGTCAGTGAGCCAAATGGAGTTGTTCTTCCACAAGAACCACTCGGCTGATTCTTCTTCAATATGCAATTCAGCAACATGCAGTGTTGCTTGATGGAATTAGCTCTTACAGCAACATCTGCGTCTAGAGCCTTTGTATTTAGGGCTAGCTGAAAACGGCTTTGGCGCTGAAGTGGTTTCTGAATGTGGAGTTGGTGGCATGTGAAACCCGCCTGTGGAGCCTTCGTTTGTGTGGGATGCTCACCAAGCTGCCCTTCAGGACAATGCACTCAAACGGCATTAAGCATAGTGTGTGAACACATAGTTTGCTTCAGAGCTGTCTGTCAGATTGATGCTGTGTGAAGTCAGTGAGCCAAAGGAAGTTGTTCTCCCACAAGAACCACTCGGCTGATTCTTCTTCAATATGCAATTCAGCAACATGCAGTGTTGCTTGATGGAATTAGCTCTTACAGCCACATCTGCGTCTAGAGCCTTTGTATTTAGGGCTAGCTGAAAACGGCTTTGGCGCTCAAGTGGTTTCTGAATGTGGAGTTGGTGGCATGTGAAACCCGCCTGTGGAGCCTTCGTTTGTGTGGGATGCTCACCAAGCTGCCCTTCAGGACAATGCACTCAAACGGCATTAAGCATAGTGTGTGAACACGTAGTTTGCTTGAGAGCTGCCTGTCAGCCTGATGCTGTGTGAAGTCAGTGAGCCAAATGGAGTTGTTCTCCCACAAGAACCACTCGGTTGATTCTTCTTCAATGAGCAATTCAGCAACATGCAGTGTTGCTTGATGGAATTAGCTCTTACAGCAACATCTGCGTCTAGAGCCTTTGTATTTAGGGCTAGCTGAAAACGGCTTTGGCGCTGAAGTGGTTTCTGAATGTGGAGTTGGTGGCATGTGAAACCCGCCTGTGGAGCCTTCTTTTGTGTGGGATGCTCACCAACCTGCCCTTCAGGACAATGCACTCAAACGGCATTAAGCATAGTGTGTGAACACGTAGTTTGCTTGAGAGCTGCCTGTCAGCCTGATGGTGTGTGAAGTCAGTGAGCCAAATAGAGTTGTTCTCCCACAAGAACCACTCGGCTGATTCTTCTTCAATATGCCATTCAGCAACATGCAGTGTTGCTGGATGGAATTAGCTGTAACAGCAACATCTGCGTCTAGAGCCTTTGTATTTAGGGCTAGCTGAAAACGGCTTTGGCACTGAAGTGGTTTCTGAATGTGGAGTTGGTGGCATGTGAAACCCGTCTGTGGAGCCTTCGTTTGTTTGGGATGCTCACCAAGCTGCCCTTCAGGACAATGCACTCAAACGGCATTTAGCATAGTGTGTGAACACGTAGTTTGCTTGAGAGCTGCGTGTCAGCCTGATGGTGTGTGAAGTCAGTGAGCCAAATAGAGTTGTTCTCCCACAAGAACCACTCGGCTGATTCTTCTTCAATATGCAATTCAGCAACATGCAGTGTTGCTTGATGGAATTAGCTCTTACAGCAACATCTTTGACTAGTGCCTTTGTATTTAGGGCTAGCTGAAAACGGCTTTGGCGCTCAAGTGGTTTCTGAATGTGGAGTTGGTGGCATGTGAAACCCGCCTGTGGAGCCTTCGTTTGTGTGGGATGCTCACCAAGCTGCCCTTCAGGACAATGCACTCAAACGGCATTAAGCATAGTGTGTGAACACATAGTTTGCTTCAGAGCTGCCTGTCAGATTGATGCTGTGTGAAGCCAGTGAGCCAAATGGAGTTGTTCTCCCACAAGAACCACTCGGCTGATTCTTCTTCAATATGCAATTCAGCAACATGCAGTGTTGCTTGATGCAATTAGCTCTTACAGCCACATCTGCGTCTAGAGCCTTTGTATTTAGGGCTAGCTGAAAACGGCTTTGGCGCTCAAGTGGTTTCTGAATGTGGAGTTGGTGGCATGTGAAACCCGCCTGTGGAGCCTTCGTTTGTGTGGGATGCTCACCAAGCTGCCCTTCAGGACAATGCACTCAAACGGCATTAAGCATAGTGTGTGAACATGTAGTTTGCTTGAGAGCTGCCTGTCAGCCTGATGGTGTGTGAAGTCAGTGAGCCAAATGGAGTTGTTCTCCCACAAGAACCACTTGGCTGATTCTTCTTCAATATGCAATTCAGCAACATGCAGTGTTGCTTGATGGAATTAGCTCTTACAGCAACATCTTTGACTAGTGCCTTTGTATTTAGGGCTAGCTGAAAAGGGCTTTGGCGCTGAAGTGGTTTCTGAATGTGGAGTTGGTGGCATGTGAAACCCGCCTGTGGAGCCTTCGTTTGTGTGGGATGCTCACCAACCTGCCCTTCAGGACAATGCACTCAAACGGCATTAAGCATAGTGTGTGAACACGTAGTTTGCTTGAGAGCTGCCTGTCAGCCTGATGGTGTGTGAAGTCAGTGAGCCAAATGGAGTTGTTCTCCCACAAGAACCACTCGGCTGATTCTTCTTCAATATGCAATTCAGCAACATGCAGTGTTGCTTGATGGAATTAGCTCTTACAGCAACATCTATGTCCAGAGCCTTTGTATTTAGGGCTAGCTGAAAACGGCTTTGGCGCTGAAGTGGTTTCTGAATGTGGAGTTGGTGGCATGTGAAACCCGCCTGTGGAGCCTTCGTTTGTGTGGGATGCTCACCAAGCTGCCCTTCAGGACAATGCACTCAAACGGCATTTAGCATAGTGTGTGAACACGTTGTTTGCTTGAGAGCTGCCTGTCAGCCTGATGGTGTGTGAAGTCAGTGAGCCAAATGGAGTTGTTCTTCCACAAGAACCACTCGGCTGATTCTTCTTCAATATGCAATTCAGCAACATGCAGTGTTGCTTGATGGAATTAGCTCTTACAGCAACATCTGCGTCTAGAGCCTTTGTATTTAGGGCTAGCTGAAAACGGCTTTGGCGCTGAAGTGGTTTCTGAATGTGGAGTTGGTGGCATGTGAAACCCGCCTGTGGAGCCTTCGTTTGTGTGGGATGCTCACCAAGCTGCCCTTCAGGACAATGCACTCAAATGGCATTAAGCATAGTGTGTGAACACGTAGTTTGCTTGAGAGCTGCGTGCCAGCCTGATGGTGTGTGAAGTCAGTGAGCCAAATGGAGTTGTTCTCCCACAAGAACCACTCGGCTGATTCTTCTTCAATATGCAATTCAGCAACATGCAGTGTTGCTTGATGGAATTAGCTCTTACAGCCACATCTGCGACTAGAGCCTTTGTATTTAGGGCTAGCTGAAAACGGCTTTGGCGCTGAAGTGGTTTCTGAATGTGGAGTTGGTGGCATGTGAAACACGCCTGTGGAACCTTCGTTTGTGTGGGATGCTCACCAAGCTGCCCTTCAGGACAATGCACTCAAACGGCATTAAGCATAGTGTGTGAACTCGTAGTTTGCTTGAGAGCTGCGTGTCAGCCTGATGGTGTGTGAAGTCAGTGAGCCAAATGGAGTTGTTCTCCCACAAGAACCACTCGGCTGATTCTTCTTCAATATGCAATTCAGCAACATGCAGTGTTGCTTGATGGAATTAGCTCTTACAGCCACATCTGTGACTAGAGCCTTTGTATTTAGGGCTAGCTGAAAACGGCTTTGGCGCTGAAGTGGTTTCTGAATGTGGAGTTGGTGGCATGTGAAACCCGCCTGTGGATCCTTCGTTTGTGTGGGATGCTCACCAAGCTGCCCTTCAGGACAATGCACTCAAACGGCATTAAGCATAGTGTGTGAACACGTAGTTTGCTTGAGAGCTGCCTGTCAGCCTGATGCTGTGTGAAGTCAGTGAGCCAAATGGAGTTGTTCTCCCACAAGAACCACTCGGTTGATTCTTCTTTAATAAGCAATTCAGCAACATGCAGTGTTGCTTGATGGAATTAGCTATTACAGCAACACCTGCGTCTAGAGCCTTTGTATTTAGGGCTAGCTGAAAACGGCTTTGGCGCTGAAGTGGTTTCTGAATGTGGAGTTGGTGGCATGTGAAACCCGCCTGTGGAGCCTTCTTTTGTGTGGGATGCTCACCAACCTGCCCTTCAGGACAATGCACTCAAACGGCATTAAGCATAGTGTGTGAACACGTAGTTTGCTTGAGAGCTGCCTGTCAGCCTGATGGTGTGTGAAGTCAGTGAGCCAAATGGAGTTGTTCTCCCACAAGAACCACTCGGCTGATTCTTCTTCAATATGCAATTCAGCAACATGCAGTGTTGCTTGAAGGAATTAGCTCTTACAGCAACATCTGCGTCTAGAGCCTTTGTATTTAGGGCTAGCTGAAAACGGCTTTGGCACTGAAGTGGTTTCTGAATTTGGAGTTGGTGGCATGTGAAACCCGCCTGTGGAGCCTTCGTTTGTGTGGGATGCTCACCAAGCTGCCCTTCAGGACAATGCACTCAAACGGCATTAAGCATAGTGTGTGAACCCGTAGTTTGCTTGAGAGCTGCGTGTCAGCCTGATGCTGTGTGAAGTCAGTGAGCCAAATGGAGTTGTTCTCCCACAAGAACCACTCAGCTGATTCTTCTTCAATATGCAATTCAGCAACATGCAGTGTTGCTTGATGGAATTAGCTCTTACAGCAACATCTGCGTCTAGAGCCTTTGTATTTAGGGCTAGCTGAAAACAGCTTTGGCGCTGAAGTGGTTTCTGAATGTGGAGTTGGTGGCATGTGAAACCCGCCTGTGGAGCCTTCGTTTGTGTGGGATGCTCACCAACCTGCCCTTCAGGACAATGCACTCAAACGGCATTAAGCATAGTGTGTGAACACGTAGTTTGCTTGAGAGCTGCGTGTCAGCCTGATGGTGTGTGAAGTCAGTGAGCCAAATGGAGTTGTTCTTCCACAAGAACCACTCGGCTGATTCTTCTTCAATATGCAATTCAGCAACATGCAGTGTTGCTTGATGGAATTAGCTCTTACAGCAACAT
This sequence comes from Ochotona princeps, assembly GCF_030435755.1. NCBI lineage: Eukaryota > Metazoa > Chordata > Mammalia > Lagomorpha > Ochotonidae > Ochotona > Ochotona princeps. Next base: position 32,773,195 of record NC_080847.1, read on the forward strand.
CTGCGTCTAGAGCCTTTGTATTTAGGGCTAGCTGAAAACGGCTTTGGCGCTGAAGTGGTTTCTGAATGTGGAGTTGGTGGCATGTGAAACCCGCCTGTGGAGCCTTCGTTTGTGTGGGATGCTCACCAAGCTGCCCTTCAGGACAATGCACTCAAACGGCATTAAGCATAGTGTGTGAACACATAGTTTGCTTCAGAGCTGTCTGTCAGATTGATGCTGTGTGAAGTCAGTGAGCCAAAGGGAGTTGTTCTCCCACAAGAACCACTCGGCTGATTCTTCTTCAATATGCAATTCAGCAACATGCAGTGTTGCTTGATGGAATTAGCTCTTACAGCCACATCTGCGTCTAGAGCCTTTGTATTTAGGGCTAGCTGAAAACGGCTTTGGCGCTCAAGTGGTTTCTGAATGTGGAGTTGGTGGCATGTGAAACCCGCCTGTGGAGCCTTCGTTTGTGTGGGATGCTCACCAAGCTGCCCTTCAGGACAATGCACTCAAACGGCATTAAGCATAGTGTGTGAACACGTAGTTTGCTTGAGAGCTGCCTGTCAGCCTGATGCTGTGTGAAGTCAGTGAGCCAAATGGAGTTGTTCTCCCACAAGAACCACTCGGTTGATTCTTCTTCAATGAGCAATTCAGCAACATGCAGTGTTGCTTGATGGAATTAGCTCTTACAGCAACATTTGCGTCTAGAGCCTTTGTATTTAGGGCTAGCTGAAAACGGCTTTGGCGCTGAAGTGGTTTCTGAATGTGGAGTTGGTGGCATGTGAAACCCGCCTGTGGAGCCTTCTTTTGTGTGGGATGCTCACCAACCTGCCCTTCAGGACAATGCACTCAAACGGCATTAAGCATAGTGTGTGAACACGTAGTTTGCTTGAGAGCTGCCTGTCAGCCTGATGGTGTGTGAAGTCAGTGAGCCAAATAGAGTTGTTCTCCCACAAGAACCACTCGGCTGATTCTTCTTCAATATGCCATTCAGCAACATGCAGTGTTGCTGGATGGAATTAGCTGTAACAGCAACATCTGCGTCTAGAGCCTTTGTATTTAGGGCTAGCTGAAAACGGCTTTGGCACTGAAGTGGTTTCTGAATGTGAAGTTGGTGGCATGTGAAACCCGTCTGTGGAGCCTTCGTTTGTTTGGGATGCTCACCAAGCTGCCCTTCAGGACAATGCACTCAAACGGCATTTAGCATAGTGTGTGAACACGTAGTTTGCTTGAGAGCTGCGTGTCAGCCTGATGGTGTGTGAAGTCAGTGAGCCAAATAGAGTTGTTCTCCCACAAGAACCACTCGGCTGATTCTTCTTCAATATGCAATTCAGCAACATGCAGTGTTGCTTGATGGAATTAGCTCTTACAGCAACATCTTTGACTAGTGCCTTTGTATTTAGGGCTAGCTGAAAACGGCTTTGGCGCTGAAGTGGTTTCTGAATGTGGAGTTGGTGGCATGTGAAACCCGCCTGTGGAGCCTTCGTTTGTGTGGGATGCTCACCAAGCTGCCCTTCAGGACAATGCACTCAAACGGCATTAAGCATAGTGTGTGAACACATAGTTTGCTTCAGAGCTGCCTGTCAGATTGATGCTGTGTGAAGCCAGTGAGCCAAATGGAGTTGTTCTCCCACAAGAACCACTCGGCTGATTCTTCTTCAATATGCAATTCAGCAACATGCAGTGTTGCTTGATGCAATTAGCTCTTACAGCCACATCTGCGTCTAGAGCCTTTGTATTTAGGGCTAGCTGAAAACGGCTTTGGCGCTCAAGTGGTTTCTGAATGTGGAGTTGGTGGCATGTGAAACCCGCCTGTGGAGCCTTCGTTTGTGTGGGATGCTCACCAAGCTGCCCTTCAGGACAATGCACTCAAACGGCATTAAGCATAGTGTGTGAACATGTAGTTTGCTTGAGAGCTGCCTGTCAGCCTGATGGTGTGTGAAGTCAGTGAGCCAAATGGAGTTGTTCTCCCACAAGAACCACTTGGCTGATTCTTCTTCAATATGCAATTCAGCAACATGCAGTGTTGCTTGATGGAATTAGCTCTTACAGCAACATCTTTGACTAGTGCCTTTGTATTTAGGGCTAGCTGAAAAGGGCTTTGGCGCTGAAGTGGTTTCTGAATGTGGAGTTGGTGGCATGTGAAACCCGCCTGTGGAGCCTTCGTTTGTGTGGGATGCTCACCAACCTGCCCTTCAGGACAATGCACTCAAACGGCATTAAGCATAGTGTGTGAACACGTAGTTTGCTTGAGAGCTGCCTGTCAGCCTGATGGTGTGTGAAGTCAGTGAGCCAAATGGAGTTGTTCTCCCACAAGAACCACTCGGCTGATTCTTCTTCAATATGCAATTCAGCAACATGCAGTGTTGCTTGATGGAATTAGCTCTTACAGCAACATCTATGTCCAGAGCCTTTGTATTTAGGGCTAGCTGAAAACGGCTTTGGCGCTGAAGTGGTTTCTGAATGTGGAGTTGGTGGCATGTGAAACCCGCCTGTGGAGCCTTCGTTTGTGTGGGATGCTCACCAAGCTGCCCTTCAGGACAATGCACTCAAACGGCATTTAGCATAGTGTGTGAACACGTTGTTTGCTTGAGAGCTGCCTGTCAGCCTGATGGTGTGTGAAGTCAGTGAGCCAAATGGAGTTGTTCTTCCACAAGAACCACTCGGCTGATTCTTCTTCAATATGCAATTCAGCAACATGCAGTGTTGCTTGATGGAATTAGCTCTTACAGCAACATCTGCGTCTAGAGCCTTTGTATTTAGGGCTAGCTGAAAACGGCTTTGGCGCTGAAGTGGTTTCTGAATGTGGAGTTGGTGGCATGTGAAACCCGCCTGTGGAGCCTTCGTTTGTGTGGGATGCTCACCAAGCTGCCCTTCAGGACAATGCACTCAAATGGCATTAAGCATAGTGTGTGAACACGTAGTTTGCTTGAGAGCTGCGTGCCAGCCTGATGGTGTGTGAAGTCAGTGAGCCAAATGGAGTTGTTCTCCCACAAGAACCACTCGGCTGATTCTTCTTCAATATGCAATTCAGCAACATGCAGTGTTGCTTGATGGAATTAGCTCTTACAGCCACATCTGCGACTAGAGCCTTTGTATTTAGGGCTAGCTGAAAACGGCTTTGGCGCTGAAGTGGTTTCTGAATGTGGAGTTGGTGGCATGTGAAACACGCCTGTGGAACCTTCGTTTGTGTGGGATGCTCACCAAGCTGCCCTTCAGGACAATGCACTCAAACGGCATTAAGCATAGTGTGTGAACTCGTAGTTTGCTTGAGAGCTGCGTGTCAGCCTGATGGTGTGTGAAGTCAGTGAGCCAAATGGAGTTGTTCTCCCACAAGAACCACTCGGCTGATTCTTCTTCAATATGCAATTCAGCAACATGCAGTGTTGCTTGATGGAATTAGCTCTTACAGCCACATCTGTGACTAGAGCCTTTGTATTTAGGGCTAGCTGAAAACGGCTTTGGCGCTGAAGTGGTTTCTGAATGTGGAGTTGGTGGCATGTGAAACCCGCCTGTGGATCCTTCGTTTGTGTGGGATGCTCACCAAGCTGCCCTTCAGGACAATGCACTCAAACGGCATTAAGCATAGTGTGTGAACACGTAGTTTGCTTGAGAGCTGCCTGTCAGCCTGATGCTGTGTGAAGTCAGTGAGCCAAATGGAGTTGTTCTCCCACAAGAACCACTCGGTTGATTCTTCTTTAATAAGCAATTCAGCAACATGCAGTGTTGCTTGATGGAATTAGCTATTACAGCAACACCTGCGTCTAGAGCCTTTGTATTTAGGGCTAGCTGAAAACGGCTTTGGCGCTGAAGTGGTTTCTGAATGTGGAGTTGGTGGCATGTGAAACCCGCCTGTGGAGCCTTCTTTTGTGTGGGATGCTCACCAACCTGCCCTTCAGGACAATGCACTCAAACGGCATTAAGCATAGTGTGTGAACACGTAGTTTGCTTGAGAGCTGCCTGTCAGCCTGATGGTGTGTGAAGTCAGTGAGCCAAATGGAGTTGTTCTCCCACAAGAACCACTCGGCTGATTCTTCTTCAATATGCAATTCAGCAACATGCAGTGTTGCTTGAAGGAATTAGCTCTTACAGCAACATCTGCGTCTAGAGCCTTTGTATTTAGGGCTAGCTGAAAACGGCTTTGGCACTGAAGTGGTTTCTGAATTTGGAGTTGGTGGCATGTGAAACCCGCCTGTGGAGCCTTCGTTTGTGTGGGATGCTCACCAAGCTGCCCTTCAGGACAATGCACTCAAACGGCATTAAGCATAGTGTGTGAACCCGTAGTTTGCTTGAGAGCTGCGTGTCAGCCTGATGCTGTGTGAAGTCAGTGAGCCAAATGGAGTTGTTCTCCCACAAGAACCACTCAGCTGATTCTTCTTCAATATGCAATTCAGCAACATGCAGTGTTGCTTGATGGAATTAGCTCTTACAGCAACATCTGCGTCTAGAGCCTTTGTATTTAGGGCTAGCTGAAAACAGCTTTGGCGCTGAAGTGGTTTCTGAATGTGGAGTTGGTGGCATGTGAAACCCGCCTGTGGAGCCTTCGTTTGTGTGGGATGCTCACCAACCTGCCCTTCAGGACAATGCACTCAAACGGCATTAAGCATAGTGTGTGAACACGTAGTTTGCTTGAGAGCTGCGTGTCAGCCTGATGGTGTGTGAAGTCAGTGAGCCAAATGGAGTTGTTCTCCCACAAGAACCACTCGGCTGATTCTTCTTCAATATGCAATTCAGCAACATGCAGTGTTGCTTGATGGAATTAGCTGTAACAGCAACATCTGCGTCTAGAGCCTTTGTATTTAGGGCTAGCTGAAAACGGCTTTGGCGCTGAAGTGGTTTCTGAATGTGGAGTTGGTGGCATGTGAAACCCGCCTGTGGAGCCTTCGTTTGTGTGGGATGCTCACCAACCTGCCCTTCAGGATAATGCACTCAAACGGCATTAGGCATAGTGTGTGAACACGTTGTTTGCTTGAGAGCTGCCTGTAAGCCTGATGGTGTGTGAAGTCAGTGAGCCAAATGGAGTTGTTCTCCCACAAGAACCACTCGGCTGATTCTTCTTCAATATGAAATTCAGCAACATGCAGTGTTGCTTGATGGAATTAGCTCTTACAGCCACATCTGCGACTAGAGCCTTTGTATTTAGGGCTAGCTGAAAACGGCTTTGGCGCTGAAGTGGTTTCTGAATGTGGAGTTGGTGGCATGTGAAACCCGCCTGTGGAGCCTTCGTTTGTGTGGGATGCTCACCAAGCTGCCCTTCAGGACAATGCACTCAAACGGCATTAAACATAGTGTGTGAACACGTTGTTTGCTTGAGAGCTGCCTGTCAGCCTGATGGTGTGTGAAGTCAGTGAGCCAAATGGAGTTGTTCTCCCACAAGAACCACTCGGCTGATTCTTCTTCAATATGCAATTCAGCAACATGCAGTGTTGCTTGATGGAATTAGCTCTTACAGCAACACCTGCGTCTAGAGCCTTTGTATTTAGGGCTAGCTGAAAAGGGCTTTGGCGCTGAAGTGGTTTCTGAATGTGGAGTTGGTGGCATGTGAAACCCGCCTGTGGAGCCTTCGTTTGTGTGGGATGCTCACCAAGCTGCCCTTCAGGACAATGCACTCAAACGGCATTAAGCATAGTGTGTGAACACGTAGTTTGCTTGAGAGCTGCCTGTCAGCCTGATGGTGTGTGAAGTCAGTGAGCCAAATGGAGTTGTTCTCCCACAAGAACCACTCGGCTGATTCTTCTTCAATATGCAATTCAGCAACATGCAGTGTTGCTTGATGGAATTAGCTCTTACAGCCACATCTGCGTCTAGAGCCTTTGTATTTAGGGCTAGCTGAAAAGGGCTTTGGAACTGAAGTGATTTCTAAATGTGGAGTTGGTGGCATGTGAAACCCGCCTGTGGAGCCTTCGTTTGTGTGGGATGCTCACCAAGCTGCCCTTCAGGACAATGCACTCAAACGGCATTAAGCATAGTGTGTGAACACGTAGTTTGCTTGAGAGCTGCGTGTCAGCCTGATGGTGTGTGAAGTCAGTGAGCCAAATGGAGTTGTTCTCCCACAAGAACCACTCGGCTGATTCTTCTTCAATATGCAATTCAGCAACATGCAGTGTTGCTTGATGGAATTAGCCCTTACAGCAACATCTGCGACTAGAGCCTTTGTATTTAGGGCTAGCTGAAAACGGCTTTGGCGCTGAAGTGGTTTCTGAATGTGGAGTTGGTGGCATGTGAAACCCGCCTGTGGAGCCTTCGTTTGTGTGGGATGCGCACCAACCTGCCCTTCAGGACATGCACTCAAATGGCATTAAGCATAGTGTGTGAACACGTAGTTTGCTTGAGAGCTGCCTGTCAGCCTGATGGTGTGTGAAGTCAGTGAGCCAAATGGAGTTGTTCTCCCACAAGAACCACTCAGCTAATTCTTCTTCAATATGCAATTCAGCAACATGCAGTGTTGCTTGATGGAATTAGCTCTTACAGCCACATCTGTGTCTAGAGCCTTTGTATTTAGGGCTAGCTGAAAACGGCTTTGGCGCTGAAGTGGTTTCTGAATGTGGAGTTGGTGGCATGTGAAACCAGCCTGTGGAGCCTTCGTTTGTGTGGGATGCTCACCAAGCTGCCCTTCAGGACAATGCACTCAAACGGCATTAAGCATAGTGTGTGAACACGTAGTTTGCTTGAGAGCTGCCTGTCAGCCTGATGCTGTGTGAAGTCAGTGAGCCAAATGGAGTTGTTCTCCCACAAGAACCACTCGGCTGATTCTTCTTCAATATGCAATTCAGCAACATGCAGTGTTGCTTGATGGAATTAGCTCTTACATCCACATCTGCGTCTAGAGCCTTTGTATTTAGGGCTAGCTGAAAACGGCTTTGGCGCTGAAGTGGTTTCTGAATGTGGAGTTGGTGGCATGTGAAACCCGCCTGTGGAGCCTTCGTTTGTGTGGGATGCTCACCAAGCTGCCCTTCAGGACAATGCACTCAAACGGCATTAGGCATAGTGTGTGAACACGTTGTTTGCTTGAGAGCTGCCTGTCAGCCTGATGGTGTGTGAAGTCAGTGAGCCAAATGGAGTTGTTCTCCCACAAGAACCACTCGGCTGATTCTTCTTCAATATGCAATTCAGCAACATACAGTGTTGCTTGATGGAATTAGCTCTTACAGCCACATCTGCGACTAGAGCCTTTGTATTTAGGGCTAGCTGAAAACGGCTTTGGCGCTGAAGTGGTTTCTGAATGTGGAGTTGGTGGCATGTGAAACCCGCCTGTGGAGCCTTCGTTTGTGTGGGATGCTCACCAAGCTGCCCTTCAGGACAATGCACTCAAACGGCATTAGGCATAGTGTGTGAACACGTTGTTTGCTTGAGAGCTGCCTGTCAGCCTGATGCTGTGTGAAGTCAGTGAGCCAAATGGAGTTGTTCTCCCACAAGAACCACTCGGCTGATTCTTCTTCAATATGCAATTCAGCAACATGCAGTGTTGCTTGATGGAATTAGCTCTTACAGCCACATCTGCGACTAGAGCCTTTGTATTTAGGGCTAGCTGAAAACGGCTTTGGCGCTGAAGTGGTTTCTGAATGTGGAGTTGGTGGCATGTGAAACCCGCCTGTGGAGCCTTCGTTTGTGTGGGATGCTCACCAAGCTGCCCTTCAGGACAATGCACTCAAACGGCATTAAACAAAGTGTGTGAACACGTTGTTTGCTTGAGAGCTGCCTGTCAGCCTGATGGTGTGTGAAGTCAGTGAGCCAAATGGAGTTGTTCTCCCACAAGAACCACTCGGCTGATTCTTCTTCAATATGCAATTCAGCAACATGCAGTGTTGCTTGATGGAATTAGCTCTTACAGCAACACCTGCGTCTAGAGCCTTTGTATTTAGGGCTAGCTGAAAACGGCTTTGGCGCTGAAGTGGTTTCTGAATGTGGAGTTGGTGGCATGTGAAACCCGCCTGTGGAGCCTTCGTTTGTGTTGAATGCTCACCAAGCTGCCCTTCAGGACAATGCACTCAAACGGCATTAAGCATAGTGTGTGAACACGTAGTTTGCTTGAGAGCTGCCTGTCAGCCTGATGGTGTGTGAAGTCAGTGAGCCAAATGGAGTTGTTCTCCCACAAGAACCACTCGGCTGATTCTTCTTCAATATGCAATTCAGCAACATGCAGTGTTGCTTGATGGAATTAGCTCTTACAGCCACATCTGCGTCTAGAGCCTTTGTATTTAGGGCTAGCTGAAAACGGCTTTGGAACTGAAGTGGTTTCTGAATGTGGAGTTGGTGGCATGTGAAACCCGCCTGTGGAGCCTTCGTTTGTGTGGGATGCTCACCAAGCTGCCCTTCAGGACAATGCACTCAAACGGCATTAAGCATAGTGTGTGAACACGTAGTTTGCTTGAGAGCTGCGTGTCAGCCTGATGGTGTGTGAAGTCAGTGAGCCAAATGGAGTTGTTCTCCCACAAGAACCACTCGGCTGATTCTTCTTCAATATGCAATTCAGCAACATGCAGTGTTGCTTGATGGAATTAGCCCTTACAGCAACATCTGCGACTAGAGCCTTTGTATTTAGGGCTAGCTGAAAACGGCTTTGGCGCTGAAGTGGTTTCTGAATGTGGAGTTGGTGGCATGTGAAACCCGCCTGTGGAGCCTTCGTTTGTGTGGGATGCTCACCAACCTGCCCTTCAGGACATGCACTCAAATGGCATTAAGCATAGTGTGTGAACACGTAGTTTGCTTGAGAGCTGCGTGTCAGCCTGATGGTGTGTGAAGTCAGTGAGCCAAATGGAGTTGTTTTCCCACAAGAACCACTCAGCTAATTCTTCTTCAATATGCAATTCAGCAACATGCAGTGTTGCTTGATGGAATTAGCTCTTACAGCCACATCTGCGTCTAGAGCCTTTGTATTTAGGGCTAGCTGAAAACGGCTTTGGCGCTGAAGTGGTTTCTGAATGTGGAGTTGGTGGCATGTGAAACCCGCCTGTGGAGCCTTCGTTTGTGTGGGATGCTCACCAAGCTGCCCTTCAGGACAATGCACTCAAACGGCATTAAGCATAGTGTGTGAACACGTAGTTTGCTTGAGAGCTGCCTGTCAGCCTGATGGTGTGTGAAGTCAGTGAGCCAAATGGAGTTGTTCTCCCACAAGAACCACTCGGCTGATTCTTCTTCAATATGCAATTCAGCAACATGCAGTGTTGCTTGATGGAATTAGCTCTTACAGCCACATCTGCGTCTAGAGCCTTTGTATTTAGGGCTAGCTGAAAAGGGCTTTGGAACTGAAGTGGTTTCTAAATGTGGAGTTGGTGGCATGTGAAACCCGCCTGTGGAGCCTTCGTTTGTGTGGGATGCTCACCAAGCTGCCCTTCAGGACAATGCACTCAAACGGCATTAAGCATAGTGTGTGAACACGTAGTTTGCTTGAGAGCTGCGTGTCAGCCTGATGGTGTGTGAAGTCAGTGAGCCAAATGGAGTTGTTCTCCCACAAGAACCACTCGGCTGATTCTTCTTCAATATGCAATTCAGCAACATGCAGTGTTGCTTGATGGAATTAGCCCTTACAGCAACATCTGCGACTAGAGCCTTTGTATTTAGGGCTAGCTGAAAACGGCTTTGGCGCTGAAGTGGTTTCTGAATGTGGAGTTGGTGGCATGTGAAACCCGCCTGTGGAGCCTTCGTTTGTGTGGGATGCGCACCAACCTGCCCTTCAGGACATGCACTCAAATGGCATTAAGCATAGTGTGTGAACACGTAGTTTGCTTGAGAGCTGCCTGTCAGCCTGATGGTGTGTGAAGTCAGTGAGCCAAATGGAGTTGTTCTCCCACAAGAACCACTCAGCTAATTCTTCTTCAATATGCAATTCAGCAACATGCAGTGTTGCTTGATGGAATTAGCTCTTACAGCCACATCTGTGTCTAGAGCCTTTGTATTTAGGGCTAGCTGAAAACGGCTTTGGCGCTGAAGTGGTTTCTGAATGTGGAGTTGGTGGCATGTGAAACCAGCCTGTGGAGCCTTCGTTTGTGTGGGATGCTCACCAAGCTGCCCTTCAGGACAATGCACTCAAACGGCATTAAGCATAGTGTGTGAACACGTAGTTTGCTTGAGAGCTGCCTGTCAGCCTGATGCTGTGTGAAGTCAGTGAGCCAAATGGAGTTGTTCTCCCACAAGAACCACTCGGCTGATTCTTCTTCAATATGCAATTCAGCAACATGCAGTGTTGCTTGATGGAATTAGCTCTTACATCCACATCTGCGTCTAGAGCCTTTGTATTTAGGGCTAGCTGAAAACGGCTTTGGCGCTGAAGTGGTTTCTGAATGTGGAGTTGGTGGCATGTGAAACCCGCCTGTGGAGCCTTCGTTTGTGTGGGATGCTCACCAAGCTGCCCTTCAGGACAATGCACTCAAACGGCATTAGGCATAGTGTGTGAACACGTTGTTTGCTTGAGAGCTGCCTGTCAGCCTGATGGTGTGTGAAGTCAGTGAGCCAAATGGAGTTGTTCTCCCACAAGAACCACTCGGCTGATTCTTCTTCCATATGCAATTCAGCAACATACAGTGTTGCTTGATGGAATTAGCTCTTACAGCCACATCTGCGACTAGAGCCTTTGTATTTAGGGCTAGCTGAAAACGGCTTTGGCGCTGAAGTGGTTTCTGAATGTGGAGTTGGTGGCATGTGAAACCCGCCTGTGGAGCCTTCGTTTGTGTGGGATGCTCACCAAGCTGCCCTTCAGGACAATGCACTCAAACGGCATTAGGCAAAGTGTGTGAACACGTTGTTTGCTTGAGAGCTGCCTGTCAGCCTGATGGTGTGTGAAGTCAGTGAGCCAAATGGAGTTGTTCTCCCACAAGAACCACTCGGCTGATTCTTCTTCAATATGCAATTCAGCAACATGCAGTGTTGCTTGATGGAATTAGCTCTTACAGCCACATCTGCGACTAGAGCCTTTGTATTTAGGGCTAGCTGAAAAGGGCTTTGGCGCTGAAGTGGTTTCTGAATGTGGAGTTGGTGGCATGTGAAACCCGCCTGTGGAGCCTTCGTTTGTGTGGGATGCTCACCAAGCTGCCCTTCAGGACAATGCACTCAAACGGCATTAAACAAAGTGTGTGAACACGTTGTTTACTTGAGAGCTGCCTGTCAGCCTGATGGTGTGTGAAGTCAGTGAGCCAAATGGAGTTGTTCTCCCACAAGAACCACTCGGCTGATTCTTCTTCAATATGCAATTCAGCAACATGCAGTGTTGCTTGATGGAATTAGCTCTTACAGCAACACCTGCGTCTAGAGCCTTTGTATTTAGGGCTAGCTGAAAACGGCTTTGGCGCTGAAGTGGTTTCTGAATGTGGAGTTGGTGGCATGTGAAACCCGCCTGTGGAGCCTTCGTTTGTGTTGAATGCTCACCAAGCTGCCCTTCAGGACAATGCACTCAAACGGCATTAAGCATAGTGTGTGAACACGTAGTTTGCTTGAGAGCTGCCTGTCAGCCTGATGGTGTGTGAAGTCAGTGAGCCAAATGGAGTTGTTCTCCCACAAGAACCACTCGGCTGATTCTTCTTCAATATGCAATTCAGCAACATGCAGTGTTGCTTGATGGAATTAGCTCTTACAGCCACCTCTGCGTCTAGAGCCTTTGTATTTAGGGCTAGCTGAAAACGGCTTTGGAACTGAAGTGGTTTCTGAATGTGGAGTTGGTGGCATGTGAAACCCGCCTGTGGAGCCTTCGTTTGTGTTGAATGCTCACCAAGCTGCCCTTCAGGACAATGCACTCAAACGGCATTAAGCATAGTGTGTGAACACGTAGTTTGCTTGAGAGCTGCGTGTCAGCCTGATGGTGTGTGAAGTCAGTGAGCCAAATGGAGTTGTTCTCCCACAAGAACCACTCGGCTGATTCTTCTTCAATATGCAATTCAGCAACATGCAGTGTTGCTTGATGGAATTAGCCCTTACAGCAACATCTGCGACTAGAGCCTTTGTATTTAGGGCTAGCTGAAAACGGCTTTGGCGCTGAAGTGGTTTCTGAATGTGGAGTTGGTGGCATGTGAAACCCGCCTGTGGAGCCTTCGTTTGTGTGGGATGCTCACCAACCTGCCCTTCAGGACATGCACTCAAATGGCATTAAGCATAGTGTGTGAACACGTAGTTTGCTTGAGAGCTGCGTGTCAGCCTGATGGTGTGTGAAGTCAGTGAGCCAAATGGAGTTGTTTTCCCACAAGAACCACTCAGCTAATTCTTCTTCAATATGCAATTCAGCAACATGCAGTGTTGCTTGATGGAATTAGCTCTTACAGCCACATCTGCGTCTAGAGCCTTTGTATTTAGGGCTAGCTGAAAACGGCTTTGGCGCTGAAGTGGTTTCTGAATGTGGAGTTGGTGGCATGTGAAACCCGCCTGTGGAGCCTTCGTTTGTGTGGGATGCTCACCAAGCTGCCCTTCAGGACAATGCACTCAAACGGCATTAAGCATAGTGTGTGAACACGTAGTTTGCTTGAGAGCTGCCTGTCAGCCTGATGGTGTGTGAAGTCAGTGAGCCAAATAGAATTGTTCTCCCACAAGAACCACTCGGCTGATTCTTCTTCAATATGCAATTCAGCAACATGCAGTGTTGCTTGATGGAATTAGCTCTTACAGCCACATCTGCGTCTAGAGCCTTTGTATTTAGGGCTAGCTGAAAACGGCTTTGGCGCTGAAGTGGTTTCTGAATGTGGAGTTGGTGGCATGTGAAACCCGCCTGTGGAGCCTTCGTTTGTGTGGCATGCTCACCAACCTGCCCTTCAGGACAATGCACTCAAACGGCATTAAGCATAGTGTGTGAACACGTAGTTTGCTTGAGAGCTGCGTGTCAGCCTGATGCTGTGTGAAGTCAGTGAGCCAAATGGAGTTGTTCTCCCACAAGAACCACTCGGCTGATTCTTCTTCAATATGCAATTCAGCAACATGCAGTGTTGCTTGATGGAATTAGCTCTTACAGCAACATCTGCGACTAGAGCCTTTGTATTTAGGGCTAGCTGAAAACGGCTTTGGCGCTGAAGTGGTTTCTGAATGTGGAGTTGGTGGCATGTGAAACCCGCCTGTGGAGCCTTCGTTTGTGTGGGATGCTCACCAACCTGCCCTTCAGGACAATGCACTCAAACGGCATTTAGCATAGTGTGTGAACACGTAGTTTCCTTGAGAGGTGCCTGTAAGCCTGATGGTGTGTGAAGTCAGTGAGCCAAATGGAGTTGTTCTCCCACAAGAACCACTCGGCTGATTCTTCTTCAATATGCAATTCAGCAACATGCAGTGTTGCTTGATGGAATTAGCTCTTACAGCAACACCTGCGTCTAGAGCCTTTGTATTTAGGGCTAGCTGAAAACGGCTTTGGCGCTGAAGTGGTTTCTGAATGTGGAGTTGGTGGCATGTGAAACCCGCCTGTGGAGCCTTCGTTTGTGTTGAATGCTCACCAAGCTGCCCTTCAGGACAATGCACTCAAACGGCATTAAGCATAGTGTGTGAACACGTAGTTTGCTTGAGAGCTGCCTGTCAGCCTGATGGTGTGTGAAGTCAGTGAGCCAAATGGAGTTGTTCTCCCACAAGAACCACTCGGCTGATTCTTCTTCAATATGCAATTCAGCAACATGCAGTGTTGCTTGATGGAATTAGCTCTTACAGCCACATCTGCGTCTAGAGCCTTTGTATTTAGGGCTAGCTGAAAAGGGCTTTGGCGCTGAAGTGGTTTCTGAATGTGGAGTTGGTGGCATGTGAAACCCGCCTGTGGAGCCTTCGTTTGTGTGGGATGCTCACCAAGCTGCCCTTCAGGACAATGCACTCAAACGGCATTAAGCATAGTGTGTGAACACGTAGTTTGCTTGAGAGCTGCGTGTCAGCCTGATGGTGTGTGAAGTCAGTGAGCCAAATGGAGTTGTTCTCCCACAAGAACCACTCAGCTGATTCTTCTTCAATATGCAATTCAGCAACATGCAGTGTTGCTTGATGGAATTAGCCCTTACAGCAACATCTGCGACTAGAGCCTTTGTATTTAGGGCTAGCTGAAAACGGCTTTGGCGCTGAAGTGGTTTCTGAATGTGGAGTTGGTGGCATGTGAAACCCGCCTGTGGAGCCTTCGTTTGTGTGGGATGCGCACCAACCTGCCCTTCAGGACATGCACTCAAATGGCATTAAGCATAGTGTGTGAACACGTAGTTTGCTTGAGAGCTGCGTGTCAGCCTGATTGTGTGTGAAGTCAGTGAGCCAAATGGAGTTGTTCTCCCACAAGAACCACTCAGCTAATTCTTCTTCAATATGCAATTCAGCAACATGCAGTGTTGCTTGATGGAATTAGCTCTTACAGCCACATCTGCGTCTAGAGCCTTTGTATTTAGGGCTAGCTGAAAACGGCTTTGGCGCTGAAGTGGTTTCTGAATGTGGAGTTGGTGGCATGTGAAACCCGCCTGTGGAGCCTTCGTTTGTGTGGGATGCTCACCAAGCTGCCCTTCAGGACAATGCACTCAAACGGCATTAAGCATAGTGTGTGAACACGTAGTTTGCTTGAGAGCTGCGTGTCAGCCTGATGGTGTGTGAAGTCAGTGAGCCAAATGGAGTTGTTCTCCCACAAGAACCACTCAGCTGATTCTTCTTCAATATGCAATTCAGCAACATGCAGTGTTGCTTGATGGAATTAGCTCTTACAGCAACATCTGCGTCTAGAGCCTTTGTATTTAGGGCTAGCTGAAAACGGCTTTGGCGCTGAAGTGGTTTCTGAATGTGGAGTTGGTGGCATGTGAAACCCGCCTGTGGAGCCTTCGTTTGTGTGGCATGCTCACCAACCTGCCCTTCAGGACAATGCACTCAAACGGCATTAAGCATAGTGTGTGAACACGTAGTTTGCTTGAGAGCTGCGTGTCAGCCTGATGCTGTGTGAAGTCAGTGAGCCAAATGGAGTTGTTCTCCCACAAGAACCACTCGGCTGATTCTTCTTCAATATGCAATTCAGCAACATGCAGTGTTGCTTGATGGAATTAGCTCTTACAGCAACATCTGCGACTAGAGCCTTTGTATTTAGGGCTAGCTGAAAACGGCTTTGGCGCTGAAGTGGTTTCTGAATGTGGAGTTGGTGGCATGTGAAACCCGCCTGTGGAGCCTTCGTTTGTGTGGGATGCTCACCAACCTGCCCTTCAGGACAATGCACTCAAACGGCATTTAGCATAGTGTGTGAACACGTAGTTTCCTTGAGAGCTGCCTGTAAGCCTGATGGTGTGTGAAGTCAGTGAGCCAAATGGAGTTGTTCTCCCACAAGAACCACTCAGGTGATTCTTCTTCAATATGCAATTCAGCAACATGCAGTGTTGCTTGATGGAATTAGCTCTTACAGCAACATCTGCGTCTAGAGCCTTTGTATTTAGGGCTAGCTGAAAACGGCTTTGGCGCTGAAGTGGTTTCTGAATGTGGAGTTGGTGGCATGTGAAACCCGCCTGTGGAGCCTTCGTTTGTGTGGGATGCTCACCAAGCTGCCCTTCAGGACAATGCACTCAAACGGCATTAGGCATAGTGTGTGAACACGTTGTTTGCTTGAGAGCTGCCTGTAAGCCTGATGGTGTGTGAAGTCAGTGAGCCAAATGGAGTTGTTCTCCCACAAGAACCACTCGGCTGATTCTTCTTCAATATGCAATTCAGCAACATGCAGTGTTGCTTGATGGAATTAGCTCTTACAGCCAAATCTGCGACTAGAGCCTTTGTATTTAGGGCTAGCTGAAAACGGCTTTGGCGCTGAAGTGGTTTCTGAATGTGGAGTTGGTGGCATGTGAAACCCGCCTGTGGAGCCTTCGTTTGTGTGGGATGCTCACCAAGCTGCCCTTCAGGACAATGCACTCAAACGGCATTAAACATAGTGTGTGAACACGTTGTTTGCTTGAGAGCTGCCTGTCAGCCTGATGGTGTGTGAAGTCAGTGAGCCAAATGGAGTTGTTCTCCCACAAGAACCACTCGGCTGATTCTTCTTCAATATGCAATTCAGCAACATGCAGTGTTGCTTGATGGAATTAGCTCTTACAGCAACACCTGCGTCTAGAGCCTTTGTATTTAGGGCTAGCTGAAAACGGCTTTGGCGCTGAAGTGGTTTCTGAATGTGGAGTTGGTGGCATGTGAAACCCGCCTGTGGAGCCTTCGTTTGTGTTGAATGCTCACCAAGCTGCCCTTCAGGACAATGCACTCAAACGGCATTAAGCATAGTGTGTGAACACGTAGTTTGCTTGAGAGCTGCCTGTCAGCCTGATGGTGTGTGAAGTCAGTGAGCCAAATGGAGTTGTTCTCCCACAAGAACCACTCGGCTGATTCTTCTTCAATATGCAATTCAGCAACATGCAGTGTTGCTTGATGGAATTAGCTCTTACAGCCACATCTGCGTCTAGAGCCTTTGTATTTAGGGCTAGCTGAAAAGGGCTTTGGCGCTGAAGTGGTTTCTGAATGTGGAGTTGGTGGCATGTGAAACCCGCCTGTGGAGCCTTCGTTTGTGTGGGATGCTCACCAACCTGCCCTTCAGGACAATGCACTCAAACGGCATTAAGCATAGTGTGTGAACACGTAGTTTGCTTGAGAGCTGCCTCTCAGCCTGATGGTGTGTGAAGTCAGTGAGCCAAATGGAGTTGTTCTCCCACAAGAACCACTCGGCTGATTCTTCTTCAATATGCAATTCAGCAACATGCAGTGTTACTTGATGGAATTAGCTCTTACAGCCACATCTGCGTCTAGAGCCTTTGTATTTAGGGCTAGCTGAAAAGGGCTTTGGCGCTGAAGTGGTTTCTGAATGTGGAGTTGGTGGCATGTGAAACCCGCCTGTGGAGCCTTCGTTTGTGTGGGATGCTCACCAAGCTGCCCTTCAGGACAATGCACTCAAACGGCATTAAGCATAGTGTGTGAACACGTAGTTTGCTTGAGAGCTGCGTGTCAGCCTGATGGTGTGTGAAGTCAGTGAGCCAAATGGAGTTGTTCTCCCACAAGAACCACTCAGCTGATTCTTCTTCAATATGCAATTCAGCAACATGCAGTGTTGCTTGATGGAATTAGCCCTTACAGCAACATCTGCGACTAGAGCCTTTGTATTTAGGGCTAGCTGAAAACGGCTTTGGCCCTGAAGTGGTTTCTGAATGTGGAGTTGGTGGCATGTGAAACCCGCCTGTGGAGCCTTCGTTTGTGTGGGATGCGCACAAACCTGCCCTTCAGGACATGCACTCAAATGGCATTAAGCATAGTGTGTGAACACGTAGTTTGCTTGAGAGCTGCCTGTCAGCCTGATGCTGTGTGAAGTCAGTGAGCCAAAGGGAGTTGTTCTCCCACAAGAACCACTCGGCTGATTCTTCTTCAATATGCAATTCAGCAACATGCAGTGTTGCTTGATGGAATTAGCTCTTACAGCCACATCTGCGTCTAGAGCCTTTGTATTTAGGGCTAGCTGAAAAGGGCTTTGGCGCTGAAGTGGTTTCTGAATGTGGAGTTGGTGGCATGTGAAACCCGCCTGTGGAGCCTTCGTTTGTGTGGGATGCTCACCAAGCTGCCCTTCAGGACAATGCACTCAAACGGCATTAAGCATAGTGTGTGAACCCGTAGTTTGCTTGAGAGCTGCCTGTCAGCCTGATGGTGTGTGAAGTCAGTGAGCCAAATGGAGTTGTTCTCCCACAAGAACCACTCAGCTGATTCTTCTTCAATATGCAATTCAGCAACATGCAGTGTTGCTTGATGGAATTAGCTCTTACAGCAACATCTGCGTCTAGAGCCTTTGTATTTAGGGCTAGCTGAAAAGGGCTTTGGCGCTGAAGTGGTTTCTGAATGTGGAGTTGGTGGCATGTGAAACCCGCCTGTGGAGCCTTCGTTTGTGTGGGATGCTCACCAAGCTGCTCTTCAGGACAATGCACTCAAACGGCATTAAGCATAGTGTGTGAACACGTACTTTGCTTGAGAGCTGCGTGTCAGCCTGATGCTGTGTGAAGTCAGTGAGCCAAATGGAGTTATTCTCCCACAAGAACCACTCGGCTGATTCTTCTTCAATATGCAATTCAGCAACATGCAGTGTTGCTTGATGGAATTAGCTCTTACAGCAACATCTGCGACTAGAGCCTTTGTATTTAGGGCTAGCTGAAAACGGCTTTGGCGCTGAAGTGGTTTCTGAATGTGGAGTTGGTGGCATGTGAAACCCGCCTGTGGAGCCTTCGTTTGTGTGGGATGCTCACTAACCTGCCCTTCAGGACAATGCACTCAAACGGCATTAGGCATAGTGATTGAACACGTAGTTTCCTTGAGAGCTGCCTGTAAGCCTGATGGTGTGTGAAGTCAGTGAGCCAAATGGAGTTGTTCTCCCACAAGAACCACTCGGCTGATTCTTCTTCAATATGCAATTCAGCAACATGCAGTGTTGCTTGATGGAATTAGCTCTTACAGCAACACCTGCGTCTAGAGCCTTTGTATTTAGGGCTAGCTGAAAAGGGCTTTGGCGCTGAAGTGGTTTCTGAATGTGGAGTTGGTGGCATGTGAAACCCGCCTGTGGAGCCTTCGTTTGTGTGGGATGCTCACCAACCTGCCCTTCAGGACAATGCACTCAAACGGCATTAAGCATAGTGTGTGAACACGTAGTTTGCTTGAGAGCTGCCTCTCAGCCTGATGGTGTGTGAAGTCAGTGAGCCAAATGGAGTTGTTCTCCCACAAGAACCACTCGGCTGATTCTCCTTCAATATGCAATTCAGCAACATGCAGTGTTGCTTGATGGAATTAGCTCTTACAGCCACATCTGCGTCTAGAGCCTTTGTATTTAGGGCTAGCTGAAAACGGCTTTGGCGCTGAAGTGGTTTCTGAATGTGGAGTTGGTGGCATGTGAAACCCGCCTGTGGAGCCTTCGTTTGTGTGGGATGCTCACCAAGCTGCCCTTCAGGACAATGCACTCAAACGGCATTAAACATAGTGTGTGAACACGTTGTTTGCTTGAGAGCTGCCTGTCAGTCTGATGGTGTATGAAGTCAGTGAGCCAAATGGAGTTGTTCTCCCACAAGAACCACTCAGCTGATTCTTCTTCAATATGCAATTCAGCGACATGCAGTGTTGCTTGATGGAATTAGCTCTTACAGCAACACCTGCGTCTAGAGCCTTTGTATTTAGGGCTAGCTGAAAAGGGCTTTGGCGCTGAAGTGGTTTCTGAATGTGGAGTTGGTGGCATGTGAAACCCGCCTGTGGAGCCTTCGTTTGTGTTGAATGCTCACCAAGCTGCCCTTCAGGACAATGCACTCAAACGGCATTAAGCATAGTGTGTGAACACGTAGTTTGCTTGAGAGCTGCCTGTCAGCCTGATGCTGTGTGAAGTCAGTGAGCCAAATGGAGTTATTCTCCCACAAGAACCACTCGGCTGATTCTTCTTCAATATGCAATTCAGCAACATGCAGTGTTGCTTGATGGAATTAGCTCTTACAGCAACATCTGCGACTAGAGCCTTTGTATTTAGGGCTAGCTGAAAACGGCTTTGGCGCTGAAGTGGTTTCTGAATGTGGAGTTGGTGGCATGTGAAACCCGCCTGTGGAGCCTTCGTTTGTGTGGGATGCTCACCAACCTGCCCTTCAGGACAATGCACTCAAACGGCATTTAGCATAGTGTGTGAACACGTAGTTTCCTTGAGAGCTGCCTGTAAGCCTGATGGTGTGTGAAGTCAGTGAGCCAAATGGAGTTGTTCTCCCACAAGAACCACTCGGCTGATTCTCCTTCAATATGCAATTCAGCAACATGCACTGTTGCTTGATGGAATTAGCTGTAACAGCAACATCTGCGTCTAGAGCCTTTGTATTTAGGGCTAGCTGAAAACGGCTTTGGCGCTGAAGTGGTTTCTGAATGTGGAGTTGGTGGCATGTGAAACCCGCCTGTGGATCCTTCGTTTGTGTGGGATGCTCACCAACCTGCCCTTCAGGACAATGCACTCAAACGGCATTAGGCATAGTGTGTGAACACGTTTTTTGCTTGAGAGCTGCCTGTAAGCCTGATGGTGTGTGAAGTCAGTGAGCCAAATGGAGTTGTTCTCCCACAAGAACCACTCGGCTGATTCTTCTTCAATATGCAATTCAGCAACATGCAGTGTTGCTTGATGGAATTAGCTCTTACAGCCACATCTGCGACTAGAGCCTTTGTATTTAGGGCTAGCTGAAAACGGCTTTGGCGCTGAAGTGGTTTCTGAATGTGGAGTTGGTGGCATGTGAAACCCGCCTGTGGAGCCTTCGTTTGTGTGGGATGCTCACCAAGCTGCCCTTCAGGACAATGCACTCAAACGGCATTAAACATAGTGTGTGAACACGTTGTTTGCTTGAGAGCTGCCTGTCAGCCTGATGGTGTGTGAAGTCAGTGAGCCAAATGGAGTTGTTCTCCCACAAGAACCACTCGGCTGATTCTTCTTCAATATGCAATTCAGCAACATGCAGTGTTGCTTGATGGAATTAGCTCTTACAGCAACACCTGCGTCTAGAGCCTTTGTATTTAGGGCTAGCTGAAAAGGGCTTTGGCGCTGAAGTGGTTTCTGAATGTGGAGTTGGTGGCATGTGAAACCCGCCTGTGGAGCCTTCGTTTGTGTGGGATGCTCACCAAGCTGCCCTTCAGGACAATGCACTCAAACGGCATTAAGCATAGTGTGTGAACACGTAGTTTGCTTGAGAGCTGCCTCTCAGCCTGATGGTGTGTGAAGTCAGTGAGCCAAATGGAGTTGTTCTCCCACAAGAACCACTCGGCTGATTCTCCTTCAATATGCAATTCAGCAACATGCAGTGTTGCTTGATGGAATTAGCTCTTACAGCCACATCTGCGTCTAGAGCCTTTGTATTTAGGGCTAGCTGAAAACGGCTTTGGCGCTGAAGTGGTTTCTGAATGTGGAGTTGGTGGCATGTGAAACCCGCCTGTGGAGCCTTCGTTTGTGTGGGATGCTCACCAAGCTGCCCTTCAGGACAATGCACTCAAACGGCATTAAACATAGTGTGTGAACACGTTGTTTGCTTGAGAGCTGCCTGTCAGTCTGATGGTGTATGAAGTCAGTGAGCCAAATGGAGTTGTTCTCCCACAAGAACCACTCAGCTGATTCTTCTTCAATATGCAATTCAGCGACATGCAGTGTTGCTTGATGGAATTAGCTCTTACAGCAACACCTGCGTCTAGAGCCTTTGTATTTAGGGCTAGCTGAAAAGGGCTTTGGCGCTGAAGTGGTTTCTGAATGTGGAGTTGGTGGCATGTGAAACCCGCCTGTGGAGCCTTCGTTTGTGTTGAATGCTCACCAAGCTGCCCTTCAGGACAATGCACTCAAACGGCATTAAGCATAGTGTGTGAACACGTAGTTTGCTTGAGAGCTGCCTGTCAGCCTGATGCTGTGTGAAGTCAGTGAGCCAAATGGAGTTATTCTCCCACAAGAACCACTCGGCTGATTCTTCTTCAATATGCAATTCAGCAACATGCAGTGTTGCTTGATGGAATTAGCTCTTACAGCAACATCTGCGACTAGAGCCTTTGTATTTAGGGCTAGCTGAAAACGGCTTTGGCGCTGAAGTGGTTTCTGAATGTGGAGTTGGTGGCATGTGAAACCCGCCTGTGGAGCCTTCGTTTGTGTGGGATGCTCACCAACCTGCCCTTCAGGACAATGCACTCAAACGGCATTTAGCATAGTGTGTGAACACGTAGTTTGCTTGAGAGCTGCCTGTCAGCCTGATGGTGTGTGAAGTCAGTGAGCCAAATGGAGTTGTTCTCCCACAAGAACCACTCGGCTGATTCTTCTTCAATATGCAATTCAGCAACATGCAGTGTTGCTTGATGGAATTAGCTCTTACAGCCACATCTGCGTCTAGAGCCTTTGTATTTAGGGCTAGCTGAAAAGGGCTTTGGCGCTGAAGTGGTTTCTGAATGTGGAGTTGGTGGCATGTGAAACCCGCCTGTGGAGCCTTCGTTTGTGTGGGATGCTCACCAACCTGCCCTTCAGGACAATGCACTCAAACGGCATTAAGCATAGTGTGTGAACACGTAGTTTGCTTGAGAGCTGCCTGTCAGCCTGATGGTGTGTGAAGTCAGTGAGCCAAATGGAGTTGTTCTCCCACAAGAACCACTCGGCTGATTCTTCTTCAATATGCAATTCAGCAACATGCAGTGTTGCTTGATGGAATTAGCTGTAACAGCCACATCTGCGTCTAGAGCCTTTGTATTTAGGGCTAGCTGAAAAGGGCTTTGGAACTGAAGTGGTTTCTGAATGTGGAGTTGGTGGCATGTGAAACCCGCCTGTGGAGCCTTCGTTTGTGTGGGATGCTCACCAAGCTGCCCTTCAGGACAATGCACTCAAACGGCATTAAGCATAGTGTGTGAACACGTAGTTTGCTTGAGAGCTGAGTGTCAGCCTGATGGTGTGTGAAGTCAGTGAGCCAAACGGAGTTGTTCTCCCACAAGAACCACTCAGCTAATTCTTCTTCAATATGCAATTCAGCAACATGCAGTGTTGCTTGATGGAATTAGCTCTTACAGCCACATGTGCGTCTAGAGCCTTTGTATTTAGGGCTAGCTGAAAACGGCTTTGGCGCTGAAGTGGTTTCTGAATGTGGAGTTGGTGGCATGTGAAACCAGCCTGTGGAGCCTTCGTTTGTGTGGGATGCTCACCAAGCTGCCCTTCAGGACAATGCACTCAAACGGCATTAAGC
This sequence comes from Ochotona princeps, assembly GCF_030435755.1. Taxonomy (NCBI): domain Eukaryota; kingdom Metazoa; phylum Chordata; class Mammalia; order Lagomorpha; family Ochotonidae; genus Ochotona; species Ochotona princeps. Next base: position 32,795,796 of record NC_080847.1, read on the forward strand.
ATAGTGTGTGAACACGTAGTTTGCTTCAGAGCTGCCTGTCAGCCTGATGCTGTGTGAAGTCAGTGAGCCAAATGGAGTTGTTCTCCCATAAGAACCACTCGGTTGATTCTTCTTCAATATGCAATTCAGCAACATGCAGTGTTGCTTGATGGAATTAGCTCTTACAGCCACATCTGCGTCTAGAGCCTTTGTATTTAGGGCTAGCTGAAAAGGGCTTTGGCGCTGAAGTGGTTTCTGAATGTGGAGTTGGTGGCATGTGAAACCCGCCTGTGGAGCCTTCGTTTGTGTGGGATGCTCACCAAGCTGCCCTTCAGGACAATGCACTCAAACGGCATTAAACATAGTGTGTGAACACGTAGTTTGCTTGAGAGCTGCCTGTCAGCCTGATGGTGTGTGAAGTCAGTGAGCCAAATGGAGTTGTTCTCCCACAAGAACCACTCGGCTGATTCTTCTTCAATATGCAATTCAGCAACATGCAGTGTTGCTTGATGGAATTAGCTCTTACAGCCACATCTGCATCTAGAGCCTTTGTATTTAGGGCTAGCTGAAAAGGGCTTTGGCGCTGAAGTGGTTTCTGAATGTGGAGTTGGTGGCATGTGAAACCCGCCTGTGGAGCCTTCGTTTGTGTGGGATGCTCACCAAGCTGCCCTTCAGGACAATGCACTCAAACGGCATTAAGCATAGTGTGTGAACACGTAGTTTGCTTGAGAGCTGCGTGTCAGCCTGATGCTGTGTGAATTCAGTGAGCCAAATGGAGTTGTTCTCCCACAAGAACCACTCGGCTGATTCTTCTTCAATATGCAATTCAGCAACATGCAGTGTTGCTTGATGGAATTAGCTCTTACAGCCACATCTGCGTCTAGAGCCTTTGTATTTAGGGCTAGCTGAAAACGGCTTTGGCGCTGAAGTGGTTTCTGAATGTGGAGTTGGTGGCATGTGAAACCCGCCTGTGGAGCCTTCGTTTGTGTGGGATGCTCACCAAGCTGCCCTTCAGGACAATGCACTCAAACGGCATTAAGCATAGTGTGTGAACACGTAGTTTGCTTGAGAGCTGCCTGTCAGCCTGATGGTGTGTGAAGTCAGTGAGCCAAATGGAGTTGTTCTCCCACAAGAACCACTCGGCTGATTCTTCTTCAATATGCAATTCAGCAACATGCAATGTTGCTTGATGGAATTAGCTCTTACAGCCACATCTGCGTCTAGAGCCTTTGTATTTAGGGCTAGCTGAAAAGGGCTTTGGCGCTGAAGTGGTTTCTGAATGTGGAGTTGGTGGCATGTGAAACCCGCCTGTGGAGCCTTCTTTTGTGTGGGATGCTCACCAACCTGCCCTTCAGGACAATGCACTCAAACGGCATTAAGCATAGTGTGTGAACACGTAGTTTGCTTGAGAGCTGCGTGTCAGCCTGATGGTGTGTGAAGTCAGTGAGCCAAATGGAGTTGTTCTCCCACAAGAACCACTCGGCTGATTCTTCTTCAATATGCAATTCAGCAACATGCAGTGTTGCTTGATGGAATTAGCTCTAACAGCAACATCTGCGTCTAGAGCCTTTGTATTTAGGGCTAGCTGAAAAGGGCTTTGGCGCTGAAGTGGTTTCTGAATGTGGAGTTGGTGGCATGTGAAACCCGCCTGTGGAGCCTTCGTTTGTGTGGGATGCTCACCAAGCTGCCCTTCAGGACAATGCACTCAAACGGCATTAAGCATAGTGTGTGAACACGTAGTTTGCTTGAGAGCTGCGTGTCAGCCTGATGCTGTGTGAAGTCAGTGAGCCAAATGGAGTTGTTCTCCCACAAGAACCACTCGGCTGATTCTTCTTCAATATGCAATTCAGCAACATGCAGTGTTGCTTGATGGAATTAGCTCTTACAGCCACATCTGCGACTAGAGCCTTTGTATTTAGGGCTAGCTGAAAAGGGCTTTGGCGCTGAAGTGGTTTCTGAATGTGGAGTTGGTGGCATGTGAAACCCGCCTGTGGAGTCTTCGTTTGTGTGGGATGCTCACCAATCTGCCCTTCAGGACAATGCACTCAAATGGCATTAAGCATAGTGTGTGAACACGTAGTTTGCTTGAGAGCTGCGTGTCAGCCTGATGCTGTGTGAAGTCAGTGAGCCAAATGGAGTTGTTCTCCCACAAGAACCACTCGGCTGATTCTTCTTCAATAAGCAATTCAGCAACATGCAGTGTTGCTTGATGGAATTAGCTCTTACAGCCACATCTGCATCTAGAGCCTTTGTATTTAGGGCTAGCTGAAAACGGCTTTGGCGCTGAAGTGGTTTCTGAATGTGGAGTTGGTGGCATGTGAAACCCGCCTGTGGAGCCTTCGTTTGTGTGGGATGCTCACCAAGCTGCCCTTCAGGACAATGCACTCAAACGGCATTAGGCATAGTGATTGAACACGTAGTTTGCTTGAGAGCTGCGTGTCAGGCTGATGCTGTGTGAAGTCAGTGAGCCAAATGGAGTTGTTCTCCCACAAGAACCACTCGGCTGATTCTTCTTCAATATGCCATTCAGCAACATGCAGTGTTGCTTGATGGAATTAGCTCTTACAGCCACATCTGCATCTAGAGCCTTTGTATTTAGGGCTAGCTGAAAACGGCTTTGGCGCTGAAGTGGTTTCTGAATGTGGAGTTGGTGGCATGTGAAACCCGCCTGTGGAGCCTTCGTTTGTGTGGGATGCTCACCAACCTGCCCTTCAGGACAATGCACTCAAACGGCATTAAGCATAGTGTGTGAACACGTAGTTTGCTTGAGAGCTGCCTGTCAGCCTGATGGTGTGTGAAGTCAGTGAGCCAAATGGAGTTGTTCTCCCACAAGAACCACTCGGCTGATTCTTCTTCAATATGCAATGCAGCAACATGCAGTGTTGCTTGATGGAATTAGCTCTTACAGCAACATCTGCGTCTAGAGCCTTTGTATTTAGGGCTAGCTGAAAAGGGCTTTGGCGCTGAAGTGGTTTCTGAATGTGGAGTTGGTGGCATGTGAAACCCGCCTGTGGAGCCTTCTTTTGTGTGGGATGCTCACCAAGCTGCCCTTCAGGACAATGCACTCAAACGGCATTTAGCATAGTGTGTGAACACGTTGTTTGCTTGAGAGCTGCGTGTCAGCCTGATGGTGTGTGAAGTCAGTGAGCCAAATGGAGTTGTTCTCCCACAAGAACCACTCGGCTGATTCTTCTTCAATATGCAATTCAGCAACATGCAGTGTTGCTTGATGGAATTAGCTCTTACAGCAACATCTGGATCAAGAGCCTTTGTATTTAGGGCTAGCTGAAAAGGGCTTTGGCGCTGAAGTGGTTTCTGAATGTGGAGTTGGTGGCATGTGAAACCCGCCTGTGGAGCCTTCGTTTGTGTGGGATGCTCACCAAGCTGCCCTTCAGGACAATGCACTCAAACGGCATTAAGCATAGTGTGTGAACACGTAGTTTGCTTGAGAGCTGCCTGTCAGCCTGATGGTGTGTGAAGTCAGTGAGCCAAATGGAGTTGTTCTCCCACAAGAACCACTCGGCTGATTCTTCTTCAATATGCAATTCAGCAACATGCAGTGTTGCTTGATGGAATTAGCTCTTACAGCCACATCTGCGTCTAGAGCCTTTGTATTTAGGGCTAGCTGAAAACGACGTTGGCGCTGAAGTGGTTTCTGAATGTGGAGTTGGTGGCATGTGAAACCCGCCTGTGGAGCCTTCGTTTGTGTGGGATGCTCACCAACCTGCCCTTCAGGACAATGCACTCAAACGGCATTAGGCATAGTGTGTGAACACGTAGTTTGCTTGAGAGCTGCCTGTTTGCCTGATGGTGTGAAGTCAGTGAGCCAAATGGAGTTGTTCTCCCACAAGAACCACTCGGCTGATTCTTCTTCAATATGCAATTCAGCAACATGCAGTGTTGCTTGATGGAATTAGCTCTTACAGCCACATCTGCGTCTAGAGCCTTTGTTTTTAGGCCTAGCTGAAAAGGGCTTTGGCGCTGAAGTGGTTTCTGAATGTGGAGTTGGTGGCATGTGAAACCCGCCTGTGGAGCCTTCGTTTGTGTGGGATGCTCACCAAGCTGCCCTTCAGGACAATGCACTCAAACGGCATTTAGCATAGTGTGTGAACACGTAGTTTGCTTGAGAGCTGCCTGTCAGCCTGCTGGTGTGTGAAGTCAGTGAGCCAAATGGAGTTGTTCTCCCACAAGAACCACTCGGCTGATTCTTCTTCAATATGCAATTCAGCAACATGCAGTGTTGCTTGATGGAATTAGCTCTTACAGCAACATCTGCGTCTAGAGTCTTTGTATTTAGGGTTAGCTGAAAAGGGCTTTGGCGCTGAAGTGGTTTCTAAATGTGGAGTTGGTGGCATGTGAAACCCGCCTGTGGAGCCTTCGTTTGTGTGGGATGCTCACCAACCTGCCCTTCAGGACAATGCACTCAAACGACATTAAGCATAGTGTGTGAACACGTAGTTTGCTTGAGAGCTGCCTGTCAGCCTGATGGTGTGTGAAGTCAGTGAGCCAAATGGAGTTGTTCTCCCACAAGAACCAATCGGCTGATTCTTCTTCAATATGCAATTCAGCAACATGCAGTGTTGCTTGATGGAATTAGCTCTTACAGCAACATCTGCATCTAGAGCCTTTGTATTTAGGGCTAGCTGAAAAGGGCTTTGGCGCTGAAGTGGTTTCTGAATGTGGAGTTGGTGGCATGTGAAACCCGCCTGTGGAGCCTTCTTTTGTGTCGGATGCTCACCAAGCCGCCCTTCAGGACAATGCACTCAAACGGCATTAAGCATAGTGTGTGAACACGTAGTTTGCTTGAGAGCTGCCTGTCAGCCTGATGGTGTGTGAAGTCAGTGAGCCAAATGGAGTTGTTCTCCCACAAGAACCACTCGGCTGATTCTTCTTCAAAATGCAATTCAGCAACATGCAGTGTTGCTTGATGGAATTAGCTCTTACAGCCACATCTGCGACTAGAGCCTTTGTATTTAGGGCTAGCTGAAAAGGGCTTTGGCGCTGAAGTGGTTTCTGAATGTGGAGTTGGTGGCATGTGAAACCCGCCTGTGGAGCCTTCGTTTGTGTGGGATGCTCACCAACCTGAACTTCAGGACAATGCACTCAAACGGCATTAAGCATAGTGTGTGAACACGTAGTTTGCTTGAGAGCTGCCTGTCAGCCTGATGGTGTGTGAAGTCAGTGAGCCAAATGGAGTTGTTCTCCCACAAGAACCACTCGGCTGATTCTTCTTCAATATGCAATTCAGCAACATGCAGTGTTGCTTGATGGAATTAGCTCTTACAGCCACATCTGTGTCTAGAGCCTTTGTATTTAGGGCTAGCTGAAAACGGCTTTGGCGCTGAAGTGGTTTCTGAATGTGGAATTGGTGGCATGTGAAACCCGCCTGTGGAGCCTTCGTTTGTGTGGGATGCTCACCAAGCTGCCCTTCAGGACAATGCACTCAAACGGCATTAAGCATAGTGTTTGAACACGTAGTTTGCTTGAGAGCTGCCTGTCAGCCTGATGGTGTGTGAAGGCAGTGAGCCAAATGGAGATGTTCTCCCACAAGAACCACTCGGCTGATTCTTCTTCAATATGCAATTCAGCAACATGCAGTGTTGCTTGATGGAATTAGCTCTTACAGCAACATCTGGATCTAGAGCCTTTGTATTTAGGGCTAGCTGAAAACGGCTTTGGCGCTGAAGTGGTTTCTGAATGTGGAGTTGGTGACATGTGAAACCCGCCTGTGGAGCCTTCGTTTGTGTGGGATGCTCACCAAGCTGCCCTTCAGGACAATGCACTCAAATGGCATTAAGCATAGTGTGTGAACACGTAGTTTGCTTGAGAGCTGCGTGTCAGCCTGATGCTGTGTGAAGTCAGTGAGCCAAATGGAGTTGTTCTCCCACAAGAACCACTCGGCTGATGCTTCTTCAATATGCAATTCAGCAACATGCAGTGTTGCTTGATGGAATTAGCTCTTACAGCAACATCTGTGACTAGAGCCTTTGTATTTAGGGCTAGCTGAAAAGGGCTTTGGCGCTGAAGTGGTTTCTGAATGTGGAGTTGGTGGCATGTGAAACCCGCCTGTGGAGCCTTCGTTTGTGTGGGATGCTCACCAAGCTGCCCTTCAGGACAATGCACTCAAACGGCATTAAGCATAGTGTGTGAACACGTATTTTGCTTGAGAGCTGCCTGTCAGCCTGATGGTGTGTGAAGTCAGTGAGCCAAATGGAGTTGTTCTCCCACAAGAACCACTCGGCTGATTCTTCTTCAATATGCAATTCAGCAACATGCAGTGTTGCTTGATGGAATTAGCTCTTACAGCAACACCTGCGTCTAGAGCCTTTGTATTTAGGGCTAGCTGAAAAGGGCTTTGGCGCTGAAGTGGTTTCTGAATGTGGAGTTGGTGGCATGTGAAACCTGCCTGTGGAGCCTTCGTTTGTGTGGGATGCTCACCAACCTGCCCTTCAGGACAATGCATTCAAACGGCATTAAGCATAGTGTGTGAACACGTATTTGCTTGAGAGCTGCCTTTCAGCCTGATGGTGTGTGAAGTCAGTGAGCCAAATGGAGTTGTTCTCCCACAAGAACCACTCGGCTGATCCTTCTTCAATATGCAATTCAGCAACATGCAGTGCTGCTTGATGGAATTAGCTCTTACAGCAACATCTGCGTCTAGAGCCTTTGTATTTAGGGCTAGCTGAAAAGGGCTTTGGCGCTGAAGTGGTTTCTGAATGTTGAGTTGGTGGCCTGTATAACCCGCCTCTGGATCCTTCGTTTGTGTGGATGCTGCCCTTCAGGACAATGCACTCAAACGGCATTAAGCATAGTGTCTGAACACGTAGTTTGCTTGAGAGCTGCCTGTCAGCCTGATGGTGTGTGAAGTCAAAGAGCCAAATGGAGTTGTTCTCCCACAAGAACCACTCGGCTGATGCTTCCTCAATATGCAATTCAGCAACATGCAGTGTTGCTTGATGGAATTAGCTCTTACAGCAACATCTGCGTCTAGAGCCTTTGTATTTAGGGCTAGCTGAAAACGGCTTTGGCGCTGAAGTGGTTTCTGAATGTTGAGTTGGTGGCATGTGAAACCCGCCTGTGGAGCCTTCGTTTGTGTGGGATGCTCACCAACCTGCCCTTCAGGACAATGCACTCAAACGGCATTAGGCTTAGTGTGTGAACACGTAGTTTGCTTGAGAGCTGCCTGTCAGCCTGATGGTGTGTGAAGTCAGTGAGCCAAATGGAGTTGTTCTCCCACAAGAACCACTCGGCTGATTCTTCTTCAATATGGAATTCAGCAACATGCAGTGTTGCTTGATGGAATTAGCTCTTACAGCAACATATGGGTCTAGAGCCTTTGTATTTAGGGCTAGCTGAAAAGGGCTTTGGCGCTGAAGTGGTTTCTGAATGTGGAGTTGGTGGCATGTGAAACCCGCCTGTGGAGCCTTCGTTTGTGTGGGATGCTCACCAAGCTGCCCTTCAGGACAATGAACTCAAACGGCATTTAGCATAGTGTGTGAACACGTAGTTTGCTTGAGAGCTGCCTGTCAGCCTGATGGTGTGTGAAGTCAGTGAGCCAAATGGAGTTGTTCTCCCACAAGAACCACTCGGCTGATTCTTCTTCAATATGCAATTCAGCAACATGCAGTGTTGCTTGATGGAATTAGCTCTTACAGCAACATCTGGATCTAGAGCCTTTGTATTTAGGGCTAGCTGAAAACGGCTTTGGCGCTGAAGTGGTTTCTGAATGTGGAGTTGGTGGCATGTGAAACCCGCCTGTGGAGTCTTCATTTGTGTGGGATGCTCACCAACCTGCCCTTCAGGACAATGCACTCAAACGGCATTAAGCATAGTGTGTGAACACGTAGTTTGCTTGAGAGCTGCCTGTCAGCCTGATGCTGTGTGAAGTCAGTGAGCCAAATGGAGTTGTTCTCCCACAAGAACCACTCGGCTGATCCTTCTTCAATATGCAATTCAGCAACATGCAGTGTTGCTTGATGCAATTAGCTCTTACAGCAACATCTGCATCTAGAGCCTTTGTATTTAGGGCTAGCTGAAAACGGCTTTGGCGCTGAAGTGGTTTCTGAATGTTGAGTTGGTGGCATGTGAAAACCGCCTGTGGATCCTTCGTTTGTGTGGATGCTGCCCTTCAGGACAATGCACTCAAACGGCATTAAGCATAGTGTGTGAACACGTAGTTTGCTTGAGAGCTGCCTGTCAGCCTGATGCTGTGTGAAGTCAATGAGCCAAATGGAGTTGTTCTCCCACAAGAACCACTCGGCTGATGCTTCCTCAATATGCAATTCAGCAACATGCAGTGTTGCTTGATGGAATGAGCTCTTACAGCAACATCTGCGTCTAGAGCCTTTGTATTTAGGGCTAGCTGAAAAGGGCTTTGGCGCTGAAGTGGTTTCTGAATGTGGAGTTGGTGGCATGTGAAACCCGCCTGTGGAGCCTTCGTTTGTGTGGGATGCTCACCAAGCTGCCCTTCAGGACAATGCACTCAAACGGCATTAGGCATAGTGTGTGAACACGTAGTTTGCTTGAGAGCTGCCTGTCAGCCTGATGGTGTGTGAAGTCAGTGAGCCAAATGCAGTTGTTCTCCCACAAGAACCGCTCGGCTGATTCTTCTTCAATATGGAATTCAGCAACATGCAGTGTTGCTTGATGGAATTAGCTCTTACAGCAACATATGGGTCTAGAGCCTTTGTATTTAGGGCTAGCTGAAAAGGGCTTTGGCGCTGAAGTGGTTTCTGAATGTGGAGTTGGTGGCATGTGAAACCCGCCTGTGGAGCCTTCGTTTGTGTGGGATGCTCACCAAGCTGCCCTTCAGGACAATGAACTCAAACGGCATTAGACATAGTGTGTGAACACGTAGTTTGCTTGAGAGCTGCGTGTCAGCCTGATGGTGTGTGAAGTCAGTGAGCCAAATGGAGTTGTTCTCCCACAAGAACCACTCGGCTGATTCTTCTTCAATATGCAATTCAGCAACATGCAGTGTTGCTTGATGGAATTAGCTCTTACAGCAACATCTGGATCTAGAGCCTTTGTATTTAGGGCTAGCTGAAAAGGGGTTTGGCGCTGAAGTGGTTTCTGAATGTGGAGTTGGTGGCATGTGAAACCCGCCTGTGTAGTCTTCATTTGTGTGGGATGCTCACCAACCTGCCCTTCAGGACAATGCACTCAAACGGCATTAAGCATAGTGTGTGAACACGTAGTTTGCTTGAGAGCTGCCTGTCAGCCTGCTGTGTGTGAAGTCAGTGAGCCAAATGGAGTTGTTCTCCCACAAGAACCACTCGGCTGATCCTTCTTCAATATGCAATTCAGCAACATGCAGTGTTGCTTGATGCAATTAGCTCTTACAGCAACATCTGCATCTAGAGCCTTTGTATTTAGGGCTAGCTGAAAACGGCTTTGGCGCTGAAGTGGTTTCTGAATGTTGAGTTGGTGGCATGTGAAAACCGCCTGTGGATCCTTCGTTTGTGTGGATGCTGCCCTTCAGGACAATGCACTCAAACGGCATTAAGCATAGTGTGTGAACACGTAGTTTGCTTGAGAGCTGCCTGTCAGGCTGATGGTGTGTGAAGTCAATGAGCCAAATGGAGTTGTTCTCCCACAAGAACCACTCGGCTGATGCTTCCTCAATATGCAATTCAGCAACATGCAGTGTTGCTTGATGGAATGAGCTCTTACAGTAACATCTGCGTCTAGAGCCTTTGTATTTAGGGCTAGCTGAAAAGGGCTTTGGCGCTGAAGTGGTTTCTGAATGTGGAGTTGGTGGCATGTGAAACCCGCCTGTGGAGCCTTCGTTTGTGTGGGATGCTCACCAACCTGCCCTTCAGGACAATGAACTCAAACGGCATTAAGCATAGTATGTGGACACGTAGTTTGCTTGAGAGATGCCTGTCAGCCTGATGGTGTGTGAAATCAGTGAGCCAAATGGAGTTGTTCTCCCACAAGAACCACTCGGCTGATGCTTCTTCAATATGCAATTCAGCGACATGCAGTGTTGCTTGATGGAATTAGCTCTTACAGCAACATCTGCGTCTAGAGCCTTTGTATTTAGGGCTAGCTGAAAAGGGCTTTGGCGCTCAAGTGGTTTCTGAATGTGGAGTTGGTGGCATGTGAAACCCGCCTGTGAGCCTTCGTTTGTGTGGGATGCTCACCAAGCTGCCCTTCAGGACAATGCACTCAAAAGGCGTTAAGCATAGTGTGTGAACACGTAGTTTGCTTGAGTGCTGCCTGTCAGCCTGATGGTGTGTGAAGTCAGTGAGCCAAATGGAGTTGTTCTCCCACAAGAATCACTCGACTGATGCTTCTTCAATATGCAATTCAGCAACATGCAGTGCTGCTTGATGGAATTAGCTGTTACAGCAACATCTATGGCTAGAGCCTTTGTATTTAGGGCTAGCTGAAAACGGCTTTGGCGCTGAAGTGGTTTCTGAATGTGGAGTTGGTGGCATGTGAAACCCGCCTGTGGATCCTTCGTTTGTGTGGGATGCTGCCCTTCAGGACAATGCACTCAAACGGCATTAAGCATAGTGTGTGAACACGTAGTTTGCTTGAGAGCTGCCTGTCAGCCTGATGCTGTGTGAAGTCAGTGAGCCAAATGGAGTTGTTCTCCCACAAGAACCACTCAGCTGATGCTTCCTCAATATGCAATTCAGCAACATGCAGTGTTGCTTGATGGAATGAGCTCTTACAGCAACATCTGCGTCTAGAGCCTTTGTATTTAGGGCTAGCTGAAAACGGCTTTGGCGCTGAAGTGGTTTCTGAATGTGGAGTTGGTGGCATGTGAAACCCGCCTGTGGAGCCTTCTTTTGTGTGGGATGCTCACCAAGCTGCCCTTCAGGACAATGCACTCAAACGGCATTAGGCATAGTGTGTGAACAAGTAATTTGCTTGAGAGCTGCCTGTCAGCCTGATGCTGTGTGAAGTCAGTGAACCAAATGGAGTTGTTCTCCCACAAGAACCACTCGGCTGATTCTTCTTCAATATGCAATTCAGCAACATGCAGTGTTGCTTGATGGAATTAGCTCTTACAGCAACATCTGCGTCTAGAGCCTTTGTATTTAGGGCTAGCTGAAAACGGCTTTGGCGCTGAAGTGGTTTCTGAATGTTGAGTTGGTGGCATGTGAAACCCGCCTGTGGAGCCTTCGTTTGTGTGGGATGCTGCCCTTCAGGACAATGCACTCAAACGGCATTAAGCATAGTGTGTGAACACGTAGTTTGCTTGAGAGCTGCCTGTCAGGCTGATGGTGTGTGAAGTCAATGAGCCAAATGGAGTTGTTCTCCCACAAGAACCACTCGGCTGATGCTTCCTCAATATGCAATTCAGCAACATGCAGTGTTGCTTGATGGAATGAGCTCTTACAGCAACATCTGCGTCTAGAGCCTTTGTATTTAGGGCTAGCTGAAAACGGCTTTGGCGCTGAAGTGGTTTCTGAATGTTGAGTTGGTGGCATGTGAAACCCGCCTGTGGAGCCTTCGTTTGTGTGGGATGCTCACCAACCTGCCCTTCAGGACAATGCACTCAAACGGCATTAAGCATAGTGTGTGGACACGTTGTTTGCTTGAGAGATGCCTGTCAGCCTGATGGTGTGTGAAATCAGTGAGCCAAATGGAGTTGTTCTCCCACAAGAACCACTCGGCTGATGCTTCTTCAATATGCAATTCAGCAACATGCAGTGTTGCTGGATGGAATTAGCTCTTACAGCCACATCTGCGTCTAGAGCCTTTGTATTTAGGGCTAGCTGAAAACGGCTTTGGCGCTCAAGTGGTTTCTGAATGTGGAGTTGGTGGCATGTGAAACCCGCCTGTGGAGCCTTCGTTTGTGTGGGATGCTCACCAAGCTGCCCTTCAGGACAATGCACTCAAACGGCATTAAGCATAGTGTGTGAACACGTAGTTTGCTTGAGTGCTGCCTATCAGCGTGATGGTGTGTGAAGTCAGTGAGCCAAATGGAGTTGTTCTCCCACAAGAACCACTCGGCTGATGCTTCTTCAATATGCAATTCAGCAACATGCAGTGTTGCTTGATGGAATTAGCTCTTACAGCAACATCTGCGTCTAGAGCCTTTGTATTTAGGGCTAGCTGAAAAGGGCTTTGGCGCTGAAGTGGTTTCTGAATGTGGAGTTGGTGGCATGTGAAACCCGCCTGTGGATCCTTCGTTTGTGTGGGATGCTCACCAAGCTGCCCTTCAGGACAATGAACTCAAGCGGCATTAAGCATAGTGCGTGGACACGTAGTTTGCTTGAGAGCTGCCTATCAGCCTGATGGTGTGTGAAGTCAGTGAGCCAAATGGAGTTGTTCTCCCACAAGAACCACTCGGCTGATGCTTCTTCAATATGCAATTCAGCAACATGCAGTGTTGCTTGATGGAATTAGCTCTTACAGCAACATCTGCGTCTAGAGCCTTTGTATTTAGGGCTAGCTGAAAAGGGCTTTGGCGCTGAAGTGGATTCTGAATGTGGAGTTGGTGGCATGTGAAACCCGCCTGTGGAGCCTTCGTTTGTGTGGGATGCTCACCAAGCTGCCCTTCAGGACAATGCACTCAAACGGCATTAGGCATAGTGTGTGAACACGTAGTTTGCTTGAGAGCTGCGTGTCAGCCTGATGCTGTGTGAAGTCAGTGAACCAAATGGAGTTGCTCTCCCACAAGAACCACTCGGCTGATTCTTCTTCAATATGCAATTCAGCAACATGCAGTGTTGCTTGATGGAATTAGCTCTTACAGCAACATCTGCGTCTAGAGCCTTTGTATTTAGGGCTAGCTGAAAACGGCTTTGGCGCTGAAGTGGTTTCTGAATGTTGAGTTGGTGGCATGTGAAACCCGCCTCTGGATCCTTCGTTTGTGTGGGATGCTGCCCTCCAGGACAATGCACTCAAACGGCATTAAGCATAGTGTGTGAACACGTAGTTTGCTTGAGAGCTGCCTGTCAGCCTGATGGTGTGTGAAGTCAATGAGCCAAATGGAGTTGTTCTCCCACAAGAACCACTCGGCTGATGCTTCCTCAATATGCAATTCAGCAACATGCAGTGTTGCTTGATGGAATGAGCTCTTACAGCAACATCTGCGTCTAGAGCCTTTGTATTTAGGGCTAGCTGAAAACGGCTTTGGCGCTGAAGTGGTTTCTGAATGTTGAGTTGGTGGCATGTGAAACGCGCCTGTGAGCCTTCGTTTGTGTGGGATGCTCACCAAGCTGCCCTTCAGGACAATGCACTCAAAAGGCATTAAGCATAGTGTGTGAACACGTAGTTTGCTTGAGTGCTGCCTGTCAGCCTGCTGGTGTGTGAAGTCAGTGAGCCAAATGGAGTTGTTCTCCCACAAGAATCACTCGACTGATGCTTCTTCAATATGCAATTCAGCAACATGCAGTGCTGCTTGATGGAATTAGCTCTTACAGCCACATCTGCGTCTAGAGCCTTTGTATTTAGGGCTAGCTGAAAACGGCTTTGGCGCTCAAGTGGTTTCTGAATGTTGAGTTGGTGGCATGTGAAACCCGCCTCTGGATCCTTCGTTTGTGTGGGATGCTGCCCTTCAGGACAATGCACTCAAACGGCATTAAGCATAGTGTGTGAACACGTAGTTTGCTTGAGAGCTGCCTGTCAGGCTGATGGTGTGTGAAGTCAATGAGCCAAATGGAGTTGTTCTCCCACAAGAACCACTCGGCTGATGCTTCCTCAATATGCAATTCAGCAACATGCAGTGTTGCTTGATGGAATTAGCTCTTACAGCAACATCTGCGTCTAGAGCCTTTGTATTTAGGGCTAGCTGAAAACGGCTTTGGCGCTGAAGTGGTTTCTGAATGTTGAGTTGGTGGCATGTGAAACCCGCCTGTGGAGCCTTCGTTTGTGTGGAATGCTCACCAACCTGCCCTTCAGGACAATGCACTCAAACGGCATTAAGCATAGTGTGTGGACACGTTGTTTGCTTGAGAGATGCCTGTCAGCCTGATGGTGTGTGAAATCAGTGAGCCAAATGGAGTTGTTCTCCCACAAGAACCACTCGGCTGATGCTTCTTCAATATGCAATTCAGCAACATGCAGTGTTGCTGGATGGAATTAGCTCTTACAGCAACATCTGGGTCTAGAGCCTTTGTATTTAGGGCTAGCTGAAAACGGCTTTGGCGCTCAAGTGGTTTCTGAATGTTGAGTTGGTGGCATGTGAAACCCGCCTGTGGAGCCTTCGTTTGTGTGGGATGCTCACCAAGCTGCCCTTCAGGACAATGCACTCAAACGGCATTAAGCATAGTGTGTGAACACGTAGTTTGCTTGAGTGCTGCCTATCAGCGTGATGGTGTGTGAAGTCAGTGAGCCAAATGGAGTTGTTCTCCCACAAGAACCACTCGGCTGATGCTTCTTCAATATGCAATTCAGCAACATGCAGTGTTGCTTGATGGAATTAGCTCTTACAGCAACATCTGCGTCTAGAGCCTTTGTATTTAGGGCTAGCTGAAAAGGGCTTTGGCGCTGAAGTGGTTTCTGAATGTGGAGTTGGTGGCATGTGAAACCCGCCTGTGGATCCTTCGTTTGTGTGGGATGCTCACCAAGCTGCCCTTCAGGACAATGAACTCAAGCGGCATTAAGCATAGTGCGTGGACACGTAGTTTGCTTGAGAGCTGCCTATCAGCCTGATGGTGTGTGAAGTCAGTGAGCCAAATGGAGTTGTTCTCCCACAAGAACCACTCGGCTGATGCTTCTTCAATATGCAATTCAGCAACATGCAGTGTTGCTTGATGGAATTAGCTCTTACAGCAACATCTGCGTCTAGAGCCTTTGTATTTAGGGCTAGCTGAAAAGGGCTTTGGCGCTGAAGTGGATTCTGAATGTGGAGTTGGTGGCATGTGAAACCCGCCTGTGGAGCCTTCGTTTGTGTGGGATGCTCACCAAGCTGCCCTTCAGGACAATGCACTCAAACGGCATTAGGCATAGTGTGTGAACACGTAATTTGCTTGAGAGCTGCGTGTCAGCCTGATGCTGTGTGAAGTCAGTGAACCAAATGGAGTTGCTCTCCCACAAGAACCACTCGGCTGATTCTTCTTCAATATGCAATTCAGCAACATGCAGTGTTGCTTGATGGAATTAGCTCTTACAGCAACATCTGCGTCTAGAGCCTTTGTATTTAGGGCTAGCTGAAAACGGCTTTGGCGCTGAAGTGGTTTCTGAATGTTGAGTTGGTGGCATGTGAAACCCGCCTCTGGATCCTTCGTTTGTGTGGGATGCTGCCCTCCAGGACAATGCACTCAAACGGCATTAAGCATAGTGTGTGAACACGTAGTTTGCTTGAGAGCTGCCTGTCAGCCTGATGGTGTGTGAAGTCAATGAGCCAAATGGAGTTGTTCTCCCACAAGAACCACTCGGCTGATGCTTCCTCAATATGCAATTCAGCAACATGCAGTGTTGCTTGATGGAATGAGCTCTTACAGCAACATCTGCGTCTAGAGCCTTTGTATTTAGGGCTAGCTGAAAACGGCTTTGGCGCTGAAGTGGTTTCTGAATGTTGAGTTGGTGGCATGTGAAACCCGCCTGTGGAGCCTTCGTTTGTGTGGGATGCTCACCAAGCTGCCCTTCAGGACAATGCACTCAAAAGGCATTAAGCATAGTGTGTGAACACGTAGTTTGCTTGAGTGCTGCCTGTCAGCCTGCTGGTGTGTGAAGTCAGTGAGCCAAATGGAGTTGTTCTCCCACAAGAATCACTCGACTGATGCTTCTTCAATATGCAATTCAGCAACATGCAGTGCTGCTTGATGGAATTAGCTCTTACAGCCACATCTGCGTCTAGAGCCTTTGTATTTAGGGCTAGCTGAAAACGGCTTTGGCGCTGAAGTGGTTTCTGAATGTGGAGTTGGTGGCATGTGAAACCCGCCTGTGGAGCCTTCGTTTGTGTGGGATGCTGCCCTTCAGGACAATGCACTCAAACGGCATTAAGCATAGTGTGTGAACACGTAGTTTCCTTGAGAGCTGCCTGTCAGCCTGATGGTGTGTGAAGTCAGTGAGCCAAATGGAGTTGTTCTCCCACAAGAACCACTCAGCTGATTCTTCCTCAATGTGCAATTCAGCAACATGCAGTGTTGCTTGATGGAATGAGCTCTTACAGCAACATCTACGTCTAGAGCCTTTGTATTTAGGGCTAGCTGAAAAGGGCTTTGGAGCTGAAGTGGTTTCTGAAAGTTGAGTTGGTGGCATGTGAAACCCGCCTGTGGAGCCTTCGTTTGTGTGGGATGCTCACCAAGCTGCCCTTCAGGACAATGCACTCAAACGGCATTAGGCAAAGTGTGTGAACACGTAGTTTGCTTGAGAGCTGCCTGTCAGGCTGATGGTGTGTGAAGTCAATGAGCCAAATGGAGTTGTTCTCCCACAAGAACCACTCGGCTGATGCTTCCTCAATATGCAATTCAGCAACATGCAGTGTTGCTTGATGGAATGAGCTCTTACAGCAACATCTGCGTCTAGAGCCTTTGTATTTAGGGCTAGCTGAAAACGGCTTTGGCGCTGAAGTGGTTTCTGAATGTTGAGTTGGTGGCATGTGAAACCCGCCTGTGGAGCCTTCGTTTGTGTGGGATGCTCACCAACCTGCCCTTCAGGACAATGCACTCAAACGGCATTAAGCATAGTGTGTGGACACGTAGTTTGCTTGAGAGCTGCCTGTCAGCCGGATGGTGTGTGAAATCAGTGAGCCAAATGGAGTTGTTCTCCCACAAGAACCACTCGGCTGATGCTTCTTCAATATGCAATTCAGCAACATTCAGTGTTGCTTGATGGAATTAGCTCTTACAGCAACATCTGGGTCTAGAGCCTTTGTATTTAGGGCTAGCTGAAAAGGGCTTTGGCGCTCAAGTGGTTTCTGAATCTGGAGTTGGTGGCATGTGAAACCCGCCTGTGGAGCCTTCGTTTGTGTGGGATGCTCACCAAGCTGCCCTTCAGGACAATCCACTCAAAAGGCATTAAGCATAGTGTGTGAACACGTAGTTTGCTTGAGAGCTGCCTGTCAGCCTGATGGTGTGTGAAGTCAGTGAGCCAAATGGAGTTGTTCTCCCACAAGAATCACTCGACTGATGCTTCTTCAATATGCAATTCAGCAACATGCAGTGTTGCTTGATGTAATTAGCTGTTACAGCAACATCTATGTCTAGAGCCTTTGTATTTAGGGCTAGCTGAATACGGCTTTGGCGCTGAAGTGGTTTCTGAATGTTGAGTTGGTGGCATGTGAAACCCGCCTGTGGAGCCTTCGTTTGTGTGGGATGCTCACCAAGCTGCCCTTCAGGACAATGCACTCAAAAGGCATTAAGCATAGTGTGTGAACACGTAGTTTGCTTGAGAGCTGCCTGTCAGCCTGACGGTGTGTGAAGTCAATGAGCCAAATGGAGTTGTTCTCCCACAAGAACCACTCGGCTGATTCTTCCTCAATATGCAATTAAGCAACATGCAGTGTTGCTTGATGGAATGAGCTCTTACAGCAACATCTGCATCTAGAGCCTTTGTATTTAGCGCTAGCTGAAAAGGGCTTTGGCGCTGAAGTAGTTTCTGAATGTGGAGTTGGTGGCATGTGAAACCCGCCTGTGGAGCCTTCGTTTGTGTGGGATGCTCACCAACCTGCCCTTCAGGACAATGCACTCAAACGGCATTAAGCATAGTGTGTGAACACGTAGTTTGCTTGAGAGCTGCCTGTCAGCCGGATGGTGTGTGAAATCAGTGAGCCAAATGGAGTTGTTCTCCCACAAGAACCACTCGGCTGATGCTTCTTCAATATGCAATTCAGCAACATGCAGTGTTGCAAAATGGAATTAGCTCTTACAGCCACATCTGCGTTTAGAGCCTTTGTATTTAGGGCTAGCTGAAAAGGGCTTTGGCGCTGAAGTGGTTTCTGAATGTGGAGTTGGTGGCATGTGAAACCCGCCTGTGGAGCCTTCGTTTGTGTGGGATGCTCACCAAGCTGCCCTTCAGGACAATGCACTCAAAAGGCATTAAGCATATTGTGTGAACACGTAGTTTGCTTGAGTGCTGCCTGTCAGCCTGATGGTGTGTGAAGTCAGTGAGCCAAATGGAGTTGTTCTCCCACAAGAATCACTCGACGGATGCTTCTTCAATATGCAATTCAGCAACATGCCTTGCTGCTTGATGTAATTAGCTCTTACAGCAACATCTATGTCTAGAGCCTTTGTATTTAGGGCTAGCTGAAAACGGCTTTGGCGCTGAAGTGGTTTCTGAATGTTGAGTTGGTGGCATGTGAAACCTGCCTGTGGATCCTTCGTTTGTGTGGGATGCTGCCCTTCAGGACAATGCACTCAAAAGGCATTAAGCATAGTGTGTGAACACGTAGTTTGCTTGAGAGCTGCGTGTCAGCCTGATGGTGTGTGAAGTCAGTGAGCCAAATGGAGTTGTTCTCCCACAAGAACCACTCAGCTGATTTTTCCTCAATATGCAATTCAGCAACATGCAGTGTTGCTTGATGGAATGAGCTCTTACAGCAACATCTACGTCTAGAGCCTTTGTATTTAGGGCTAGCTGAAAACGGCTTTATCGCTGAAGTGGTTTCTGAATGTTGAGTTGGTGGCATGTGAAACCCGCCTGTGGATCCTTCGTTTGTTGGGATGCTCACCAAGCTGCCCTTCAGGACAATGAACTCAAACGGCATTAAGCATAGTGTGTGGACACGTAGTTTGCTTGAGAGCTGCCTATCAGCCTGATGGTGTGTGAAATCAGTGAGCCAAATGGAGTTGTTCTCTCATAAGAACCACTCGGCTGATGCTTCTTCAATATGCAATTCAGCAACATGCAGTGTTGCTTGATGGAATTAGCTCTTACAGCCACATCTGCGTCTAGAGCCTTTGTATTTAGGGCTAGCTAAAAAGGGCTTTGGCGCTGAAGTGGATTCTGAATGTGGAGTTGGTGGCATGTGAAACCTGCCTGTGGAGCCTTCGTTTGTGTGGGATGCTCACCAAGCTGCCCTTCAGGACAATGCACTCAAACGGCATTAGGCATAGTGTGTGAACACGTAATTTGCTTGAAAGCTGCGTGTCAGCCTGATGGTGTGTGAAGTCAGTGAGCCAAATGGAGTTGTTCTCCCACAAGAACCACTCGGCTGATTCTTCTTCAATATGCAATTAAGCAACATGCAGTGTTGCTTGGTGGAATTAGCTCTTACAGCAACATCTGCATCTAGAGCCTTTGTATTTAGGGCTAGCTGAAAACGGCTTTGGCGCTGAAGTGGTTTCTGAATGTGGAGTTGGTGGCATGTGAAACCCGCCTGTGGAGCCTTCGTTTGTTGGGATGCTCACCAAGCTGCCCTTCAGGACAATGCACTCAAACGGCATTAGGCATAGTGTGTGAACACGTAGTTTGCTTGAGAGCTGCCTGTCAGCCTGATGGTGTGTGAAGTCAGTGAGCCAAATGGAGTTGTTCTCCCACAAGAACCACTCAGCTGATTTTTCCTCAATATGCAATTCAGCAATATGCAGTGTTGCTTGATGGAATGAGCTCTTACAGCAACATCTACGTCTAGAGCCTTTGTATTTAGGGCTAGCTGAAAACGGCTTTGGCGCTGAAGTGGTTTCTGAAAGTTGAGTTGGTGGCATGTGAAACCCGCCTGTGGATCCTTCGTTTGTGTGGGATGCTCACCAAGCTGCCCTTCAGGACAATGCACTCAAACGGCATTAGGCAAAGTGTGTGAACACTTAGTTTGCTTGAGAGCTGCCTGTCAGGCTGATGGTGTGTGAAGTCAATGAGCCAAATGGAGTTGTTCTCCCACAAGAACCACTCGGCTGATGCTTCCTCAATATGCAATTCAGCAACATGCAGTGTTGCTTGATGGAATGAGCTCTTACAGCAACATCTGCGTCTAGAGCCTTTGTATTTAGGGCTAGCTGAAAACGGCTTTGGCGCTGAAGTGGTTTTTGAATGTTGAGTTGGTGGCATGTGAAACCCGCCTGTGGAGCCTTCGTTTGTGTGGGATGCTCACCAACCTGCCCTTCAGGACAATGCACTCAAACGGCATTAAGCATAGTGTGTGGACACGTAGTTTGCTTGAGAGCTGCCTGTCAGCCGGATGGTGTGTGAAATCAGTGAGCCAAATGGAGTTGTTCTCCCACAAGAACCACTCGGCTGATGCTTCTTCAATATGCAATTCAGCAACATGCAGTGTTGCTTGATGGAATTAGCTCTTACAGCAACATCTGCGTCTAGAGCCTTTGTATTTAGGGCTAGCTGAAAAGGGCTTTGGCGCTCAAGTGGTTTCTGAATGTGGAGTTGGTGGCATGTGAAACCCGCCTGTGGAGCCTTCGTTTGTGTGGGATGCTCACCAAGCTGCCCTTCAGGACAATGCACTCAAACGGCATTAAGCATAGTGTGTGAACACGTAGTTTGCTTGAGAGCTGCCTGTCAGCCTGATGGTGTGTGAAGTCAGTGAGCCAAATGGAGTTGTTCTCCCACAAGAATCACTCGACTGATGCTTCTTCAATATGCAATTCAGCAACATGCAGTGCTGCTTGATGGAATTAGCTCTTACAGCCACATGTGCGTCTAGAGCCTTTGTATTTAGGGCTAGCTGAAAACGGCTTTGGCGCTGAAGTGGTTTCTGAATGTTGAGTTGGTGGCATGTGAAACCTGCCTGTGGATCCTTCGTTTGTGTGGGATGCTGCCCTTCAGGACAATGCACTCAAACGGCATTAAGCATAGTGTGTGAACACGTAGTTTGCTTGAGAGCTGCGTGTCAGCCTGATGGTGTGTGAAGTCAGTGAGCCAAATGGAGTTGTTCTCCCACAAGAACCACTCAGCTGATTTTTCCTCAATATGCAATTCAGCAACATGCAGTGTTGCTTGATGGAATGAGCTCTTACAGCAACATCTACGTCTAGAGCCTTTGTATTTAGGGCTAGCTGAAAAGGGCTTTGGCGCTGAAGTGGTTTCTGAATGTGGAGTTGGTGGCATGTGAAACCCGCCTGTGGATCCTTCGTTTGTTGGGATGCTCACCAAGCTGCCCTTCAGGACAATGAACTCAAACGGCATTAAGCATAGTGTGTGGACACGTAGTTTGCTTGAGAGCTGCCTATCAGCCTGATACTGTGTGAAATCAGTGAGCCAAATGGAGTTGTTCTCTCATAAGAACCACTCGGCTGATGCTTCTTCAATATGCAATTCAGCAACATGCAGTGTTGCTTGATGGAATTAGCTCTTACAGCCACATCTGCGTCTAGAGCCTTTGTATTTAGGGCTAGCTAAAAAGGGCTTTGGCGCTGAAGTGGATTCTGAATGTGGAGTTGGTGGCATGTGAAACCCGCCTGTGGAGCCTTCGTTTGTGTGGGATGCTCACCAAGCTGCCCTTCAGGACAATGCACTCAAACGGCATTAGGCATAGTGTGTGAACACGTAATTTGCTTGAGAGCTGCGTGTCAGCCTGATGGTGTGTGAAGTCAGTGAGCCAAATGGAGTTGTTCTCCCACAAGAACCACTCGGCTGATTCTTCTTCAATATGCAATTAAGCAACATGCAGTGTTGCTTGATGGAATTAGCTCTTACAGCAACATCTGCATCTAGAGCCTTTGTATTTAGAGCTAGCTGAAAACGGCTTTGGCGCTGAAGTGGTTTCTGAATGTGGAGTTGGTGGCATGTGAAACCCGCCTGTGGAGCCTTCGTTTGTGTGGGATGCTCACCAAGCTGCCCTTCAGGACAATGCACTCAAACGGCATTAGGCATAGTGTGTGAACACGTAGTTTGCTTGAGAGCTGCCTGTCAGCCTGATGGTGTGTGAAGTCAGTGAGCCAAATGGAGTTGTTCTCCCACAAGAACCACTCAGCTGATTTTTCCTCAATATGCAATTCAGCAATATGCAGTGTTGCTTGATGGAATGAGCTCTTACAGCAACATCTACGTCTAGAGCCTTTGTATTTAGGGCTAGCTGAAAACGGCTTTGGCGCTGAAGTGGTTTCTGAAAGTTGAGTTGGTGGCATGTGAAACCCGCCTGTGGATCCTTCGTTTGTGTGGGATGCTCACCAAGCTGCCCTTCAGGACAATGCGCTCAAACGGCATTAGGCAAAGTGTGTGAACACTTAGTTTGCTTGAGAGCTGCCTGTCAGGCTGATGGTGTGTGAAGTCAATGAGCCAAATGGAGTTGTTCTCCCACAAGAACCACTCGGCTGATGCTTCCTCAATATGCAATTCAGCAACATGCAGTGTTGCTTGATGGAATGAGCTCTTACAGCAACATCTGCGTCTAGAGCCTTTGTATTTAGGGCTAGCTGAAAACGGCTTTGGCGCTGAAGTGGTTTTTGAATGTTGAGTTGGTGGCATGTGAAACCCGCCTGTGGAGCCTTCGTTTGTGTGGGATGCTCACCAACCTGCCCTTCAGGACAATGCACTCAAACGGCATTAAGCATAGTGTGTGAACACGTAGTTTGCTTGAGAGCTGCCTGTCAGCCTGATGGTGTGTGAAGTCAGTGAGCCAAATGGAGTTGTTCTCCCACAAGAATCACTCGACTGATGCTTCTTCAATATGCAATTCAGCAACATGCAGTGCTGCTTGATGTAATTAGCTGTTACAGCAACATCTATGTCTAGAGCCTTTGTATTTAGGGCTAGCTGAAAACGGCTTTGGCGCTGAAGTGGTTTCTGAATGTTGAGTTGGTGGCATGTGAAACCCGCCTGTGGAGCCTTCGTTTGTGTGGGATGCTCACCAAGCTGCCCTTCAGGACAATGCACTCAAAAGGCATTAAGCATAGTGTGTGAACACGTAGTTTGCTTGGGAGCTGCCTGTCAGGCTGACGGTGTGTGAAGTCAATGAGCCAAATGGAGTTGTTCTCCCACAAGAACCACTCGGCTGATGCTTCCTCAATATGCAATTAAGCAACATGCAGTGTTGCTTGATGGAATGAGCTCTTACAGCAACATCTGCATCTAGAGCCTTTGTATTTAGGGCTAGCTGAAAACGGCTTTGGCGCTGAAGTGGTTTCTGAATGTTGAGTTGGTGGCATGTGAAACCCGCCTGTGGAGCCTTCGTTTGTGTGGGATGCTCACCAACCTGCCCTTCAGGACAATGCACTCAAACGGCATTAAGCATAGTGTGTGAACACGTAGTTTGCTTGAGAGCTGCCTGTCAGCCTGATGGTGTGTGAAATCAGTGAGCCAAATGGAGTTATTCTCCCACAAGAACCACTCGGCTGATGCTTCTTCAATATGCAATTCAGCAACATGCAGTGTTGCAAAATGGAATTAGCTCTTACAGCCACATCTGCGTTTAGAGCCTTTGTATTTAGGGCTAGCTGAAAAGGGCTTTGGCGCTGAAGTGGTTTCTGAATGTGGAGTTTGTGGCATGTGAAACCCGCCTGTGGAGCCTTCGTTTGTGTGGGATGCTCACCAAGCTGCCCTTCAGGACAATGCACTCAAAAGGCATTAAGCATAGTGTGTGAACACGTAGTTTGCTTGAGTGCTGCCTGTCAGCCTGATGGTATGTGAAGTCAGTGAGCCAAATGGAGTTGTTGTCCCACAAGAATCACTCGACTGATGCTTCTTCAATATGCAATTCAGCAACATGCAGTGCTGCTTGATGTAATTAGCTCTTACAGCAACATCTATGTCTAGAGCCTTTGTATTTAGGGCTAGCTGAAAACGGCTTTGGCGCTGAAGTGGTTTCTGAATGTTGAGTTGGTGGCATGTGAAACCCGCCTGTGGAGCCTTCATTTGTGTGGGATGCTGCCCTTCAGGACAATGCACTCAAACGGCATTAAGCATAGTGTGTGAACACGTAGTTTGCTTGAGAGCTGCCTGTCAGCCTGATGCTGTGTGAAGTCAGTGAGCCAAATGGAGTTGTTCTCCCACAAGAACCACTCAGCTGATGCTTCCTCAATATGCAATTCAGCAACATGCAGTGTTGCTTGATGGAATGAGCTCTTACAGCAACATCTACGTCTAGAGCCTTTGTATTTAGGGCTAGCTGAAAACGGCTTTATCGCTGAAGTGGTTTCTGAATGTTGAGTTGGTGGCATGTGAAACCCGCCTGTGGATCCTTCGTTTGTTGGGATGCTCACCAAGCTGCCCTTCAGGACAATGAACTCAAACGGCATTAAGCACAGTGTGTGGACACGTAGTTTGCTTGAGAGCTGCCTATCAGCATGATGGTGTGTGAAATCAGTGAGCCTAATGGAGTTGTTCTCCCACAAGAACCACTCGGCTGATGCTTCTTCAATATGCAATTCAGCAACATGCAGTGTTGCTTGATGGAATTAGCTCTTACAGCCACATCTGCGTCTAGAGCCTTTGTATTTAGGGCTAGCTGAAAAGGGCTTTGGCGCTGAGGTGGATTCTGAATGTGGAGTTGGTGGCATGTGAAACCCGCCTGTGGAGCCTTCGTTTGTGTGGGATGCTCACCAAGCTGCCCTTCAGGACAATGCACTCAAACGGCATTAGGCATAGTGTGTGAACACGTAGTTTGCTTGAGAGCTGCCTTTCAGCCTGATGGTGTGTGAAGTCAGTGAGCCAAATGGAGTTGTTCTCCCACAAGAACCACTCGGCTGATTCTTCTTCAATATGCAATTCAGCAACGTGCAGTGTTGCTTGATGGAATTAGCTCTTACAGCAACATCTGCATCTAGAGCCTTTGTATTTAGAGCTAGCTGAAAACGGCTTTGGCGCTGAAGTGGTTTCTGAATGTGGAGTTGGTGGCATGTGAAACCCGCCTGTGGAGCCTTCGTTTGTGTGGGATGCTCACCAAGCTGCCCTTCAGGACAATGCACTCAAACGGCATTAGGCAAAGTGTGTGAACACGTAGTTTGCTTCAGAGCTGCCTGTCATGCTGATGGTGTGTGAAGTCAATGAGCCAAATGGAGTTGTTCTCCCACAAGAACCACTCGGCTGATGCTTCCTCAATATGCAATTCAGCAACATGCAGTGTTGCTTGATGGAATGAGCTCTTACAGCCACATCTGCGTCTAGAGCCTTTGTATTTAGGGCTAGCTGAAAACGGCTTTGGCGCTGAAGTGGTTTCTGAATGTGGAGTTGGTGGCATGTGAAACCCGCCTGTGGAGCCTTCGTTTGTGTGGGATGCTCACCAAGCTGCCCTTCAGGACAATGCACTCAAACGGCATTAGGCATAGTGTGTGAACACGTAGTTTGCTTGAGAGCTGCCTGTCAGCCTGATGGTGTGTGAAGTCAGTGAGCCAAATGGAGTTGTTCTCCCACAAGAACCACTCGGCTGATTCTTCTTCAATATGCAATTAAGCAACATGCAGTGTTGCTTGATGGAATTAGCTCTTACAGCAACATCTGCATCTAGAGCCTTTGTATTTAGAGCTAGCTGAAAACGGCTTTGGCGCTGAAGTGGTTTCTGAATGTGGAGTTGGTGGCATGTGAAACCCGCCTGTGGAGCCTTCGTTTGTGTGGGATGCTCACCAAGCTGCCCTTCAGGACAATGCACTCAAACGGCATTAAGCATAGTGTGTGAACACGTAGTTTGCTTGAGAGCTGCCTGTCAGCCTGATGGTGTGTGAAGTCAGTGAGCCAAATGGAGTTGTTCTCCCACAAGAACCACTCGGCTGATTCTTCTTCAATATGCAATTCAGCAACATGCAGTGTTGCTTGATGGAATTAGCTCTTACAGCATCATCTGCGTCTAGAACCTTAGTATTTGGGGCTAGCTGAAATCGGCTTTGGCGCTGAAGTGGTTTCTGAATGTGGAGTTGGTGGCATGTGAAACCCGCCTGTGGAGCCTTCGTTTGTGTGGGATGCTCACCAAGCTGCCCTTCAGGACAATGCACTCAAACGGCATTAGGCATAGTGTGTGAACACGTAGTTTGCTTGAGAGCTGCCTGTTAGCCTGATGGTGTGTGAAGTCAGTGAGCCAAATGGAGTTGTTCTCCCACAAGAACCACTCGGCTGATTCTTCTTCAATATGCAATTCAGCAACATGCAGTGTTGCTTGATGGAATTAGCTCTTACAGCAACATCTGGATCTAGAGCCTTTGTATTTAGGGCTAGCTGAAAACGGCTTTGGCGCTGAAGTGGTTTCTGAATGTGGAGTTGGTGGCATGTGAAACCCGCCTGTGGAGCCTTCGTTTGTGTGGGATGCTCACCAACCTGCCCTTCAGGACAATGCACTCAAACGGCATTAGGCATAGTGTGTGAACACGTAGTTTGCTTGAGAGCTGCCTGTCAGCCTGATGGTGTGTGAAGTCAGTGAGCCAAATGGAGTTGTTCTCCCACAAGAACCACTCGGCTGATTCTTCTTCAATATGCAATTCAGCAACATGCAGTGTTGCTTGATGGAATTAGCTCTTACAGCATCATCTGTGTCTAGAACCTTTGTATTTAGGGCTAGCTGAAAAGGGCTTTGGCGCTGAAGTGGTTTCTGAATGTGGAGTTTGTGGCATGTGAAACCCGCCTGTGGAGCCTTCGTTTGTGTGGGATGCTCACCAAGCTGCCCTTCAGGACAATGCACTCAAACGGCATTAGGCATAGTGTGTGAACACGTAGTTTGCTTGAGAGCTGCCTGTCAGCCTGATGGTGTGTGAAGTCAGTGAGCCAAATGGAGTTGTTCTCCCACAAGAACCACTCGGCTGATTCTTCTTCAATATGCAATTCAGCAACATGCAGTGTTGCTTGATGGAATTAGCTCTTACAGCAACATCTGGATCTAGAGCCTTTGTATTTAGGGCTAGCTGAAAACGGCTTTGGCGCTGAAGTGGTTTCTGAATGTGGAGTTGGTGGCATGTGAAACCTGCCTGTGGAGCCTTCGTTTGTGTGGGATGCTCACCAAGCTGCCCTTCAGGACAATGCACTCAAACGGCATTAAGCATAGTGTGTGAACACGTAATTTGCTTGAGAGCTGCCTGTCAGCCTGATGGTGTGTGAAGTCAGTGAGCCAAATGGAGTTGTTCTCCCACAAGAACCACTCGGCTGATTCTTCTTCAATATGCAATTCAGCAACATGCAGTGTTGCTTGATGGAATTAGCTCTTACAGCAACATCTGGATCTAGAGCCTTTGTATTTAGGGCTAGCTGAAAAGGACTTTGGCGCTGAAGTGGTTTCTGAATGTGGAGTTGGTGGCATGTGAAACCCGCCTGTGGAGCCTTCGTTTGTGTGGGATGCTCACCAAGCTGCCCTTCAGGACAATGCACTCAAACGGCATTAAGCATAGTGTGTGAACACGTTGTTTGCTTCAGAGCTGCCTGTCAGCCTGATGGTGTGTGAAGTCAGTGAGTCAAATGGAGTTGTTCTCCCACAAGAACCACTCGGCTGATTCTTCTTCAATATGCAATTCAGCAACATGCAGTGTTGCTTGATGGAATTAGCTCTTACAGCAACATCTGCGTCTAGAGCCTTTGTATTTAGGGCTAGCAGAAATCGGCTTTGGCGCTGAAGTGGATTCTGAATGTGGAGTTGGTGGCATGTGAAACCCGCCTGTGGAGCCTTCTTTTGTGTGGGATGCTCACCAAGCTGCCCTTCAGGACAATGCACTCAAACGGCATTAGGCATAGTGTGTGAACAAGTAATTTGCTTGAGAGCTGCCTGTCAGCCTGATGCTGTGTGAAGTCAGTGAACCAAATGGAGTTGTTCTCCCACAAGAACCACTCGGCTGATTCTTCTTCAATATGCAATTCAGCAACATGCAGTGTTGCTTGATGGAATTAGCTCTTACAGCAACATCTGCGTCTAGAGCCTTTGTATTTAGGGCTAGCTGAAAACGGCTTTGGCGCTGAAGTGGTTTCTGAATGTTGAGTTGGTGGCATGTGAAACCCGCCTCTGGATCCTTCGTTTGTGTGGGATGCTGCCCTTCAGGACAATGCACTCAAACGGCATTAAGCATAGTGTGTGAACACGTAGTTTGCTTGAGAGCTGCCTGTCAGGCTGATGGTGTGTGAAGTCAATGAGCCAAATGGAGTTGTTCTCCCACAAGAACCACTCGGCTGATGCTTCCTCAATATGCAATTCAGCAACATGCAGTGTTGCTTGATGGAATGAGCTCTTACAGCAACATCTGCGTCTAGAGCCTTTGTATTTAGGGCTAGCTGAAAACGGCTTTGGCGCTGAAGTGGTTTCTGAATGTTGAGTTGGTGGCATGTGAAACCCGCCTGTGGAGCCTTCGTTTGTGTGGGATGCTCACCAACCTGCCCTTCAGGACAATGCACTCAAACGGCATTAAGCATAGTGTGTGGACACGTTGTTTGCTTGAGAGATGCCTGTCAGCCTGATGGTGTGTGAAATCAGTGAGCCAAATGGAGTTGTTCTCCCACAAGAACCACTCGGCTGATGCTTCTTCAATATGCAATTCAGCAACATGCAGTGTTGCTGGATGGAATTAGCTCTTACAGCAACATCTGCGTCTAGAGCCTTTGTATTTAGGGCTAGCTGAAAACGGCTTTGGCGCTGAAGTGGTTTCTGAATGTGGAGTTGGTGGCATGTGAAACCCGCCTGTGGAGCCTTCGTTTGTGTGGGATGCTCACCAAGCTGCCCTTCAGGACAATGCACTCAAACGGCATTAAGCATAGTGTGTGAACACGTAGTTTGCTTGAGTGCTGCCTATCAGCGTGATGGTGTGTGAAGTCAGTGAGCCAAATGGAGTTGTTCTCCCACAAGAACCACTCGGCTGATGCTTCTTCAATATGCAATTCAGCAACATGCAGTGTTGCTTGATGGAATTAGCTCTTACAGCAACATCTGCGTCTAGAGCCTTTGTATTTAGGGCTAGCTGAAAAGGGCTTTGGCGCTGAAGTGGTTTCTGAATGTGGAGTTGGTGGCATGTGAAACCCGCCTGTGGATCCTTCGTTTGTGTGGGATGCTCACCAAGCTGCCCTTCAGGACAATGAACTCAAGCGGCATTAAGCATAGTGCGTGGACACGTAGTTTGCTTGAGAGCTGCCTATCAGCCTGATGGTGTGTGAAGTCAGTGAGCCAAATGGAGTTGTTCTCCCACAAGAACCACTCGGCTGATGCTTCTTCAATATGCAATTCAGCAACATGCAGTGTTGCTTGATGGAATTAGCTCTTACAGCAACATCTGCGTCTAGAGCCTTTGTATTTAGGGCTAGCTGAAAAGGGCTTTGGCGCTGAAGTGGATTCTGAATGTGGAGTTGGTGGCATGTGAAACCCGCCTGTGGAGCCTTCGTTTGTGTGGGATGCTCACCAAGCTGCCCTTCAGGACAATGCACTCAAACGGCATTAGGCATAGTGTGTGAACACGTAATTTGCTTGAGAGCTGCGTGTCAGCCTGATGCTGTGTGAAGTCAGTGAACCAAATGGAGTTGCTCTCCCACAAGAACCACTCGGCTGATTCTTCTTCAATATGCAATTCAGCAACATGCAGTGTTGCTTGATGGAATTAGCTCTTACAGCAACATCTGCGTCTAGAGCCTTTGTATTTAGGGCTAGCTGAAAACGGCTTTGGCGCTGAAGTGGTTTCTGAATGTTGAGTTGGTGGCATGTGAAACCCGCCTCTTGATCCTTCGTTTGTGTGGGATGCTGCCCTTCAGGACAATGCACTCAAACGGCATTAAGCATAGTGTGTGAACACGTAGTTTGCTTGAGAGCTGCCTGTCAGGCTGATGGTGTGTGAAGTCAATGAGCCAAATGGAGTTGTTCTCCCACAAGAACCACTCGGCTGATGCTTCCTCAATATGCAATTCAGCAACATGCAGTGTTGCTTGATGGAATTAGCTCTTACAGCAACATCTGCGTCTAGAGCCTTTGTATTTAGGGCTAGCTGAAAACGGCTTTGGCGCTGAAGTGGTTTCTGAATGTTGAGTTGGTGGCATGTGAAACCCGCCTGTGGAGCCTTCGTTTGTGTGGGATGCTCACCAACCTGCCCTTCAGGACAATGCACTCAAACGGCATTAAGCATAGTGTGTGGACACGTTGTTTGCTTGAGAGATGCCTGTCAGCCTGATGGTGTGTGAAATCAGTGAGCCAAATGGAGTTGTTCTCCCACAAGAACCACTCGGCTGATGCTTCTTCAATATGCAATTCAGCAACATGCAGTGTTGCTGGATGGAATTAGCTCTTACAGCAACATCTGGGTCTAGAGCCTTTGTATTTAGGGCTAGCTGAAAACGGCTTTGGCGCTCAAGTGGTTTCTGAATGTTGAGTTGGTGGCATGTGAAACCCGCCTGTGGAGCCTTCGTTTGTGTGGGATGCTCACCAAGCTGCCCTTCAGGACAATGCACTCAAACGGCATTAAGCATAGTGTGTGAACACGTAGTTTGCTTGAGTGCTGCCTATTAGCGTGATGGTGTGTGAAGTCAGTGAGCCAAATGGAGTTGTTCTCCCACAAGAACCACTCGGCTGATGCTTCTTCAATATGCAATTCAGCAACATGCAGTGTTGCTTGATGGAATTAGCTCTTACAGCCACATCTGGGTCTAGAGCCTTTGTATTTAGGGCTAGCTGAAAAGGGCTTTGGCGCTGAAGTGGTTTCTGAATGTGGAGTTGGTGGCATGTGAAACCCGCCTGTGGATCCTTCGTTTGTGTGGGATGCTCACCAAGCTGCCCTTCAGGACAATGAACTCAAGCGGCATTAAGCATAGTGCGTGGACACGTAGTTTGCTTGAGAGCTGCCTATCAGCCTGATGGTGTGTGAAGTCAGTGAGCCAAATGGAGTTGTTCTCCCACAAGAACCACTCGGCTGATGCTTCTTCAATATGCAATTCAGCAACATGCAGTGTTGCTTGATGGAATTAGCTCTTACAGCAACATCTGCGTCTAGAGCCTTTGTATTTAGGGCTAGCTGAAAAGGACTTTGGCGCTGAAGTGGTTTCTGAATGTGGAGTTGGTGGCATGTGAAACCCGCCTGTGGAGCCTTCGTTTGTGTGGGATGCTCACCAAGCTGCCCTTCAGGACAATGCACTCAAACGGCATTAAGCATAGTGTGTGAACACGTAGTTTGCTTCAGAGCTGCCTGTCAGCCTGATGGTGTGTGAAGTCAGTGAGTCAAATGGAGTTGTTCTCCCACAAGAACCACTCGGCTGATTCTTCTTCAATATGCAATTCAGCAACATGCAGTGTTGCTTGATGGAATTAGCTCTTACAGCAACATCTGCGTCTAGAGCCTTTGTATTTAGGGCTAGCAGAAATCGGCTTTGGCGCTGAAGTGGATTCTGAATGTGGAGTTGGTGGCATGTGAAACCCGCCTGTGGAGCCTTCTTTTGTGTGGGATGCTCACCAAGCTGCCCTTCAGGACAATGCACTCAAACGGCATTAGGCATAGTGTGTGAACAAGTAATTTGCTTGAGAGCTGCCTGTCAGCCTGATGCTGTGTGAAGTCAGTGAACCAAATGGAGTTGTTCTCCCACAAGAACCACTCGGCTGATTCTTCTTCAATATGCAATTCAGCAACATGCAGTGTTGCTTGATGGAATTAGCTCTTACAGCAACATCTGCGTCTAGAGCCTTTGTATTTAGGGCTAGCTGAAAACGGCTTTGGCGCTGAAGTGGTTTCTGAATGTTGAGTTGGTGGCATGTGAAACCCGCCTGTGGATCCTTCGTTTGTGTGGGATGCTGCCCTTCAGGACAATGCACTCAAACGGCATTAAGCATAGTGTGTGAACACGTAGTTTGCTTGAGAGCTGCCTGTCAGGCTGATGGTGTGTGAAGTCAATGAGCCAAATGGAGTTGTTCTCCCACAAGAACCACTCGGCTGATGCTTCCTCAATATGCAATTCAGCAACATGCAGTGTTGCTTGATGGAATGAGCTCTTACAGCAACATCTGCGTCTAGAGCCTTTGTATTTAGGGCTAGCTGAAAAGGGCTTTGGCGCTGAAGTGGTTTCTGAATGTTGAGTTGGTGGCATGTGAAACCCGCCTGTGGAGCCTTCGTTTGTGTGGGATGCTCACCAACCTGCCCTTCAGGACAATGCACTCAAACGGCATTAAGCATAGTGTGTGGACACGTTGTTTGCTTGAGAGATGCCTGTCAGCCTGATGGTGTGTGAAATCAGTGAGCCAAATGGAGTTGTTCTCCCACAAGAACCACTCGGCTGATGCTTCTTCAATATGCAATTCAGCAACATGCAGTGTTGCTGGATGGAATTAGCTCTTACAGCAACATCTGCGTCTAGAGCCTTTGTATTTAGGGCTAGCTGAAAACGGCTTTGGCGCTCAAGTGGTTTCTGAATGTGGAGTTGGTGGCATGTGAAACCCGCCTGTGGAGCCTTCGTTTGTGTGGGATGCTCACCAAGCTGCCCTTCAGGACAATGCACTCAAACGGCATTAAGCATAGTGTGTGAACACGTAGTTTGCTTGAGTGCTGCCTATCAGCGTGATGGTGTGTGAAGTCAGTGAGCCAAATGGAGTTGTTCTCCCACAAGAACCACTCGGCTGATGCTTCTTCAATATGCAATTCAGCAACATGCAGTGTTGCTTGATGGAATTAGCTCTTACAGCAACATCTGCGTCTAGAGCCTTTGTATTTAGGGCTAGCTGAAAAGGGCTTTGGCGCTGAAGTGGATTCTGAATGTGGAGTTGGTGGCATGTGAAACCCGCCTGTGGAGCCTTCGTTTGTGTGGGATGCTCACCAAGCTGCCCTTCAGGACAATGCACTCAAACGGCATTAGGCATAGTGTGTGACACGTAATTTGCTTGAGAGCTGCGTGTCAGCCTGATGCTGTGTGAAGTCAGTGAACCAAATGGAGTTGCTCTCCCACAAGAACCACTCGGCTGATTCTTCTTCAATATGCAATTCAGCAACATGCAGTGTTGCTTGATGGAATTAGCTCTTACAGCAACATCTGCGTCTAGAGCCTTTGTATTTAGGGCTAGCTGAAAACGGCTTTGGCGCTGAAGTGGTTTCTGAATGTTGAGTTGGTGGCATGTGAAACCCGCCTCTGGATCCTTCGTTTGTGTGGGATGCTGCCCTCCAGGACAATGCACTCAAACGGCATTAAGCATAGTGTGTGAACACGTAGTTTGCTTGAGAGCTGCCTGTCAGCCTGATGGTGTGTGAAGTCAATGAGCCAAATGGAGTTGTTCTCCCACAAGAACCACTCGGCTGATGCTTCCTCAATATGCAATTCAGCAACATGCAGTGTTGCTTGATGGAATGAGCTCTTACAGCAACATCTGCGTCTAGAGCCTTTGTATTTAGGGCTAGCTGAAAACGGCTTTGGCGCTGAAGTGGTTTCTGAATGTTGAGTTGGTGGCATGTGAAACCCGCCTGTGAGCCTTCGTTTGTGTGGGATGCTCACCAAGCTGCCCTTCAGGACAATGCACTCAAAAGGCATTAAGCATAGTGTGTGAACACGTAGTTTGCTTGAGTGCTGCCTGTCAGCCTGCTGGTGTGTGAAGTCAGTGAGCCAAATGGAGTTGTTCTCCCACAAGAATCACTCGACTGATGCTTCTTCAATATGCAATTAAGCAACATGCAGTGCTGCTTGATGGAATTAGCTCTTACAGCCACATCTGCGTCTAGAGCCTTTGTATTTAGGGCTAGCTGAAAACGGCTTTGGCGCTGAAGTGGTTTCTGAATGTTGAGTTGGTGGCATGTGAAACCCGCCTCTTGATCCTTCGTTTGTGTGGGATGCTGCCCTTCAGGACAATGCACTCAAACGGCATTAAGCATAGTGTGTGAACACGTAGTTTGCTTGAGAGCTGCGTGTCAGGCTGATGGTGTGTGAAGTCAATGAGCCAAATGGAGTTGTTCTCCCACAAGAACCACTCGGCTGATGCTTCCTCAATATGCAATTCAGCAACATGCAGTGTTGCTTGATGGAATTAGCTCTTACAGCAACATCTGCGTCTAGAGCCTTTGTATTTAGGGCTAGCTGAAAACGGCTTTGGCGCTGAAGTGGTTTCTGAATGTTGAGTTGGTGGCATGTGAAACCCGCCTGTGAGCCTTCGTTTGTGTGGGATGCTCACCAAGCTGCCCTTCAGGACAATGCACTCAAAAGGCATTAAGCATAGTGTGTGAACACGTAGTTTGCTTGAGTGCTGCCTGTCAGCCTGCTGGTGTGTGAAGTCAGTGAGCCAAATGGAGTTGTTCTCCCACAAGAATCACTCGACTGATGCTTCTTCAATATGCAATTCAGCAACATGCAGTGCTGCTTGATGGAATTAGCTCTTACAGCCACATCTGCGTCTAGAGCCTTTGTATTTAGGGCTAGCTGAAAACGGCTTTGGCGCTGAAGTGGTTTCTGAATGTTGAGTTGGTGGCATGTGAAACCCGCCTGTGGAGCCTTCGTTTGTGTGGGATGCTGCCCTTCAGGACAATGCACTCAAACGGCATTAAGCATAGTGTGTGAACACGTAGTTTCCTTGAGAGCTGCCTGTCAGCCTGATGGTGTGTGAAGTCGGTGAGCCAAATGGAGTTGTTCTCCCACAAGAACCACTCAGCTGATTCTTCCTCAATGTGCAATTCAGCAACATGCAGTGTTGCTTGATGGAATGAGCTCTTACAGCAACATCTACGTCTAGAGCCTTTGTATTTAGGGCTAGCTGAAAAGGGCTTTGGAGCTGAAGTGGTTTCTGAAAGTTGAGTTGGTGGCATGTGAAACCCGCCTGTGGAGCCTTCGTTTGTGTGGGATGCTCACCAAGCTGCCCTTCAGGACAATGCACTCAAACGGCATTAGGCAAAGTGTGTGAACACGTAGTTTGCTTGAGAGCTGCCTGTCAGGCTGATGGTGTGTGAAGTCAATGAGCCAAATGGAGTTGTTCTCCCACAAGAACCACTCGGCTGATGCTTCCTCAATATGCAATTCAGCAACATGCAGTGTTGCTTGATGGAATGAGCTCTTACAGCAACATCTGCGTCTAGAGCCTTTGTATTTAGGGCTAGCTGAAAACGGCTTTGGCGCTGAAGTGGTTTCTGAATGTTGAGTTGGTGGCATGTGAAACCCGCCTGTGAGCCTTCGTTTGTGTGGGATGCTCACCAAGCTGCCCTTCAGGACAATGCACTCAAAAGGCATTAAGCATAGTGTGTGAACACGTAGTTTGCTTGAGTGCTGCCTGTCAGCCTGCTGGTGTGTGAAGTCAGTGAGCCAAATGGAGTTGTTCTCCCACAAGAATCACTCGACTGATGCTTCTTCAATATGCAATTCAGCAACATGCAGTGCTGCTTGATGGAATTAGCTCTTACAGCCACATCTGCGTCTAGAGCCTTTGTATTTAGGGCTAGCTGAAAACGGCTTTGGCGCTGAAGTGGTTTCTGAATGTTGAGTTGGTGGCATGTGAAACCCGCCTCTTGATCCTTCGTTTGTGTGGGATGCTGCCCTTCAGGACAATGCACTCAAACGGCATTAAGCATAGTGTGTGAACACGTAGTTTGCTTGAGAGCTGCCTGTCAGGCTGATGGTGTGTGAAGTCAATGAGCCAAATGGAGTTGTTCTCCCACAAGAACCACTCGGCTGATGCTTCCTCAATATGCAATTCAGCAACATGCAGTGTTGCTTGATGGAATTAGCTCTTACAGCAACATCTGCGTCTAGAGCCTTTGTATTTAGGGCTAGCTGAAAACGGCTTTGGCGCTGAAGTGGTTTCTGAATGTTGAGTTGGTGGCATGTGAAACCCGCCTGTGAGCCTTCGTTTGTGTCGGATGCTCACCAAGCTGCCCTTCAGGACAATGCACTCAAAAGGCATTAAGCATAGTGTGTGAACACGTAGTTTGCTTGAGTGCTGCCTGTCAGCCTGCTGGTGTGTGAAGTCAGTGAGCCAAATGGAGTTGTTCTCCCACAAGAATCACTCGACTGATGCTTCTTCAATATGCAATTCAGCAACATGCAGTGCTGCTTGATGGAATTAGCTCTTACAGCCACATCTGCGTCTAGAGCCTTTGTATTTAGGGCTAGCTGAAAACGGCTTTGGCGCTGAAGTGGTTTCTGAATGTTGAGTTGGTGGCATGTGAAACCCGCCTGTGGAGCCTTCGTTTGTGTGGGATGCTGCCCTTCAGGACAATGCACTCAAACGGCATTAAGCATAGTGTGTGAACACGTAGTTTCCTTGAGAGCTGCCTGTCAGCCTGATGGTGTGTGAAGTCGGTGAGCCAAATGGAGTTGTTCTCCCACAAGAACCACTCAGCTGATTCTTCCTCAATGTGCAATTCAGCAACATGCAGTGTTGCTTGATGGAATGAGCTCTTACAGCAACATCTACGTCTAGAGCCTTTGTATTTAGGGCTAGCTGAAAAGGGCTTTGGAGCTGAAGTGGTTTCTGAAAGTTGAGTTGGTGGCATGTGAAACCCGCCTGTGGAGCCTTCGTTTGTGTGGGATGCTCACCAAGCTGCCCTTCAGGACAATGCACTCAAACGGCTTTAGGCAAAGTGTGTGAACACGTAGTTTGCTTGAGAGCTGCCTGTCAGGCTGATGGTGTGTGAAGTCAATGAGCCAAATGGAGTTGTTCTCCCACAAGAACCACTCGGCTGATGCTTCCTCAATATGCAATTCAGCAACATGCAGTGTTGCTTGATGGAATGAGCTCTTACAGCAACATCTGCGTCTAGAGCCTTTGTATTTAGGGCTAGCTGAAAACGGCTTTGGCGCTGAAGTGGTTTCTGAATGTTGAGTTGGTGGCATGTGAAACCCGCCTGTGAGCCTTCGTTTGTGTGGGATGCTCACCAAGCTGCCCTTCAGGACAATGCACTCAAAAGGCATTAAGCATAGTGTGTGAACACGTAGTTTGCTTGAGTGCTGCCTGTCAGCCTGCTGGTGTGTGAAGTCAGTGAGCCAAATGGAGTTGTTCTCCCACAAGAATCACTCGACTGATGCTTCTTCAATATGCAATTCAGCAACATGCAGTGCTGCTTGATGGAATTAGCTCTTACAGCCACATCTGCGTCTAGAGCCTTTGTATTTAGGGCTAGCTGAAAACGGCTTTGGCGCTGAAGTGGTTTCTGAATGTTGAGTTGGTGGCATGTGAAACCCGCCTCTTGATCCTTCGTTTGTGTGGGATGCTGCCCTTCAGGACAATGCACTCAAACGGCATTAAGCATAGTGTGTGAACACGTAGTTTGCTTGAGAGCTGCCTGTCAGGCTGATGGTGTGTGAAGTCAATGAGCCAAATGGAGTTGTTCTCCCACAAGAACCACTCGGCTGATGCTTCCTCAATATGCAATTCAGCAACATGCAGTGTTGCTTGATGGAATTAGCTCTTACAGCAACATCTGCGTCTAGAGCCTTTGTATTTAGGGCTAGCTGAAAACGGCTTTGGCGCTGAAGTGGTTTCTGAATGTTGAGTTGGTGGCATGTGAAACCCGCCTGTGAGCCTTCGTTTGTGTGGGATGCTCACCAAGCTGCCCTTCAGGACAATGCACTCAAAAGGCATTAAGCATAGTGTGTGAACACGTAGTTTGCTTGAGTGCTGCCTGTCAGCCTGCTGGTGTGTGAAGTCAGTGAGCCAAATGGAGTTGTTCTCCCACAAGAATCACTCGACTGATGCTTCTTCAATATGCAATTCAGCAACATGCAGTGCTGCTTGATGGAATTAGCTCTTACAGCCACATCTGCGTCTAGAGCCTTTGTATTTAGGGCTAGCTGAAAACGGCTTTGGCGCTGAAGTGGTTTCTGAATGTTGAGTTGGTGGCATGTGAAACCCGCCTGTGGAGCCTTCGTTTGTGTGGGATGCTGCCCTTCAGGACAATGCACTCAAACGGCATTAAGCATAGTGTGTGAACACGTAGTTTGCTTGAGAGCTGCCTGTCAGCCTGATGGTGTGTGAAGTCGGTGAGCCAAATGGAGTTGT
The DNA here is from genome assembly GCF_030435755.1 of Ochotona princeps. NCBI lineage: Eukaryota > Metazoa > Chordata > Mammalia > Lagomorpha > Ochotonidae > Ochotona > Ochotona princeps. The sequence goes on from NC_080847.1 coordinate 32,833,399, forward strand.
TCTCCCACAAGAACCACTCAGCTGATTCTTCCTCAATGTGCAATTCAGCAACATGCAGTGTTGCTTGATGGAATGAGCTCTTACAGCAACATCTACGTCTAGAGCCTTTGTATTTAGGGCTAGCTGAAAAGGGCTTTGGAGCTGAAGTGGTTTCTGAAAGTTGAGTTGGTGGCATGTGAAACCCGCCTGTGGAGCCTTCGTTTGTGTGGGATGCTCACCAAGCTGCCCTTCAGGACAATGCACTCAAACGGCATTAGGCAAAGTGTGTGAACACGTAGTTTGCTTGAGAGCTGCCTGTCAGGCTGATGGTGTGTGAAGTCAATGAGCCAAATGGAGTTGTTCTCCCACAAGAACCACTCGGCTGATGCTTCCTCAATATGCAATTCAGCAACATGCAGTGTTGCTTGATGGAATGAGCTCTTACAGCAACATCTGCGTCTAGAGCCTTTGTATTTAGGGCTAGCTGAAAACGGCTTTGGCGCTGAAGTGGTTTCTGAATGTTGAGTTGGTGGCATGTGAAACCCGCCTGTGGAGCCTTCGTTTGTGTGGGATGCTCACCAACCTGCCCTTCAGGACAATGCACTCAAACGGCATTAAGCATAGTGTGTGGACACGTAGTTTGCTTGAGAGCTGCCTGTCAGCCGGATGGTGTGTGAAATCAGTGAGCCAAATGGAGTTGTTCTCCCACAAGAACCACTCGGCTGATGCTTCTTCAATATGCAATTCAGCAACATGCAGTGTTGCTTGATGGAATTAGCTCTTACAGCAACATCTGGGTCTAGAGCCTTTGTATTTAGGGCTAGCTGAAAAGGGCTTTGGCGCTCAAGTGGTTTCTGAATCTGGAGTTGGTGGCATGTGAAACCCGCCTGTGGAGCCTTCGTTTGTGTGGGATGCTCACCAAGCTGCCCTTCAGGACAATGCACTCAAACGGCATTAAGCATAGTGTGTGAACACGTAGTTTGCTTGAGAGCTGCCTGTCAGCCTGATGGTGTGTGAAGTCAGTGAGCCAAATGGAGTTGTTCTCCCACAAGAATCACTCGACTGATGCTTCTTCAATATGCAATTCAGCAACATGCAGTGTTGCTTGATGTAATTAGCTGTTACAGCAACATCTATGTCTAGAGCCTTTGTATTTAGGGCTAGCTGAATACGGCTTTGGCGCTGAAGTGGTTTCTGAATGTTGAGTTGGTGGCATGTGAAACCCGCCTGTGGAGCCTTCGTTTGTGTGGGATGCTCACCAAGCTGCCCTTCAGGACAATGCACTCAAAAGGCATTAAGCATAGTGTGTGAACACGTAGTTTGCTTGAGAGCTGCCTGTCAGGCTGACGGTGTGTGAAGTCAATGAGCCAAATGGAGTTGTTCTCCCACAAGAACCACTCGGCTGATGCTTCCTCAATATGCAATTAAGCAACATGCAGTGTTGCTTGATGGAATGAGCTCTTACAGCAACATCTGCATCTAGAGCCTTTGTATTTAGCACTAGCTGAAAAGGCCTTTGGCGCTGAAGTGGTTTCTGAATGTGGAGTTGGTGGCATGTGAAACCCGCCTGTGGAGCCTTCGTTTGTGTGGGATGCTCACCAACCTGCCCTTCAGGACAATGCACTCAAACGGCATTAAGCATAGTGTGTGAACACGTAGTTTGCTTGAGAGCTGCCTGTCAGCCGGATGGTGTGTGAAATCAGTGAGCCAAATGGAGTTGTTCTCCCACAAGAACCACTCGGCTGATGCTTCTTCAATATGCAATTCAGCAACATGCAGTGTTGCAAAATGGAATTAGCTCTTACAGCCACATCTGCGTTTAGAGCCTTTGTATTTAGGGCTAGCTGAAAAGGGCTTTGGCGCTGAAGTGGTTTCTGAATGTGGAGTTTGTGGCATGTGAAACCCGCCTGTGGAGCCTTCGTTTGTGTGGGATGCTCACCAAGCTGCCCTTCAGGACAATGCACTCAAAAGGCATTAAGCATAGTGTGTGAACACGTAGTTTGCTTGAGTGCTGCCTGTCAGCCTGATGGTGTGTGAAGTCAGTGAGCCAAATGGAGTTGTTCTCCCACAAGAATCACTCGACTGATGCTTCTTCAATATGCAATTCAGCAACATGCCTTGCTGCTTGATGTAATTAGCTCTTACAGCAACATCTATGTCTAGAGCCTTTGTATTTAGGGCTAGCTGAAAACGGCTTTGGCGCTGAAGTGGTTTCTGAATGTTGAGTTGGTGGCATGTGAAACCTGCCTGTGGATCCTTCGTTTGTGTGGGATGCTGCCCTTCAGGACAATGCACTCAAACGGCATTAAGCATAGTGTGTGAACACGTAATTTGCTTGAGAGCTGCGTGTCAGCCTGATGGTGTGTGAAGTCAGTGAGCCAAATGGAGTTGTTCTCCCACAAGAACCACTCAGCTGATTTTTCCTCAATATGCAATTCAGCAACATGCAGTGTTGCTTGATGGAATGAGCTCTTACAGCAACATCTACGTCTAGAGCCTTTGTATTTAGGGCTAGCTGAAAACGGCTTTATCGCTGAAGTGGTTTCTGAATGTTGAGTTGGTGGCATGTGAAACCCGCCTGTGGATCCTTCGTTTGTTGGGATGCTCACCAAGCTGCCCTTCAGGACAATGAACTCAAACGGCATTAAGCATAGTGTGTGGACACGTAGTTTGCTTGAGAGCTGCCTATCAGCTTGATGGTGTGTGAAATCAGTGAGCCAAATGGAGTTGTTCTCTCATAAGAACCACTCGGCTGATGCTTCTTCAATATGCAATTCAGCAACATGCAGTGTTGCTTGATGGAATTAGCTCTTACAGCCACATCTGCGTCTAGAGCCTTTGTATTTAGGGCTAGCTAAAAAGGGCTTTGGCGCTGAAGTGGATTCTGAATGTGGAGTTGGTGGCATGTGAAACCCGCCTGTGGAGCCTTCGTTTGTGTGGGATGCTCACCAAGCTGCCCTTCAGGACAATGCACTCAAACGGCATTAAGCATAGTGTGTGGACACGTAGTTTGCTTGAGAGCTGCCTGTCAGCCTGATGGTGTGTGAAGTCAGTGAGCCAAATGGAGTTGTTCTCCCACAAGAACCACTCGGCTGATTCTTCTTCAATATGCAATTAAGCAACATGCAGTGTTGCTTGATGGAATTAGCTCTTACAGCAACATCTGCATCTAGAGCCTTTGTATTTAGGGCTAGCTGAAAACGGCTTTGGCGCTGAAGTGGTTTCTGAATGTGGAGTTGGTGGCATGTGAAACCCGCCTGTGGAGCCTTCGTTTGTGTGGGATGCTCACCAAGCTGCCCTTCAGGACAATGCACTCAAACGGCAATAGGCATAGTGTGTGAACACGTAGTTTGCTTGAGAGCTGCCTGTCAGCCTGATGGTGTGTGAAGTCAGTGAGCCAAATGGAGTTGTTCTCCCACAAGAATCACTCGACTGATGCTTCTTCAATATGCAATTCAGCAACATGCAGTGCTGCTTGATGTAATTAGCTGTTACAGCAACATCTATGTCTAGAGCCTTTGTATTTAGGGCTAGCTGAAAACGGCTTTGGCGCTGAAGTGGTTTCTGAATGTTGAGTTGGTGGCATGTGAAACCCGCCTGTGGAGCCTTCGTTTGTGTGGGATGCTCACCAAGCTGCCCTTCAGGACAATGCACTCAAAAGGCATTAAGCATAGTGTGTGAACACGTAGTTTGCTTGGGAGCTGCCTGTCAGGCTGACGGTGTGTGAAGTCAATGAGCCAAATGGAGTTGTTCTCCCACAAGAACCACTCGGCTGATGCTTCCTCAATATGCAATTAAGCAACATGCAGTGTTGCTTGATGGAATGAGCTCTTACAGCAACATCTGCATCGAGAGCCTTTGTATTTAGGGCTAGCTGAAAACGGCTTTGGCGCTGAAGTGGTTTCTGAATGTTGAGTTGGTGGCATGTGAAACCCGCCTGTGGAGCCTTCGTTTGTGTGGGATGCTCACCAAGCTGCCCTTCAGGACAATGCACTCAAACGGCATTAAGCATAGTGTGTGAACACGTAGTTTGCTTGAGAGCTGCCTGTCAGCCGGATGGTGTGTGAAATCAGTGAGCCAAATGGAGTTATTCTCCCACAAGAACCACTCGGCTGATGCTTCTTCAATATGCAATTCAGCAACATGCAGTGTTGCAAAATGGAATTAGCTCTTACAGCCACATCTGCGTTTAGAGCCTTTGTATTTAGGGCTAGCTGAAAAGGGCTTTGGCGCTGAAGTGGTTTCTGAATGTGGAGTTTGTGGCATGTGAAACCCGCCTGTGGAGCCTTCGTTTGTGTGGGATGCTCACCAAGCTGCCCTTCAGGACAATGCACTCAAAAGGCATTAAGCATAGTGTGTGAACACGTAGTTTGCTTGAGTGCTGCCTGTCAGCCTGATGGTATGTGAAGTCAGTGAGCCAAATGGAGTTGTTGTCCCACAAGAATCACTCGACTGATGCTTCTTCAATATGCAATTCAGCAACATGCAGTGCTGCTTGATGTAATTAGCTCTTACAGCAACATCTATGTCTAGAGCCTTTGTATTTAGGGCTAGCTGAAAACGGCTTTGGCGCTGAAGTGGTTTCTGAATGTTGAGTTGGTGGCATGTGAAACCCGCCTGTGGAGCCTTCATTTGTGTGGGATGCTGCCCTTCAGGACAATGCACTCAAACGGCATTAAGCATAGTGTGTGAACACGTAGTTTGCTTGAGAGCTGCCTGTCAGCCTGATGGTGTGTGAAGTCAGTGAGCCAAATGGAGTTGTTCTCCCACAAGAACCACTCAGCTGATGCTTCCTCAATATGCAATTCAGCAACATGCAGTGTTGCTTGATGGAATGAGCTCTTACAGCAACATCTACGTCTAGAGCCTTTGTATTTAGGGCTAGCTGAAAACGGCTTTATCGCTGAAGTGGTTTCTGAATGTTGAGTTGGTGGCATGTGAAACCCGCCTGTGGAGCCTTCGTTTGTTGGGATGCTCACCAAGCTGCCCTTCAGGACAATGAACTCAAACGGCATTAAGCACAGTGTGTGGACACGTAGTTTGCTTGAGAGCTGCCTATCAGCATGATGGTGTGTGAAATCAGTGAGCCAAATGGAGTTGTTCTCTCATAAGAACCACTCGGCTGATGCTTCTTCAATATGCAATTCAGCAACATGCAGTGTTGCTTGATGGAATTAGCTCTTACAGCCACATCTGCGTCTAGAGCCTTTGTATTTAGGGCTAGCTGAAAAGGGCTTTGGCGCTGAGGTGGATTCTGAATGTGGAGTTGGTGGCATGTGAAACCCGCCTGTGGAGCCTTCGTTTGTGTGGGATGCTCACCAACCTGCCCTTCAGGACAATGCACTCAAACGGCATTAGGCATAGTGTGTGAACACGTAGTTTGCTTGAGAGCTGCCTGTCAGCCTGATGGTGTGTGAAGTCAGTGAGCCAAATGGAGTTGTTCTCCCACAAGAACCACTCGGCTGATTCTTCTTCAATATGCAATTCAGCAACGTGCAGTGTTGCTTGATGGAATTAGCTCTTACAGCAACATCTGCATCTAGAGCCTTTGTATTTAGAGCTAGCTGAAAACGGCTTTGGCGCTGAAGTGGTTTCTGAATGTGGAGTTGGTGGCATGTGAAACCCGCCTGTGGAGCCTTCGTTTGTGTGGGATGCTCACCAAGCTGCCCTTCAGGACAATGCACTCAAACGGCATTAGGCAAAGTGTGTGAACACGTAGTTTGCTTGAGAGCTGCCTGTCATGCTGATGGTGTGTGAAGTCAATGAACCAAATGGAGTTGTTCTCCCACAAGAACCACTCGGCTGATGCTTCCTCAATATGCAATTCAGCAACATGCAGTGTTGCTTGATGGAATTAGCTCTTACAGCAACATCTGCGTCTAGAGCCTTTGTATTTAGGGCTAGCTGAAAACGGCTTTGGCGCTGAAGTGGTTTCTGAATGTGGAGTTGGTGGCATGTGAAACCCGCCTGTGGAGCCTTCGTTTGTGTGCGATGCTCACCAAGCTGCCCTTCAGGACAATGCACTCAAACGGCATTAGGCATAGTGTGTGAACACGTAGTTTGCTTGAGAGCTGCCTGTCAGCCTGATGGTGTGTGAAGTCAGTGAGCCAAATGGAGTTGTTCTCCCACAAGAACCACTCGGCTGATTCTTCTTCAATATGCAATTAAGCAACATGCAGTGTTGCTTGATGGAATTAGCTCTTACAGCAACATCTGCATCTAGAGCCTTTGTATTTAGAGCTAGCTGAAAACGGCTTTGGCGCTGAAGTGGTTTCTGAATGTGGAGTTGGTGGCATGTGAAACCCGCCTGTGGAGCCTTCGTTTGTGTGGGATGCTCACCAACCTGCCCTTCAGGACAATGCACTCAAACGGCATTAAGCATAGTGTGTGAACACGTAGTTTGCTTGAGAGCTGCCTGTCAGCCTGATGGTGTGTGAAGTCAGTGAGCCAAATGGAGTTGTTCTCCCACAAGAACCACTCGGCTGATGCTTCCTCAATATGCAATTCAGCAACATGCAGTGCTGCTTGATGGAATTAGCTCTTACAGCCACATCTGCGTCTAGAGCCTTTGTATTTAGGGCTAGCTGAAAACGGCTTTGGCGCTGAAGTGGTTTCTGAATGTTGAGTTGGTGGCATGTGAAACCCGCCTCTTGATCCTTCGTTTGTGTGGGATGCTGCCCTTCAGGACAATGCACTCAAACGGCATTAAGCATAGTGTGTGAACACGTAGTTTGCTTGAGAGCTGCCTGTCAGGCTGATGGTGTGTGAAGTCAATGAGCCAAATGGAGTTGTTCTCCCACAAGAACCACTCGGCTGATGCTTCCTCAATATGCAATTCAGCAACATGCAGTGTTGCTTGATGGAATTAGCTCTTACAGCAACATCTGCGTCTAGAGCCTTTGTATTTAGGGCTAGCTGAAAACGGCTTTGGCGCTGAAGTGGTTTCTGAATGTTGAGTTGGTGGCATGTGAAACCCGCCTGTGAGCCTTCGTTTGTGTGGGATGCTCACCAAGCTGCCCTTCAGGACAATGCACTCAAAAGGCATTAAGCATAGTGTGTGAACACGTAGTTTGCTTGAGTGCTGCCTGTCAGCCTGCTGGTGTGTGAAGTCAGTGAGCCAAATGGAGTTGTTCTCCCACAAGAATCACTCGACTGATGCTTCTTCAATATGCAATTCAGCAACATGCAGTGCTGCTTGATGGAATTAGCTCTTACAGCCACATCTGCGTCTAGAGCCTTTGTATTTAGGGCTAGCTGAAAACGGCTTTGGCGCTGAAGTGGTTTCTGAATGTTGAGTTGGTGGCATGTGAAACCCGCCTGTGGAGCCTTCGTTTGTGTGGGATGCTCACCAAGCTGCCCTTCAGGACAATGCACTCAAACGGCATTAGGCATAGTGTGTGAACACGTAGTTTGCTTGAGAGCTGCCTGTCAGGCTGATGGTGTGTGAAGTCAATGAGCCAAATGGAGTTGTTCTCCCACAAGAACCACTCGGCTGATGCTTCCTCAATATGCAATTCAGCAACATGCAGTGTTGCTTGATGGAATGAGCTCTTACAGCAACATCTGCGTCTAGAGCCTTTGTATTTAGGGCTAGCTGAAAACGGCTTTGGCGCTGAAGTGGTTTCTGAATGTTGAGTTGGTGGCATGTGAAACCCGCCTGTGAGCCTTCGTTTGTGTGGGATGCTCACCAAGCTGCCCTTCAGGACAATGCACTCAAAAGGCATTAAGCATAGTGTGTGAACACGTAGTTTGCTTGAGTGCTGCCTGTCAGCCTGCTGGTGTGTGAAGTCAGTGAGCCAAATGGAGTTGTTCTCCCACAAGAATCACTCGACTGATGCTTCTTCAATATGCAATTCAGCAACATGCAGTGCTGCTTGATGGAATTAGCTCTTACAGCCACATCTGCGTCTAGAGCCTTTGTATTTAGGGCTAGCTGAAAACGGCTTTGGCGCTGAAGTGGTTTCTGAATGTTGAGTTGGTGGCATGTGAAACCCGCCTCTTGATCCTTCGTTTGTGTGGGATGCTGCCCTTCAGGACAATGCACTCAAACGGCATTAAGCATAGTGTGTGAACACGTAGTTTGCTTGAGAGCTGCCTGTCAGGCTGATGGTGTGTGAAGTCAATGAGCCAAATGGAGTTGTTCTCCCACAAGAACCACTCGGCTGATGCTTCCTCAATATGCAATTCAGCAACATGCAGTGTTGCTTGATGGAATTAGCTCTTACAGCAACATCTGCGTCTAGAGCCTTTGTATTTAGGGCTAGCTGAAAACGGCTTTGGCGCTGAAGTGGTTTCTGAATGTTGAGTTGGTGGCATGTGAAACCCGCCTGTGAGCCTTCGTTTGTGTGGGATGCTCACCAAGCTGCCCTTCAGGACAATGCACTCAAAAGGCATTAAGCATAGTGTGTGAACACGTAGTTTGCTTGAGTGCTGCCTGTCAGCCTGCTGGTGTGTGAAGTCAGTGAGCCAAATGGAGTTGTTCTCCCACAAGAATCACTCGACTGATGCTTCTTCAATATGCAATTCAGCAACATGCAGTGCTGCTTGATGGAATTAGCTCTTACAGCCACATCTGCGTCTAGAGCCTTTGTATTTAGGGCTAGCTGAAAACGGCTTTGGCGCTGAAGTGGTTTCTGAATGTTGAGTTGGTGGCATGTGAAACCCGCCTGTGGAGCCTTCGTTTGTGTGGGATGCTGCCCTTCAGGACAATGCACTCAAACGGCATTAAGCATAGTGTGTGAACACGTAGTTTCCTTGAGAGCTGCCTGTCAGCCTGATGGTGTGTGAAGTCGGTGAGCCAAATGGAGTTGTTCTCCCACAAGAACCACTCAGCTGATTCTTCCTCAATGTGCAATTCAGCAACATGCAGTGTTGCTTGATGGAATGAGCTCTTACAGCAACATCTACGTCTAGAGCCTTTGTATTTAGGTCTAGCTGAAAAGGGCTTTGGAGCTGAAGTGGTTTCTGAAAGTTGAGTTGGTGGCATGTGAAACCCGCCTGTGGAGCCTTCGTTTGTGTGGGATGCTCACCAAGCTGCCCTTCAGGACAATGCACTCAAACGGCATTAGGCAAAGTGTGTGAACACGTAGTTTGCTTGAGAGCTGCCTGTCAGGCTGATGGTGTGTGAAGTCAATGAGCCAAATGGAGTTGTTCTCCCACAAGAACCACTCGGCTGATGCTTCCTCAATATGCAATTCAGCAACATGCAGTGTTGCTTGATGGAATGAGCTCTTACAGCAACATCTGCGTCTAGAGCCTTTGTATTTAGGGCTAGCTGAAAGTGGCTTTGGCGCTGAAGTGGTTTCTGAATGTTGAGTTGGTGGCATGTGAAACCCGCCTGTGGAGCCTTCGTTTGTGTGGGATGCTCACCAACCTGCCCTTCAGGACAATGCACTCAAACGGCATTAAGCATAGTGTGTGGACACGTAGTTTGCTTGAGAGCTGCCTGTCAGCCGGATGGTGTGTGAAATCAGTGAGCCAAATGGAGTTGTTCTCCCACAAGAACCACTCGGCTGATGCTTCTTCAATATGCAATTCAGCAACATGCAGTGTTGCTTGATGGAATTAGCTCTTACAGCAACATCTGGGTCTAGAGCCTTTGTATTTAGGGCTAGCTGAAAAGGGCTTTGGCGCTCAAGTGGTTTCTGAATCTGGAGTTGGTGGCATGTGAAACCCGCCTGTGGAGCCTTCGTTTGTGTGGGATGCTCACCAAGCTGCCCTTCAGGACAATGCACTCAAACGGCATTAAGCATAGTGTGTGAACACGTAGTTTGCTTGAGAGCTGCCTGTCAGCCTGATGGTGTGTGAAGTCAGTGAGCCAAATGGAGTTGTTCTCCCACAAGAATCACTCGACTGATGCTTCTTCAATATGCAATTCAGCAACATGCAGTGTTGCTTGATGTAATTAGCTGTTACAGCAACATCTATGTCTAGAGCCTTTGTATTTAGGGCTAGCTGAATACGGCTTTGGCGCTGAAGTGGTTTCTGAATGTTGAGTTGGTGGCATGTGAAACCCGCCTGTGGAGCCTTCGTTTGTGTGGGATGCTCACCAAGCTGCCCTTCAGGACAATGCACTCAAAAGGCATTAAGCATAGTGTGTGAACACGTAGTTTGCTTGAGAGCTGCCTGTCAGGCTGACGGTGTGTGAAGTCAATGAGCCAAATGGAGTTGTTCTCCCACAAGAACCACTCGGCTGATGCTTCCTCAATATGCAATTAAGCAACATGCAGTGTTGCTTGATGGAATGAGCTCTTACAGCAACATCTGCATCTAGAGCCTTTGTATTTAGCACTAGCTGAAAAGGCCTTTGGCGCTGAAGTGGTTTCTGAATGTGGAGTTGGTGGCATGTGAAACCCGCCTGTGGAGCCTTCGTTTGTGTGGGATGCTCACCAACCTGCCCTTCAGGACAATGCACTCAAACGGCATTAAGCATAGTGTGTGAACACGTAGTTTGCTTGAGAGCTGCCTGTCAGCCGGATGGTGTGTGAAATCAGTGAGCCAAATGGAGTTGTTCTCCCACAAGAACCACTCGGCTGATGCTTCTTCAATATGCAATTCAGCAACATGCAGTGTTGCAAAATGGAATTAGCTCTTACAGCCACATCTGCGTTTAGAGCCTTTGTATTTAGGGCTAGCTGAAAAGGGCTTTGGCGCTGAAGTGGTTTCTGAATGTGGAGTTTGTGGCATGTGAAACCCGCCTGTGGAGCCTTCGTTTGTGTGGGATGCTCACCAAGCTGCCCTTCAGGACAATGCACTCAAAAGGCATTAAGCATAGTGTGTGAACACGTAGTTTGCTTGAGTGCTGCCTGTCAGCCTGATGGTGTGTGAAGTCAGTGAGCCAAATGGAGTTGTTCTCCCACAAGAATCACTCGACTGATGCTTCTTCAATATGCAATTCAGCAACATGCCTTGCTGCTTGATGTAATTAGCTCTTACAGCAACATCTATGTCTAGAGCCTTTGTATTTAGGGCTAGCTGAAAACGGCTTTGGCGCTGAAGTGGTTTCTGAATGTTGAGTTGGTGGCATGTGAAACCTGCCTGTGGATCCTTCGTTTGTGTGGGATGCTGCCCTTCAGGACAATGCACTCAAACGGCATTAAGCATAGTGTGTGAACACGTAATTTGCTTGAGAGCTGCGTGTCAGCCTGATGGTGTGTGAAGTCAGTGAGCCAAATGGAGTTGTTCTCCCACAAGAACCACTCAGCTGATTTTTCCTCAATATGCAATTCAGCAACATGCAGTGTTGCTTGATGGAATGAGCTCTTACAGCAACATCTACGTCTAGAGCCTTTGTATTTAGGGCTAGCTGAAAATGGCTTTATCGCTGAAGTGGTTTCTGAATGTTGAGTTGGTGGCATGTGAAACCCGCCTCTGGATCCTTCGTTTGTTGGGATGCTCACCAAGCTGCCCTTCAGGACAATGAACTCAAACGGCATTAAGCATAGTGTGTGGACACGTAGTTTGCTTGAGAGCTGCCTATCAGCTTGATGGTGTGTGAAATCAGTGAGCCAAATGGAGTTGTTCTCTCATAAGAACCACTCGGCTGATGCTTCTTCAATATGCAATTCAGCAACATGCAGTGTTGCTTGATGGAATTAGCTCTTACAGCCACATCTGCGTCTAGAGCCTTTGTATTTAGGGCTAGCTAAAAAGGGCTTTGGCGCTGAAGTGGATTCTGAATGTGGAGTTGGTGGCATGTGAAACCCGCCTGTGGAGCCTTCGTTTGTGTGGGATGCTCACCAAGCTGCCCTTCAGGACAATGCACTCAAACGGCATTAGGCATAGTGTGTGAACACGTAATTTGCTTGAGAGCTGCGTGTCAGCCTGATGGTGTGTGAAGTCAGTGAGCCAAATGGAGTTGTTCTCCCACAAGAACCACTCGGCTGATTCTTCTTCAATATGCAATTAAGCAACATGCAGTGTTGCTTGATGGAATTAGCTCTTACAGCAACATCTGCATCTAGAGCCTTTGTATTTAGGGCTAGCTGAAAACGGCTTTGGCGCTGAAGTGGTTTCTGAATGTGGAGTTGGTGGCATGTGAAACCCGCCTGTGGAGCCTTCGTTTGTGTGGGATGCTCACCAAGCTGCCCTTCAGGACAATGCACTCAAACGGCAATAGGCATAGTGTGTGAACACGTAGTTTGCTTGAGAGCTGCCTGTCAGCCTGATGGTGTGTGAAGTCAGTGAGCCAAATGGAGTTGTTCTCCCACAAGAACCACTCGGCTGATTTTTCCTCAATATGCAATTCAGCAATATGCAATGTTGCTTGATGGAATGAGCTCTTACAGCAACATCTACGTCTAGAGCCTTTGTATTTAGGGCTAGCTGAAAACGGCTTTGGCGCTGAAGTGGTTTCTGAAAGTTGAGTTGGTGGCATGTGAAACCCGCCTGTGGATCCTTCGTTTGTGTGGGATGCTCACCAAGCTGCCCTTCAGGACAATGCACTCAAACGGCATTAGGCAAAGTGTGTGAACACTTAGTTTGCTTGAGAGCTGCCTGTCAGGCTGATGGTGTGTGAAGTCAATGAGCCAAATGGAGTTGTTCTACCACAAGAACCACTCGGCTGATGCTTCCTCAATATGCAATTCAGCAACATGCAGTGTTGCTTGATGGAATGAGCTCTTACAGCAACATCTGCGTCTAGAGCCTTTGTATTTAGGGCTAGCTGAAAACGGCTTTGGCGCTGAAGTGGATTTTGAATGTTGAGTTGGTGGCATGTGAAACCCGCCTGTGGAGCCTTCGTTTGTGTGGGATGCTCACCAAGCTGCCCTTCAGGACAATGCACTCAAACGGCATTAAGCATAGTGTGTGGACACGTAGTTTGCTTGAGAGCTGCCTGTCAGCCGGATGGTGTGTGAAATCAGTGAGCCAAATGGAGTTGTTCTCCCACAAGAACCACTCGGCTGATGCTTCTTCAATATGCAATTCAGCAACATGCAGTGTTGCTTGATGGAATTAGCTCTTACAGCAACATCTGCGTCTAGAGCCTTTGTATTTAGGGCTAGCTGAAAAGGGCTTTGGCGCTCAAGTGGTTTCTGAATGTGGAGTTGGTGGCATGTGAAACCCGCCTGTGGAGCCTTCGTTTGTGTGGGATGCTCACCAAGCTGCCCTTCAGGACAATGCACTCAAACGGCATTAAGCATAGTGTGTGAACACGTAGTTTGCTTGAGAGCTGCCTGTCAGCCTGATGGTGTGTGAAGTCAGTGAGCCAAATGGAGTTGTTCTCCCACAAGAATCACTCGACTGATGCTTCTTCAATATGCAATTCAGCAACATGCAGTGCTGCTTGATGGAATTAGCTCTTACAGCCACATGTGCGTCTAGAGCCTTTGTATTTAGGGCTAGCTGAAAACGGCTTTGGCGCTGAAGTGGTTTCTGAATGTTGAGTTGGTGGCATGTGAAACCTGCCTGTGGATCCTTCGTTTGTGTGGGATGCTGCCCTTCAGGACAATGCACTCAAACGGCATTAAGCATAGTGTGTGAACACGTAGTTTGCTTGAGAGCTGCGTGTCAGCCTGATGGTGTGTGAAGTCAGTGAGCCAAATGGAGTTGTTCTCCCACAAGAACCACTCAGCTGATTTTTCCTCAATATGCAATTCAGCAACATGCAGTGTTGCTTGATGGAATGAGCTCTTACAGCAACATCTACGTCTAGAGCCTTTGTATTTAGGGCTAGCTGAAAACGGCTTTATCGCTGAAGTGGTTTCTGAATGTTGAGTTGGTGGCATGTGAAACCCGCCTGTGGATCCTTCGTTTGTTGGGATGCTCACCAAGCTGCCCTTCAGGACAATGAACTCAAACGGCATTAAGCATAGTGTGTGGACACGTAGTTTGCTTGAGAGCTGCCTACCAGCCTGATGGTGTGTGAAATCAGTGAGCCAAATGGAGTTGTTCTCTCATAAGAACCACTCGGCTGATGCTTCTTCAATATGCAATTCAGCAACATGCAGTGTTGCTTGATGGAATTAGCTCTTACAGCCACATCTGCGTCTAGAGCCTTTGTATTTAGGGCTAGCTAAAAAGGGCTTTGGCGCTGAAGTGGATTCTGAATGTGGAGTTGGTGGCATGTGAAACCCGCCTGTGGAGCCTTCGTTTGTGTGGGATGCTCACCAAGCTGCCCTTCAGGACAATGCACTCAAACGGCATTAGGCATAGTGTGTGAACACGTAATTTGCTTGAGAGCTGCGTGTCAGCCTGATGGTGTGTGAAGTCAGTGAGCCAAATGGAGTTGTTCTCCCACAAGAACCACTCAGCTGATTCTTCTTCAATATGCAATTAAGCAACATGCAGTGTTGCTTGATGGAATTAGCTCTTACAGCAACATCTGCATCTAGAGCCTTTGTATTTAGAGCTAGCTGAAAACGGCTTTGGCGCTGAAGTGGTTTCTGAATGTGGAGTTGGTGGCATGTAAAACCCGCCTGTGGAGCCTTCGTTTGTGTGGGATGCTCACCAAGCTGCCCTTCAGGACAATGCACTCAAACGGCATTAGGCATAGTGTGTGAACACGTAGTTTGCTTGAGAGCTGCCTGTCAGCCTGATGGTGTGTGAAGTCAGTGAGCCAAATGGAGTTGTTCTCCCACAAGAACCACTCAGCTGATTTTTCCTCAATATGCAATTCAGCAATATGCAGTGTTGCTTGATGGAATGAGCTCTTACAGCAACATCTACGTCTAGAGCCTTTGTATTTAGGGCTAGCTGAAAAGGGCTTTGGCGCTGAAGTGGTTTCTGAAAGTTGAGTTGGTGGCATGTGAAACCCGCCAGTGGATCCTTCGTTTGTGTGGGATGCTCACCAAGCTGCCCTTCAGGACAATGCACTCAAACGGCATTAGGCAAAGTGTGTGAACACTTAGTTTGCTTGAGAGCTGCCTGTCAGGCTGATGGTGTGTGAAGTCAATGAGCCAAATGGAGTTGTTCTCCCACAAGAACCACTCGGCTGATGCTTCCTCAATATGCAATTCAGCAACATGCAGTGTTGCTTGATGGAATGAGCTCTTACAGCAACACCTGCGTCTAGAGCCTTTGTATTTAGGGCTAGCTGAAAACGGCTTTGGTGCTGAAGTGGTTTTTGAATGTTGAGTTGGTGGCATGTGAAACCCGCCTGTGGAGCCTTCGTTTGTGTGGGATGCTCACCAACCTGCCCTTCAGGACAATGCACTCAAACGGCATTAAGCATAGTGTGTGAACACGTAGTTTGCTTGAGAGCTGCCTGTCAGCCTGATGGTGTGTGAAGTCAGTGAGCCAAATGGAGTTGTTCTCCCACAAGAATCACTCGACTGATGCTTCTTCAATATGCAATTCAGCAACATGCAGTGCTGCTTGATGTAATTAGCTGTTACAGCAACATCTATGTCTAGAGCCTTTGTATTTAGGGCTAGCTGAAAACGGCTTTGGCGCTGAAGTGGTTTCTGAATGTTGAGTTGGTGGCATGTGAAACCCGCCTGTGGAGCCTTCGTTTGTGTGGGATGCTCACCAAGCTGCCCTTCAGGACAATGCACTCAAAAGGCATTAAGCATAGTGTGTGAACACGTAGTTTGCTTGGGAGCTGCCTGTCAGGCTGACGGTGTGTGAAGTCAATGAGCCAAATGGAGTTGTTCTCCCACAAGAACCACTCGGCTGATGCTTCCTCAATATGCAATTAAGCAACATGCAGTGTTGCTTGATGGAATGAGCTCTTACAGCAACATCTGCATCGAGAGCCTTTGTATTTAGGGCTAGCTGAAAACGGCTTTGGCGCTGAAGTGGTTTCTGAATGTTGAGTTGGTGGCATGTGAAACCCGCCTGTGGAGCCTTCGTTTGTGTGGGATGCTCACCAAGCTGCCCTTCAGGACAATGCACTCAAACGGCATTAAGCATAGTGTGTGAACACGTAGTTTGCTTGAGAGCTGCCTGTCAGCCGGATGGTGTGTGAAATCAGTGAGCCAAATGGAGTTATTCTCCCACAA
This sequence comes from Ochotona princeps, assembly GCF_030435755.1. Classification (NCBI taxonomy): domain Eukaryota; kingdom Metazoa; phylum Chordata; class Mammalia; order Lagomorpha; family Ochotonidae; genus Ochotona; species Ochotona princeps. The sequence goes on from NC_080847.1 coordinate 32,849,319, forward strand.
GAACCACTCGGCTGATGCTTCTTCAATATGCAATTCAGCAACATGCAGTGTTGCAAAATGGAATTAGCTCTTACAGCCACATCTGCGTTTAGAGCCTTTGTATTTAGGGCTAGCTGAAAAGGGCTTTGGCGCTGAAGTGGTTTCTGAATGTGGAGTTTGTGGCATGTGAAACCCGCCTGTGGAGCCTTCGTTTGTGTGGGATGCTCACCAAGCTGCCCTTCAGGACAATGCACTCAAAAGGCATTAAGCATAGTGTGTGAACATGTAGTTTGCTTGAGTGCTGCCTGTCAGCCTGATGGTATGTGAAGTCAGTGAGCCAAATGGAGTTGTTGTCCCACAAGAATCACTCGACTGATGCTTCTTCAATATGCAATTCAGCAACATGCAGTGCTGCTTGATGTAATTAGCTCTTACAGCAACATCTATGTCTAGAGCCTTTGTATTTAGGGCTAGCTGAAAACGGCTTTGGCGCTGAAGTGGTTTCTGAATGTTGAGTTGGTGGCATGTGAAACCCGCCTGTGGAGCCTTCATTTGTGTGGGATGCTGCCCTTCAGGACAATGCACTCAAACGGCATTAAGCACAGTGTGTGGACACGTAGTTTGCTTGAGAGCTGCCTATCAGCATGATGGTGTGTGAAATCAGTGAGCCAAATGGAGTTGTTCTCTCATAAGAACCACTCGGCTGATGCTTCTTCAATATGCAATTCAGCAACATGCAGTGTTGCTTGATGGAATTAGCTCTTACAGCCACATCTGCGTCTAGAGCCTTTGTATTTAGGGCTAGCTGAAAAGGGCTTTGGCGCTGAGGTGGATTCTGAATGTGGAGTTGGTGGCATGTGAAACCCGCCTGTGGAGCCTTCGTTTGTGTGGGATGCTCACCAAGCTGCCCTTCAGGACAATGCACTCAAACGGCATTAGGCATAGTGTGTGAACACGTAGTTTGCTTGAGAGCTGCCTGTCAGCCTGATGGTGTGTGAAGTCAGTGAGCCAAATGGAGTTGTTCTCCCACAAGAACCACTCGGCTGATTCTTCTTCAATATGCAATTCAGCAACGTGCAGTGTTGCTTGATGGAATTAGCTCTTACAGCAACATCTGCATCTAGAGCCTTTGTATTTAGAGCTAGCTGAAAACGGCTTTGGCGCTGAAGTGGTTTCTGAATGTGGAGTTGGTGGCATGTGAAACCCGCCTGTGGAGCCTTCGTTTGTGTGGGATGCTCACCAAGCTGCCCTTCAGGACAATGCACTCAAACGGCATTAGGCAAAGTGTGTGAACACGTAGTTTGCTTGAGAGCTGCCTGTCATGCTGATGGTGTGTGAAGTCAATGAGCCAAATGGAGTTGTTCTCCCACAAGAACCACTCGGCTGATGCTTCCTCAATATGCAATTCAGCAACATGCAGTGTTGCTTGATGGAATGAGCTCTTACAGCAACATCTGCGTCTAGAGCCTTTGTATTTAGGGCTAGCTGAAAACGGCTTTGGCGCTGAAGTGGTTTCTGAATGTGGAGTTGGTGGCATGTGAAACCCGCATGTGGAGCCTTCGTTTGTGTGCGATGCTCACCAAGCTGCCCTTCAGGACAATGCACTCAAACGGCGTTAGGCATAGTGTGTGAACACGTAGTTTGCTTGAGAGCTGCCTGTCAGCCTGATGGTGTGTGAAGTCAGTGAGCCAAATGGAGTTGTTCTCCCACAAGAACCACTCGGCTGATTCTTCTTCAATATGCAATTCAGCAACATGCAGTGTTGCTTGATGGAATTAGCTCTTACAGCAACATCTGCATCTAGAGCCTTTGTATTTAGAGCTAGCTGAAAACGGCTTTGGCGCTGAAGTGGTTTCTGAATGTGGAGTTGGTGGCATGTGAAACCCGCCTGTGGAGCCTTCGTTTGTGTGGGATGCTCACCAAGCTGCCCTTCAGGACAATGCACTCAAACGGCATTAAGCATAGTGTGTGAACACGTAGTTTGCTTGAGAGCTGCCTGTCAGCCTGATGGTGTGTGAAGTCAGTGAGCCAAATGGAGTTGTTCTCCCACAAGAACCACTCGGCTGATTCTTCTTCAATATGCAATTCAGCAACATGCAGTGTTGCTTGATGGAATTAGCTCTTACAGCATCATCTGCGTCTAGAACCTTAGTATTTGGGGCTAGCTGAAATCGGCTTTGGCGCTGAAGTGGTTTCTGAATGTGGAGTTGGTGGCATGTGAAACCCGCCTGTGGAGCCTTCGTTTGTGTGGGATGCTCACCAAGCTGCCCTTCAGGACAATGCACTCAAACGGCATTAGGCATAGTGTGTGAACACGTAGTTTGCTTGAGAGCTGCCTGTTAGCCTGATGGTGTGTGAAGTCAGTGAGCCAAATGGAGTTGTTCTCCCACAAGAACCACTCGGCTGATTCTTCTTCAATATGCAATTCAGCAACATGCAGTGTTGCTTGATGGAATTAGCTCTTACAGCCACATCTGGGTCTAGAGCCTTTGTATTTAGGGCTAGCTGAAAACGGCTTTGGCGCTGAAGTGGTTTCTGAATGTGGAGTTGGTGGCATGTGAAACCCGCCTGTGGAGCCTTCGTTTGTGTGGGATGCTCACCAAGCTGCCCTTCAGGACAATGCACTCAAACGGCATTAGGCATAGTGTGTGAACACGTAGTTTGCTTGAGAGCTGCCTGTCAGCCTGATGGTGTGTGAAGTCAGTGAGCCAAATGGAGTTGTTCTCCCACAAGAACCACTCGGCTGATGCTTCTTCAATATGCAATTCAGCAACATGCAGTGTTGCTTGATGGAATTAGCTCTTACAGCATCATCTGTGTCTAGAACCTTTGTATTTAGGGCTAGCTGAAAACGGCTTTGGCGCTCAAGTGGTTTCTGAATGTGGAGTTGGTGGCATGTGAAACCCGCCTGTGGAGCCTTCGTTTGTGTGGGATGCTCACCAAGCTGCCCTTCAGGACAATGCACTCAAACGGCATTAAGCATAGTGTGTGAACACGTAGTTTGCTTGAGAGCTGCCTGTCAGCCTGATGGTGTGTGAAGTCAGTGAGCCAAATGGAGTTGTTCTCCCACAAGAACCACTCGGCTGATTCTTCTTCAATATGCAATTCAGCAACATGCAGTGTTGCTTGATGGAATTAGCTGTTACAGCAACATCTGGATCTAGAGCCTTTGTATTTAGGGCTAGCTGAAAAGGACTTTGGCGCTGAAGTGGTTTCTGAATGTGGAGTTGGTGGCATGTGAAACCCGCCTGTGGAGCCTTCGTTTGTGTGGGATGCTCACCAAGCTGCCCTTCAGGACAATGCACTCAAACGGCATTAAGCATAGAGTGTGAACACGTAGTTTGCTTCAGAGCTGCCTGTCAGCCTGATGGTGTGTTAAGTCAGTGAGTCAAATGGAGTTGTGCTCCCACAAGAACCACTCGGCTGATTCTTCTTCAATATGCAATTCAGCAACATGCAGTGTTGCTTGATGGAATTAGCTCTTACAGCAACATCTTTGACTAGTGCCTTTGTATTTAGGGCTACCTGAAAACGGCTTTGGCGCTGAAGTGGTTTCTGAATGTGGAGTTGGTGGCATGTGAAACCCGCCTGTGGAGCCTTCCTTTGTGTGGGATGCTCACCAAGCTGCCCTTCAGGACAATGCACTCAAACGGCATTAGGCATAGTGTGTGAACACGTAGTTTGCTTGAGAGCTGCGTGTCAGCCTGATGGTGTGTGAAGTCAGTGAGCCAAATGGAGTTGTTCTCCCACAAGAACCACTCGGCTGATGCTTCCTCAATATGCAATTCAGCAACATGCAGTGTTGCTTGATGGAATGAGCTCTTACAGCAACATCTACGTCTAGAGCCTTTGTATTTAGGGCTAGCTGAAAACGGCTTTATCGCTGAAGTGGTTTCTGAATGTGGAGTTGGTGGCATGTGAAACCCGCCTGTGGAGCCTTCGTTTGTGTGGGATGCTCACCAAGCTGCCCTTCAGGACAATGCACTCAAACGGCATTAAGCATAGTGTGTGAACACGTAGTTTGCTTGAGAGCTGCCTGTCAGCCTGATGGTGTGTGAAGTCAGTGAGCCAAATGGAGTTGTTCTCCCACAAGAACCACTCGGCTGATTCTTCTTCAATATGCAATTCAGCAACATGCAGTGTTGCTTGATGGAATTAGCTCTTACAGCAACATCTTTGACTAGTGCCTTTGTATTTAGGGCTAGCTGAACACGGCTTTGGCGCTGAAGTGGTTTCTGAATGTGGAGTTGGTGGCATGTGAAACCCGCCTGTGGAGCCTTCGTTTGTGTGGGATGCTCACCAAGCTGCCCTTCAGGACAATGCACTCAAACGGCATTAGGCATAGTGTGTGAACACGTAGTTTGCTTGAGAGCTGCCTGTTAGCCTGATGGTGTGTGAAGTCAGTGAGCCAAATGGAGTTGTTCTCCCACAAGAACCACTCGGCTGATTCTTCTTCAATATGCAATTCAGCAACATGCAGTGTTGCTTGATGGAATTAGCTCTTACAGCAACATCTGCGTCTAGAGCCTTTGTATTTAGGGCTAGCTGAAAACGGCTTTGGCGCTGAAGTGGTTTCTGAATGTGGAGTTGGTGGCATGTGAAACCTGCCTGTGGAGCCTTCGTTTGTGTGGGATGCTCACCAAGCTGCCCTTCAGGACAATGCACTCAAACGGCATTAAGCATAGTGTGTGAACACGTAGTTTGCTTGAGAGCTGCCTGTCAGCCTGATGGTGTGTGAAGTCAGTGAGCCAAATGGAGTTGTTCTCCCACAAGAACCACTCGGCTGATTCTTCTTCAATATGGAATTCAGCAACATGCAGTGTTGCTTGATGGAATTAGCTCTTACAGCATCATCTGTGTCTAGAACCTTTGTATTTAGGGCTAGCTGAAAACGGCTTTGGCGCTGAAGTGGTTTCTGAATGTGGAGTTGGTGGCATGTGAAACCCGCCTGTGGAGCCTTCGTTTGTGTGGGATGCTCACCAAGCTGCCCTTCAGGACAATGCACTCAAACGGCATTAAGCATAGTGTGTGAACACGTAGTTTGCTTGAGAGCTGCCTGTCAGCCTGATGCTGTGTGAAGTCAGTGAGCCAAATGGAGTTGTTCTCCCACAAGAACCACTCGGCTGATTCTTCTTCAATATGCAATTCAGCAACGTGCAGTGTTGCTTGATGGAATTAGCTCTTACAGCAACATCTGCGTCTAGAGCCTTTGTATTTAGAGCTAGCTGAAAAGGGCTTTGGCGCTGAAGTGGTTTCTGAATGTGGAGTTGGTGGCATGTGAAACCCGCCTGTGGAGCCTTCGTTTGTGTGGGATGCTCACCAAGCTGCCCTTCAGGACAATGCACTCAAACGGCATTAGGCATAGTGTGTGAACACGTAGTTTGCTTGAGAGCTGCCTGTCAGCCTGATGGTGTGTGAAGTCAGTGAGCCAAATGGAGTTGTTCTCCCACAAGAACCACTCGGCTGATTCTTCTTCAATATGCAATTCAGCAACATGCAGTGTTGCTTGATGGAATTAGCTCTTACAGCAACATCTTTGACTAGTGCCTTTGTATTTAGGGCTAGCTGAACACGGCTTTGGCGCTGAAGTGGTTTCTGAATGTGGAGTTGGTGGCATGTGAAACCCGCCTGTGGAGCCTTCGTTTGTGTGGGATGCTCACCAAGCTGCCCTTCAGGACAATGCACTCAAACGGCATTAGGCATAGTGTGTGAACACGTAGTTTGCTTGAGAGCTGCCTGTTAGCCTGATGGTGTGTGAAGTCAGTGAGCCAAATGGAGTTGTTCTCCCACAAGAACCACTCGGCTGATTCTTCTTCAATATGCAATTCAGCAACATGCAGTGTTGCTTGATGGAATTAGCTCTTACAGCAACATCTGCGTCTAGAGCCTTTGTATTTAGGGCTAGCTGAAAACGGCTTTGGCGCTGAAGTGGTTTCTGAATGTGGAGTTGGTGGCATGTGAAACCCGCCTGTGGAGCCTTCGTTTGTGTGGGATGCTCACCAAGCTGCCCTTCAGGACAATGCACTCAAACGGCATTAGGCATAGTGTGTGAACACGTAGTTTGCTTGAGAGCTGCCTGTCAGCCTGATGGTGTGTGAAGTCAGTGAGCCAAATGGAGTTGTTCTCCCACAAGAACCACTCGGCTGATTCTTCTTCAATATGCAATTCAGCAACATGCAGTGTTGCTTGATGGAATTAGCTCTTACAGCATCATCTGTGTCTAGAACCTTTGTATTTAGGGCTAGCTGAAAACGGCTTTGGCGCTCAAGTGGTTTCTGAATGTGGAGTTGGTGGCATGTGAAACCCGCCTGTGGAGCCTTCGTTTGTGTGGGATGCTCACCAAGCTGCCCTTCAGGACAATGCACTCAAACGGCATTAAGCATAGTGTGTGAACACGTAGTTTGCTTCAGAGCTGCCTGTCAGCCTGATGGTGTGTGAAGTCAGTGAGTCAAATGGAGTTGTGCTCCCACAAGAACCACTCGGCTGATTCTTCTTCAATATGCAATTCAGCAACATGCAGTGTTGCTTGATGGAATTAGCTCTTACAGCAACATCTTTGACTAGTGCCTTTGTATTTAGGGCTACCTGAAAACGGCTTTGGCGCTGAAGTGGTTTCTGAATGTGGAGTTGGTGGCATGTGAAACCAGCCTGTGGAGCCTTCCTTTGTGTGGGATGCTCACCAAGCTGCCCTTCAGGACAATGCACTCAAACGGCATTAGGCATAGTGTGTGAACACGTAGTTTGCTTGAGAGCTGCCTGTCAGCCTGATGGTGTGTGAAGTCAGTGAGCCAAATGGAGTTGTTCTCCCACAAGAACCACTCGGCTGATGCTTCCTCAATATGCAATTCAGCAACATGCAGTGTTGCTTGATGGAATGAGCTCTTACAGCAACATCTACGTCTAGAGCCTTTGTATTTAGGGCTAGCTGAAAACGGCTTTATCGCTGAAGTGGTTTCTGAATGTGGAGTTGGTGGCATGTGAAACCCGCCTGTGGAGCCTTCGTTTGTGTGGGATGCTCACCAAGCTGCCCTTCAGGACAATGCACTCAAACGGCATTAGGCATAGTGTGTGAACACGTAGTTTGCTTGAGAGCTGCCTGTCAGCCTGATGGTGTGTGAAGTCAGTGAGCCAAATGGAGTTGTTCTCCCACAAAAACCACTCGGCTGATTCTTCTTCAATATGCAATTCAGCAACATGCAGTGTTGCTTGATGGAATTAGCTCTTACAGCCACATCTGCGTCTAGAGCCTTTGTATTTAGGGCTAGCTGAAAACGGCTTTGGCGCTGAAGTGGTTTCTGAATGTGGAGTTGGTGGCATGTGAAACCTGCCTGTGGAGCCTTCGTTTGTGTGGGATGCTCACCAAGCTGCCCTTCAGGACAATGCACTCAAACGGCATTAAGCATAGTGTGTGAACACGTAGTTTGCTTGAGAGCTGCCTCTCAGCCTGATGGTGTGTGAAGTCAGTGAGCCAAATGGAGTTGTTCTCCCACAAGAACCACTCGGCTGATTCTTCTTCAATATGCAATTCAGCAACATGCAGTGTTGCTTGATGGAATTAGCTCTTACAGCATCATCTGCGTCTAGAGCCTTTGTATTTAGGGCTAGCTGAAATCGGCTTTGGCGCTGAAGTGGATTCTGAATGTGGAGTTGGTGGCATGTGAAACCCGCCTGTGGAGCCTTCGTTTGTGTGGGATGCTCACCAAGCTGCCCTTCAGGACAATGCACTCAAACGGCATTAGGCATAGTGTGTGAACACGTAGTTTGCTTGAGAGCTGCCTGTCAGCCTGATGGTGTGTGAAGTCAGTGAGCCAAATGGAGTTGTTCTCCCACAAGAACCACTCGGCTGATTCTTCTTCAATATGCAATTCAGCAACATGCAGTGTTGCTTGATGGAATTAGCTCTTACAGCCACATCTGCGTCTAGAGCCTTTGTATTTAGAGCTAGCTGAAAACGGCTTTGGCACTGAAGTGGTTTCTGAATGTGGAGTTGGTGGCATGTGAAACCCGCCTGAGGAGCCTTCGTTTGTGTGGGATGCTCACCAACCTGCCCTTCAGGACATTGCACTAAAATGGCATTAAGCATAGTGTGTGAACACGTAGTTTGCTTGAGAGCTGCGTGTCAGCCTGATGGTGTGTGAAGTCAGTGAGCCAAATGGAGTTGTTCTCCCACAACAACCACTCGGCTGATTCTTCTTCAATATGCAATTCAGCAACATGCAGTGTTGCTTGATGGAATTAGCTCTTACAGCCACATCTTCGTCTAGAGCCTTTGTATTTAGGGCTAGCTGAAAACGGCTTTGGCGCTGAAGTGGTTTCTGAATGTGGAGTTGGTGGCATGTGAAACCTGCCTGTGGAGCCTTCGTTTGTGTGGGATGCTCACCAACCTGCCCTTCAGGACAATGCACTCAAACGGCATTAAGCATAGTGTGTGAACACGTAGTTTGCTTGAGAGCTGCCAGTCAGCCTGATGGTGTGTGAAGTCAGTGAGCCAAATGGAGTTGTTCTCCCACAAGAACCACTCGGCTGATTCTTCTTCAATATGCAATTCAGCAACATGCAGTGTTGCTTGATGGAATTAGCTCTTACAGCAACATCTGGATCTAGAGCCTTTGTATTTAGGGCTAGCTGAAAAGGACTTTGGCGCTGAAGTGGTTTCTGAATGTGGAGTTGGTGGCATGTGAAACCCGCCTGTGGAGCCTTCGTTTGTGTGGGATGCTCACCAAGCTGCCCTTCAGGACAATGCACTCAAACGGCATTTGGCATAGTGTGTGAACACGTAGTTTGCTTGAGAGCTGCCTGTCAGCCTGATGGTGTGTGAAGTCAGTGAGCCAAATGGAGTTGTTCTCCCACAAGAACCACTCGGCTGATTCTTCTTCAATATGCAATTCAGCAACATGCAGTGTTGCTTGATGGAATTAGCTCTTACAGCCACATGTGCGTCTAGAGCCTTTGTATTTAGAGCTAGCTGAAAACGGCTTTGGCGCTGAAGTGGTTTCTGAATGTGGAGTTGGTGGCATGTGAAACCTGCCTGTGGAGCCTTCGTTTGTGTGGGATGCTCACCAAGCTGCCCTTCAGGACAATGCACTCAAACGGCATTAAGCATAGTGTGTGAACCCGTAGTTTGCTTGAGAGCTGCCTGTCAGCCTGATGGTGTGTGAAGTCAGTGAGCCAAATGGAGTTGTTCTCCCACAAGAACCACTCGGCTGATTCTTCTTCAATATGCAATTCAGCAACATGCAGTGTTGCTTGATGGAATTAGCTGTTATAGCAACATCTGGATCTAGAGCCTTTGTATTTAGGGCTAGCTGAAAAGGACTTTGGCGCTGAAGTGGTTTCTGAATGTGGAGTTGGTGGCATGTGAAACCTGCCTGTGGAGCCTTCGTTTGTGTGGGATGCTCACCAACCTGCCCTTCAGGACAATGCACTCAAACGGCATTAAGCATAGTGTGTGAACACGTAGTTTGCTTGAGAGCTGCCAGTCAGCCTGATGGTGTGTGAAGTCAGTGAGCCAAATGGAGTTGTTCTCCCACAAGAACCACTCGGCTGATTCTTCTTCAATATGCAATTCAGCAACATGCAGTGTTGCTTGATGGAATTAGCTCTTACAGCCACATGTGCGTCTAGAGCCTTTGTATTTAGAGCTAGCTGAAAACGGCTTTGGCGCTGAAGTGGTTTCTGAATGTGGAGTTGGTGGCATGTGAAACCTGCCTGTGGAGCCTTCGTTTGTGTGGGATGCTCACCAAGCTGCCCTTCAGGACAATGCACTCAAACGGCATTAAGCATAGTGTGTGAACCCGTAGTTTGCTTGAGAGCTGCCTGTCAGCCTGATGGTGTGTGAAGTCAGTGAGCCAAATGGAGTTGTTCTCCCACAAGAACCACTCGGCTGATTCTTCTTCAATATGCAATTCAGCAACATGCAGTGTTGCTTGATGGAATTAGCTGTTATAGCAACATCTGGATCTAGAGCCTTTGTATTTAGGGCTAGCTGAAAAGGACTTTGGCGCTGAAGTGGTTTCTGAATGTGGAGTTGGTGGCATGTGAAACCCGCCTGTGGAGCCTTCGTTTGTGTGGGATGCTCACCAAGCTGCCCTTCAGGACAATGCACTCAAACGGCATTAAGCATAGTGTGTGAACACGTAGTTTGCTTCAGAGCTGCGTGTCAGCCTGATGGTGTGTGAAGTCAGTGAGTCAAATGGAGTTGTTCTCCCACAAGAACCACTCGGCTGATTCTTCTTCAATATGCAATTCAGCAACATGCAGTGTTGCTTGATGGAATTAGCTCTTACAGCCACATGTGCGTCTAGAGCCTTTGTATTTAGGGCTAGCTGAAAACGGCTTTGGCGCTGAAGTGGTTTCTGAATGTGGAGTTGGTGGCATGTGAAACCCGCCTGTGGAGCCTTCGTTTGTGTGGGATGCTCACCAACCTGCCCTTCAGGACAATGCACTCAAACGGCATTAGGCATAGTGTGTGAACACGTAGTTTGCTTGAGAGCTGTGTGTCAGCCTGATGGTGTGTGAAGTCAGTGAGCCAAATGGAGTTGTTCTCCCACAAGAACCACTCGGCTGATCCTTCTTCAATATGCAATTCAGCAACATGCAGTGTTGCTTGATGGAATTAGCTCTTACAGCCACATCTGCGTCTAGAGCCTTTGTATTTAGGGCTAGCTGAATGTGGCTTTGGCGCTGAAGTGGTTTCTGAATGTGGAGTTGGTGGCATGTGAAACCCGCCTGTGGAGCCTTCGTTTGTGTGGGATGCTCACCAAGCTGCCCTTCAGGACAATGCACTCAAACGGCATTAGGCATAGTGTGTGAACACGTAGTTTGCTTGAGAGCTGCCTGTCAGCCTGATGGTGTGTGAAGTCAGTGAGCCAAATGGAGTTGTTCTCCCACAAGAACCACTCGGCTGATTCTTCTTCAATATGCAATTCAGCAACATGCAGTGTTGCTTGATGCAATTAGCTCTTACAGCCACATCTGCGTCTAGAGCCTTTGTATATAGGGCTAGCTGAAAACGGCTTTGGCGCTGAAGTGGTTTCTGAATGTGGAGTTGGTGGCATGTGAAACCTGCCTGTGGAGCCTTCGTTTGTGTGGGATGCTCACCAAGCTGCCCTTCAGGACAATGCACTCAAACGGCATTAAGCATAGTGTGTGAACACGTAGTTTGCTTGAGAGCTGCCTGTCAGCCTGATGGTGTGTGAAGTCAGTGAGCCAAATGGAGTTGTTCTCCCACAAGAACCACTCGGCTGATTCTTCTTCAATATGCAATTCAGCAACATGCAGTGTTGCTTGATGGAATTAGCTCTTACAGCATCATCTGCGTCTAGAGCCTTTGTATTTAGGGCTAGCTGAAAAGGGCTTTGGCGCTGAAGTGGTTTCTGAATGTGGAGTTGGTGGCATGTGAAACCCGCCTGTGGAGCCTTCGTTTGTGTGGGATGCTCACCAAGCTGCCCTTCAGGACAATGCACTCAAACGGCATTAGGCATAGTGTGTGAACACGTAGTTTGCTTGAGAGCTGCCTGTTAGCCTGAGGGTGTGTGAAGTCAGTGAGCCAAATGGAGTTGTTCTCCCACAAGAACCACTCGGCTGATTCTTCTTCAATATGCAATTCAGCAACATGCAGTGTTGCTTGATGGAATTAGCTCTTACAGCCACATCTGCGTCTAGAGCCTTTGTATTTAGGGCTAGCTGAAAAGGACTTTGGCGCTGAAGTGGTTTCCGAATGTGGAGTTGGTGGCATGTGAAACCCACCTGTTGAGCCTTCGTTTGTGTGGGATGCTCACCAAGCTGCCCTTCAGGACAATGCACTCAAACGGCATTAGGCATAGTGTGTGAACACGTAGTTTGCTTGAGAGCTGCCTGTCAGCCTGATGGTGTGTGAAGTCAGTGAGCCAAATGGAGTTGTTCTCGAAAAAGAACCACTCGGCTGATTCTTCTTCAATATGCAATTAAGCAACATGCAGTGTTGCTTGATGGAATTAGCTCTTACAGCCACATCTGCGTCTAGAGCCTTTGTATTTAGAGCTAGCTGAAAACGGCTTTGGCACTGAAGTGGTTTCTGAATGTGGAGTTGGTGGCATGTGAAACCTGCCTGTGGAGCCTTCGTTTGTGTGGCATGCTCACCAAGCTGCCCTTCAGGACAATGCACTCAAACGGCATTAAGCATAGTGTGTGAACACGTAGTTTGCTTGAGAGCTGCCTGTCAGCCTGATGGTGTGTGAAGTCAGTGAGCCAAATGGAGTTGTTCTCCCACAAGAACCACTCGGCTGATTCTTCTTCAATATGCAATTCAGCAACATGCAGTGTTGCTTGATGTAATTAGCTCTTACAGAAACATCTGGGTCTAGAGCCTTTGTATTTAGGGCTAGCTGAAAGTGGCTTTGGCGCTGAAGTTTTTTCTGAATGTGGAGTTGGTGGCGTGTGAAACCTGCCTGTGGAGCCTTCGTTTGTGTGGGATGCTCACCACCCTGCCCTTCAGGACATTGCACTAAAATGGCATTAAGCATAGTGTGTGAACACGTAGTTTGCTTGAGAGCTGCGTGTCAGCCTGATGGTGTGTGAAGTCAGTGAGCCAAATGGAGTTGTTCTCCCACAAGAACCACTCGGCTGATTCTTCTTCAATATGCAATTCAGCAACATGCAGTGTTGCTTGATGGAATTAGCTCTTACAGCCACATCTGCGTCTAGAGCCTTTGTATTTAGGGCTAGCTGAAAACGGCTTTGGCGCTGAAGTGGTTTCTGAATGTGGAGTTGGTGGCATGTGAAACCCGCCTGTGGAGCCTTCGTTTGTGTGGGATGCTCACCAAGCTGCCCTTCAGGACAACGCACTCAAACGGCATTAGGCATAGTGTGTGAACCCGTAGTTTGCTTGAGAGCTGCCTGTCAGCCTGATGGTGTGTGAAGTCAGTGAGCCAAATGGAGTTGTTCTCCCACAAGAACCACTCGGCTGATTCTTCTTCAATATGCAATTCAGCAACATGCAGTGTTGCTTGATGGAATTAGCTCTTACAGCCACATCTGCGTCTAGAGCCTTTGTATTTAGGGCTAGCTGAAAACGGCTTTGGCGCTGAAGTGGTTTCTGAATGTGGAGTTGGTGGCATGTGAAACCTGCCTGTGGAGCCTTCGTTTGTGTGGGATGCACACCAAGCTGCCCTTCAGGACAATGCACTCAAACGGCATTAAGCATAGTGTGTGAACACGTAGTTTGCTTGAGAGCTGCCTGTCAGCCTGATGGTGTGTGAAGTCAGTGAGCCAAATGGAGTTGTTCTCCCACAAGAACCACTCGGCTGATTCTTCTTCAATATGCAATTCAGCAACATGCAGTGTTGCTTGATGGAATTAGCTCTTACAGCAACATCTGTGTCTAGAGCCTTTGTATTTAGGGCTAGCTGAAAAGGACTTTGGCGCTGAAGTGGTTTCTGAATGTGGAGTTGGTGGCATGTGAAACCCGCCTGTGGAGCCTTCGTTTGTGTGGGATGCTCACCAAGCTGCCCTTCAGGACAATGCACTCAAACGGCATTAGGCATAGTGTGTGAACACGTAGTTTGCTTGAGAGCTGCCTGTCAGCCTGATGGTGTGTGAAGTCAGTGAGCCAAATGGAGTTGTTCTCCCATAAGAACCACTCGGCTGATTCTTCTTCAATATGCCATTCAGCAACATGCAGTGTTGCTTGATGGAATTAGCTCTTACAGCAACATCTGCGTCTAGAGCCTTTGTATTTAGGGCTAGCTGAAAACGGCTTTGGCGCTGAAGTGGTTTCTGAATGTGGAGTTGGTGGCATGTGAAACCCGCCTGTGAGCCTTCATTTGTGTGGGATGCTCACCAAGCTGCCCTTCAGGACAATGCACTCAAACGGCATTAAGCATAGTGTGTGAACACGTAGTTTGCTTGAGAGCTGCCTTTCAGCCTGATGGTGTGTGAAGTCAGTGAGCCAAATGGAGTTGTTCTCCCACAAGAACCGCTCGGCTGATTCTTCTTCAATATGGAATTCAGCAGCATGCAGTGTTGCTTGATGGAATTAGCTCTTACAGCAACATCTGCGCCTAGAGCCTTTGTCTTTAGGGCTAGCTGAAAACGGCTTTGGCGCTGAAGTGGTTTCTGAATGTGGAGTTGGTGGCATGTGAAACCCGCCTGTGGAGCCTTCGTTTGTGTGGGATGCTCACCAAGCTGCCCTTCAGGACAATGCACTCAAACGGCATTAGGCATAGTTTGTGAACACGTAGTTTGCTTGAGAGCTGCGTGTCAGCCTGATGGTGTGTGAAGTCAGTGAGCCAAATGGAGTTGTTCTCCCATAAGAACCACTCGGCTGATTCTTCTTCAATATGCCATTCAGCAACATGCAGTGTTGCTTGATGGAATTAGCTCTTACAGCAACATCTGCGTCTAGAGCCTTTGTATTTAGGGCTAGCTGAAAAGGGCTTTGGCGCTGAAGTGGTTTCTGAATGTGGAGTTGGTGGCATGTGAAACCCTCCTGTGGAGCCTTCGTTTTTGTTGGATGCTCACCAACCTGCCCTTCAGGACAATGCACTCAAACGGCATTAAGCATAGTGTGTGAACACGTAGTTTGCTTGAGAGCTGCCTGTCAGCCTGATGGTGTGTGAAGTCAGTGAGCCAAATGGAGTTGTTCTCCCACAAGAACCGCTCGGCTGATTCTTCTTCAATATGCAATTCAGCAAGATGCAGTGTTGCTTGATGGAATTAGCTCTTACAGCAACATCTGCGTCTAGAGCCTTTGTATTTAGGGCTAGCTGAAAACGGCTTTGGCGCTGAAGTGGTTTCTGAATGTGGAGTTGGTGGCATGTGAAACCCGCCTGTGAGCCTTCATTTGTGTGGGATGCTCATCATCCTGCCCTTCAGGACAATGCACTCAAACGGCATTAAGCATAGTGTGTGAACACGTAGTTTGCTTGAGAGCTGCCTTTCAGCCTGTTGGTGTGTGAAGTCAGTGAGCCAAATGGAGTTGTTCTCCCACAAGAACCGCTCGGCTGATTCTTCTTCAATATGGAATTCAGCAGCATGCAGTGTTGCTTGATGGAATTAGCTCTTACAGCAACATCTGCGTCTAGAGCCTTTGTATTTAGGGCTAGCTGAAAACGGCTTTGGCGCTGAAGTGGTTTCTGAATGTGGAGTTGGTGGCATGTGAAACCCGCCTGTGGAGCCTTCGTTTGTGTGGGATGCTCACCAAGCTGCCCTTCAGGACAATGCACTCAAACGGCATTAGGCATAGTGTGTGAACACGTAGTTTGCTTGAGAGCTGCGTGTCAGCCTGGTGGTGTGTGAAGTCAGTGAGCCAAATGGAGTTGTTCTCCCACAAGAACCACTCGGCTGATTCTTCTTCAATATGCAATTCAGCAACATGCAGTGTTGCTTGATGGAATTAGCTCTTACAGCAACATCTGCGTCTAGAGCCTTTGTATTTAGAGCTAGCTGAAAACGGCTTTGACACTGAAGTGGTTTCTGAATGTGGAGTTGGTGGCATGTGAAACCCGCCTGTGGAGCCTTCGTTTGTGTGGGATGCTCACCAACCTGCCCTTCAGGACATTGCACTAAAATGGCATTAAGCATAGTGTGTGAACACGTAGTTTGCTTGAGAGCTGCGTGTCAGCCTGATGGTGTGTGAAGTCAGTGAGCCAAATGGAGTTGTTCTCCCACAAGAACCACTCGGCTGATTCTTCTTCAATATGCCATTCAGCAACATGCAGTGTTGCTTGATGGAATTAGCTCTTACAGCAACATGTGCGTCTAGAGCCTTTGTATTTAGGGCTAGCTGAAAAGGGCTTTGGCGCTGAAGTGGTTTCTGAATGTGGAGTTGGTGGCATGTGAAACCCTCCTGTGGAGCCTTCGTTTTTGTGGGATGCTCACCAAGCTGCCCTTCAGGACAATGCACTCAAACGGCATTAAGCATAGTGTGTGAACACGTAGTTTGCTTGAGAGCTGCCTGTCAGCCTGATGGTGTGTGAAGTCAGTGAGCCAAATGGAGTTGTTCTCCCACAAGAACCGCTCGGCTGATTCTTCTTCAATATGCAATTCAGCAACATGCAGTGTTGCTTGATGGAATTAGCTCTTACAGCAACATCTGCGTCTAGAGCCTTTGTATTTAGGGCTAGCTGAATGTGGCTTTGGCGCTGAAGTTGTTTCTGAATGTGGAGTTGGTGGCATGTGAAACCCGCCTGTGAGCCTTCATTTGTGTGGGTTGCTCACCAAGCTGCCCTTCAGGACAATGCACTCAAACGGCATTAAGCATAGTGTGTGAACACGTAGTTTGCTTGAGAGCTGCCTTTCAGCCTGATGGTGTGTGAAGTCAGTGAGCCAAATGGAGTTGTTCTCCCACAAGAACCGCTCGGCTGATTCTTCTTCAATATGGAATTCAGCAGCATGCAGTGTTGCTTGATGGAATTAGCTCTTACAGCCACATCTGCGTCTAGAGCCTTTGTATTTAGGGCTAGCTGAAAACGGCTTTGGCGCTGAAGTGGTTTCTGAATGTGGAGTTGGTGGCATGTGAAACCCGCCTGTGGAGCCTTCGTTTGTGTGGGATGCTCACCAAGCTGCCCTTCAGGACAATGCACTCAAACGGCATTAGGCATAGTGTGTGAACACGTAGTTTGCTTGAGAGCTGCGTGTCAGCCTGGTGGTGTGTGAAGTCAGTGAGCCAAATGGAGTTGTTCTCCCACAAGAACCACTCGGCTGATTCTTCTTCAATATGCAATTAAGCAACATGCAGTGTTGCTTGATGGAATTAGCTCTTACAGCAACATCTGCGTCTAGAGCCTTTGTATTTAGAGCTAGCTGAAAACGGCTTTGACACTGAAGTGGTTTCTGAATGTGGAGTTGGTGGCATGTGAAACCCGCCTGTGGAGCCTTCGTTTGTGTGGGATGCTCACCAACCTGCCCTTCAGGACAATGCACTAAAATGGCATTAAGCATAGTGTGTGAACACGTAGTTTGCTTGAGAGCTGCGTGTCAGCCTGATGGTGTGTGAAGTCAGTGAGCCAAATGGAGTTGTTCTCCCACAAGAACCACTCGGCTGATTCTTCTTCAATATGCAATTCAGCAACATGCAGTGTTGCTTGATGGAATTAGCTCTTACAGCAACATCTGCATCTAGAGCCTTTGTATTTAGGGCTAGCTGAAAACGGCTTTGGCGCTGAAGTGGTTTGTGAATGTGGAGTTGGTGGCATGTGAAACCCGCCTGTGGAGCCTTCGTTTGTGTGGGATGCTCACCAAGCTGCCCTTCAGGACAATGCCCTCAAACGGCATTAGGAATAGTGTGTGAACACGTAGTTTGCTTGAGAGCTGCCGTCAGCCTGATGGTGTGTGAAGTCAGTAAGCCAAATGGAGTTGTTCTCCCACAAGAACCACTCGGCTGATTCTTCTTCAATATACAGTTCAGCAACATGCAGTGTTGCTTGATGGAATTAGCTCTTACAGCAACATCTTCGTCTAGAGCCTTTGTATTTAGGGCTAGCTGAAAACGGCTTTGGCGCTGAAGTGGTTTCTGAATGTGGAGTTGGTGGCATGTGAAACCCGCCTGTGTAGCCTTCGTTTGTGTGGGATGCTCACCAAGCTGCCCTTCAGGACAATGCACTCAAACGGCATTAAGCATAGTGTGTGAACACGTAGTTTGCTTGAGAGCTGCCTGTTTGCCTGATGGTGTGTGAAGTCAGTGAGCCAAATGGAGTTGTTCTCCCACAAGAACCACTCGGCTGATCCTTCTTCAATATGCAATTCAGCAACATGCAGTGTTGCTTGATGGAATTAGCTCTTACAGCAACATCTGCGTCTAGAGCCTTTGTATTTAGGGCTAGCTGAAAAGGACTTTGGCGCTGAAGTGGTTTCTGAATGTGGAGTTGGTGGCATGTGAAACCTGCCTGTGGAGCCTTCGTTTTGTGTGGGATGCTCACCAAGCTGCCCTTCAGGACAATGCACTCAAACGGCATTAAGCATAGTGTGTGAACACGTATTTGCTTGAGAGCTGTCTGTTTGCTTGATGGTGTGTGAAGTCAGTGAGCCAAATGGAGTTGTTCTCCCACAAGAACCACTCGGCTGAACCTTCTTCAATATGCAATTCAGCAACATGCAGTGTTGCTTGATGGAATTAGCTCTTACAGCCACATCTGCATCTAGAGCGTTTGTATTTAGGGCTAGCTGAATGTGGCTTTGGCGCTGAAGTGGTTTCTGAATGTGGAGTTGGTGGCATGTGAAACCCGCCTGTGGAGCCTTCGTTTGTGTGGGATGCTCACCAAGCTGCCCTTCAGGGCAATGCACTCAAACGGCATTAGGCATAGTGTGTGAACACGTAGTTTCCTTGAGAGCTGCCTGTCAGCCTGATGGTGTGTGAAGTCAGTGAGCCAAATGGAGTTGTTCTCCCACAAGAACCACTCGGCTGAACCTTCTTCAATATGCAATTCAGCAACATGCAGTGTTGCTTGATGGAATTAGCTCTTACAGCAACATCTGCGTCTAGAGCCTTTGTATTTAGGGCTAGCTGAAAAGGGCTTTGGCGCTGAAGTGGTTTCTGAATGTGGAGTTGGTGGCATGTGAAACCCGCCTGTGGAGCCTTCGTTTGTGTGGGATGCTCACCAAGCTGCCCTTCAGGACAATGCACTCAAACGGCATTAAGCATAGTGTGTGAACACGTAGTTTGCTTGAGAGCTGCCTGTCAGCCTGATGGTGTGTGAAGTCAGTGAGCCAAATGGAGTTGTTCTCCCACAAGAACCACTCGGCTGATTCTTCTTCAATATGCAATGCAGCAACATGCAGTGTTGCTTGATGGAATTAGCTCTTACAGCAACATCTGCGTCTAGAGCCTTTGTATTTAGGGCTAGCTGAATGTGGCTTTGGCGCTGAAGTGGTTTCTGAATGTGGAGTTGGTGGCGTGTGAAACCCGCCTGTGGAGCCTTCGTTTGTGTGGGATGCTCACCATCCTGCCCTTCAGGACAATGCACTCAAACGGCATTAAGCATAGTGTGTGAACACGTAGTTTGCTTGAGAGCTGCCTGTCAGCCTGATGGTGTGTGAAGTCAGTGAGCCAAATGGAGTTGTTCTCCCACAAGAACCACTCGGCTGATTCTTCTTCAATATGCAATTCAGCAACATGCAGTGTTGCTTGATGGAATTAGCTCTTACAGCAACATCTGCGTCTAGAGCCTTTGTATTTAGGGCTAGCTGAAAACGGCTTTGGCGCTGAAGTGGTTTCTGAATGTGGAGTTGGTGGCATGTGAAACCCGCCTGTGGAGCCTTCGTTTGTGTGGGATGCTCACCAACCTGCCCTTCAGGACAATGCACTTAAATGGCATTAAACATAGTGTGTGAACACGTAGTTTGCTTGAGAGCTGCCTGTCAGCCTGATGGTGTGTGAAGTCAGTGAGCCAAATGGAGTTGTTCTCCCACAAAAACCACTCGGCTGATACTTCTTCAATATGCAATTCAGCAACATGCAGTGTTGCTTGATGTAATAAGCTCTTACAGCAACATCTGCATTTGAGCCTTTGTATTTAGGGCTAGCTGAAAGTGGCTTTGGCGCTGAAGTGGTTTCTGAATGTGGAGTTGGTGGCATGTGAAACCCGCCTGTGGAGCCTTCGTTTGTGTGGGATGCTCACCAAGCTGCCCTTCAGGACAATGCACTCAAACGGCATTAAGCATAGTGTGTGAACACGTAGTTTGCTTGAGAGCTGCCTGTCAGCCTGATGGTGTGTGAAGTCAGTGAGCCAAATGGAGTTGTTCTCCCACAAGAACCACTCGGCTGATTCTTCTTCAATATGCCATTCAGCAACATGCAGTGTTGCTTGATGGAATTAGTTCTTACAGCAACATCTGCGTCTAGAGCCTTTGTATTTAGGGCTAGCTGAAAAGGGCTTTGGCGCTGAAGTGGTTTCTGAATGTGGAGTTGGTGGCATGTGAAACCCGCCTGTGGAGCCTTCATTTGTGTGGCATGCTCACCAAGCTGCCCTTCAGGACAATGCACTCAAACGGCATTAAGCATAGTGTGTGAACACGTAGTTTGCTTGAGAGCTGCCTGTCAGCCTGATGGTGTGTGAAGTCAGTGAGCCAAATGGAGTTGTTCTCCCACAAGAACCACTCGGCTGATTCTTCTTCAATATGCAATTCAGCAACATGCAGTGTTGCTTGATGTAATTAGCTCTTACAGAAACATCTGGGTCTAGAGCCTTTGTATTTAGGGCTAGCTGAAAGTGGCTTTGGCGCTGAAGTTTTTTCTGAATGTGGAGTTGGTGGCGTGTGAAACCCGCCTGTGGAGCCTTCGTTTGTGTGGGATGCTCATCATCCTGCCCTTCAGGACAATGCACTCAAACGGCATTAAGCATAGTGTGTGAACACGTAGTTTGCTTGAGAGCTGCCTGTCAGCCTGATGGTGTGTGAAGTCAGTGAGCCAAATGGAGTTGTTCTCCCACAAGAACCACTCGGCTGATTCTTCTTCAATATGCCATTCAGCAACATGCAGTGTTGCTTGATGGAATTAGCTCTTACAGCCACATCTGCGTCTAGAGCCTTTGTATTTAGGGCTAGCTGAAAAGGGCTTTGGCGCTGAAGTGGTTTCTGAATGTGGAGTTGGTGGCGTGTGAAACCCACCTGTGGAGCTTTGGTTTGTGTGGGATGCTCACCAAGCTGCCCTTCAGGACAATGCACTCAAACGGCATTAAGCATAGTGTGTGAACACGTAGTTTGCTTGAGAGCTGCCTGTCAGCCTGATGGTGTGTGAAGTCAGTGAGCCAAATGGAGTTGTTCTCCCACAAGAACCACTCGGCTGATTCTTCTTCAATATGCCATTCAGCAACATGCAGTGTTGCTTGATGGAATTAGCTCTTACAGCAACATCTGCGTCTAGAGCCTTTGTATTTAGGGCTAGCTGAAAACGGCTTTGGCGCTGAAGTGGTTTCTGAATGTGGAGTTGGTGGCATGTGAAACCCGCCTGTGGAGCCTTCGTTTGTGTGGCATGCTCACCAAGCTGCCCTTCAGGACAATGCACTCAAACTTCATTAAGCATAGTGTGTGAACACGTAGTTTGCTTGAGAGCTGCCTGTCAGCCTGATGGTGTGTGAAGTCAGTGAGCCAAATGGAGTTGTTCTCCCACAAGAACCACTCGGCTGATTCTTCTTCAATACGCAATTCAGCAACATGCAGTGTTGCTTGATGTAATTAGCTCTTACAGAAACATCTGGGTCTAGAGCCTTTGTATTTAGGGCTAGCTGAAAGTGGCTTTGGCGCTGAAGTGGTTTCTGAATGTGGAGTTGGTGGCGTGTGAAACCCACCTGTGGAGCTTTGGTTTGTGTGGGATGCTCACCAAGCTGCCCTTCAGGACAATGCACTTAAACGGCATTAAGCATAGTGTGTGAACACGTAGTTTGCTTGAGAGCTGCCTGTCAGCCTGATGGTGTGTGAAGTCAGTGAGCCAAATGGAGTTGTTCTCCCACAAGAACCACTCGGCTGATTCTTCTTCAATATGCAATTCAGCAACATGCAGTGTTGCTTGATGGAATTAGCTCTTACAGCAACATCTGCGTCTAGAGCCTTTGTATTTAGGGCTAGCTGAAAACGGCTTTGGCGCTGAAGTGGTTTCTGAATGTGGAGTTGGTGGCATGTGAAACCCGCCTGTGGAGCCTTCGTTTGTGTGGCATGCTCACCAAGCTGCACTTCAGGACAATGCACTCAAACTTCATTAAGCATAGTGTGTGAACACGTAGTTTGCTTGAGAGCTGCCTGTCAGCCTGATGGTGTGTGAAGTCAGTGAGCCAAATGGAGTTGTTCTCCCACAAGAACCACTCGGCTGATTCTTCTTCAATACGCAATTCAGCAACATGCAGTGTTGCTTGATGGAATTAGCTCTTACAGAAACATCTGGGTCTAGAGCCTTTGTATTTAGGGCTAGCTGAAAGTGGCTTTGGCGCTGAAGTTTTTTCTGAATGTGGAGTTGGTGGCGTGTGAAACCCGCCTGTGGAGCCTTCGTTGGTGTGGGATGCTCATCATCCTGCCCTTCAGGACAATGCAGTCAAACGGCATTAAGCATAGTGTGTGAACACGTAGTTTGCTTGAGAGCTGCCTGTCAGCCTGATGGTGTGTAAAGTCAGTGAGCCAAATGGAGTTGTTCTCCCACAAGAACCACTCGGCTGATTCTTCTTCAATATGCAATTCAGCAACATGCAGTGTTGCTTGATGGAATTAGCTCTTACAGCAACATCTGCGTCTAGAGCCTTTGTATTTAGGGCTAGCTGAAAATGGCTTTGGCGCTGAAGTGGTTTCTGAATGTGGAGTTGGTGGCGTGTGAAATCCACCTGTGGAGCTTTGGTTTGTGTGGGATGCTCACCAAGCTGCCCTTCAGGACAATGCACTCAAACGGCATTAAGCATAGTGTGTGAACACGTAGTTTGCTTGAGAGCTGCCTGTCAGCCTGATGGTGTGTGAAGTCAGTGAGCCAAATGGAGTTGTTCTCCCACAAGAACCACTCGGCTGATTCTTCTTCAATATGCAATTCAGCAACATGCAGTGTTGCTTGATGTAATTAGCTCTTACAGAAACATCTGGGTCTAGAGCCTTTGTATTTAGGGCTAGCTGAAAGTGGCTTTGGCGCTGAAGTTTTTTCTGAATGTGGAGTTGGTGGCATGTGAAACCCACCTGTGGAGCCTTCGTTTGTGTGGGATGCTCACCATCCTGCCCTTCAGGACAATGCACTCAAACGGCATTAAACATAGTGTGTGAACACGTAGTTTGCTTGAGAGCTGCCTGTCAGCCTGATGGTGTGTGAAGTCAGTGAGCCAAATGGAGTTGTTCTCCCACAAGAACCACTTGGCTGATTCTTCTTCAATATGCAATTCAGCAACATGCAGTGTTGCTTGATGGAATTAGCTCTTACAGCCACATCTGCGTCTAGAGCCTTTGTATTTAGGGCTAGCTGAAAGTGGCTTTGGCGCTGAAGTTTTTTCTGAATGTGGAGTTGGTGGAGTGTGAAACCCGCCTGTGGAGCCTTCGTTTGTGTGGGATGCTCATCATCCTGCCCTTCAGGACAATGCACTCAAACAGCATTAAGCATAGTGTGTGAACACGTAGTTTGCTTGAGAGCTGCCTGTCCGCCTGATGGTGTGTGAAGTCAGTGAGCCAAATGGAGTTGTTCTCCCACAAGAACCACTCGGCTGATTCTTTTTCAATATGCAATTCAGCAACATGCAGTGTTGCTTGATGGAATTAGCTCTTACAGCAACATCTGCGTCTAGAGCCTTTGTATTTAGGGCTAGCTGAAAGTGGCTTTGGCGCTGAAGTGGTTTCTGAATGTGGAGTTGGTGGCATGTGAAACCCGCCTGTGGAGCCTTCGTTTGTGTGGGATGCTCACCAAGCTGCCCTTCAGGACAATGCTCTGAAACTGCATTCAGCATAGTGTGTGAACACGTAGTTTGCTTGAGAGCTGCCTGTCAGCCTGCTGGTGTGTGAAGTCAGTGAGCCAAATGGCGTTGTTCTCCCACAAGAACCACTCGGCTGATTCTTCTTCAATATGCAATTCAGCAACATGCAGTGTTGCTTGATGGAATTAACTCTTACAGCCACATCTGGGTCTAGAGCCTTTGTATTTAGGGCTAGCTGAAAGTGGCTTTGGCGCTGAAGTGGTTTCTGAATGTGGAGTTGGTGGCGTGTGAAACCCGCCTGTGGAGCCTTCGTTTGTGTGGGATGCTCACCAAGCTGACCTTCAGGACAATGCACTCAATCGGCATTAAGCCTAGTGTGTGAACACGTAGTTTGCTTGAGAGCTGCCTGTCAGCCTGATGGTGTGTGAAGTCAGTGAGCCAAATGGCGTTGTTCTCCCACAAGAACCACTCGGCTGATTCTTCTTCAATATGCAATTCAGCAACATGCAGTGTTGCTTGATGGAATTAACTCTTACAGCCACATCAGCGTCTAGAGCCTTTGTATTTAGGGCTAGCTGAAAAGGGCTTTGGCGCTGAAGTGGTTTCTGAATGTGGAGTTGGTGGCATGTGAAACCCGCCTGTGGAGTCTTCATGTGTGTGAGATGCTCACCAAGCTGACCTTCAGGACAATGCACTCAAACGGCATTAAGCATAGTGTGTGAACACGTAGTTTGCTTGAGAGCTGCCTGTCAGCCTGATGGTGTGTGAAGTCAGTGAGCCAAATGGAGCTGTTCTCTCACAAGAACCACTCGGCTGATTCTTCTTCAATATGCAATTCAGCAACATGCAGTGTTGATTGGTGGAATTAGCTCTTACAGCAACATGTGCGTCTAGAGCCTTTGTATTTAGGGCTAGCTGAAAACGGCTTTGGCGCTGAAGTGGTTTCTGAATGTGGAGTTGGTGGCATGTGAAACCCGTCTGTGGAGCCTTCGTTTGTGTGGGATGCTCACCAACTTGCCCTTCAGGACAATGCACTCAAACGGCATTAAGCATAGTGTGTGAACACGTAGTTTGCTTGAGAGCTGCCTGTCAGACTGATGGTGTGTGAAGTCAGTGAGCCAAATGGAGTTGTTCTCCCACAAGAACCACTCGGCTGATTCTTCTTCAATATGCAATTCAGCAACATGCAGTGTTGCTGGATGGAATTAGCTCTTACATCCACATCTGCGTCTAGAGCCTTTGTATTTAGGGCTAGCTGAAAATGGCTTTGGCGCTGAAGTGGTTTCTGAATGTGGAGTTGGTGGCATGTGAAACCCGCCTGTGGAGCCTTCGTTTTTTTTTTATTATTTTTTTTTAATTATTTATTATTTAACTTCAGTAATTACATTGTATTATGTGACACAGTTGCATAGATACTTGGGTTCTCCCCACCACTCCCCAAACCCTCCCACCATGGTGGATTCCTCCACCTTGTTGCATAACCACAGCTCAAGTTCAGTTGAGATTTCCCCATTGCAAGCGTTTACCAAACATAGAGTCCAGCATCTTATTGTCCCGTCAAGTTCAACGGCTTCTTAGGTTTACCCTCTCTGGTCTGATGACAGAGCCAGCAGAGTATCATCACAGTCAATTGAAAGCTCCAACATACCATCAGCAAAAATTTACATCATTATGGAATTAATTGACATAGTAATGAGTAACCAATATGTTAAAAGTAAATGCGGGTTCCCAGCCACCTTCTGTGACCACCTCACCTATACTTCAATTTTAGTTTATACACAACATATAACATTCAAAACATAACATGTTATACATAACATCATATCATCTTAAATTAAGGCAAACATGTGGTATTTAACCTTTTGGGATTGGCTCATTTCCCTTAGCATTATGGTTTCCAGTTTGGCCCATTTGGCCACAAAGAACTGCATTTTTTTTTTTTTAATAGCTGAGTAGTATTCCATGGAGTAGATGAACCATAGCTTTCTTATCCAATCCTCTGTTGATGGACATTTTGGTTGTTTCCATGTTTTCGCAATTACTGATTGTGATGCTATGAACATAGGAGTGCATGTTGGTTTCTCATAGAACAAGTGTTCTGGATATATTCCTAGGAGTGCTATTGCTGGATCATACGGTATGTTGAATTTGAGTTGTTTGAATATTCTCCATACTGATTTCTATAGAGGCTGTACCAGCCTGTAGACCCACCAGCAGTGGAGTAGGGTTCCCTTTTCACCGCAACCTCGCCAACAAGTGTCGTTGGTGCTTTTATTCATGTGGGCCAGTCTTAATGGCGTTAGGTGGTACCTCATTGATGTTTTAATTTGGATTTCCCTTATTGCCAGGGAACTTGAGCATTTTTTCATATGTTTATTTGCCATTTGGGTTTGTTCCTTTGTGAAGTGTCTGCCCATTTCCCGTGCCCATTTGGAGCCTTCGTTTGTGTGGGATGCTCACCAACCTGCCCTTCAGGACAATGCACTCAAACAGCATTAAGCATAGTGTGTGAACACGTAGTTTGCTTGAGAGCTGCGTGTCAGCCTGATGGTGTGTGAAGTCAGTGAGCCAAATGGAGTTGTTCTCCCACAAGAACCACTCGGCTGATTCTTCTTCAATATGCAATTCAGCAACATGCAGTGTTGCTTGATGGGATTAGCTCTTACAGCAACATCTGCGTCTAGAGCCTTTGTATTTAGGGCTAGCTGAAAAGGGCTTTGGCGCTGAAGTGGTTTCTGAATGTGGAGTTGGTGGCATGTGAAACCCGCCTGTGGAGCCTTCGTTTGTGTGGGATGCTCACCAAGCTGCCCTTCAGGACAATGCACTCAAACGGCATTTAGCATAGTGTGTGAACATGTAGTTTGCTTGAGAGCTGCCTGTCAGCCTGATGGTGTGTGAAGTCAGTGAGCCAAATGGAGTTGTCCTCCCACAAGAACCACTCGGCTGATTCTTTTTCAATATGCAATTCAGCAACATGCAGTGTTGCTGGATGGAATTAGCTCTTACAGCCACATCTGCGTCTAGAGCCTTTGTATTTAGGGCTAGCTGAAAAGGGCTTTGGCGCTGAAGTGGTTTCTCAATGTGGAGTTGGTGGCATGTGAAACCCGCCTGTGGAGCCTTCGTTTGTGTGGGATGCTCACCAAGCTTCCCTTCAGGACAATGCACTCAAACGGCATTAAGCATAGTGTGTGAACACGTAGTTTGCTTGAGATCTGCCTGTCAGCCTGATGGTGTGTGAAGTCAGTGAGCCAAATGGAGTTGTTCTCCCACAAGAACCACTCGGCTGATTCTTCTTCAATGTGCAATTCAGCAACATGCAGTGTTGCTTGATGGAATTAGCTCTTACAGCAACATCTGCGTCTAGAGCCTTTGTATTTAGGGCTAGCTGAAAATGGCTTTGGCGCTGAAGTGGTTTCTGAATGTGGAGTTGGTGGCATGTGAAACCTGCCTGTGGAGCCTTCGTTTGTGTGGGATGCTCACCAACCTGCCCTTCAGGACAATGCACTCACACGGCATTAAGCATAGTGTGTGAACACGTAGTTTGCTTGAGAGCTGCCTGTCAGCCTGAGGGTATGTGAAGTCAGTGAGCCAAATGGAGTTGTTCTCCCACAAGAACCACTCGGCTGATTCTTCTTCAATATGCAATTCAGCAACATGCAGTGTTGCTTGATGGAATTAGCTCTTACAGCAACATCTGTATCTAGAGCCTTTGTTTTTAGGGCTAGCTGAAAAGGGCTTTGGCGCTGAAGTGGTTTCTGAATGTGGAGTTGGTGGCATGTGAAACCCGCCTGTGGAGCCTTCGTTTGTGTGGGATGCTCACCAAGCTGCCCTTCAGGACAATGCACTCAAACGGCATTAAGCATAGTGTGTGAACACGTAGTTTGCTTGAGAGCTGCCTGTCAGCCTGATGGTGTGTGAAGTCAGTTAGCCAAATGGAGTTGTTCTCCCACAAGAACCACTCGGCTGATTCTTCTTCAATATGCAATTCAGCAACATGCAGTGTTGCTTGATGGAATTAGCCCTTACAGCAACATCTGCGTCTAGAGCCTTTTTATTTAGGGCTAGCTGAAAACGGCTTTGGCGCTGAAGTGGTTTCTGAATGTGGAGTTGGTGGCATGTGAAACCCGCCTGTGGAGCCTTCGTTTGTGTGGGATGCTCACCAAGCTGCCCTTCAGGACAATGCACTCACACGGCATTAAGCATAGTGTGTGAACACGTAGTTTGCTTGAGAGCTGCCTGTCAGCCTGATGCTGTGTGAAGTCAGTGAGCCAAATGGAGTTGTTCTCCCACAAGAACCACTCGGCTGATTCTTCTTCAATATGCAATTCAGCAACATGCAGTGTTGCTTGATGGAATTAGCTCTTACAGCAACATCTGGATCTAGAGCCTTTGTTTTTAGGGCTAGCTGAAAAGGGCTTTGGCGCTGAAGTGGTTTCTGAATGTGGAGTTGGTGGCATGTGAAACCCGCCTGTGAAGCCTTCGTTTGTGTGGGATGCTCACCATCCTGCCCTTCAGGACAATGCACTCAAACGGCATTAAGCATAGTGTGTGAACACGTAGTTTGCTTGAGAGCTGCCAGTCAGCCTGATGGTGTGTGAAGTCAGTTAGCCAAATGGAGTTGTTCTCCCACAAGAACCACTCGGCTGATTCTTCTTCAATATGCAATTCAGCAACATGCAGTGTTGCTTGATGTAATTAGCCCTTACAGCAACATCTGCGTCTAGAGCCTTTGTATTTAGGGCTAGCTGAAAAGGGCTTTGGCGCTGAAGTGGTTTCTGATTGTGGAGTTGGTGGCATGTGAAACCCGCCTGTGGAGCCTTCGTTTGTGTGGGATGCTCACCAAGCTGCCCTTCAGGGCAATGCACTCAAACGGCATTAAGCATAGTGTGTGAACACGTAGTTTGCTTGAGAGCTGCCTGTCAGCCTGATGGTGTGTGAAGTCAGTGAGCCAAATGGAGCTGTTCTCCCACAAGAACCACTCGGCTGATTCTTCTTCAATATGCAATTCAGCAACATGCAGTGTTGCTGGATGGAATTAGCTCTTACAGCAACATCAGCGTCTAGAGCCTTTGTATTTAGGGCTAGCTGAAAAGGGCTTTGGCGCTGAAGTGGTTTCTGAATGTGGAGTTGGTGGCATGTGAAACCCGCTTGTGGAGTCTTCGTTTGTGTGAGATGCTTACCAAGCTGACCTTCAGGACAATGCACTCAAACGGCATTAAGCATAGTGTGTGAACACGTAGTTTGCTTGAGAGCTGCCTGTCAGCCTGATGGTGTGTGAAGTCAGTGAGCCAAATGGAGCTGTTCTCTCACAAGAACCACTCGGCTGATTCTTCTTCAATATGCAATTCAGCAACATGCAGTGTTGATTGATGGAATTAGCTCTTACAGCAACATCTGCGTCTAGAGCCTTTGTATTTAGGGCTAGCTGAAAACGGCTTTGGCGCTGAAGTGGTTTCTGAATGTGGAGTTGGTGGCATGTGAAACCCGTCTGTGGAGCCTTCGTTTGTGTGGGATGCTCACCAAGCTGCCCTTCAGGACAATGCACTCAAACGGCATTAAGCATAGTGTGTGAACACGCAGTTTGCTTGAGAGCTGCCTGTCAGACTGATGGTGTGTGAAGTCAGTGAGCCAAATGGAGTTGTTCTCCCACAAGAACCACTCAGCTGATTCTTCTTCAATATGCAATTCAGCAACATGCAGTGTTGCTTGATGGAATTAGCTCTTACAGCCACATCTGCGTCTAGAGCCTTTGTATTTAGGGCTAGCTGAAAAGGGCTTTGGCGCTGAAGTGGTTTCTCAATGTGGAGTTGGTGGCATGTGAAACCCGCCTGTGGAGCCTTCGTTTGTGTGGGATGCTCACCAAGCTGCCCTTCAGGACAATGCACTCAAACGGCATTAAGCATAGTGTGTGAACACGTAGTTTGCTTGAGAGCTGCCTGTCAGCCTGATGGTGTGTGAAGTCAGTGAGCCAAATGGAGTTGTTCTCCCACAAGAACCACTCGGCTGATTCTTCTTCAATATGCAATTCAGCAACATGCAGTGTTGCTGGATGGAATTAGCTCTTACAGCAACATCTGCGTCTAGAGCCTTTGTATTTAGGGCTAGCTGAAAACGGCTTTGGCACTGAAGTGGTTTCTGAATGTGGAGTTGGTGGCATGTGAAACCCGCCTGTGGAGCCTTCGTTTGTGTGGGATGCTCACCAACTTGCCCTTCAGGACAATGCACTCACACGGCATTAAGCATAGTGTGTGAACACGTAGTTTGCTTGAGAGCTGCCTGTCAGACTGATGGTGTGTGAAGTCAGTGAGCCAAATGGAGTTGTTCTCCCACAAGAACCACTCGGCTGATTCTTCTTCAATATGCAATTCAGCAACATGCAGTGTTGCTGGATGGAATTAGCTCTTACAGCCACATCTGCGTCTAGAGCCTTTGTATTTAGGGCTAGCTGAAAATGGCTTTGCCGCTGAAGTGGTTTCTGAATGTGGAGTTGGTGGCATGTGAAACCCGCCTGTGGAGCCTTCGTTTTTTTTTTTTTTATTATTTTTTTAAATTATTTATTATTTAACTTCAGTAATTACATTGTATTATGTGACACAGTTGCATAGATACTTGGGTTCTCCCCACCCCTCCCCAAACCCTCCCACCATGGTGGATTCCTCCACCTTGTTGCATAACCACAGCTCAAGTGCAGTTGAGATTTCCCCATTGCAAGCGTTTACCAAACATAGAGTCCAGCATCTTATTGTCCCGTCAAGTTCAACGGCTTCTTAGGTTTACCCTCTCTGGTCTGATGACAGAGCCAGCAGAGTATCATCGCAGTCAATTGAAAGCTCCAACATACCATCAGCAAAAATTTACATCATTATGGAATTAATTGACATAGTAATGAGTAACCAATATGTTAAAAGTAAATGCGGGTTCCCAGCCACCTTCTGTGACCACCTCACCTATACTTCAATTTTAGTTTATACACAACATATAACATTCAAAACATAACATGTTATACATAACATCATATCATCTTAAATTAAGGCAAACATGTGGTATTTAACCTTTTGGGATTGGCTCATTTCCCTTAGCATTATGGTTTCCAGTTTGGCCCATTTGGCCACAAAGAACTGCATTTTTTTTTTTAATAGCTGAGTAGTATTCCATGGAGTAGATGAACCATAGCTTTCTTATCCAATCCTCTGTTGATGGGCATTTTGGTTGTTTCCATGTTTTCGCAATTACTGATTGTGATGCTATGAACATAGGAGTGCATGTTGGTTTCTCATAGAACAAGTGTTCTGGATATATTCCTAGGAGTGCTATTGCTGGATCATACGGTATGTTGAATTTGAGTTGTTTGAATATTCTCCATACTGATTTCTATAGAGGCTGTACCAGCCTGTAGCCCCACCAGCAGTGGAGTAGGGTTCCCTTTTCACCGCAACCTCGCCAACAAGTGTCGTTGGTGCTTTTATTCATGTGGGCCAGTCTTAATGGCGTTAGGTGGTACCTCATTGATGTTTTAATTTGGATTTCCCTTATTGCAAGGGAACTAGAGCATTTTTTCATATGTTTATTTGCCATTTGGGTTTGTTCCTTTGTGAAGTGTCTGCCCATTTCCCGTGCCCATTTGGAGCCTTCGTTTGTGTGGGATGCTCACCAACCTGCCCTTCAGGACAATGCACTCAAACAGCATTAAGCATAGTGTGTGAACACGTAGTTTGCTTGAGAGCTGCGTGTCAGCCTGATGGTGTGTGAAGTCAGTGAGCCAAATGGAGTTGTTCTCCCACAAGAACCACTCGGCTGATTCTTCTTCAATATGCAATTCAGCAACATGCAGTGTTGCTGGATGGAATTAGCTCTTACAGCCACATCTGCGTCTAGAGCCTTTGTATTTAGGGCTAGCTGAAAATGGCTTTGGCGCTGAAGTGGTTTCTGAATGTGGAGTTGGTGGCATGTGAAACCCGCCTGTGGAGCCTTCGTTTTTTTTTTTTTTTATTATTTTTTTAAATTATTTATTATTTAACTTCAGTAATTACATTGTATTATGTGACACAGTTGCATAGATACTTGGGTTCTCCCCACCCCTCCCCAAACCCTCCCACCATGGTGGATTCCTCCACCTTGTTGCATAACCACAGCTCAAGTGCAGTTGAGATTTCCCCATTGCAAGCGTTTACCAAACATAGAGTCCAGCATCTTATTGTCCCGTCAAGTTCAACGGCTTCTTAGGTTTACCCTCTCTGGTCTGATGACAGAGCCAGCAGAGTATCATCGCAGTCAATTGAAAGCTCCAACATACCATCAGCAAAAATTTACATCATTATGGAATTAATTGACATAGTAATGAGTAACCAATATGTTAAAAGTAAATGCGGGTTCCCAGCCACCTTCTGTGACCACCTCACCTATACTTCAATTTTAGTTTATACACAACATATAACATTCAAAACATAACATGTTATACATAACATCATATCATCTTAAATTAAGGCAAACATGTGGTATTTAACCTTTTGGGATTGGCTCATTTCCCTTAGCATTATGGTTTCCAGTTTGGCCCATTTGGCCACAAAGAACTGCATTTTTTTTTTTTAATAGCTGAGTAGTATTCCATGGAGTAGATGAACCATAGCTTTCTTATCCAATCCTCTGTTGATGGACATTTTGGTTGTTTCCATGTTTTCGCAATTACTGATTGTGATGCTATGAACATAGGAGTGCATGTTGGTTCCTCATAGAACAAGTGTTCTGGATATATTCCTAGGAGTGCTATTGCTGGATCATACGGTATGTTGAATTTGAGTTGTTTGAATATTCTCCATACTGATTTCTATAGAGGCTGTACCAGCCTGTAGCCCCACCAGCAGTGGAGTAGGGTTCCCTTTTCACCGCAACCTCGCCAACAAGTGTCGTTGGTGCTTTTATTCATGTAGGCCAGTCTTAATGGCGTTAGGTGGTACCTCATTGATGTTTTAATTTGGATTTCCCTTATTGCAAGGGAACTAGAGCATTTTTTCATATGTTTATTTGCCATTTGGGTTTGTTCCTTTGTGAAGTGTCTGCCCATTTCCCGTGCCCATTTGGAGCCTTCGTTTGTGTGGGATGCTCACCAACCTGCCCTTCAGGACAATGCACTCAAACAGCATTAAGCATAGTGTGTGAACACGTAGTTTGCTTGAGAGCTGCGTGTCAGCCTGATGGTGTGTGAAGTCAGTGAGCCAAATGGAGTTGTTCTCCCACAAGAACCACTCGGCTGATTCTTCTTCAATATGCAATTCAGCAACATGCAGTGTTGCTTGATGGAATTAGCTCTTACAGCAACATCTGCGTCTAGAGCCTTTGTACTTAGGGCTAGCTGAAAACGGCTTTGGCGCTGAAGTGGTTTCTGAATGTGGAGTTGGTGGCATGTGAAACCCGCCTGTGGAGCCTTCGTTTGTGTGGGATGCTCACCAACGTGCCATTCAGGACAATGCACTCAAATGGCATTTAGCATAGTGTGTGAACACGTAGTTTGCTTGAGAGCTGCCTTTCAGCCTGATGGTGTGTGAAGTCAGTGAGCCAAATGGAGTTGTTCTCCCACAAGAACCACTCAGCTGATTCTTCTTCATATGCAATTCAGCAACATGCAGTGTTGCTTGATGGAATTAGCCCTTACAGCAACATCTGCATCTAGAGCCTTTGTATTTAGGGCTAGCTGAAAACGGCTTTGGCGCTGAAGTGGTTTCTGAATGTGGAGTTGGTGGCATGTGAAACCCGCCTGTGGAGCCTTCGTTTGTGTGGGATGCTCACCATCCTGCCCTTCAGGACAATGCACTCAAACGGCATTTAGCATAGTGTGTGAACACGTAGTTTTCTTGAGAGCTGCCTGTCAGCCTGATGGTGTGTGAAGTCAGTGAGCCAAATGGAGTTGTTCTCCCACAAGAACCACTCGGCTGATTCTTCTTCAATATGCAATTCAGCAACATGCAGTGTTGCTTGATGGGATTAGCTCTTACAGCAACATCTGCGTCTAGAGCCTTTGTATTTAGGGCTAGCTGAAAACGGCTTTGGCGCTGAAGTGGTTTCTGAATGTGGAGTTGGTGGCATGTGAAACCCGCCTGTGGAGCCTTCGTTTGTGTGGGATGCTCACCAAGCTGCCCTTGAGGACAATGCACTCAGACGGCATTAAGCATAGTGTGTGAACACGTAGTTTGCTTGAGAGCTGCCTGTCAGACAGATGCTGTGTGAAGTCAGTGAGCCAAATGGAGTTGTTCTCCCACAAGAACCACTCGGCTGATTCTTCTTCAATATGCAATTCAGCAACATGCAGTGTTGCTTGATGGAATTAGCTCTTACAGCAACATCTGGATCTAGAGCCTTTGTTTTTAGGGCTAGCTGAAAACGGCTTTGGCGCTGAAGTGGTTTCTGAATGTGGAGTTGGTGGCATGTGAAACCCGCCTGTGAAGCCTTCGTTTGTGTGGGATGCTCACCATCCTGCCCTTCAGGACAATGCACTCAAACGGCATTAAGCATAGTGTGTGAACACGTAGTTTGCTTGAGAGCTGCCAGTCAGCCTGATGGTGTGTGAAGTCAGTGAGCCAAATGGAGTTGTTCTCCCACAAGAACCACTCGGCTGATTCTTCTTCAATATGCAATTCAGCAACATGCAGTGTTGCTTGATGTAATTAGCCCTTACAGCAACATCTGCGTCTAGAGCCTTTGTATTTAGGGCTAGCTGAAAAGGGCTTTGGCGCTGAAGTGGTTTCTGATTGTGGAGTTGGTGGCATGTGAAACCCGCCTGTGGAGCCTTCGTTTGTGTGGGATGCTCACCAAGCTGCCCTTCAGGGCAATGCACTCAAACGGCATTAAGCATAGTGTGTGAACACGTAGTTTGCTTGAGAGCTGCCTGTCAGCCTGATGGTGTGTGAAGTCAGTGAGCCAAATGGAGCTGTTCTCCCACAAGAACCACTCGGCTGATTCTTCTTCAATATGCAATTCAGCAACATGCAGTGTTGCTGGATGGAATTAGCTCTTACAGCAACATCAGCGTCTAGAGCCTTTGTATTTAGGGCTAGCTGAAAAGGGCTTTGGCGCTGAAGTGGTTTCTGAATGTGGAGTTGGTGGCATGTGAAACCCGCTTGTGGAGTCTTCGTTTGTGTGAGATGCTTACCAAGCTGACCTTCAGGACAATGCACTCAAACGGCATTAAGCATAGTGTGTGAACACGTAGTTTGCTTGAGAGCTGCCTGTCAGCCTGATGGTGTGTGAAGTCAGTGAGCCAAATGGAGCTGTTCTCTCACAAGAACCACTCGGCTGATTCTTCTTCAATATGCAATTCAGCAACATGCAGTGTTGATTGATGGAATTAGCTCTTACAGCAACATCTGCGTCTAGAGCCTTTGTATTTAGGGCTAGCTGAAAACGGCTTTGGCGCTGAAGTGGTTTCTGAATGTGGAGTTGGTGGCATGTGAAACCCGTCTGTGGAGCCTTCGTTTGTGTGGGATGCTCACCAAGCTGCCCTTCAGGACAATGCACTCAAACGGCATTAAGCATAGTGTGTGAACACGCAGTTTGCTTGAGAGCTGCCTGTCAGACTGATGGTGTGTGAAGTCAGTGAGCCAAATGGAGTTGTTCTCCCACAAGAACCACTCAGCTGATTCTTCTTCAATATGCAATTCAGCAACATGCAGTGTTGCTTGATGGAATTAGCTCTTACAGCCACATCTGCGTCTAGAGCCTTTGTATTTAGGGCTAGCTGAAAAGGGCTTTGGCGCTGAAGTGGTTTCTCAATGTGGAGTTGGTGGCATGTGAAACCCGCCTGTGGAGCCTTCGTTTGTGTAGGATGCTCACCAAGCTGCCCTTCAGGACAATGCACTCAAACGGCATTAAGCATAGTGTGTGAACACGTAGTTTGCTTGAGAGCTGCCTGTCAGCCTGATGGTGTGTGAAGTCAGTGAGCCAAATGGAGTTGTTCTCCCACAAGAACCACTCGGCTGATTCTTCTTCAATATGCAATTCAGCAACATGCAGTGTTGCTGGATGGAATTAGCTCTTACAGCAACATCTGCGTCTAGAGCCTTTGTATTTAGGGCTAGCTGAAAACGGCTTTGGCACTGAAGTGGTTTCTGAATGTGGAGTTGGTGGCATGTGAAACCCGCCTGTGGAGCCTTCGTTTGTGTGGGATGCTCACCAAGCTGCCCTTCAGGACAATGCACTCACACGGCATTAAGCATAGTGTGTGAACACGTAGTTTGCTTGAGAGCTGCGTGTCAGCCTGATGGTGTGTGAAGTCAGTGAGCCAAATGGAGTTGTTCTCCCACAAGAACCACTCGGCTGATTCTTCTTCAATATGCAATTCAGCAACATGCAGTGTTGCTGGATGGAATTAGCTCTTACAGCCACATCTGCGTCTAGAGCCTTTGTATTTAGGGCTAGCTGAAAATGGCTTTGCCGCTGAAGTGGTTTCTGAATGTGGAGTTGGTGGCATGTGAAACCCGCCTGTGGAGCCTTCGTTTTTTTTTTTTTATTATTTTTTTAAATTATTTATTATTTAACTTCAGTAATTACATTGTATTATGTGACACAGTTGCATAGATACTTGGGTTCTCCCCACCCCTCCCCAAACCCTCCCACCATGGTGGATTCCTCCACCTTGTTGCATAACCACAGCTCAAGTGCAGTTGAGATTTCCCCATTGCAAGCGTTTACCAAACATAGAGTCCAGCATCTTATTGTCCCGTCAAGTTCAACGGCTTCTTAGGTTTACCCTCTCTGGTCTGATGACAGAGCCAGCAGAGTATCATCGCAGTCAATTGAAAGCTCCAACATACCATCAGCAAAAATTTACATCATTATGGAATTAATTGACATAGTAATGAGTAACCAATATGTTAAAAGTAAATGCGGGTTCCCAGCCACCTTCTGTGACCACCTCACCTATACTTCAATTTTAGTTTATACACAACATATAACATTCAAAACATAACATGTTATACATAACATCATATCATCTTAAATTAAGGCAAACATGTGGTATTTAACCTTTTGGGATTGGCTCATTTCCCTTAGCATTATGGTTTCCAGTTTGGCCCATTTGGCCACAAAGAACTGCATTTTTTTTTTTAATAGCTGAGTAGTATTCCATGGAGTAGATGAACCATAGCTTTCTTATCCAATCCTCTGTTGATGGGCATTTTGGTTGTTTCCATGTTTTCGCAATTACTGATTGTGATGCTATGAACATAGGAGTGCATGTTGGTTCCTCATAGAACAAGTGTTCTGGATATATTCCTAGGAGTGCTATTGCTGGATCATACGGTATGTTGAATTTGAGTTGTTTGAATATTCTCCATACTGATTTCTATAGAGGCTGTACCAGCCTGTAGCCCCACCAGCAGTGGAGTAGGGTTCCCTTTTCACCGCAACCTCGCCAACAAGTGTCGTTGGTGCTTTTATTCATGTGGGCCAGTCTTAATGGCGTTAGGTGGTACCTCATTGATGTTTTAATTTGGATTTCCCTTATTGCAAGGGAACTAGAGCATTTTTTCATATGTTTATTTGCCATTTGGGTTTGTTCCTTTGTGAAGTGTCTGCCCATTTCCCGTGCCCATTTGGAGCCTTCGTTTGTGTGGGATGCTCACCAACCTGCCCTTCAGGACAATGCACTCAAACAGCATTAAGCATAGTGTGTGAACACGTAGTTTGCTTGAGAGCTGCGTGTCAGCCTGATGGTGTGTGAAGTCAGTGAGCCAAATGGAGTTGTTCTCCCACAAGAACCACTCGGCTGATTCTTCTTCAATATGCAATTCAGCAACATGCAGTGTTGCTGGATGGAATTAGCTCTTACAGCCACATCTGCGTCTAGAGCCTTTGTATTTAGGGCTAGCTGAAAATGGCTTTGCCGCTGAAGTGGTTTCTGAATGTGGAGTTGGTGGCATGTGAAACCCGCCTGTGGAGCCTTCGTTTTTTTTTTTTTTTATTATTTTTTTAAATTATTTATTATTTAACTTCAGTAATTACATTGTATT
This sequence comes from Ochotona princeps, assembly GCF_030435755.1. NCBI lineage: Eukaryota > Metazoa > Chordata > Mammalia > Lagomorpha > Ochotonidae > Ochotona > Ochotona princeps. Next base: position 32,886,643 of record NC_080847.1, read on the forward strand.
ATGTGACACAGTTGCATAGATACTTGGGTTCTCCCCACCCCTCCCCAAACCCTCCCACCATGGTGGATTCCTCCACCTTGTTGCATAACCACAGCTCAAGTGCAGTTGAGATTTCCCCATTGCAAGCGTTTACCAAACATAGAGTCCAGCATCTTATTGTCCCGTCAAGTTCAACGGCTTCTTAGGTTTACCCTCTCTGGTCTGATGACAGAGCCAGCAGAGTATCATCGCAGTCAATTGAAAGCTCCAACATACCATCAGCAAAAATTTACATCATTATGGAATTAATTGACATAGTAATGAGTAACCAATATGTTAAAAGTAAATGCGGGTTCCCAGCCACCTTCTGTGACCACCTCACCTATACTTCAATTTTAGTTTATACACAACATATAACATTCAAAACATAACATGTTATACATAACATCATATCATCTTAAATTAAGGCAAACATGTGGTATTTAACCTTTTGGGATTGGCTCATTTCCCTTAGCATTATGGTTTCCAGTTTGGCCCATTTGGCCACAAAGAACTGCATTTTTTTTTTTTAATAGCTGAGTAGTATTCCATGGAGTAGATGAACCATAGCTTTCTTATCCAATCCTCTGTTGATGGACATTTTGGTTGTTTCCATGTTTTCGCAATTACTGATTGTGATGCTATGAACATAGGAGTGCATGTTGGTTCCTCATAGAACAAGTGTTCTGGATATATTCCTAGGAGTGCTATTGCTGGATCATACGGTATGTTGAATTTGAGTTGTTTGAATATTCTCCATACTGATTTCTATAGAGGCTGTACCAGCCTGTAGCCCCACCAGCAGTGGAGTAGGGTTCCCTTTTCACCGCAACCTCGCCAACAAGTGTCGTTGGTGCTTTTATTCATGTAGGCCAGTCTTAATGGCGTTAGGTGGTACCTCATTGATGTTTTAATTTGGATTTCCCTTATTGCAAGGGAACTAGAGCATTTTTTCATATGTTTATTTGCCATTTGGGTTTGTTCCTTTGTGAAGTGTCTGCCCATTTCCCGTGCCCATTTGGAGCCTTCGTTTGTGTGGGATGCTCACCAACCTGCCCTTCAGGACAATGCACTCAAACAGCATTAAGCATAGTGTGTGAACACGTAGTTTGCTTGAGAGCTGCGTGTCAGCCTGATGGTGTGTGAAGTCAGTGAGCCAAATGGAGTTGTTCTCCCACAAGAACCACTCGGCTGATTCTTCTTCAATATGCAATTCAGCAACATGCAGTGTTGCTTGATGGAATTAGCTCTTACAGCAACATCTGCGTCTAGAGCCTTTGTACTTAGGGCTAGCTGAAAACGGCTTTGGCGCTGAAGTGGTTTCTGAATGTGGAGTTGGTGGCATGTGAAACCCGCCTGTGGAGCCTTCGTTTGTGTGGGATGCTCACCAACGTGCCATTCAGGACAATGCACTCAAATGGCATTTAGCATAGTGTGTGAACACGTAGTTTGCTTGAGAGCTGCCTTTCAGCCTGATGGTGTGTGAAGTCAGTGAGCCAAATGGAGTTGTTCTCCCACAAGAACCACTCAGCTGATTCTTCTTCATATGCAATTCAGCAACATGCAGTGTTGCTTGATGGAATTAGCTCTTACAGCAACATCTGCATCTAGAGCCTTTGTATTTAGGGCTAGCTGAAAACGGCTTTGGCGCTGAAGTGGTTTCTGAATGTGGAGTTGGTGGCATGTGAAACCCGCCTGTGGAGCCTTCGTTTGTGTGGGATGCTCACCATCCTGCCCTTCAGGACAATGCACTCAAACGGCATTTAGCATAGTGTGTGAACACGTAGTTTTCTTGAGAGCTGCCTGTCAGCCTGATGGTGTGTGAAGTCAGTGAGCCAAATGGAGTTGTTCTCCCACAAGAACCACTCGGCTGATTCTTCTTCAATATGCAATTCAGCAACATGCAGTGTTGCTTGATGGGATTAGCTCTTACAGCAACATCTGCGTCTAGAGCCTTTGTATTTAGGGCTAGCTGAAAAGGGCTTTGGCGCTGAAGTGGTTTCTGAATGTGGAGTTGGTGGCATGTGAAACCCGCCTGTGGAGCCTTCGTTTGTGTGGGATGCTCACCAAGCTGCCCTTGAGGACAATGCACTCAGACGGCATTAAGCATAGTGTGTGAACACGTAGTTTGCTTGAGAGCTGCCTGTCAGCCTGATGGTGTGTGAAGTCAGTGAGCCAAATGGAGTTGTTCTCCCACAAGAACCACTCGGCTGATTCTTCTTCAATATGCAATTCAGCAACATGCAGTGTTGCTGGATGGAATTAGCTCTTACAGCAACATCTGTGTCTAGAGCCTTTGTATTTAGGGCTAGCTGAAAAGGGCTTTGGCGCTGAAGTGGTTTCTGAATGTGGAGTTGGTGGCATGTGAAACCCGCCTGTGGAGCCTTCGTTTGTGTGGGAGGCTCACCAACCTGCCCTTCAGGACAATGCACTCAAACGGCATTTAGCATAGTGTGTGAACACGTAGTTTGCTTGAGAGCTGCCTGTCAGCTTGATGCTGTGTGAAGTCAGTGAGTCAAATGGAGTTGTTCTCCCACAAGAACCACTCGGCTGATTCTTCTTCAATATGCAATTCAGCAACATGCAGTGTTGCTTGATGGAATTAGCTCTTACAGCAACATCTGGGTCTAGAGCCTTTGTATTTAGGGCTAGCTGAAAACGGCTTTGGCGCTGAAGTGGTTTCTGAATGTGGAGTTGGTGGCATGTGAAACCCGCCTGTGGAGCGTTCGTTTGTGTGGGATGCTCACCAAGCTGCCCTTCAGGACAATGCACTCAAACGGCATTTAGCATAGTGTGTGAACACGTAGTTTGCTTGAGAGCTGCCTGTCAGCCTGATGGTGTGTGAAGTCAGTGAGCCAAATGGAGTTGTTCCCCCACAAGAACCACTCGGCTGATTCTTCTTCAATATGCAATTCAGCAACATGCAGTGTTGCTTGATGGAATTAGCTCTTACTGCAACATCTGCGTCTAGAGCCTTTGTATTTAGGGCTAGCTGAAAAGGGCTTTGGCGCTGAAGTGGTTTCTGAATGTGGAGTTGGTGGCATGTGAAACCCGCCTGTGGAGCCTTCGTTTGTGTGGGATGCTCACCAAGCTGCCCTTCAGGACAATGCACTCAAACGGCATTAAGCATAGTGTGTGAACACGTAGTTTGCTTGAGAGCTGCCTGTCAGCCTGATGGTGTGTGAAGTCAGTGAGCCAAATGGAGTTGTTCTCCCTCAAGAACCACTCGGCTGATTCTTCTTCAATATGCCATTCAGCAACATGCAGTGTTGCTTGATGGAATTAGCTCTTACAGCCACATCTGCGTCTAGAGCCTTTGTATTGAGGGCTAGCTGAAAAGGGCTTTGGCGCTGAAGTGGTTTCTGAATGTGGAGTTGGTGGCATGTGAAACCCGCCTGTGGAGCCTTCGTTTGTGTGGGATGCTCACCAACCTGCCCTTCAGGACAATGCACTCAAGCGGCATTAACCATAGTGTGTGAACACGTAGTTTGCTTGAGAGCTGCCTGTCAGCCTGATGGTGTGTGAAGTCAGTGAGCCAAATGGAGTTGTTCTCCCACAAGAACCACTCAGCTGATTCTTCTTCAATATGCAATTCAGCAACATGCAGTGTTGCTTGATGGAATTAGCTCTTACAGCAACATCTGGATCTAGAGCCTTTGTATTTAGGGCTACCTGAAAATGGCTTTGGCGCTGAAGTGGTTTCTGAATGTGGAGTTGGTGGCATGTGAAACCCCCCTTTGGAGCCTTCGTTTGTGTGGGATGCTCACCAAGCTGCCCTTCAGGACAATGCACTCAAACGGGATTAAGCATAGTGTGTGAACAAGTAGTTTGCTTGAGAGCTGCCTGTCAGCCTGATGGTGTGTGAAGTCAGTGAGCCAAATGGAGTTGTTCTCCCACAAGAACCACTCGGCTGATTCTTCTTCAATATGCAATTCAGCAACATGCAGTGCTACTTGATGGAATTAGCCCTTACAGCAACATCTGCGTCTAGAACCTTTGTTTTTATGGCTAGCTGAAAACGGCTTTGGCGCTGAAGTGGTTTCTGAATGTGGAGTTGGTGGCATGTGAAACCCGCCTGTGGAGCCTTCGTTTGTGTGGGATGCTCACCAAGCTGCCCTTCAGGACAATGCACTCAAACGGCATTTAGCATAGTGTGTGAACACGTAGTTTGCTTGAGAGCTGCCTGTCAGCCTGATGGTGTGTGAAGTCAGTGAGCCAAATGGAGTTGTTCTCCCACAAGAACCACTCGGCTGATTCTTCTTCAATATGCAATTCAGCAACATGCAGTGTTGCTTGATGGAATTAGCTCTTACAGCAACATCTGCGTCTAGAGCCTTTGTATTTAGGGCTAGCTGAAAACGGCTTTGGCGCTGAAGTGGTTTCTGAATGTGGAGTTAGTGGCATGTGAAACCCGCCTGTGGAGCCTTCGTTTGTGTGGGATACTCACCAACCTGCCCTTCAGGACAATGCACTCAAACGGCATTAAGCATAGTGTGTGAACACGTAGTTTGCTTGAGAGCTGCCTGTCAGCCTGATTGTGTGTGAAGTCAGTGAGCCAAATAGAGTTGTTCTCCCACAAGAACCACTCGGCTGATTCTTCTTCAATATGCAATTCAGCAACATGCAGTGTTGCTTGATGGAATTAGCTCTTACAGCCACATCTGTGTCTAGAGCCTTTGTATTTAGGGCTAGCTGAAAAGGGCTTTGGCGCTGAAGTGGTTTCTGAATGTGGAGTTGGTGGCATGTGAAACCCGCCTGTGGAGCCTTCGTTTGTGTGGGATGCTCACCAACCTGCCCTTCAGGACAATGCACTCAAACGGCATTAAGGATAGTGTGTGAACACGTAGTTTGCTTGAGAGCTGCCTGTCAGCCTGATGCTGTGTGAAGTCAGTGAACCAAATGGAGTTGTTCTCCCACAAGAACCACTCGGCTGATTCTTCTTCAATATGCAATTCAGCAACATGCAGTGTTGCTTGATGGAATTAGCTCTTACAGCAACATCTGCGTCTAGAGCCTTTGTATTGAGGGCTAGCTGAAAAGGGCTTTGGCGCTGAAGTGGTTTCTCAATGTGGAGTTGGTGGCATGTGAAACCCGCCTGTGGAGCCTTCGTTTGTGTGGGATGCTCACCAAGCTGCCCTTCAGGACAATGCATTCAAACGGCATTAAGCATAGTGTGTGAACACGTAGTTTGCTTGAGAGCTGCCTGTCAGCCTGATGGTGTGTGAAGTCAGTGAGCCAAATGGAGTTGTTCCCCCACAAGAACCACTCGGCTGATTCTTCTTCAATATGCAATTCAGCAACATGCAGTGTTGCTTGATGGAATTAGCTCTTACTGCAACATCTGCGTCTAGAGCCTTTGTATTTAGGGCTAGCTGATAAGGGCTTTGGCGCTGAAGTGGTTTCTGAATGTGGAGTTGGTGGCATGTGAAACCCGCCTGTGGAGCCTTCGTTTGTGTGGGATGCTCACCAAGCTGCCCTTCAGGACAATGCACTCAAACGGCATTAAGCATAGTGTGTGAACACGTAGTTTGCTTGAGAGCTGCCTGTCAGCCTGATGGTGTGTGAAGTCAGTGAGCCAAATGGAGTTGTTCTCCCACAAGAACCACTCGGCTGATTCTTCTTCAATATGCCATTCAGCAACATGCAGTGTTGCTTGATGGAATTAGCTCTTACAGCCACATCTGCGTCTAGAGCCTTTGTATTGAGGGCTAGCTGAAAAGGGCTTTGGCGCTGAAGTGGTTTCTGAATGTGGAGTTGGTGGCATGTGAAACCCGCCTGTGGAGCCTTCGTTTGTGTGGGATGCTCACCAACCTGCCCTTCAGGACAATGCACTCAAGCGGCATTAACCATAGTGTGTGAACACGTAGTTTGCTTGAGAGCTGCCTGTCAGCCTGATGGTGTGTGAAGTCAGTGAGCCAAATGGAGTTGTTCTCCCACAAGAACCACTCAGCTGATTCTTCTTCAATATGCAATTCAGCAACATGCAGTGTTGCTTGATGGAATTAGCTCTTACAGCAACATCTGGATCTAGAGCCTTTGTATTTAGGGCTACCTGAAAAGGGCTTTGGCGCTGAAGTGGTTTCTGAATGTGGAGTTGGTGGCATGTGAAACCCCCCTTTGGAGCCTTCGTTTGTGTGGGATGCTCACCAAGCTGCCCTTCAGGACAATGCACTCAAACGGGATTAAGCATAGTGTGTGAACAAGTAGTTTGCTTGAGAGCTGCCTGTCAGCCTGATGGTGTGTGAAGTCAGTGAGCCAAATGGAGTTGTTCTCCCACAAGAACCACTCGGCTGATTCTTCTTCAATATGCAATTCAGCAACATGCAGTGCTACTTGATGGAATTAGCCCTTACAGCAACATCTGCGTCTAGAACCTTTGTTTTTATGGCTAGCTGAAAACGGCTTTGGCGCTGAAGTGGTTTCTGAATGTGGAGTTGGTGGCATGTGAAACCCGCCTGTGGAGCCTTCGTTTGTGTGGGATGCTCACCAAGCTGCCCTTCAGGACAATGCACTCAAACGGCATTTAGCATAGTGTGTGAACACGTAGTTTGCTTGAGAGCTGCCTGTCAGCCTGATGGTGTGTGAAGTCAGTGAGCCAAATGGAGTTGTTCTCCCACAAGAACCACTCGGCTGATTCTTCTTCAATATGCAATTCAGCAACATGCAGTGTTGCTTGATGGAATTAGCTCTTACAGCAACATCTGCGTCTAGAGCCTTTGTATTTAGGGCTAGCTGAAAACGGCTTTGGCGCTGAAGTGGTTTCTGAATGTGGAGTTAGTGGCATGTGAAACCCGCCTGTGGAGCCTTCGTTTGTGTGGGATACTCACCAACCTGCCCTTCAGGACAATGCACTCAAACGGCATTAAGCATAGTGTGTGAACACGTAGTTTGCTTGAGAGCTGCCTGTCAGCCTGATTGTGTGTGAAGTCAGTGAGCCAAATAGAGTTGTTCTCCCACAAGAACCACTCGGCTGATTCTTCTTCAATATGCAATTCAGCAACATGCAGTGTTGCTTGATGGAATTAGCTCTTACAGCCACATCTGTGTCTAGAGCCTTTGTATTTAGGGCTAGCTGAAAAGGGCTTTGGCGCTGAAGTGGTTTCTGAATGTGGAGTTGGTGGCATGTGAAACCCGCCTGTGGAGCCTTCGTTTGTGTGGGATGCTCACCAACCTGCCCTTCAGGACAATGCACTCAAACGGCATTAAGGATAGTGTGTGAACACGTAGTTTGCTTGAGAGCTGCCTGTCAGCCTGATGCTGTGTGAAGTCAGTGAACCAAATGGAGTTGTTCTCCCACAAGAACCACTCGGCTGATTCTTCTTCAATATGCAATTCAGCAACATGCAGTGTTGCTTGATGGAATTAGCTCTTACAGCAACATCTGCGTCTAGAGCCTTTGTATTGAGGGCTAGCTGAAAAGGGCTTTGGCGCTGAAGTGGTTTCTCAATGTGGAGTTGGTGGCATGTGAAACCCGCCTGTGGAGCCTTCGTTTGTGTGGGATGCTCACCAAGCTGCCCTTCAGGACAATGCATTCAAACGGCATTAAGCATAGTGTGTGAACACGTAGTTTGCTTGAGAGCTGCCTGTCAGCCTGATGGTGTGTGAAGTCAGTGAGCCAAAAGGAGCTGTTCTCCCACAAGAACCACTCGGCTGATTCTTCTTCAATATGCAATTCAGCAACATGCAGTGTTGCTTGATGGAATTAGCTCTTACAGCAACATCTGGATCTAGAGCCTTTCTATTTAGGGCTAGCTGAAAAGGTCTTTGGAGCTGAAGTGGTTTCTGAATGTGGAGTTGGTGGCATGTGAAACCCGCCTGTGGAGCCTTCGTTTGTGTGGGATGCTCACCAAGCTGCCCTTCAGGACAATGCACTCAAACTGCTTTTAGCATAGTGTGTGAACACGTAGTTTGCTTGAGAGCTGCCTGTCAGCCTGATGCTGTGTGAAGTCAGTGAGCCAAATGGAGTTGTTCTCCCACAAGAACAACTCGGCTGATTCTTCTTCAATATGCAATTCAGCAACATGCAGTGTTGCTTGATGGAATTAGCCCTTACAGCAACATCTGCGTCTAGAGCCTTTGTATTTAGGTCTAGCTGAAACGGCTTTGGTGCTGAAGTGGTTTCTGAATGTGGAGTTGGTGGCATGTGAAACCCGCCTGTGGAGCCTTCGTTTGTGTGGGATGCTCACCAAGCTGCCCTTCAGGACAATGCACTCAAACGGCATTAAGCATAGTGTGTGAACACGTAGTTTGCTTCAGAGCTGCCTGTCAGCCTGATGCTGTGTGAAGTCAGTGAGCCAAATGGAGTTGTTCTCCCACAAGAACCACTCGGCTGATTCTTCTTCAATATGCAATTCAGCAACATGCAGTGTTGCTTGATGGAATTAGCTCTTACAGCCACATCTGCGACTAGAGCCTTTGTATTTAGGGCTAGCTGAAAAGGGCTTTGGCGCTGAAGTGGTTTCTGAATGTGGAGTTGGTGGCATGTGAAACCCGCCTGTGGAGCCTTCGTTTGTGTGGGATGCTCACCAACCTGCCCTTCAGGACAATGCACTCAAACGGCATTAGGCATAGTGTGTGAACACGTAGTTTGCTTGAGAGCTGCCTGTCAGCCTGATGGTGTGTGAAGTCAGTGAGCCAAATGGAGTTGTTCTCCCACAAGAACCACTCAGCTGATTCTTCTTCAATATGCAATTCAGCAACATGCAGTGTTGCTTGATGGAGTTAGCTCTTACAGCAACATCTGCGTCTAGAGCCTTTGTATTTAGGGCTAGCTGAAAAGGGCTTTGGCGCTGAAGTGGTTTCTGAATGTGGAGTTGGTGGCATGTGAAACCCGCCTGTGGAGCCTTCGTTTGTGTGGGATGCTCACCAAGCTGCCCTTCCGGACAATGCACTCAAACGGCATTAAGCATAATGTGTGAACACGTAGTTTGCTTGAGAGCTGCCTGTCAGCCTGATGGTGTGTGAAGTCAGTGAGCCAAATGGAGTTGTTCTCCCACAAGAACCACTCGGCTGATTCTTCTTCAATATGCAATTCAGCAACATGCAGTGTTGCTTGATGGAATTAACTCTTACAGCAACATCTGTGTCTAGAGCCTTTGTATTTAGGGCTAGCTGAAAAGGGCTTTGGCGCTGAAGTGGTTTCTGAATGTGGAGTTGGTGGCATGTGAAACCCGCCTGTTGAGCCTTCGTTTGTGTGGGATGCTCACCAAGCTGCCCTTCAGGACAATGCACTCAAACGGCATTAAGCATAGTGTGTGAACACGTAGTTTGCTTGAGAGCTGCGTGTCAGCCTGATGCTGTGTGAAGTCAGTGAGCCAAATGGAGTTGTTCTCCCACAAGAACCACTCGGCTGATTCTTCTTCAATATGCAATTCAGCAACATGCAGTGTTGCTTGATGGAATTAGCTCTTACAGCCACATCTGCGACTAGAGCCTTTGTATTTAGGGCTAGCTGAAAAGGGCTTTGGCGCTGAAGTGGTTTCTGAATGTGGAGTTGGTGGCATGTGAAACCCGCCTGTGGAGCCTTCGTTTGTGTGGGATGCTCACCAACCTGCCCTTCAGGACAATGCACTCAAACGGCATTAGGCATAGTGTGTGAACACGTAGTTTGCTTGAGAGCTGCCTGTCCGCCTGATGGTGTGTGAAGTCAGTGAGCCAAATGGAGTTGTTCTCCCACAAGAACCACTCAGCTGATTCTTCTTCAATATGCAATTCAGCAACATGCAGTGTTGCTTGATGGAATTAGCTCTTACAGCAACATCTGCGTCTAGAGCCTTTGTATTTAGGGCTAGCTGAAAACGGCTTTGGCGCTGAAGTGGTTTCTGAATGTGGAGTTGGTGGCATGTGAAACCCGCCTGTGGAGCCTTCGTTTGTGTGGGATGCTCACCAAGCTGCCCTTCAGGACAATGCACTCAAACGGCATTAAGCATAGTGTGTGAACACGTAGTTTGCTTGAGAGCTGCCTGTCAGCCTGATGCTGTGTGAAGTCAGTGAGCCAAATGGAGTTGTTCTCCCACAAGAACCACTCGGCTGATTCTTCTTCAATATGCAATTCAGCAACATGCAGTGTTGCTTGATGGAATTAGCTCTTACAGCCACATCTGCGACTAGAGCCTTTGTATTTAGGGCTAGCTGAAAACGGCTTTGGCGCTGAAGTGGTTTCTGAATGTGGAGTTGGTGGCATGTGAAACCCGCCTGTGGAGCCTTCGTTTGTGTGGGATGCTCACCAAGTTGCCCTTCAGGACAATGCACTCAAACGGCATTAAGCATAGTGTGTGAACACGTACTTTGCTTGAGAGCTGCCTGTCAGCCTGATGGTGTGTGAAGTCAGTGAGCCAAATGGAGTTGTTCTCCCACAAGAACCACTCGGCTGATTCTTCTTCAATATGCAATTCAGCAACATGCAGTGTTGCTTGATGGAATTAGCTCTTACAGCAACATCTGCGTCTAGAGCCTTTGTATTTAGGGCTAGCTGAAAAGGGCTTTGGCGCTGAAGTGGTTTCTGAATGTGGAGTTGGTGGCATGTGAAACCCGCCTGTGGAGCCTTCGTTTGTGTGGGATGCTCACCAAGCTGCCCTTCAGGACAATGCACTCAAACGGCATTAGGCATAGTGTGTGAACACGTAGTTTGCTTGAGAGCTGCCTGTCAGCCTGATGGTGTGTGAAGTCAGTGAGCCAAATGGAGTTATTCTCCCACAAGAACCACTCGGCTGATTCTTCTTCAATATGCAATTCAGCAACATGCAGTGTTGCTTGATGGAATTAGCTCTTACAGCAACATCTGCGTCTAGAGCCTTTGTATTTAGGGCTAGCTGAAAAGGGCTTTGGCGCTGAAGTGGTTTCTGAATGTGGAGTTGGTGGCATGTGAAACCCGCCTGTGGAGCCTTCGTTTCTGTGGGATGCTCACCAACCTGCCCTTCAGGACAATGCACTCAAATGGCATTAGGCATAGTGTGTGAACACGTAGTTTGCTTGAGAGCTGTGTGTCAGCCTGATGCTGTGTGAAGTCAGTGAGCCAAATGGAGTTGTTCTCCCACAAGAACCACTCGGCTGATTCTTCTTCAATATGCAATTCAGCAACATGCAGTGTTGCTTGATGGAATTAGCTCTTACAGCAACATCTGCGTCTAGAGCCTTTGTTTTTAGGGCTAGCTGAAAACGGCTTTGGCGCTGAAGTGGTTTCTGAATGTGGAGTTGGTGGCATGTGAAACCCGCCTGTGGAGCCTTCGTTTGTGTGTGATGCTCACCAACCTGCCCTTCAGGACAATGCACTCAAACGGCATTTAGCATAGTGTGTGAACACGTAGTTTGCTTGAGAGCTGCCTGTCAGCCTGATGGTGTGTGAAGTCAGTGAGCCAAATGGAGTTGTTCTCCCACAAGAACCACTCGGCTGATTCTTCTTCAATATGCAATTCAGCAACATGCAGTGTTGCTTGATGGAATTAGCTCTTACAGCCACATCTGCGTCTAGAGCCTTTGTATTTAGGGCTAGCTGAAAAGGGCTTTGGCGCTGAAGTGGTTTCTGAATGTGGAGTTGGTGGCATGTGAAACCCGCCTGTGGAGCCTTCGTTTGTGTGGGATGCTCACCAACCTGCCCTTCAGGACAATGCACTCAAACGGCATTAAGCATAGTGTGTGAACACGTAGTTTGCTTGAGAGCTGCGTGTCAGCCTGATGCTGTGTGAAGTCAGTGAGCCAAATGGAGTTGTTCTCCCACAAGAACCACTCGGCTGATTCTTCTTCAATATGCAATTCAGCAACATGCAGTGTTGCTTGATGGAATTAGCTCTTACAGCCACATCTGCGTCTAGAGCCTTTGTATTTAGGGCTAGCTGAAAACGGCTTTGGCGCTCAAGTGGTTTCTGAATGTGGAGTTGGTGGCATGTGAAACCCGCCTGTGGAGCCTTCGTTTGTGTGGGATGCTCACCAACCTGCCCTTCAGGACAATGCACTCAAATGGCATTAAGCATAGTGTTTGAACACGTAGTTTGCTTGAGAGCTGCGTGTCAGCCTGATGCTGTGTGAAGTCAGTGAGCCAAATGGAGTTGTTCTCCCACAAGAACCACTCGGCTGATTCTTCTTCAATATGCAATTCAGCAACATGCAGTGTTGCTTGATGGAATTAGCTCTTACAGCCACATCTGCGTCTAGAGCCTTTGTATTTAGGGCTAGCTGAAAACGGCTTTGGCGCTGAAGTGGTTTCTGAATGTGGAGTTGGTGGCATGTGAAACCCGCCTGTGGAGCCTTCGTTTGTGTGTGATGCTCACCAACCTGCCCTTCAGGACAATGCACTCAAACGGCATTTAGCATAGTGTGTGAACACGTAGTTTGCTTGAGAGCTGCCTGTCAGCCTGATGGTGTGTGAAGTCAGTGAGCCAAATGGAGTTGTTCTCCCACAAGAACCACTCGGCTGATTCTTCTTCAATATGCAATTCAGCAACATGCAGTGTTGCTTGATGGAATTAGCTCTTACAGCCACATCTGCGTCTAGAGCCTTTGTATTTAGGGCTAGCTGAAAAGGGCTTTGGCGCTGAAGTGGTTTCTGAATGTGGAGTTGGTGGCATGTGAAACCCGCCTGTGGAGCCTTCGTTTGTGTGGGATGCTCACCAACCTGCCCTTCAGGACAATGCACTCAAACGGCATTAAGCATAGTGTGTGAACACGTAGTTTGCTTGAGAGCTGCGTGTCAGCCTGATGCTGTGTGAAGTCAGTGAGCCAAATGGAGTTGTTCTCCCACAAGAACCACTCGGCTGATTCTTCTTCAATATGCAATTCAGCAACATGCAGTGTTGCTTGATGGAATTAGCTCTTACAGCCACATCTGCGTCTAGAGCCTTTGTATTTAGGGCTAGCTGAAAACGGCTTTGGCGCTCAAGTGGTTTCTGAATGTGGAGTTGGTGGCATGTGAAACCCGCCTGTGGAGCCTTCGTTTGTGTGGGATGCTCACCAACCTGCCCTTCAGGACAATGCACTCAAATGGCATTAAGCATAGTGTTTGAACACGTAGTTTGCTTGAGAGCTGCGTGTCAGCCTGATGCTGTGTGAAGTCAGTGAGCCAAATGGAGTTGTTCTCCCACAAGAACCACTCGGCTGATTCTTCTTCAATATGCAATTCAGCAACATGCAGTGTTGCTTGATGGAATTAGCTCTTACAGCCACATCTGCGTCTAGAGCCTTTGTATTTAGGGCTAGCTGAAAACGGCTTTGGCGCTGAAGTGGTTTCTGAATGTGGAGTTGGTGGCATGTGAAACCCGCCTGTGGAGCCTTCGTTTGTGTGGGATGCTCACCAAGCTGCCCTTCAGGACAATGCACTCAAACGGCATTAAGCATAGTGTGTGAACACGTAGTTTGCTTGAGAGCTGCCTGTCAGCCTGATGGTGTGTGAAGTCAGTGAGCCAAATGGAGTTGTTCTCCCACAAGAACCACTCGGCTGATTCTTCTTCAATATGCAATTCAGCAACATGCAGTGTTGCTTGATGGAATTAGCTCTTACAGCAACATCTGCGTCTAGATCCTTTGTATTTAGGGCTAGCTGAAAACGGCTTTGGCGCTGAAGTGGTTTCTGAATGTGGAGTTGGTGGCATGTGAAACCCGCCTGTGGAGCCTTCATTTGTGTGGGATGCTCACCAAGCTGCCCTTCAGGACAATGCACTCAAACGGCATTAAGCATAGTGTGTGAACACGTAGTTTGCTTGAGAGCTGCCTGTCAGCCTGATGGTGTGTGAAGTCAGTGAGCCAAATGGAGTTGTTCTCCCACAAGAACCACTCGGCTGATTCTTCTTCAATATGCAATTCAGCAACATGCAGTGTTGCTGGATGGAATTAGCTCTTACAGCAACATCTGCGTCTAGAGCCTTTGTATTTAGGGCTAGCTGAAAACGGCTTTGGCGCTGAAGTGGTTTCTGAATGTGGAGTTGGTGGCATGTGAAACCCGCCTGTGGAGCCTTCGTTTGTGTGGGATGCTCACCAAGCTGCCCTTCAGGACAATGCACTCAAACGGCATTAAGCATAGTGTGTGAACACGTAGTTTGCTTGAGAGCTGCCTGTCAGCCTGATGGTGTGTGAAGTCAGTGAGCCAAATGGAGTTGTTCTCCCACAAGAACCACTTGGCTGATTCTTCTTCAATATGCAATTCAGCAACATGCAGTGTTGCTTGATGGAATTAGCTCTTACAGCCACATCTGCGACTAGAGCCTTTGTATTTAGGGCTAGCTGAAAACGGCTTTGGCGCTGAAGTGGTTTCTGAATGTGGAGTTGGTGGCATGTGAAACCCGTCTGTGGAGCCTTCGTTTGTGTGGGATGCTCACCAACCTGCCCTTCAGGACAATGCACTCAAACGGCATTAAGCATAGTGTGTGAACACGTAGTTTGCTTGAGAGCTGCGTGTCAGCCTGATGCTGTGTGAAGTCAGTGAGCCAAATGGAGTTGTTCTCCCACAAGAACCACTCGGCTGATTCTTCTTCAATATGCAATTCAGCAACATGCAGTGTTGCTTGATGGAATTAGCTCTTACAGCAACATCTGCGTCTAGAGCCTTTGTATTTAGGGCTAGCTGAAAAGGGCTTTGGCGCTGAAGTGGTTTCTGAATGTGGAGTTGGTGGCATGTGAAACCCGCCTGTGGAGCCTTCGTTTGTGTGGGATGCTCACCAAGCTGCCCTTCAGGACAATGCACTCAAACGGCATTAAGCATAGTGTGTGAACACGTAGTTTGCTTGAGAGCTGCCTGTCAGCCTGATGGTGTGTGAAGTCAGTGAGCCAAATGGAGTTGTTCTCCCACAAGAACCACTCGGCTGATTCTTCTTCAATATGCAATTCAGCAACATGCAGTGTTGCTTGATGGAATTAGCTCTTACAGCCACATCTGCGACTAGAGCCTTTGTATTTAGGGCTAGCTGTAAACGGCTTTGGCGCTGAAGTGGTTTCTGAATGTGGAGTTGGTGGCATGTGAAACCCGCCTGTGGAGCTTTCGTTTGTGTGGGATGCTCACCAAGCTGCCCTTCAGGACAATGCACTCAAACGGCATTAAGCATAGTGTGTGAACACGTAGTTTGCTTGAGAGCTGCGTGTCAGCCTGATGCTGTGTGAAGTCAGTGAGCCAAATGGAGTTGTTCTCCCACAAGAACCACTCGGCTGATTCTTCTTCAATATGCAATTCAGCAACATGCAGTGTTGCTTGATGGAATTAGCTCTTACAGCCACATCTGCGATAGAGCCTTTGTATTTAGGGCTAGCTGAAAAGGGCTTTGGCGCTGAAGTGGTTTCTGAATGTGGAGTTGGTGGCATGTGAAACCCGCCTGTGGAGCCTTCGTTTGTGTGGGATGCTCACCAAGCTGCCCTTCAGGACAATGCACTCAAACGGCATTAAGCATAGTGTGTGAACACGTAGTTTGCTTCAGAGCTGCCTGTCCGCCTGATGGTGTGTGAAGTCAGTGAGCCAAATGGAGTTGTTCTCCCACAAGAACCACTCGGCTGATTCTTCTTCAATATGCAATTCAGCAACATGCAGTGTTGCTTGATGGGATTAGCTCTTACAGCAATATCTGCGTCTAGAGCCTTTGTTTTTAGGGCTAGCTGAAAAGGGCTTTGGCGCTGAAGTGGTTTCTGAATGTGGAGTAGGTGGCATGTGAAACCGCCTGTGGAGCCTTCGTTTGTGTGGGATGCTCACCAAGCTGCCCTTCAGGACAATGCACTCAAACGGCATTTAGCATAGTGTGTGAACACATAGTTTCTTGAGAGTTGCCTGTCAGCCTGATGGTGTGTGAAGTCAGTGAGCCAAATGGAGTTGTTCTCCCACAAGAACCACTCGGCTGATTCTTCTTCAATATGCAATTCAGCAACATGCAGTGTTGCTTGATGGAATTAGCTCTTACAGCCACATCTGCGACTAGAGCCTTTGTATTTAGGGCTAGCTGAAAACGGCTTTGGCGCTGAAGTGGTTTCTGAATGTGGAGTTGGTGGCATGTGAAACCCGCCTGTGGAGCCTTCGTTTGTGTGGGATGCTCACCAAGCTGCCCTTCAGGACAATGCACTCAAACGGCATTAAGCATAGTGTGTGAACACGTAGTTTGCTTGAGAGCTGCGTGTTAGCCTGATGCTGTGTGAAGTCAGTGAGCCAAATGGAGTTGTTCTCCCACAAGAACCACTCGGCTGATTCTTCTTCAATATGCAATTCAGCAACATGCAGTGTTGCTTGATGGAATTAGCTCTTACAGCCACATCTGCGACTAGAGCCTTTGTATTTAGGGCTAGCTGAAAAGGGCTTTGGCGCTGAAGTGGTTTCTGAATGTGGAGTTGGTGGCATGTGAAACCCGCCTGTGGAGCCTTCGTTTGTGTGGGATGCTCACCAAGCTGCCCTTCAGGACAATGCACTCAAACGGCATTAAGCATAGTGTGTGAACACGTAGTTTGCTTGAGAGCTGCCTGTCAGCCTGATGCTGTGTGAAGTCAGTGAGCCAAATGGAGTTGTTCTCCCACAAGAACCACTCGGCTGATTCTTCTTCAATATGCAATTCAGCAACATGCAGTGTTGCTTGATGGAATTAGCTCTTACAGCCACATCTGCGACTAGAGCCTTTGTATTTAGGGCTAGCTGAAAAGGGCTTTGGCGCTCAAGTGGTTTCTGAATGTGGAGTTGGTGGCATGTGAAACCCGCCTGTGGAGCCTTCGTTTGTGTGGGATGCTCACCAAGCTGCCCTTCAGGACAATGCACTCAAACGGCATTTAGCATAGTGTGTGAACACGTAGTTTGCTTGAGAGCTGCGTGTCAGCCTGATGCTGTGTGAAGTCAGTGAGCCAAATGGAGTTGTTCTCCCACAAGAACCACTCGGCTGATTCTTCTTCAATATGCAATTCAGCAACATGCAGTGTTGCTTGATGGAATTAGCTCTTACAGCAACATCTGTGTCTAGAGCCTTTGTATTTAGGGCTAGCTGAAAAGGGCTTTGGCGCTGAAGTGGTTTCTGAATGTGGAGTTGGTGGCATGTGAAACCCGCCTGTGGAGCCCTTGTTTGTGTGGAATGCTCACCAAGCTGCCCTTCAGGACAATGCACTCAAACGGCATTAAGCATAGTGTGTGAACAGGTAGTTTGCTTCAGAGCTGCCTGTGAGCCTGATGGTGTGTGAAGTCAGTGAGCCAAATGGAGTTGTTCTCCCACAAGAACCACTCGGCTGATTCTTCTTCAATATGCAATTCAGCAACATGCAGTGTTGCTGGATGGAATTAGCTCTTACAGCCACATTTGCGACTAGAGCCTTTGTATTTAGGGCTAGCTGAAAAGGGCTTTTGCGCTGAAGTGGTTTCTGAATGTGGAGTTGGTGGCATGTGAAACCCGCCTGTGGAGCCTTCGTTTGTGTGGGATGCTCACCAAGCTGCCCTTCAGGACAATGCACTCAAACGGCATTAAGCATAGTGTGTGAACATGTAGTTTGCTTGAGAGCTGCCTGTCAGCCTGATGGTGTGTGAAGTCAGTGAGCCAAATGGAGTTGTTCTCCCACAAGAACCACTCGGCTGATTCTTCTTCAATATGCAATTCAGCAACATGCAGTGTTGCTTGATGGAATTAGCTCTTACAGCAACATCTGCGTCTAGAGCCTTTGTATTTAGGGCTAGCTGAAAACGGCTTTGGCGCTGAAGTGGTTTCTGAATGTGGAGTTGGTGGCATGTGAAACCCGCCTGTGGAGCCTTCGTTTGTGTGGGATGCTCACCAAGCTGCCCTTCAGGACAATGCACTCAAACGGCATTTAGCATAGTGTGTGAACACGTAGTTTGCTTGAGAGCTGCCTGTCAGCCTGATGGTGTGTGAAGTCAGTGAGCCAAATGGAGTTGTTCTCCCACAAGAACCACTCGGCTGATTCTTCTTCAATATGCAATTCAGCAACATGCAGTGTTGCTTGATGGAATTAGCTCTTACAGCCACATCTGCGACTAGAGCCTTTGTATTTAGGGCTAGCTGAAAAGGGCTTTGGCGCTGAAGTGGTTTCTGAATGTGGAGTTGGTGGCATGTGAAACCCGCCTGTGGAGCCTTCGTTTGTGTGGGATGCTCACCAAGCTGCCCTTCAGGACAATGCACTCAAACGGCATTAAGCGTAGTGTGTGAACACGTAGTTTGCTTGAGAGCTGCCTGTCAGCCTGATGCTGTGTGAAGTCAGTGAGCCAAATGGAGTTGTTCTCCCACAAGAACCACTCGGCTGATTCTTCTTCAATATGCAATTCAGCAACATGCAGTGTTGCTTGATGCAATTAGCTCTTACAGCAACATCTGCGTCTAGAGCCTTTGTATTTAGGGCTAGCTGAAAAGGGCTTTGGCGCTGAAGTGGTTTCTGAATGTGGAGTTGGTGGCATGTGAAACCCGCCTGTGGAGCCTTCGTTTGTGTGGGATGCTCACCAAGCTGCCCTTCAGGACAATGCACTCAAACGGCATTAAGCATAGTGTGTGAACACGTAGTTTGCTTGAGAGCTGCCTGTCAGCCTGATGCTGTGTGAAGTCAGTGAGCCAAATGGAGTTGTTCTCCCACAAGAACCACTCGGCTGATTCTTCTTCAATATGCAATTCAGCAACATGCAGTGTTGCTTGATGGAATTAGCTCTTACAGCCACATCTGCGACTAGAGCCTTTGTATTTAGGGCTAGCTGAAAACGGCTTTGGCGCTGAAGTGGTTTCTGAATGTGGAGTTGGTGGCATGTGAAACCCGCCTGTGGAGCCTTCGTTTGTGTGGGATGCTCACCAAGCTGCCCTTCAGGACAATGCATTCAAACTGCATTTAGCATAGTGTGTGAACACGTAGTTTGCTTGAGAGCTGCCTGTCCGCCTGATGGTCTGTGAAGTCAGTGAGCCAAATGGAGTTGTTTTCCCACAAGAACCACTCGGCTGATTCTTCTTCAATATGCAATTCAGCAACATGCAGTGTTGCTTGATGGAATTAGCTCTTACAGCCACATCTGCGTCTAGAGCCTTTGTATTTAGGGCTAGCTGAAAAGGGCTTTGGCGCTGAAGTGGTTTCTGAATGTGGAGTTGGTGGCATGTGAAACCCGCCTGTGGAGCCTTCGTTTGTGTAGGATGCTCACCAAGCTGCCCTTCAGGACAATGCACTCAAACGGCATTTAGCATAGTGTGTGAACACGTAGTTTGCTTGAGAGCTGCCTGTCAGCCTGATGGTGTGTGAAGTCAGTGAGCCAAATGGAGTTGTTCTCCCACAAGAACCACTCGGCTGATTCTTCTTCAATATGCAATTCAGCAACATGCAGTGTTGCTTGATGGAATTAGCTCTTACAGCAACATCTGCGACTAGAGCCTTTGTATTTAGGGCTAGCTGAAAAGGGCTTTTGCGCTGAAGTGGTTTCTGAATGTGGAGTTGGTGGCATGTGAAACCCGCCTGTGGAGCCTTCGTTTGTGTGGGATGCTCACCAAGCTGCCCTACAGGACAATGCACTCAAACGGCATTAAGCATAGTGTGTGAACATGCAGTTTGCTTGAGAGCTGCCTGTCAACCTGATGGTGTGTGAAGTCAGTGAGCCAAATGGAGTTGTTCTCCCACAAGAACCACTCGGCTGATTCTTCTTCAATATGCAATTCAGCAACATGCAGTGTTTCTTTATGGAATTAGCTCTAACAGCAACACCTGCGTCTAGAGCCTTTGTATTTAGGGCTAGCTGAAAAGGGGTTTGGCGCTGAAGTGGTTTCTGAATGTGGAGTTGGTGGCATGTGAAACCCGCCTGTGGAGCCTTCGTTTGTGTGGGATGCTCACCAAGCTGCCCTTCAGGACAATGCACTCAAACGGCATTAAGCATAGTGTGTGAACACGTAGTTTGCTTGAGAGCTGCCTGTCAGCCTGATGGTGTGTGAAGTCAGTGAGCCAAATGGAGTTGTTCTCCCACAAGAACCACTCGGCTGATTCTTCTTCAATATGCAATTCAGCAACATGCAGTGTTGCTTGATGGAATTAGCTCTTACAGCCACATCTGCGTCTAGAGCCTTTGTATTTAGGGCTAGCTGAAAACGGCTTTGGCGCTGAAGTGGTTTCTGAATGTGGAGTTGGTGGCATGTGAAACCCGCCTGTGGAGCCTTCGTTTGTGTGGGATGCTCACCAAGCTGCCCTACAGGACAATGCACTCAAACGGCATTAAGCATAGTGTGTGAACACGTAGTTTGCTTGAGAGCTGCCTGTCAGCCTGATGGTGTGTGAAGTCAGTGAGCCAAATGGAGTTGTTCTCCCACAAGAACCACTCGGCTGATTCTTCTTCAATATGCAATTCAGCAACATGCAGTGTTGCTTGATGGAATTAGCTCTTACAGCAACATCTGCGTCTAGAGCCTTTGTATTTAGGGCTAGCTGAAAACGGCTTTGGCGCTGAAGTGGTTTCTGAATGTGGAGTTGGTGGCATGTGAAACCCGCCTGTGGAGCCTTCGTTTGTGTGGGATGCTCACCAAGCTGCCCTTCAGGACAATGCACTCAAACGGCATTAAGCATAGTGTGTGAACACGTAGTTTGCTTGAGAGCTGCCTGTCAGCCTGATGCTGTGTGAGATCAGTGAGCCAAATGGAGTTGTTCTCCCACAAGAACCACTCGGCTGATTCTTCTTCAATATGCAATTCAGCAACATGCAGTGTTGCTTGATGGAATTAGCTCTTACAGCAACATCTGCGTCTAGAGCCTTTGTATTTAGGGCTAGCTGAAAAGGGCTTTGGCGCTGAAGTGGTTTCTGAATGTGGAGTTGGTGGCATGTGAAACCCGCCTGTGGAGCCTTCGTTTGTGTGGGATGCTCACCAAGCTGCCCTTCAGGACAATGCACTCAAACGGCATTAAGCATAGTGTGTGAACATGTAGTTTGCTTGAGAGCTGCGTGTCAGCCTGATGCTGTGTGAAGTCAGTGAGCCAAATGGAGTTGTTCTCCCACAAGAACCACTCGGCTGATTCTTCTTCAATATGCAATTCAGCAACATGCAGTGTTGCTTGATGGAATTAGCTCTTACAGCAACATCTGCGTCTAGAACCTTTGTATTTAGGGCTAGCTGAAAAGGGCTTTGGCGCTGAAGTGGTTTCTGAATGTGGAGTTGGTGGCATGTGAAACCCGCCTGTGGAGCCTTCGTTTGTGTGGGATGCTCACCAACCTGCCCTTCAGGACAATGCACTCAAACGGCATTAAGCATAGTGTGTGAACACGTAGTTTGCTTGAGAGCTGCCTGTCAGCCTGATGCTGTGTGAAGTCAGTGAGCCAAATGGAGTTGTTCTCCCACAAGAACCACTCGGCTGATTCTTCTTCAATATGCAATTCAGCAACATGCAGTGTTGCTTGATGGAATTAGCTCTTAAAGCCACATCTGCGACTAGAGCCTTTGTATTTAGGACTAGCTGAAAACGGCTTTGGCGCTGAAGTGGTTTCTGAATGTGGAGTTGGTGGCATGTGAAACCCGCCTGTGGAGCCTTCGTTTGTGTGGGATGCTCACCAAGCTGCCCTTCAGGACAATGCACTCAAACGGCATTAAGCATAGTGTGTGAACACGTAGTTTGCTTGAGAGCTGCCTGTCAGCCTGATGCTGTGTGAAGTCAGTGAGCCAAATGGAGTTGTTCTCCCACAAGAACCACTCGGCTGATTCTTCTTCAATATGCAATTCAGCAACATCCAGTGTTGCTTGATGGAATTAGCTCTTACAGCCACATCTGCGTCTAGAGCCTTTGTATTTAGGGCTAGCTGAAAAGGGCTTTGGCGCTGAAGTGGTTTCTGAATGTGGAGTTGGTGGCATGTGAAACCCGCCTGTGGAGCCTTCGTTTCTGTGGGATGCTCACCAAGCTGCCCTTCAGGACAATGCACTCAAACGGCATTTAGCATAGTGTGTGAATACGTAGTTTGCTTGAGAGCTGCCTGTCAGCCTGATGGTGTGTGAAGTCAGTGAGCCAAATGGAGTTGTTCTCCCACAAGAACCACTCGGCTGATTCTTCTTCAATATGCAATTCAGCAACATGCAGTGTTGCTTGATGGAATTAGCTCTTACAGCCACATCTGCGTCTAGAGCCTTTGTATTTAGGGCTAGCTGAAAAGGGCTTTGGCGCTGAAGTGGTTTCTGAATGTGGAGTTGGTGGCATGTGAAACCTGCCTGTGGAGCCTTCGTTTGTGTGGGATGCTCACCAAGCTGCCCTTCAGGACAATGCACTCAAACGGCATTAAGCATAGTGTGTGAACACGTAGTTTGCTTGAGAGCTGCCTGTCAGCCTGATGGTGTGTGAAGTCAGTGAGCCAAATGGAGTTGTTCTCCCACAAGAACCACTCGGCTGATTCTTCTTCAATATGCAATTCAGCAACATGCAGTGTTTCTTTATGGAATTAGCTCTTACAGCAACATCTGCGTCTAGAGCCTTTGTATTTAGGGCTAGCTGAAAAGGGCTTTTGCGCTGAAGTGGTTTCTGAATGTGGAGTTGGTGGCATGTGAAACCCGCCTGTGGAGCCTTCGTTTGTGTGGGATGCTCACCAAGCTGCCCTTCAGGACAATGCACTCAAACGGCATTAAGCATAGTGTGTGAACACGTAGTTTGCTTGAGAGCTGCCTGTCAGCCTGATGCTGTGTGAAGTCAGTGAGCCAAATGGAGTTGTTCTCCCACAAGAACCACTCGGCTGATTCTTCTTCAATATGCAATTCAGCAACATGCAGTGTTGCTTGATGGAATTAGCTCTTACAGCCACATCTGCGACTAGAGCCTTTGTATTTAGGGCTAGCTGAAAAGGGCTTTGGCGCTGAAGTGGTTTCTGAATGTGGAGTTGGTGGCATGTGAAACCCGCCTGTGGAGCCTTCGTTTGTGTGGGATGCTCACCAAGCTGCCCTTCAGGACAATGCACTCAAACGGCATTAAGCATAGTGTGTGAACACGTAGTTTGCTTGAGAGCTGCCTGTCAGCCTGATGCTGTGTGAAGTCAGTGAGCCAAATGGAGTTGTTCTCCCACAAGAACCACTCGGCTGATTCTTCTTCAATATGCAATTCAGCAACATGCAGTGTTGCTTGATGGAATTAGCTCTTACAGCCACATCTGCGTCTAGAGCCTTTGTTTTTAGGGCTAGCTGAAAAGGGCTTTGGCGCTGAAGTGGTTTCTGAATGTGGAGTTGGTGGCATGTGAAACCCGCCTGTGGAGGCTTCGTTTGTGTGGGATGCTCACCAAGCTGCCCTTCAGGACAATGCACTCAAACGGCATTAAGCATAGTGTGTGAACACGTAGTTTGCTTGAGAGCTGCCTGTCATCCTGATGGTGTGTGAAGTCAGTGAGCCAAATGGAGTTGTTCTCCCACAAGAACCACTCGGCTGATTCTTCTTCAATATGCAATTCAGCAACATGCAGTGTTGCTTGATGGAATTAGCTCTTACAGCAACATCTGTGTCTAGAGCCTTTGTATTTATGGCTAGCTGAAAACGGCTTTGGCGCTGAAGTGGTTTCTGAATGTGGAGTTGGTGGCATGTGAAACCCGCCTGTGGAGCCTTCGTTTGTGTGGGATGCTCACCAAGCTGCCCTTCAGGACAATGCACTCAAACGGCATTAGGCATAGTGTGTGAACACGTAGTTTGCTTGAGAGCTGCCTGTCAGCCTGATGGTGTGTGAAGTCAGTGAGCCAAATGGAGTTGTTCTCCCACAAGAACCACTCGGCTGATTCTTCTTCAATATGCAATTCAGCAACATGCAGTGTTTCTTCATGGAATTAGCTCTTACAGCCACATCTGCGTCTAGAGCCTTTGTTTTTAGGGCTAGCTGAAAAGGGGTTTGGCGCTGAAATGGTTTCTGAATGTGGAGTTGGTGGCATGTGAAACCCGCCTGTGGAGCCTTCATTTGTGTGGGATGCTCACCAAGCTGCCCTACAGGACAATGCACTCAAACGGCATTAAGCATAGTGTGTGAACACGTAGTTTGCTTGAGAGCTGCCTGTCAGCCTGATGCTGTGTGAAGTCAGTGAGCCAAATGGAGTTGTTCTCCCACAAGAACCACTCGGCTGATTCTTCTTCAATATGCAATTCAGCAACATGCAGTGTTGCTTGATGGAATTAGCTCTTACAGCCACATCTGCGTCTAGAGCCTTTGTATTTAGGGCTAGCTGAAAACGGCTTTGGCGCTGAAGTGGTTTCTGAATGTGGAGTTGGTGGCATGTGAAACCCGCCTGTGGAGCCTTCGTTTGTGTGGGATGCTCACCAAGCTGCTCTTCAGGACAATGCACTCAAACGGCATTAAGCATAGTGTGTGAACACGTAGTTTGCTTGAGAGCTGCCTGTCAGCCTGATGCTGTGTGAAGTCAGTGAGCCAAATGGAGTTGTTCTCCCACAAGAACCACTCGGCTGATTCTTCTTCAATATGCAATTCAGCAACATCCAGTGTTGCTTGATGGAATTAGCTCTTGCAGCCACATCTGTGTCTAGAGCCTTTGTATTTATGGCTAGCTGAAAAGGGCTTTGGCGCTGAAGTGGTTTCTGAATGTGGAGTTGGTGGCATGTGAAACCCGCCTGTGGAGCCTTCGTTTGTGTGGGATGCTTACCAACCTGCCCTTCAGGACAATGCACTCAAACGGCATTAAGCATAGTGTGTGAACACGTAGTTTGCTTGAGAGCTGCCTGTCAGCCTGATGGTGTGTGAAGTCAGTGAGCCAAATGGAGTTGTTCTCCCACAAGAACCACTCGGCTGATTCTTCTTCAATATGCAATTCAGCAACATGCAGTGTTGCTTGATGGAATTAGCTCTTACAGCAACATCTGCGTCTAGAGCCTTTGTATTTAGGGCTAGCTGAAAAGGGCTTTGGCGCTGAAGTGGTTTCTGAATGTGGAGTTGGTGGCATGTGAAACCCGCCTGTGGAGCCTTCGTTTGTGTGGGATGCTCAGCAAGCTGCCCTTCAGGACAATGCACTCAAACGGCATTTAGCATAGTGTGTGAACACGTAGTTTGCTTGAGAGCTGCCTGTCAGCCTGATGGTGTGTGAAGTCAGTGAGCCAAATGGAGTTGTTCTCCCACAAGAACCACTCGGCTGATTCTTCTTCAATATGCAATTCAGCAACATGCAGTGTTGCTTGATGGAATTAGCTCTTACAGCAACATCTGCGTCTAGAGCCTTTGTATTTAGGGCTAGCTGAAAACGGCTTTGGCGCTGAAGTGGTTTCTGAATGTGGAGTTGGTGGCATGTGAAACCCGCCTGTGGAGCCTTCGTTTGTGTGGGATGCTCACCAAGCTGCCCTTCAGGACAATGCACTCAAACGGCATTAAGCATAGTGTGTGAACACGTAGTTTGCTTGAGAGCTGTGTGTCAGCCTGATGGTGTGTGAAGTCAGTGAGCCAAATGGAGTTGTTCTCCCACAAGAACCACTCGGCTGATTCTTCTTCAATATGCAATTCAGCAACATGCAGTGTTGCTTGATGGAATTAGCTCTTACAGCAACACCTGCGTCTAGAACCTTTGTATTTAGGGCTAGCTGAAAAGGGCTTTGGCGCTGAAGTGGTTTCTGAATGTGGAGTTGGTGGCATGTGAAACCCGCCTGTGGAGCCTTCGTTTGTGTGGGATGCTCACCAAGCTGCCCTTCAGGAACATGAACTCAAACGGCATTTAGCATAGTGTGTGAACACGTAGTTTGCTTGAGAGCTGCCTGTCAGCCTGATGGTGTGTGAAGTCAGTGAGCCAAATGGAGTTGTTCTCCCACAAGAACCACTCGGCTGATTCTTCTTCAATATGCAATTCAGCAACATGCAGTGTTGCTTGATGGAATTAGCTCTTGCAGCCACATCTGTGTCTAGAGCCTTTGTTTTTATGGCTAGCTGAAAACGGCTTTGGCGCTGAAGTGGTTTCTGAATGTGGAGTTGGTGGCATGTGAAACCCGCCTGTGGAGCCTTCGTTTGTGTGGGATGCTTACCAACCTGCCCGTCAGGACAATGCACTCAAACGGCATTAAGCATAGTGTGTGAACACGTAGTTTGCTTGAGAGCTGCCTGTCAGCCTGATGGTGTGTGAAGTCAGTGAGCCAAATGGAGTTGTTCTCCCACAAGAACCACTCGGCTGATTCTTCTTCAATATGCAATTCAGCAACATGCAGTGTTGCTTGATGGAATTAGCTCTAACAGCAACACCTGCGTCTAGAGCCTTTGTATTTAGGGCTAGCTGAAAAGGGGTTTGGCGCTGAAGTGGTTTCTGAATGTGGAGTTGGTGGCATGTGAAACCCGCCTGTGGAGCCTTCGTTTGTGTGGGATGCTCACCAAGCTGCCCTTCAGGACAATGCACTCAAACGGCATTAAGCATAGTGTGTGAACATGTAGTTTGCTTGAGAGCTGCCTGTCCGCCTGATGTTGTGTGAAGTCAGTGAGCCAAATGGAGTTGTTCTCCCACAAGAACCACTCGGCTGATTCTTCTTCAATATGCAATTCAGCAACATGCAGTGTTGCTTGATGGAATTAGCTCTTACAGCCACATCTGCGTCTAGAGCCTTTGTTTTTAGGGCTAGCTGAAAAGGGCTTTGGCGCTGAAGTGGTTTCTGAATGTGGAGTTGGTGGCATGTGAAACCCGCCTGTGGAGCCTTCGTTTGTGTGGGATGCTCACCAAGCTGCTCTTCAGGACAATGCACTCAAACGGCATTAAGCATAGTGTGTGAACACGTAGTTTGCTTGAGAGCTGCCTGTCAGCCTGATGGTGTGTGAAGTCAGTGAGCCAAATGGAGTTGTTCTCCCACAAGAACCACTCGGCTGATTCTTCTTCAATATGCAATTCAGCAACATGCAGTGTTGCTTGATGGAATTAGCTCTTGCAGCCACATCTGTGTCTAGAGCCTTTGTATTTAGGGCTAGCTGAAAAGGGCTTTGGCGCTGAAGTGGTTTCTGAATGTGGAGTTGGTGGCATGTGAAACCCGCCTGTGGAGCCTTCGTTTGTGTGGGATGCTCACCAAGCTGCCCTTCAGGACAATGCACTCAAACGGCATTAAGCATAGTGTATGAACACGTAGTTTGCTTGAGAGCTGCCTGTCAGCCTGATGGTGTGTGAAGTCAGTGAGCCAAATGGAGTTGTTCTCCCACAAGAACCACTCGGCTGATTCTTCTTCAATATGCAATTCAGCAACATGCAGTGTTGCTTGATGGAATTAGCTCTTACAGCCACATCTGTGTCTAGAGCCTTTGTATTTATGGCTAGCTGAAAACGGTTTTGGCACTGAAGTGGTTTCTGAATGTGGAGTTGGTGGCATGTGAAACCCGCCTGTGGAGCCTTCGTTTGTGTGGGATGCTCACCAAGCTGCCCTTCAGGACAATGCACTCAAACGGCATTAAGCATAGTGTGTGAACACGTAGTTTGCTTGAGAGCTGCCTGTCAGCCTGATGGTGTGTGAAGTCAGTGAGCCAAATGGCGTTGTTCTCCCACAAGAACCACTCGGCTGATTCTTCTTCAATATACAATTCAGCAACATGCAGTGTTGCTTGATGGAATTAGCTCTTACAGCAACATCTGTGTCTAGAGCCTTTGTATTTAGGGCTAGCTGAAAAGGGCTTTGGCGCTGAAGTGGTTTCTGAATGTGGAGTTGGTGGCATGTGAAACCCGCCTGTGGAGCCTTCGTTTGTGTGGGATGCTCACCAAGCTGCCCTTCAGGACAATGCACTCAAACGGCATTAAGCATAGTGTGTGAACATGTAGTTTGCTTGAGAGCTGCCTGTCCGCCTGATGTTGTGTGAAGTCAGTGAGCCAAATGGAGTTGTTCTCCCACAAGAACCACTCGGCTGATTCTTCTTCAATATGCAATTCAGCAACATGCAATGTTGATTGATGGAATTAGCTCTTACAGCAACATCTGCGTCTATAGCCTTTGTTTTTAGGGCTAGCTGAAAAGGGCTTTGGCGCTGAAGTGGTTTCTGAATGTGGAGTTGGTGGCATGTGAAACCCGCCTGTGGAGCCTTCGTTTGTGTGGGATGCTCACCAAGCTGCCCTTCAGGAACATGAACTCAAACGGCATTTAGCATAGTGTGTGAACACGTAGTTTGCTTGAGAGATGCCTGTCAGCCTGATGGTGTGTGAAGTCAGTGAGCCAAATGGAGTTGTTCTCCCACAAGAACCACTCGGCTGATTCTTCTTCAATATGCAATTCAGCAACATGCAGTGTTGCTTGATGGAATTAGCTCTAACATCAACACCTGCGTCTAGAGCCTTTGTATTTAGGGCTAGCTGAAAAGGGCTTTGGCGCTGAAGTGGTTTCTGAATGTGGAGTTGGTGGCATGTGAAACCCGCCTGTGGAGCCTTCGTTTGTGTGGGATGCTCACCAAGCTGCCCTTCAGGACAATGCACTCTAACGGCATTAAGCATAGTGTGTGAACACGTAGTTTGCTTGAGAGCTGCCTGTCAGCCTGATGGTGTGTGAAGTCAGTGAGCCAAATGGAGTTGTTCTCCCACAAGAACCACTCGGCTGATTCTTCTTCAATATGCAATTCAGCAACATGCAGTGTTGCTTGATGGAATTAGTTCTTACAGCAACATCTGCGTCTAGAGCCTTTGTTTTTAGGGCTAGCTGAGAAGGGCTTTGGCGCTGAAGTGGTTTCTGAATGTGGAGTTGGTGGCATGTGAAACCCGCCTGTGGAGCCTTCGTTTGTGTGGGATGCTCACCAAGCTGCCCTTCAGGACAATGCACTCAAACGGCATTAAGCATAGTGTGTGAACACGTAGTTTGCTTGAGAGCTGCCTGTCAGCCTGATGGTGTGTGAAGTCAGTGAGCCAAATGGAGTTGTTCTCCCACAAGAACCACTCGGCTGATTCTTCTTCAATATGCAATTCAGCAACATGCAGTGTTGCTTGATGGAATTAGCTCTTACAGCAACACCTGCGTCTAGAACCTTTGTATTTAGGGCTAGCTGAAAAGGGCTTTGGCGCTGAAGTGGTTTCTGAATGTGGAGTTGGTGGCATGTGAAACCCGCCTGTGGAGCCTTCGTTTGTGTGGGATGCTCACCAAGCTGCCCTTCAGGAACATGAACTCAAACGGCATTTAGCATAGTGTGTGAACACGTAGTTTGCTTGAGAGCTGCCTGTCAGCCTGATGGTGTGTGAAGTCAGTGAGCCAAATGGAGTTGTTCTCCCACAAGAACCACTCGGCTGATTCTTCTTCAATATGCAATTCAGCAACATGCAGTGTTGCTTGATGGAATTAGCTCTTACAGCCACATCTGTGTCTAGAGCCTTTGTATTTAGGGCTAGCTGAAAACGGCTTTGGCGCTGAAGTGGTTTCTGAATGTGGAGTTGGTGGCATGTGAAACCCGCCTGTGGAGCCTTCGTTTGTGTTGGATGCTCACCAAGCTGCCCTTCAGGACAATGCACTCAAACGGCATTAAGCATAGTGTGTGAACACGTAGTTTGCTTGAGAGCTGCGTGTCAGCCTGATGGTGTGTGAAGTCAGTGAGCCAAATGGAGTTGTTCTCCCACAAGAACCACTCGGCTGATTCTTCTTCAATATGCAATTCAGCAACATGCAGTGTTGCTTGATGGAATTAGCTCTTACAGCCACATCTGTGTCTAGAGCCTTTGTATTTAGGGCTAGCTGAATAGGGGTTTGGCGCTGAAGTGGTTTCTGAATGTGGAGTTGGTGGCATGTGAAACCCGCCTGTGGAGCCTTCGTTTGTGTGGGATGCTTACCAACCTGCCCTTCAGGACAATGCACTCAAACGGCATTAAGCATAGTGTGTGAACACGTAGTTTGCTTGAGAGCTGCCTGTCAGCCTGATGTTGTGTGAAGTCAGTGAGCCAAATGGAGTTGTTCTCCCACAAGAACCACTCGGCTGATTCTTCTTCAATATGCAATTCAGCAACATGCAGTGTTGCTTGATGGAATTAGCTCTTACAGCCACATCTGCGTCTAGAGCCTTTGTATTTAGGGCTAGCTGAAAAGGGCTTTTGCGCTGAAGTGGTTTCTGAATGTGGAGTTGGTGGCATGTGAAACCTGCCTGTGGAGCCTTCGTTTGTGTGGGATGCTCACCAAGCTGCCCTTCAGGACAATGCACTCAAAAGGCATTAAGCATAGTGTGTGAACACGTAGTTTGCTTGAGAGCTGCGTGTCAGCCTGATGCTGTGTGAAGTCAGTGAGCCAAATGGAGTTGTTCTCCCACAAGAACCACTCGGCTGATTCTTCTTCAATATGCAATTCAGCAACATGCAGTGTTGCTTGATGGAATTAGCTCTTACAGCCACATCTGCGACTAGAGCCTTTGTATTTAGGGCTAGCTGAAAACGGCTTTGGCGCTGAAGTGGTTTCTGAATGTGGAGTTGGTGGCATGTGAAACCCGCCTGTGGAGCCTTCGTTTGTGTGGGATGCTCACCAAGCTGCCCTTCAGGACAATGCACTCAAACGGCATTAAGCATAGTGTGTGAACACGTAGTTTGCTTGAGAGCTGCGTGTCAGCCTGATGGTGTGTGAAGTCAGTGAGCCAAATGGAGTTGTTCTCCCACAAGAACCACTCGGCTGATTCTTCTTCAATATGCAATTCAGCAACATGCAGTGTTGCTTGATGGAATTAGCTCTTACAGCCACATCTGTGTCTAGAGCCTTTGTATTTAGGGCTAGCTGAAAAGGGCTTTGGCGCTGAAGTGGTTTCTGAATGTGGAGTTGGTGGCATGTGAAACCCGCCTGTGGAGCCTTCGTTTGTGTGGGATGCTTACCAAGCTGCCCTTCAGGACAATGCACTCAAACGGCTTTAGCATAGTGTGTGAACACGTAGTTTGCTTAAGAGCTGCCTGTCAGCCTGATGGTGTGTGAAGTCAGTGAGCCAAATGGAGTTGTTCTCCCACAAGAACCACTCGGCTGATTCTTCTTCAATATGCAATTCAGCAACATGCAGTGTTGCTTGATGGAATTAGCTCTTACAGCCATATCTGCGTCTAGAGCCTTTGTATTTAGGGCTAGTTAAAAAGGGCTTTGGCGCTGAAGTGGTTTCTGAATGTGGAGTTGGTGGCATGTGAAACCCGCCTGTGGAGCCTTCGTTTGTGTGGGATGCTCACCAAGCTGCCCTTCAGGACCATGAATTCAAACGGCATTAAGCATAGTGTGTGAACACGTAGTTTGCTTGAGAGCTGCCTGTCAGGCTGATGGTGTGTGAAGTCAGTGAGCCAAATGGAGTTGTTCTCCCACAAGAACCACTCGGCTGATTCTTCTTCAATATGCAATTCAGCAACATGCAGTGTTGCTTGATGGAATTAGCTCTAACAGCAACACCTGCGTCTAGAGCCTTTGTATTTAGGGCTAGCTGAAAACGGCTTTGGCGCTGAAGTGGTTTCTGAATGTGGAGTTGGTGGCATGTGAAACCCGCCTGTGGAGCATTCGTTTGTGTGGGATGCTCACCAAGCTGCCCTTCAGGACAATGCACTCAAACGGCATTAAGCATAGTGTGTGAACACGTAGTTTGCTTGAGAGCTGCCTGTCAGCCTGATGGTGTGTGAAGTCAGTGAGCCAAATGGAGTTGTTCTCCCACAAGAACCACTCGGCTGATTCTTCTTCAATATGCAATTCAGCAACATGCAGTGTTGCTTGATGGAATTAGCTCTTACAGACACATCTGCGTCTAGAGCATTTGTATTTAGGGCTAGCTGAAAACGGCTTTGGCGCTGAAGTGGTTTCTGAATGTGGACTTGGTGGCATGTGAAACCCGCCTGTAGAGCCTTCGTTTGTGTGGGATGCTCACCAAGCTGCACTTCAGGACAATGCACTCAAACGGCATTAAGCATAGTGTGTGAACACGTAGTTTTCTTGAGAGCTGCCTGTCATCCTGATGGTGTGTGAAGTCAGTGAGCCAAATGGAGTTGTTCTCCCACAAGAACCACTCGGCTGATTCTTCTTCAATATGCAATTCAGCAAGATGCAGTGTTGCTTGATGGTATTAGCTCTTACAGCCACATCTGTATCTAGAGCCTTTGTATTTAGGGCTAGCTGAAAACGGCTTTGGCGCTGAAGTGGTTTCTGAATGTGGAGTTGGTGGCATGTGAAACCCGCCTGTGGAGCCTTCGTTTGTGTGGGATGCTCACCAAGCTGCCCTTCAGGACAATGCACTCAAACGGCATTAAGCATAGTGTGTGAACACGTAGTTTGCTTGAGAGCTGCCTGTCAGCCTGATGGTGTGTGAAGTCAGTGAGCCAAATGGAGTTGTTCTCTCACAAGAACCACTCGGCTGATTCTTCTTCAATATGCAATTCAGCAACATGCAGTGTTGCTTGATGGAATTAGCTCTTACAGCAACATCTGTGTCTAGAGCCTTTGTATTTAGGGCTAGCTGAAAACGGCTTTGGCGCTGAAGTGGTTTCTGAATGTGGAGTTGGTGGCATGTGAAACCCACCGGTGGAGCCTTCGTTTGTGTGGGATGCTCACCAAGCTGCCCTTCAGGACAATGCACTCAAACTGCATTTAGCATAGTGTGTGAACAGGTAGTTTGCTTGAGAGCTGCCTGTCAGCCTGAAGGTGTGTGAAGTCAGTGAGCCAAATGGAGTTGTTCTCCCACAAGAACCACTCGGCTGATTCTTCTTCAATATGCAATTCAGCAACATGCAGTGTTGCTTGATGGAATTAGCTCTTACAGCAACATCTGCGTCTAGAGCCTTTGTTTTTAGGGCTAACTGTAAAGGGCTTTGGCGCTGAAGTGGTTTCTGAATGTGGAGTTGGTGGCATGTGAATCCCGCCTGTGGAGCCTTCATTTGTGTGGGATGCTCACCAAGCTGCCCTTCAGGACAATGCACTCAAACGGCATTAAGCATAGTGTGTGAACACGTAGTTTGCTTGAGAGCTGCCTGTCAGCCTGATGGTGTGTGAAGTCAGTGAGCCAAATGGAGTTGTTCTCTCACAAGAACCACTCGGCTGATTCTTCTTCAATATGCAATTCAGCAACATGCAGTGTTGCTTGATGGAATTAGCCCTTACAGCCACATCTGTGTCTAGAGCCTTTGTATTTAGGGCTAGCTGAAAACGGCTTTGGCGCTGAAGTGGTTTCTGAATGTGGAGTTGGTGGCATGTGAAACCCGCCTATGGAGCCTTCGTTTGTGTGGGATGCTCACCAACCTGCCCTTCAGGACAATGCACTCAAACGGCATTA
Organism: Ochotona princeps; assembly: GCF_030435755.1. NCBI lineage: Eukaryota > Metazoa > Chordata > Mammalia > Lagomorpha > Ochotonidae > Ochotona > Ochotona princeps. The sequence continues at coordinate 32,919,701 of NC_080847.1, forward strand.
AGCATAGTGTGTGAACACGTAGTTTGCTTGAGAGCTGCCTGTCAGCCTGATGGTGTGTGAAGTCAGTGAGCCAAATGGAGTTGTTCTCCCACAAGAACCACTCGGCTGATTCTTCTTCAATATGCAATTCAGCAACATGCAGTGTTGCTTGATGGAATTAGCTCTTACAGCCACATCTGTGTCTAGAGCCTTTGTATTTAGGGCTAGCTGAAAACGGCTTTGGCGCTGAAGTGGTTTCTGAATGTGGAGTTGGTGGCATGTGAAACCCGCCTGTGGAGCCTTCGTTTGTGTGGGATGCTCACCAAGCTGCCCTTCAGGACAATGCACTCAAACGGCATTAAGCATAGTGTGTGAACACGTAGTTTGCTTGAGAGCTGCCTGTCAGCCTGATGGTGTGTGAAGTCAGTGAGCCAAATGGAGTTGTTCTCCCACAAGAACCACTCGGCTGATTCTTCTTCAATATGCAATTCAGCAACATGCAGTGTTGCTTGATGGAATTAGCTCTTACAGCCACATCTGTGTCTAGAGCCTTTGTATTTAGGGCTAGCTGAAAAGGGCTTTGGCGCTGAAGTGGTTTCTGAATGTGGAGTTGGTGGCATGTGAAACCCGCCTGTGGAGCCTTCGTTTGTGTGGGATGCTCACTAAGCTGCCCTTCAGGACAATGCACTCAAACGGCATTAAGCATAGTGTGTGAACACGTAGTTTGCTTGAGAGCTGCCTGTCAGCCTGATGGTGTGTGAAGTCAGTGAGCCAAATGGAGTTGTTCTCCCACAAGAACCACTCGGCTGATTCTTCTTCAATATGCAATTCAGCAACATGCAGTGTTGCTTGATGGAATTAGCTCTTACAGCAACATCTGCAACTAGAGCCTTTGTATTTAGGGCTAGCTGAAAACGGCTTTGGCGCTGAAGTGGTTTCTGAATGTGGAGTTGGTGGCATGTGAAACCCGCCTGTGGAGCCTTCGTTTGTGTGGGATGCTTACCAACCTGCCCTTCAGGACAATGCACTCAAACGGCATTAAGCATAGTGTGTGAACACGTAGTTTGCTTGAGAGCTGCCTGTCAGCCTGATGGTGTGTGAAGTCAGTGAGCCAAATGGAGTTGTTCTCCCACAAGAACCACTCGGCTGATTCTTCTTCAATATGCAATTCAGCAACATGCAGTGTTGCTTGATGGAATTAGCTCTTACAGCCACATCTGCGTCTAGAGCCTTTGTATTTAGGGCTAGCTGAAAAGGGCTTTGGCACTGAAGTGGTTTCTGAATGTGGAGTTGGTGGCATGTGAAACCCGCCTGTGGAGCCTTCGTTTGTGTGGGATGCTCACCAAGCTGCCCTTCAGGACAATGCACTCAAACGGCATTAAGCATAGTGTGTGAACACGTAGTTTGCTTGAGAGCTGCCTGTCAGCCTGATGGTGTGTGAAGTCAGTGAGCCAAATGGAGTTGTTCTCCCACAAGAACCACTCGGCTGATTCTTCTTCAATATGCAATTCAGCAACATGCAGTGTTGCTTGATGGAATTAGCTCTTACAGCCACATCTGCGTCTAGAGCCTTTGTATTTAGGGCTAGCTGAAAACGGCTTTGGCGCTGAAGTGGTTTCTGAATGTGGAGTTGGTGGCATGTGAAACCCGCCTGTGGAGCCTTCGTTTGTGTGGGATGCTCACCAAGCTGCCCTTCAGGACAATGCACTCAAACGGCATTAAGCATAGTGTGTGAACACGTAGTTTGCTTGAGAGCTGCCTGTCAGCCTGATGCTGTGTGAAGTCAGTGAGCCAAATGGAGTTGTTCTCCCACAAGAACCACTCGGCTGATTCTTCTTCAATATGCAATTCAGCAACATGCAGTGTTGCTTGATGGAATTAGCTCTTACAGCCACATCTGCGTCTAGAGCCTTTGTATTTAGGGCTAGCTGAAAAGGGCTTTGGCGCTGAAGTGGTTTCTGAATGTGGAGTTGGTGGCATGTGAAACCCGCCTGTGGAGCCTTCGTTTGTGTGGGATGCTCACCAAGCTGCCCTTCAGGACAATGCACTCAAACGGCATTTAGCATAGTGTGTGAACACGTAGTTTGCTTGAGAGCTGCCTGTCAGCCTGATGGTGTGTGAAGTCAGTGAGCCAAATGGAGTTGTTCTCCCACAAGAACCACTCGGCTGATTCTTCTTCAATATGCAATTCAGCAACATGCAGTGTTGCTTGATGGAATTAGCTCTTACAGCCACATCTGCGTCTAGAGCATTTGTATTTAGGGCTAGCTGAAAAGGGCTTTGGCGCTGAAGTGGTTTCTGAATGTGGAGTTGGTGGCATGTGAAACCCGCCTGTGGAGCCTTCGTTTGTGTGGGATGCTCACCAAGCTGCCCTTCAGGACAATGCACTCAAACGGCATTAAGCATAGTGTGTGAACACGTAGTTTGCTTCAGAGCTGCCTGTCAGCCTGATGGTGTGTGAAGTCAGTGAGTCAAATGGAGTTGTTCTCCCACAAGAACCACTCGGCTGATTCTTCTTCAATATGCAATTCAGCAACATGCAGTGTTGCTTGATGGAATTAGCCCTTACAGCAACATCTGCGTCTAGAGCCTTTGTATTTAGGGCTAGCTGAAAACGGCTTTGGTGCTGAAGTGGTTTCTGAATGTGGAGTTGGTGGCATGTGAAACCCGCCTGTGGAGCCTTCGTTTGTGTGGGATGCTCACCAAGCTGCCCTTCAGGACAATGCACTCAAACGGCATTAAACATAGTGTGTGAACACGTAGTTTGCTTGAGAGCTGCCTGTCAGCCTGATGGTGTGTGAAGTCAGTGAGCCAAATGGAGTTGTTCTCCCACAAGAACCACTCGGCTGATTCTTCTTCAATATGCAATTCAGCAACATGCAGTGTTGCTTGATGGAATTAGCTCTTACAGCAACATCTGCATCTAGAGCCTTTGTATTTAGGGCTAGCTGAAAACGGCTTTGGCGCTGAAGTGGTTTCTGAATGTGGAGTTTTTGGCATGTGAAACCCGCCTGTGGAGCCTTCGTTTGTGTGGGATGCTCACCAAGCTGCCCTTCAGGACAATGCACTCAAACGGCATTAGGCATAGTGTGTGAACACGTAGTTTGCTTGAGAGCTGCCTGTCAGCCTGATGGTGTGTGAAGTCAGTGAGCCAAATAGAGTTGTTCTCCCACAAGAACCACTCGGCTGATTCTTCTTCAATATGCCATTCAGCAACATGCAGTGTTGCTGGATGGAATTAGCTCTTACAGCAACACCTGCGTCTAGAGCCTTTGTATTTAGGGCTAGCTGAAAACGGCTTTGGCACTGAAGTGGTTTCTGAATGTGGAGTTGGTGGCATGTGAAACCCGTCTGTGGAGCCTTCGTTTGTTTGGGATGCTCACCAACCTGCCCTTCAGGACAATGCACTCAAACGGCATTAAGCATAGTGTGTGAACACGTAGTTTGCTTGAGAGCTGCCTGTCAGCCTGATGCTGTGTGAAGTCAGTGAGCCAAATGGAGTTGTTCTCCCACAAGAACCACTCGGCTGATTCTTCTTCAATATGCAATTCAGCAACATGCAGTGTTGCTTGATGGAATTAGCTCTTACAGCCACATCTGCGTCTAGAGCCTTTGTATTTAGGGCTAGCTGAAAACGGCTTTGGCGCTCAACTGGTTTCTGAATGTGGAGTTGGTGGCATGTGAAACCCACCTGTGGAGCCTTCGTTTGTGTGGGATGCTCACCAAGCTGCCCTTCAGGACAATGCACTCAAACGGCATTAAGCATAGTGTGTGAACACGTAGTTTGCTTGAGAGCTGCCTGTCAGCCTGATGGTGTGTGAAGTCAGTGAGCCAAATGGAGTTGTTCTCCCACAAGAACCACTTGGCTGATTCTTCTTCAATATGCAATTCAGCAACATGCAGTGTTGCTTGATGGAATTAGCTCTTACAGCCACATCTGCAACTAGAGCCTTTGTATTTAGGGCTAGCTGAAAAGGGCTTTGGCGCTGAAGTGGTTTCTGAATGTGGAGTTGGTGGCATGTGAAACCCGCCTGTGGAGCCTTCGTTTGTGTGGGATGCTCACCAAGCTGCCCTTCAGGACAATGCACTCAAACGGCATTAAGCATAGTGTGTGAACACGTAGTTTGCTTGAGAGCTGCGTGTCAGCCTGATGCTGTGTGAAGTCAGTGAGCCAAATGGAGTTGTTCTCCCACAAGAACCACTCGGCTGATTCTTCTTCAATATGCAATTCAGCAACATGCAGTGTTGCTTGATGGAATTAGCTCTTACAGCAACATCTGCAACTAGAGCCTTTGTATTTAGGGCTAGCTGAAAACGGCTTTGGCGCTGAAGTGGTTTCTGAATGTGGAGTTGGTGGCATGTGAAACCCGCCTGTGGAGCCTTCGTTTGTGTGGGATGCTCACCAAGCTGCCCTTCAGGACAATGCACTCAAACGGCATTAAGCATAGTGTGTGAACAGGTAGTTTGCTTGAGAGCTGCCTGTCAGCCTGATGGTGTGTGAAGTCAGTGAGCCAAATGGAGTTGTTCTCCCACAAGAACCACTCGGCTGATTCTTCTTCAATATGCAATTCAGCAACATGCAGTGTTGCTTGATGGAATTAGCTCTTACAGCCACATCTGTGTCTAGAGCCTTTGTATTTAGGGCTAGCTGAAAAGGGCTTTGGCGCTGAAGTGGTTTCTGAATGTGGAGTTGGTGGCATGTGAAACCCGCCTGTGGAGCCTTCATTTGTGTGGGATGCTCACCAAGCTGCCCTTCAGGACAATGCACTCAAACGGCATTAAGCATAGTGTGTGAACACGTAGTTTGCTTCAGAGCTGCCTGTCAGCCTGATGGTGTGTGAAGTCAGTGAGCCAAATGGAGTTGTTCTCCCACAAGAACCACTCGGCTGATTCTTCTTCAATATGCAATTCAGCAACATGCAGTGTTGCTTGATGGAATTAGCTCTTACAGCAACATCTGCGTCTAGAGCCTTGGTTTTTAGGGCTAGCTGTAAAGGGCTTTGGCGCTGAAGTGGTTTCTGAATGTGGAGTTGGTGGCATGTGAATCCCGCCTGTGGAGCCTTCGTTTGTGTGGGATGCTCACCAAGCTGCCCTTCAGGACAATGCACTCAAACGGCATTAAGCATAGTGTGTGAACACGTAGTTTGCTTGAGAGCTGCCTGTCAGCCTGATGGTGTGTGAAGTCAGTGAGCCAAATGGAGTTGTTCTCCCACAAGAACCACTCGGCTGATTCTTCTTCAATATGCAATTCAGCAACATGCAGTGTTGCTTGATGGAATTAGCTCTTACAGCCACATCTGTGTCTAGAGCCTTTGTATTTAGGGCTAGCTGAAAACGGCTTTGGCGCTGAAGTGGTTTCTGAATGTGGAGTTGGTGGCATGTGAAACCCGCCTGTGGAGCCTTCGTTTGTGTGGGATGCTCACCAAGCTGCCCTTCAGGACAATGCACTCAAACAGCATTAAGCATAGTGTGTGAACACGTAGTTTGCTTGAGAGCTGCCTTTCAGCCTGATGGTGTGTGAAGTCAGTGAGCCAAATGGAGTTGTTCTCCCACAAGAACCACTCGGCTGATTCTTCTTCAATATGCAATTCAGCAACATGCAGTGTTGCTTGATGGAATTAGCTCTTACAGCCACATCTGCGACTAGAGCCTTTGTATTTAGGGCTAGCTGAAAACGGCTTTGGCGCTGAAGTGGTTTCTGAATGTGGAGTTGGTGGCATGTGAAACCCGCCTGTGGAGCCTTCATTTGTGTGGGATGCTCACCAAGCTGCCCTTCAGGACAATGCACTCAAACGTCATTAAGCATAGTGTGTGAACACGTAGTTTGCTTCAGAGCTGCCTGTCAGCCTGATGCTGTGTGAAGTCAGTGAGCCAAATGGAGTTGTTCTCCCACAAGAACCACTCGGCTGATTCTTCTTCAATATGCAATTCAGCAACATGCAGTGTTGCTTGATGGAATTAGCTCTTACAGCAACATCTGCGTCTAGAGCCTTTGTTTTTAGGGCTAGCTGTAAAGGGCTTTGGCGCTGAAGTGGTTTCTGAATGTGGAGTTGGTGGCATGTGAATCCCGCCTGTGGAGCCTTCGTTTGTGTGGGATGCCCACCAAGCTGCCCTTCAGGACAATGCACTCAAACGGCATTAAGCATAGTGTGTGAACACGTAGTTTGCTTGAGAGCTGCCTGTCAGCCTGATGGTGTGTGAAGTCAATGAGCCAAATGGAGTTGTTCTCCCACAAGAACCACTCGGCTGATTCTTCTTCAATATGCAATTCAGCAACATGCAGTGTTGCTTGATGGAATTAGCTCTTATAGCCACATCTGTGTCTAGAGCCTTTGTATATAGGGCTAGCTGAAAACGGCTTTGGCGCTGAAGTGGTTTCTGAATGTGGAGTTGGTGGCATGTGAAACCCGCCTGTGGAGCCTTCGTTTGTGTGGGATGCTCACCAAGCTGCCCTTCAGGACAATGCACTCAAACAGCATTAAGCATAGTGTGTGAACACGTAGTTTGCTTGAGAGCTGCCTTTCAGCATGATGGTGTGTGAAGTCAGTGAGCCAAATGGAGTTGTTCTCCCACAAGAACCACTCGGCTGATTCTTCTTCAATATGCAATTCAGCAACATGCAGCGTTGCTTGATGGAATTAGCTCTTACAGCCACATCTGCGTCTAGAGCCTTTGTATATAGGGCTAGCTGAAAAGGGCTTTGGCGCTGAAGTGGTTTCTGAATGTGGAGTTGGTGGCATGTGAAACCCGCCTGTGGAGCCTTCGTTTGTGTGGGATGCTCACCAACCTGCCCTTCAGGACAATGCACTCAAACGGCATAAGCATAGTGTGTGAACACGTAGTTTGCTTGAGAGCTGCCTGTCAGCCTGATGGTGTGTGAAGTCAGTGAGCCAAATGGAGTTGTTCTCTCACAAGAACCACTCGGCTGATTCTTCTTCAATATGCAATTCAGCAACATGCAGTGTTGCTTGATGGAATTAGCTCTTACAGCAACATCTGTGTCTAGAGCCTTTGTATTTAGGGCTAGCTGAAAACGGCTTTGGCGCTGAAGTGGTTTCTGAATGTGGAGTTGGTGGCATGTGAAACCCGCCTGTGGAGCCTTCGTTTGTGTGGGATGCTCACCAACCTGCCCTTCAGGAAATGCACTCAAACGGCATTAAGCATAGTGTGTGAACACGTAGTTTGCTTGAGAGCTGCCTTTCAGCCTGATGGTGTGTGAAGTCAGTGAGCCAAATGGAGTTGTTCTCCCACAAGAACCACTCGGCTGATTCTTCTTCAATATGCAATTCAGCAACATGCAGTGTTGCTTGATGGAATTAGCTCTTACAGCCACATCTGTGTCTAGAGCCTTTGTATTTAGGGCTAGCTGAAAAGGGCTTTGGCGCTGAAGTGGTTTCTGAATGTGGAGTTGGTGGCATGTGAAACCCGCCTGTGGAGCCTTCGTTTGTGTGGGATGCTCACCAAGCTGCCCTTCAGGACAATGCACTCAAACGGCATTAAGCATAGTGTGTGAACACGTAGTTTGCTTGAGAGCTGCCTGTCAGCCTGATGGTGTGTGAAGTCAGTGAGCCAAATGGAGTTGTTCTCCCACAAGAACCACTCGGCTGATTCTTCTTCAATATGCAATTCAGCAACATGCAGTGTTGCTTGATGGAATTAGCTCTTACAGCAACATCTGCGTCTAGAGCCTTTGTATTTAGGGCTAGCTGAAAAGGGCTTTGGCGCTCAAGTGGTTTCTGAATGTGGAGTTGGTGGCATGTGAAACCCGCCTGTGGAGCCTTCATTTGTGTGGGATGCTCAGCAAGCTGCCCTTCAGGACAATGCACTCAAACGGCATTAAGCATAGTGTGTGAACACGTAGTTTGCTTGAGAGCTGCCTGTCAGCCTGATGCTGTGTGAAGTCAGTGAGCCAAATAGAGTTGTTCTCCCACAAGAACCACTCGGCTGATTCTTCTTCAATATGCCATTCAGCAACATGCAGTGTTGCTGGTTGGAATTAGCTCTTACAGCAACACCTGCGTCTAGAGCCTTTGTATTTAGGGCTAGCTGAAAACGGCTTTGGCACTGAAGTGGTTTCTGAATGTGGAGTTGGTGGCATGTGAAACCCGTCTGTGGAGCCTTCGTTTGTTTGGGATGCTCACCAACCTGCCCTTCAGGACAATGCACTCAAACGGCATTAAGCATAGTGTGTGAACACGTAGTTTGCTTGAGAGCTGCCTGTCAGCCTGATGCTGTGTGAAGTCAGTGAGCCAAATAGAGTTGTTCTCCCACAAGAACCACTCGGCTGATTCTTCTTCAATATGCAATTCAGCAACATGCAGTGTTGCTTGATGGAATTAGCTCTTACAGCAACATCTTTGACTAGTGCCTTTGTATTTAGGGCTAGCTGAAAACGGCTTTGGCGCTGAAGTGGTTTCTGAATGTGGAGTTGGTGGCATGTGAAACCCGCCTGTGGAGCCTTCGTTTGTGTGGGATGCTCACCAAGCTGCCCTTCAGGACAATGCACTCAAACGGCATTAAGCATAGTGTGTGAACACATAGTTTGCTTCAGAGCTGCCTGTCAGATTGATGCTGTGTGAAGTCAGTGAGCCAAATGGAGTTGTTCTCCCACAAGAACCACTCGGCTGATTCTTCTTCAATATGCAATTCAGCAACATGCAGTGTTGCTTGATGCAATTAGCTCTTACAGCCACATCTGCGTCTAGAGCCTTTGTATTTAGGGCTAGCTGAAAACGGCTTTGGCGCTGAAGTGGTTTCTGAATGTGGAGTTGGTGGCATGTGAAACCCGCCTGTGGAGCCTTCGTTTGTGTGGGATGCTCACCAAGCTGCCCTTCAGGACAATGCACTCAAACGGCATTAAGCATAGTGTGTGAACACGTAGTTTGCTTGAGAGCTGCCTGTCAGCCTGATGGTGTGTGAAGTCAGTGAGCCAAATGGAGTTGTTCTCCCACAAGAACCACTTGGCTGATTCTTCTTCAATATGCAATTCAGCAACATGCAGTGTTGCTTGATGGAATTAGCTCTTACAGCCACATCTGCGACTAGAGCCTTTGTATTTAGGGCTAGCTGAAAACGGCTTTGGCGCTGAAGTGGTTTCTGAATGTGGAGTTGGTGGCATGTGAAACCCGCCTGTGGAGCCTTCGTTTGTGTGGGATGCTCACCAAGCTGCCCTTCAGGACAATGCACTCAAACGGCATTAAGCATAGTGTGTGAACACGTAGTTTGCTTCAGAGCTGCCTGTCAGATTGATGCTGTGTGAAGTCAGTGAGCCAAATGGAGTTGTTCTCCCACAAGAACCACTCGGCTGATTCTTCTTCAATATGCAATTCAGCAACATGCAGTGTTGCTTGATGGAATTAGCTCTTACAGCCACATCTGCGTCTAGAGCCTTTGTATTTAGGGCTAGCTGAAAACGGCTTTGGCGCTGAAGTGGTTTCTGAATGTGGAGTTGGTGGCATGTGAAACCCGCCTGTGGAGCCTTCGTTTGTGTGGGATGCTCACCAAGCTGCCCTTCAGGACAATGCACTCAAACGGCATTAAGCATAGTGTGTGAACACGTAGTTTGCTTGAGAGCTGCCTGTCAGCCTGATGGTGTGTGAAGTCAGTGAGCCAAATGGAGTTGTTCTCCCACAAGAACCACTCGGCTGATTCTTCTTCAATATGCAATTCAGCAACATGCAGTGTTGCTTGATGGAATTAGCTCTTACAGCCACATCTGTGTCTAGAGCCTTTGTATTTAGGGCTAGCTGAAAAGGGCTTTGGCGCTGAAGTGGTTTCTGAATGTGGAGTTGGTGGCATGTGAAACCCGCCTGTGGAGCCTTCGTTTGTGTGGGATGCTCACCAAGCTGCCCTTCAGGACAATGCACTCAAACGGCATTAAGCATAGTGTGTGAACACGTAGTTTGCTTGAGAGCTGCCTGTCAGCCTGATGGTGTGTGAAGTCAGTGAGACAAATGGAGTTGTTCTCCCACAAGAACCACTCGGCTGATTCTTCTTCAATATGCAATTCAGCAACATGCAGTGTTGCTTGATGGAATTAGCTCTTACAGCAACATCTGCGTCTAGAGCCTTTGTATTTAGGGCTAGCTGAAAACGGCTTTGGCACTGAAGTGGTTTCTGAATGTGGAGTTGGTGGCATGTGAAACCCGCCTGTGGAGCCTTCATTTGTGTGGGATGCTCAGCAAGCTGCCCTTCAGGACAATGCACTCAAACGGCATTAAGCATAGTGTGTGAACACGTAGTTTGCTTGAGAGCTGCCTGTCAGCCTGATGCTGTGTGAAGTCAGTGAGCCAAATAGAGTTGTTCTCCCACAAGAACCACTCGGCTGATTCTTCTTCAATATGCCATTCAGCAACATGCAGTGTTGCTGGATGGAATTAGCTCTTACAGCAACACCTGCGTCTAGAGCCTTTGTATTTAGGGCTAGCTGAAAACGGCTTTGGCACTGAAGTGGTTTCTGAATGTGGAGTTGGTGGCATGTGAAACCCGTCTGTGGAGCCTTCGTTTGTTTGGGATGCTCACCAACCTGCCCTTCAGGACAATGCACTCAAACGGCATTAAGCATAGTGTGTGAACACGTAGTTTGCTTGAGAGCTGCCTGTCAGCCTGATGCTGTGTGAAGTCAGTGAGCCAAATAGAGTTGTTCTCCCACAAGAACCACTCGGCTGATTCTTCTTCAATATGCAATTCAGCAACATGCAGTGTTGCTTGATGGAATTAGCTCTTACAGCAACATCTTTGACTAGTGCCTTTGTATTTAGGGCTAGCTGAAAACGGCTTTGGCGCTGAAGTGGTTTCTGAATGTGGAGTTGGTGGCATGTGAAACCCGCCTGTGGAGCCTTCGTTTGTGTGGGATGCTCACCAAGCTGCCCTTCAGGACAATGCACTCAAACGGCATTAAGCATAGTGTGTGAACACATAGTTTGCTTCAGAGCTGCCTGTCAGATTGATGGTGTGTGAAGTCAGTGAGCCAAATGGAGTTGTTCTCCCACAAGAACCACTCGGCTGATTCTTCTTCAATATGCAATTCAGCAACATGCAGTGTTGCTTGATGGAATTAGCTCTTACAGCCACATCTGCGTCTAGAGCCTTTGTATTTAGGGCTAGCTGAAAACGGCTTTGGCGCTGAAGTGGTTTCTGAATGTGGAGTTGGTGGCATGTGAAACCCGCCTGTAGAGCCGTCGTTTGTGTGGGATGCTCACCAAGCTGCCCTTCAGGACAATGCACTCAATCGGCATTAAGCATAGTGTGTGAACACGTAGTTTGCTTGAGAGCTGCGTGTCATCCTGATGGTGTGTGAAGTCAGTGAGCCAAATGGAGTTGTTCTCCCACAAGAACCACTCGGCTGATTCTTCTTCAATATGCAATTCAGCAACATGTAGTGTTGCTTGATCGAATTAGCTCTTACAGCAACATCTGTGTCTAGAGCCTTTGTATTTAGGACTGGCTGAAAACGGCTTTGGCGCTGAAGTGGTTTCTGAATGTGGAGTTGGTGGCATGTGAAACCCGTCTGTGGAGCCTTCGTTTGTGTGGGATGCTCAGCAAGCTGCCCTTCAGGACAATGCACTCAAACGGCATTAAGCATAGTGTGTGAACACGTAGTTTGCTTGAGAGCTGCCTGTCAGCCTGATGGTGTGTGAAGTCAGTGAGCCAAATAGAGTTGTTCTCCCACAAGAACCACTCGGCTGATTCTTCTTCAATATGCCATTCAGCAACATGCAGTGTTGCTGGATGGAATTAGCTCTTACAGCAACACCTGCGTCTAGAGCCTTTGTATTTAGGGCTAGCTGAAAACGGCTTTGGCACTGAAGTGGTTTCTGAATGTGGAGTTGGAGGCATGTGAAACCCGTCTGTGGAGCCTCGTTTGTTTGGGATGCTCACCAACCTGCCCTTCATGACAATGCACTCAAACGGCATTTAGCATAGTGTGTGAACACGTAGTTTGCTTGAGAGCTGCCTGTCAGCCTGATGGTGTGTGAAGTCAGTGAGCCAAATAGAGTTGTTCTCCCACAAGAACCACTCGGCTGATTCTTCTTCAATATGCCATTCAGCAACATGCAGTGTTGCTGGATGGAATTAGCTCTTACAGCAACACCTGCGTCTAGAGCCTTTGTATTTAGGGCTAGCTGAAAACGGCTTTGGCACTGAAGTGGTTTCTGAATGTGTAGTTGGAGGCATGTGAAACCCGTCTGTGGAGCCTCGTTTGTTTGGGATGCTCACCAACCTGCCCTTCATGACAATGCACTCAAACGGCATTTAGCATAGTGTGTGAACACGTAGTTTGCTTGAGAGCTGCCTGTCAGCCTGATGCTGTGTGAAGTCAGTGAGCCAAATAGAGCTGTTCTCCCACAAGAACCACTCGGCTGATTCTTCTTCAATATGCAATTCAGCAACATGCAGTGTTGCTTGATGGAATTAGCTCTTACAGCAACATCTTTGACTAGTGCCTTTGTATTTAGGGCTAGCTGAAAACGGCTTTGGCGCTGAAGTGGTTTCTGAATGTGGAGTTGGTGGCATGTGAAACCCGCCTGTGGAGCCTTCGTTTGTGTGGGATGCTCACCAAGCTGCCCTTCAGGACAATGCACTCAAACGGCATTAAGCATAGTGTGTGAACACATAGTTTGCTTGAGAGCTGCCTGTCAGATTGATGCTGTGTGAAGTCAGTGATCCAAATGGAGTTGTTCTCCCACAAGAACCACTCGGCTGATTCTTCTTCAATATGCAATTCAGCAACATGCAGTGTTGCTTGATGCAATTAGCTCTTACAGCCACATCTGCGTCTAGAGCCTTTGTATTTAGGGCTAGCTGAAAACGGCTTTGGCGCTGAAGTGGTTTCTGAATGTGGAGTTGGTGGCATGTGAAACCCGCCTGTGGAGCCTTCGTTTGTGTGGGATGCTCACCAAGCTGCCCTTCAGGACAATGCACTCAAACGGCATTAAGCATAGTGTGTGAACACGTAGTTTGCTTGAGAGCTGCCTGTCAGCCTGATGGTGTGTGAAGTCAGTGAGCCAAATGGAGTTGTTCTCCCACAAGAACCACTTGGCTGATTCTTCTTCAATATGCAATTCAGCAACATGCAGTGTTGCTTGATGGAATTAGCTCTTACAGCCACATCTGCGACTAGAGCCTTTGTATTTAGAGCTAGCTGAAAACGGCTTTGGCGCTGAAGTGGTTTCTGAATGTGGAGTTGGTGGCATGTGAAACCCGCCTGTGGAGCCTTCGTTTGTGTGGGATGCTCACCAACCTGCCCTTCAGGACAATGCACTCAAACGGCATTAAGCATAGTGTGTGAACACGTAGTTTGCTTGAGAGCTGCCTGTCAGCCTGATGGTGTGTGAAGTCAGTGAGCCAAATGGAGTTGTTCTCCCACAAGAACCACTCGGCTGATTCTTCTTCAATATGCAATTCAGCAACATGCAGTGTTGCTTGATGGAATTAGCTCTTACAGCCACATCTGCGACTAGAGCCTTTGTATTTAGGGCTAGCTGAAAACGGCTTTGGCGCTGAAGTGGTTTCTGAATGTGGAGTTGGTGGCATGTGAAACCCGCCTGTGGAGCCTTCGTTTGTGTGGGATGCTCACCAAGCTGCCCTTCAGGACAATGCACTCAAACGGCATTAAGGATAGTGTGTGAACACGTAGTTTGCTTGAGAGCTGCGTGTCAGCCTGATGGTGTGTGAAGTCAGTGAGCCAAATGGAGTTGTTCTCCCACAAGAACCACTCGGCTGATTCTTCTTCAATATGCAATTCAGCAACATGCAGTGTTGCTTGATGGAATTAGCTCTTACAGCCACATCTGCGACTAGAGCCTTTGTATTTAGGGCTAGCTGAAAACGGCTTTGGCGCTGAAGTGGTTTCTGAATGTGGAGTTGGTGGCATGTGAAACCCGCCTGTGGAGCCTTCGTTTGTGTGGGATGCTCACCAAGCTGCCCTTCAGGACAATGCACTCAAACGGCATTAAGCATAGTGTGTGAACACGCAGTTTGCTTGAGAGCTGCCTGTCAGCCTGATGGTGTGTGAAGTCAGTGAGCCAAATGGAGTTGTTCTCCCACAAGAACCACTCGGCTGATTCTTCTTCAATATGCAATTCAGCAACATGCAGTGTTGCTTGATGGAATTAGCTCTTACAGCCACATCTGCGACTAAAGCCTTTGTATTTAGGGCTAGCTGAAAAGGGCTTTGGCGCTGAAGTGGTTTCTGAATGTGGAGTTGGTGGCATGTGAAACCCGCCTGTGGAGCCTTCGTTTGTGTGGGATGCTCACCAACCTGCGCTTCAGGCAATGCACTCAAACAGCATTAAGCATAGTGTGTGAACACGTAGTTTGCTTGAGAGCTGCCTGTCAGCCTGATGGTGTGTGAAGTCAGTGAGCCAAATGGAGTTGTTCTCCCACAAGAACCACTCGGCTGATTCTTCTTCAATATGCAATTCAGCAACATGCAGTGTTGCTTGATGGAATTAGCTCTTACAGCCACATCTGCGTCTAGAGCCTTTGTATTTAGGGCTAGCTGAAAACGGCTTTGGCGCTGAAGTGGTTTCTGAATGTGGAGTTGGTGGCATGTGAAACCAGCCTGTGGAGCCTTCGCTTGTGTGGGATGCTCACCAAGCTGCCCTTCAGGACAATGCACTCAAACGGCATTAAGCATAGTGTGTGAACACGTAGTTTGCTTGAGAGCTGCCTGTCAGCCTGATGGTGTGTGAAGTCAGTGAGCCAAATGGAGTTGTTCTCCCACAAGAACCACTCGGCTGATTCTTCTTCAATATGCAATTCAGCAACATGCAGTGTTGCTTGATGGAATTAGCTCTTACAGCAACATCTGCGTCTAGAGCCTTTGTATTTAGGGCTAGCTGAAAACGGCTTTGGCGCTGAAGTGGTTTCTGAATGTGGAGTTGGTGGCATGTGAAACCCGCCTGTGGAGCCTTCGTTTGTGTGGGATGCTCACCAAGCTGCCCTTCAGGACAATGCACTCAAACGGCATTAAGCATAGTGTGTGAACAGGTAGTTTGCTTGAGAGCTGCCTGTCAGCCTGATGGTGTGTGAAGTCAGTGAGCCAAATGGAGTTGTTCTCCCACAAGAACCACTCGGCTGATTCTTCTTCAATATGCAATTCAGCAACATGCAGTGTTGCTTGATGGAATTAGCTCTTACAGCCACATCTGCGACTAGAGCCTTTGTATTTAGGGCTAGCTGAAAAGGGCTTTGGTGCTGAAGTGGTTTCTGAATGTGGAGTTGGTGGCATGTGAAACCCGCCTGTGGAGCCTTCGTTTGTGTGGGATGCGCACCAACCT
The DNA here is from genome assembly GCF_030435755.1 of Ochotona princeps. Classification (NCBI taxonomy): domain Eukaryota; kingdom Metazoa; phylum Chordata; class Mammalia; order Lagomorpha; family Ochotonidae; genus Ochotona; species Ochotona princeps. Next base: position 32,934,964 of record NC_080847.1, read on the forward strand.
GCCCTTCAGGACAATGCACTCAAACGGCATTAAGCATAGTGTGTGAACACGTAGTTTGCTTGAGAGCTGCGTGTCAGCCTGATGCTGTGTGAAGTCAGTGAGCCAAATGGAGTTGTTCTCCCACAAGAACCACTCGGCTGATTCTTCTTCAATATGCAATTCAGCAACATGCAGTGTTGCTTGATGGAATTAGCTCTTACAGCCACATCTGCGTCTAGAGCCTTTGTATTTAGGGCTAGCTGAAAACGGCTTTGGCGCTGAAGTGGTTTCTGAATGTGGAGTTGGTGGCATGTGAAACCAGCCTGTGGAGCCTTCGTTTGTGTGGGATGCTCACCAAGCTGCCCTTCAGGACAATGCACTCAAACGGCATTAAGCATAGTGTGTGAACACGTAGTTTGCTTGAGAGCTGCCTGTCAGCCTGATGGTGTGTGAAGTCAGTGAGCCAAATGGAGTTGTTCTCCCACAAGAACCACTCGGCTGATTCTTCTTCAATATGCAATTCAGCAACATGCAGTGTTGCTTGATGGAATTAGCTCTTACAGCCACATCTGCGTCTAGAGCCTTTGTATTTAGGGCTAGCTGAAAACGGCTTTGGCGCTGAAGTGGTTTCTGAATGTGGAGTTGGTGGCATGTGAAACCCGCCTGTGGAGCCTTCGTTTGTGTGGGATGCGCACCAACCTGCCCTTCAGGACAATGCACGCAAACGGCATTAGGCATAGTGTGTGAACACGTAGTTTGCTTGAGAGCTGCCTGTCAGCCTGATGGTGTGTGAAGTCAGTGAGCCAAATGGAGTTGTTCTCCCACAAGAACCACTCGGCTGATTCTTCTTCAATATGCAATTCAGCAACATGTAGTGTTGCTTGATGGAATTAGCTCTTGCAGCAACATCTGCGTCTAGAGCCTTTGTATTTAGGGCTAGCTGAAAACGGCTTTGGCGCTGAAGTGGTTTCTGAATGTGGAGTTGGTGGCATGTGAAACCCGCCTGTGGAGCCTTCGTTTGTGTGGGATGCTCACCAAGCTGCCCTTCAGGACAATGCACTCAAACGGCATTAGGCATAGTGTGTGAACACGTAGTTTGCTTGAGAGCTGCCTGTCAGCCTGATGGTGTGTGAAGTCAGTGAGCCAAATGGAGTTGTTCTCCCACAAGAACCACTCGGCTGATTCTTCTTCAATATGCAATTCAGCAACATGCACTGTTGCTTGATGGAATTAGCTCTTACAGCAACATCTGCGTCTAGAGCCTTTGTATATAGGGCTAGCTGAATGTGGCTTTGGCGCTGAAGTGGTTTCTGAATGTGGAGTTGGTGGCGTGTGAAACCCGCCTGTGGAGCCTTCGTTTGTGTGGGATGCTCACCAAGCTGCCCTTCAGGACAATGCACTCAAACGGCATTAGGCATAATGTGTGAACACGTAGTTAGCTTGAGAGCTGCCTGTCAGCCTGATGGTGTGTGAAGTCAGTGAGCCAAATGGAGTTGTTCTCCCACAAGAACCACTCGGCTGATTCTTCTTTAATATGCAATTTAGCAACATGCAGTGTTGCTTGATGGAATTAGCTCTTACAGCAACATGTGCGTCTAGAACCTTTGTATTTAGGGCTAGCTGAAAACAGGTTTGGCGCTGAAGTGGTTTCTGAATGTGGAGTTGGTGGCATGTGAAACCCGCCTGTGGAGCCTTCGTTTGTGTGGGATGCTCACCAACCTGCCCTTCAGGACAATGCACTCAAACGGCATTAAGCATAGTGTGTGAACACGTAGTTTGCTTGAGAGCTGCCTGTCAGCCTGCTGGTGTGTGAAGTCAGTGAGCCAAATGGAGTTGTTCTCCCACAAGAACCACTCAGCTGATTCTTCTTCAATATGCAATTCAGCAACATGCAGTGTTGCTTGATGGAATTAGCTCTTACAGCCACATCTGCGTCTAGAGCCTTTGTATTTAGGGCTAGGTGAAAGTGGCTTTGGCGCTGAAGTGGTTTCTGAATGTGGAGTTGGTGGCATGTGAAACCCGCCTGTGGAACCTTCGTTTGTGTGGGATGCTCACCAAGCTGCCCTTCAGGACAATGCACTCAAACGGCATTAAGCATAGTGTGTGAACACGTAGTTTGCTTGAGAGCTGCCTGTCAGCCTGATGGTGTGTGAAGTCAGTGAGCCAAATGGAGTTGTTCTCCCACAAGAACCACTCGGCTGATTCTTCTTCAATATTCAGGTCAGCAACATGCACTGTTGCTTGATGGAATTAGCTCTTACAGCAACATGTGCGTCTAGAGCCTTTGTATTTAGGGCTAGCTGAAAAGGGCTTTGGCGCTGAAGTGGTTTCTGAATGTGGAGTTGGTGGCATGTGAAACCCGCCTGTGGAGCCTTCGTTTGTGTGGGATGCTCACCAAGCTGCCCTTCAGGACACTGCACTCAAACGGCATTAGGCATAGTGTGTGAACACGTAATTTGCTTGAGAGCTGCCTGTCAGCCTGATGGTGTGTGAAGTCAGTGAGCCAAATGGAGTTGTTCTCCCACAAGAACCACTCGGCTGATTCTTCTTCAATATGCAATTCAGCAACATGCAGTGTTGCTTGATGGAATTAGCTCTTACTGCAACATCTGCGTCTAGAGCCTTTGTATTTAGGGCTAGCTAAAAACAGCTTTGGCGCTGAAGTGGTTTCTGAATGTGGAGTTGGTGGCGTGTGAAACCCGCCTGTGGGGCCTTCGTTTGTGTGGGATGCTCACCAAGCTGCCCTTCAGGACAATGCTCTCAAATGGCATTAGGCATAGTGTGTGAACACGTAGTTTGCTTGAGAGCTGCCTGTCAGCCTGCTGGTGTGTGAAGTCAGTGAGCCAAATGGAGTTGTTCTCCCACAAGAACCACTCGGCTGATTCTTCTTCAATATGCAATTCAGCAACATGCAGTGTTGCTTGATGGAATTAGCTCTTACAGCAACATGTGCGTCTAGAGCCTTTGTATATAGGGCTAGCTGAATGTGGCTTTGGCGCTGAAGTGGTTTCTGAATGTGGAGTTGGTGGCGTGTGAAACCCGCCTGTGGAGCCTTCGTTTGTGTGGGATGCTCACCAAGCTGCCCTTCAGGACAATGCACTCAAACGGCATTTAGCATAGTGTGTGAACACGTAGTTTGCTTGAGAGCTGCCTGTCAGCCTGATGGTGTGTGAAGTCAGTGAGCCAAATGGAGTTGTTCTCCCACAAGAACCACTCGGCTGATTCTTCTTCAATATGCAATTCAGCAACATGCAGTGTTGCTTGATGGAATTAGCTCTTACTGCAACATCTGCGTCTAGAGCCTTTGTATTTAGGGCTAGCTAAAAACAGCTTTGGCGCTGAAGTGGTTTCTGAATGTGGAGTTGGTGGCGTGTGAAACCCGCCTGTGGGGCCTTCGTTTGTGTGGGATGCTCACCAAGTTGCCCTTCAGGAAAATGCACTCAAACAGCATTAGGCATAGTGTGTGAACACGTAGTTTGCTTGAGAGCTGCGTGTCAGCCTGATGGTGTGTGAAGTCAGTGAGCCAAATGGAGTTGTTCTCCCACAAGAACCACTCGGCTGATTCTTCTTCAATATGCAATTCAGCAACATGCACTGTTGCTTGATGGAATTAGCTCTTACAGCAACATCTGCGTCTAGAGCCTTTGTATTTAGGGCTAGCTGAAAAGGGCTTTGGCGCTGAAGTGGTTTCTGAATGTGGAGTTGTTGGCATGTGAAACCCGCCTGTGGAGCCTTCGTTTGTGTGGGATGCTCACCAAGCTGCCCTTCAGGACAATGCACTCAATCGGCATTAAGCATAGTGTGTGAACACGTAGTTTCCTTGAGAGCTGCCTGTCAGCCTGATGCTGTGTGAAGTCAGGGAGCCAAATGGAGTTGTTCTCCCACAAGAACCACTCGGCTGATTCTTCTTCAATATTCCATTAAGCAACATGCAGTGTTGCTTGATGGAATTAGCTCTTACAGCCACATCTGCGTCTAGAGCCTTTGTATTTAGGGCTAGCTGAAAAGGGCTTTGGCGCTGAAGTGGTTTCTGAATGTGGAGTGGGTGGCATGTGAAACCCGCCTGTGGAGCCTTCGTTTGTATGGGATGCTCACCAAGATGCCCTTTAGGACAATGCACTCAAACGGCATTAGGCATAGTGTGTGAACACGTAGTTTGCTTGAGAGCTGCCTGTCAGCCTGCTGGTTTGTGAAGTCAGTGAGCCAAATGGAGTTGTTCTCCCACAAGAACCACTCGGCTGATTCTTCTTCAATATGCAATTCAGCAACATGCAGTGTTGCTTGATGGAATTAGCTCTTACAGCAACATCTGCCTCTAGAGCCTTTGTATTTAGGGCTAGCTAAAAACAGCTTTGGCGCTGAAGTGGTTTCTGAATGTGGAGTTGGTGGCGTGTGAAACCCGCCTGTGGGGCCTTCGTTTGTGTGGGATGCTCACCAAGTTGCCCTTCAGGAAAATGCACTCAAACGGCATTAGGCATAGTGTGTGAACACGTAGATTGCTTGAGAGCTGCCTGTCAGCCTGCTGGTTTGTGAAGTCAGTGAGCCAAATGGAGTTGTTCTCCCACAAGAACCACTCGGCTGATTCTTCTTCAATATGCAATTCAGCAACATGCAGTGTTGCTTGATGGAATTAGCTCTTACAGCAACATCTGTGTCTAGAGCCTTTGTATTTAGGGCTAGCTAAAAACAACTTTGGCGCTGAAGTGGTTTCTGAATGTGGAGTTGGTGGCGTGTGAAACCCGCCTGTGGAGCCTTCGTTTGTGTGGGATGCTCACCAAGCTGCCCTTCAGGACAATGCACTCAAACGGCATTAAGCATAGTGTGTGAACACGTAGTTTGCTTGAGAGCTGCCTGTCAGCCTGCTGGTGTGTGAAGTCAGTGAGCCAAATGGAGTTGTTCTCCCACAAGAACCACTCGGCTGATTCTTCTTCAATATGCAATTCAGCAACATGCAGTGTTGCTTGATGGAATTAGCTCTTACAGCAACATCTGCGTCTAGAGCCTTTGTATTTAGGGCTAGCTGAAAACGGCTTTGGCGCTGAAGTGGTTTCTGAATGTGGAGTTGGTGGCATGTGAAACCCGCCTGTGGAGCCTTCGTTTGTGTGGGATGCTCACCAAGCTGCCCTTCAGGACAATGCACTCAAACGGCATTAGGCATAGTGTGTGAACACGTAGTTTGCTTGAGAGCTGCCTGTCAGCCTGATGGTGTGTGAAGTCAGTGAGCCAAATGGAGTTGTTCTCCCACAAGAACCACTCGGCTGATTCTTCTTCAATATGCAATTCAGCAACATGCACTGTTGCTTGATGGAATTAGCTCTTACAGCAACATCTGCGTCTAGAGCCTTTGTATATAGGGCTAGCTGAATGTGGCTTTGGCGCTGAAGTGGTTTCTGAATGTGGAGTTGGTGGCGTGTGAAACCCGCCTGTGGAGCCTTCGTTTGTGTGGGATGCTCACCAAGCTGCCCTTCAGGACAATGCACTCAAACGGCATTAAGCATAGTGTGTGAACACGTAGTTTGCTTGAGAGCTGCCTGTCAGCCTGATGGTGTGTGAAGTCAGTGAGCCAAATGGAGTTGTTCTCCCACAAGAACCACTCGGCTGATTCTTCTTCAATATTCAGGTCAGCAACATGCAGTGTTGCTTGATGGAATTAGCTCTTACTGCAACATCTGCGTCTAGAGCCTTTGTATTTAGGGCTAGCTGAAAACGGCTTTGGCGCTGAAGTGGTTTCTGAATGTGGAGTTGGTGGCATGTGAAACCCGCCTGTGGAGCCTTCTTTTGTGTGGGATGCTCACCAAGCTGCCCTTCAGGACAATGCTCTCAAATGGCATTAGGCATAGTGTGTGAACACGTAGTTTGCTTGAGAGCTGCCTGTCAGCCTGCTGGTGTGTGAAGTCAGTGAGCCAAATGGAGTTGTTCTCCCACAAGAACCACTCGGCTGATTCTTCTTCAATATGCAATTCAGCAACATGCAGTGTTGCTTGATGGAATTAGCTCTTACAGCAACATGTGCGTCTAGAGCCTTTGTATATAGGGCTAGCTGAATGTGGCTTTGGCGCTGAAGTGGTTTCTTAATGTGGAGTTGGTGGCGTGTGAAACCCGCCTCTGGAGCCTTCGTTTGTGTAGGATGCTCACCAAGCTGCCCTTCAGGACAATGCACTCAAACGGCATTAGGCATAGTGTGTGAACACGTAGTTTGCTTGAGAGCTGCCTGTCAGCCTGATGGTGTGTGAAGTCAGTGAGCCAAATGGAGTTGTTCTCCCAAAAGAACCACTCGGCTGATTCTTCTTCAATATGCAATTCAGCAACATGCAGTGTTGCTTGATGGAATTAGCTCTTACTGCAACATCTGCGTCTAGAGCCTTTGTATTTAGGGCTAGCTAAAAACAGCTTTGGCGCTGAAGTGGTTTCTGAATGTGGAGTTGGTGGCGTGTGAAACCCGCCTGTGGGGCCTTCGTTTGTGTGGGATGCTCACCAAGTTGCCCTTCAGGAAAATGCACTCAAACAGCATTAGGCATAGTGTGTGAACACGTAGTTTGCTTGAGAGCTGCGTGTCAGCCTGATGGTGTGTGAAGTCAGTGAGCCAAATGGAGTTGTTCTCCCACAAGAACCACTCGGCTGATTCTTCTTCAATATGCAATTCAGCAACATGCACTGTTGCTTGATGGAATTAGCTCTTACAGCAACATCTGCGTCTAGAGCCTTTGTATTTAGGGCTAGCTGAAAAGGGCTTTGGCGCTGAAGTGGTTTCTGAATGTGGAGTTGTTGGCATGTGAAACCCGCCTGTGGAGCCTTCGTTTGTGTGGGATGCTCACCAAGCTGCCCTTCAGGACAATGCACTCAAACGGCATTAAGCATAGTGTGTGAACACGTAATTTGCTTGAGAGCTGCCTGTCAGCCTGATGGTGTGTGAAGTCAGTGAGCCAAATGGAGTTGTTCTCCCACAAGAACCACTCGGCTGATTCTTCTTCAATATGCAATTCAGCAACATGCACTGTTGCTTGATGGAATTAGCTCTTACAGCCACATCTGCGTCTAGAGCCTTTGTATTTAGGGCTAGCTGAAAACGGCTTTGGCGCTGAAGTGGTTTCTGAATGTGGAGTTGGTGGCATGTGAAACCCGCCTGTGGAGCCTTCTTTTGTGTGGGATGCTCACCAAGCTGCCCTTCAGGACAATGCTCTCAAATGGCATTAGGCATAGTGTGTGAACACGTAGATTGCTTGAGAGCTGCCTGTCAGCCTGCTGGTGTGTGAAGTCAGTGAGCCAAATGGAGTTGTTCTCCCACAAGAACCACTCGGCTGATTCTTCTTCAATATGCAATTCAGCAACATGCAGTGTTGCTTGATGGAATTAGCTCTTACTGCAACATCTGCGTCTAGAGCCTTTGTATTTAGGGCTAGCTGAAAGCGGCTTTGGCGCTGAAGTGGTTTCTGAATGTGGAGTTGGTGGCATGTGAAACCCGCCTGTGGAGCCTTCGTTTGTGTGGGATGCTCACCAACCTGCCCTTCAGGACAATGCACTCAAACGGCATTAGGCATAGTGTGTGAACACGTAGTTTGCTTGAGAGCTGCCTGTCAGCCTGATGGTGTGTGAAGTCAGTGAGCCAAATGGAGTTGTTCTCCCACAAGAACCACTCGGCTGATTCTTCTTCAATATGCAATTCAGCAACATGCAGTGTTGCTTGATGGAATTAGCTCTTACAGCAACATCTGCGTCTAGAGCCTTTGTATTTAGTGCTAGCTGAAAACGGCTTTGGCGCTGAAGTGGTTTCTGAATGTGGAGTTGGTGGCATGTGAAACCCGCCTGTGGAGTCTTCGTTTGTGTGGGATGCTCACCAACCTGCCCTTCAGGACAATGCACTCAAATGGCATTAAGCATAGTGTGTGAACACGTAGTTTGCTTGAGAGCTGCCTGTCAGCCTGATGGTGTGTGAAGTCAGTGAGCCAAATGGAGTTGTTCTCCCACAAGAACCACTCGGCTGATTCTTCTTCAATATGCAATTCAGCAACATGCAGTGTTGCTTGATGGAATTAGCTCTTACAGCAACATCTGCGTCTAGAGCCTTTGTATTTAGGGCTAGCTAAAAACAGCTTTGGCGCTGAAGTGGTTTCTGAATGTGGAGTTGGTGGCGTGTGAAACCCGCCTGTGTAGCCTTCGTTTGTGTGGGATGCTCACCAAGCTGCCCTTCAGGACAATGCACTCAAACGGCATTAAGCATAGTGTGTGAACATGTAATTTGCTTGAGAGCTGCCTGTCAGCCTGATGGTGTGTGAAGTCAGTGAGCCAAATGGAGTTGTTCTCCCACAAGAACCACTCGGCTGATTCTTCTTCAATATGCCATTCTGCAACATGCAGTGTTGCTTGATGGAATTAGCTCTTACTGCAACCTCTGCGTCTAGAGCCTTTGTATTTAGGGCTAGCTGAAAACGGCTTTGGCGCTGAAGTGGTTTCTGAATGTGGAGTTGGTGGCATGTGAAACCCGCCTGTGGAGCCTTCGTTTGTGTGGGATGCTCACCAAGCTGCCCTTCAGGACAATGCACTCAAACGGCATTAAGCATAGTGTGTGAACACGTAGTTTGCTTGAGAGCTGCCTGTCAGCCTGATGGTGTGTGAAGTCAGTGAGCCAAATGGAGTTGTTCTCCCACAAGAACCACTCGGCTGATTCTTCTTCAATATGCAATTCAGCAACATGCAGTGTTGCTTGAACGAATTAGCTCTTACAACAACATCTGCGTCTAGAGCCTTTGTATTTAGGGCTAGCTGAAAGCGGCTTTGGCGCTGAAGTGGTTTCTGAATGTGGAGTTGGTGGCATGTGAAACCCGCCTGTGGAGCCTTCGTTTGTGTGGGATGCTCACCAACCTGCCCTTCAGGACAATGCACTCAAACGGCATTAGGCATAGTGTGTGAACACGTAGTTTGCTTGAGAGCTGCCTGTCAGCCTGATGGTGTGTGAAGTCAGTGAGCCAAATGGAGTTGTTCTCCCACAAGAACCACTCGGCTGATTCTTCTTCAATATGCAATTCAGCAACATGCAGTGTTGCTTGATGGAATTAGCTCTTACAGCAACATCTGCGTCTAGAGCCTTTGTATTTAGTGCTAGCTGAAAACGGCTTTGGCGCTGAAGTGGTTTCTGAATGTGGAGTTGGTGGCATGTGAAACCCGCCTGTGGAGTCTTCGTTTGTGTGGGATGCTCACCAAGCTGCCCTTCAGGACAATGCACTCAAACGGCATTAAGCATAGTGTGTGAACACGTAGTTTGCTTGAGAGCTGCCTGTCAGCCTGATGGTGTGTGAAGTCAGTGAGCCAAATGGAGTTGTTCTCCCACAAGAACCACTCGGCTGATTCTTCTTCAATATGCAATTCAGCAACATGCAGTGTTGCTTGATGGAATTAGCTCTTACAGCAACATCTGCGTCTAGAGCCTTTGTATTTAGGGCTAGCTAAAAACAGCTTTGGCGCTGAAGTGGTTTCTGAATGTGGAGTTGGTGGCGTGTGAAACCCGCCTGTGTAGCCTTCGTTTGTGTGGGATGCTCACCAAGCTGCCCTTCAGGACAATGCACTCAAACGGCATTAAGCATAGTGTGTGAACATGTAATTTGCTTGAGAGCTGCCTGTCAGCCTGATGGTGTGTGAAGTCAGTGAGCCAAATGGAGTTGTTCTCCCACAAGAACCACTCGGCTGATTCTTCTTCAATATGCCATTCTGCAACATGCAGTGTTGCTTGATGGAATTAGCTCTTACTGCAACCTCTGCGTCTAGAGCCTTTGTATTTAGGGCTAGCTGAAAACGGCTTTGGCGCTGAAGTGGTTTCTGAATGTGGAGTTGGTGGCATGTGAAACCCGCCTGTGGAGCCTTCGTTTGTGTGGGATGCTCACCAAGCTGCCCTTCAGGACAATGCACTCAAACGGCATTAAGCATAGTGTGTGAACACGTAGTTTGCTTGAGAGCTGCCTGTCAGCCTGATGGTGTGTGAAGTCAGTGAGCCAAATGGAGTTGTTCTCCCACAAGAACCACTCGGCTGATTCTTCTTCAATATGCAATTCAGCAACATGCAGTGTTGCTTGAACGAATTAGCTCTTACAACAACATCTGCGTCTAGAGCCTTTGTATTTAGGGCTAGCTGAAAACAGCTTTGGCGCTGAAGTGGTTTCTGAATGTGGAGTTGGTGGCGTGTGAAACCCGCCTGTGTAGCCTTCGTTTGTGTGGGATGCTCACCAACCTGCCCTTCAGGACAATGCACTCAAACGGCATTAGGCATAGTGTGTGAACACGTAGTTTGCTTGAGAGCTGCCTGTCAGCCTGATGGTGTGTGAAGTCAGTGAGCCAAATGGAGTTGTTCTCCCACAAGAACCACTCGGCTGATTATTCTTCAATATGCAATTCAGCAACATGCAGTGTTGCTTGATGGAATTAGCTCTTACAGCAACATCTGCGTCTAGAGCCTTTGTATTTAGGGCTAGCTGAAAACGGCTTTGGCGCTGACTTGGTTTCTGAATGTGGAGTTGGTGGCATGTGAAACCCACCTGTGGAGCCTTCGTTTGTGTGGGATGCTCACCAAGCTGCCCTTCAGGACAATGCACTCAAATAGCATTAAGCATAGTGTGTGAACACGTAGTTTCCTTGAGAGCTGCCTGTCAGCCTGATGCTGTGTGAAGTCAGGGAGCCAAATGGAGTTGTTCTCCCACAAGAACCACTCGGCTGATTCTTCTTCAATATGCAATTCAGCAACATGCAGTGTTGCTTGATGGAATTAGCTCTTACAGCCACATCTGCGTCTAGAGCCTTTGTATTTAGGGCTAGCTGAAAAGGGCTTTGGCGCTGAAGTGGTTTCTGAATGTGGAGTGGGTGGCATGTGAAACCCGCCTGTGTAGCCTTCGTTTGTGTGGGATGCTCACCAACCTGCCCTTCAGGACAATGCACTCAAACGGCGTTAAGCATAGTGTGTGAACACGTAGTTTGCTTGAGAGCTGCCTATCAGCCTGCTGGTTTGTGAAGTCAGTGAGCCAAATGGAGTTGTTCTCCCACAAGAACCACTCGGCTGATTCTTCTTCAATATGCAATTCAGCAACATGCAGTGTTGCTTGATGGAATTAGCTCTTACAGCAACATCTGCGTCTAGAGCCTTTGTATTTAGTGCTAGCTGATAAGGGCTTTGGCGCTGACTTGGTTTCTGAATGTGGAGTTGGTGGCGTGTGAAACCCGCCTGTGGAGCCTTCGTTTGTGTGGGATGCTCACCAAGCTGCCCCTCAGGACAATGCACTCAAACGGCATTAAGCATAGTGTGTGAACACGTAGTTTGCTTGAGAGCTGCCTGTCAGCCTGATGGTGTGTGATGTCAGTGAGCCAAATGGAGTTGTTTTCCCACAAGAACCACTTGGCTGATTCTTCTTCAATATGCAATGCAGCAACATGCAGTGTTGCTTGATGGAATTAGCTCTTACAGCAACATCTGCCTCTAGAGCCTTTGTATTTAGGGCTAGCTGAAAACGGCTTTGGCGCTGAAGTGGTTTCTGAATGTGGAGTTGGTGGCATGTGAAACCCGCCTGTGGAGCCTTCGTTTGTGTGGGATGCTCACCAACCTGCCCTTCAGGACAATGCACTCAAACGGCATTAAGCATAGTGTGTGAACACGTAGTTTGCTTGAGAGCTGCCTGTCAGCCTGATGGTGTGTGAAGTCAGTGAGCCAAATGGAGTTGTTCTCCCACAAGAACCACTCGGCTGATTCTTCTTCAATATGCAATTCAGCAACATGCAGTGTTGCTTGATGGAATTAGCTCTTACAGCTACATCTGCGTCTAGAGCCTTTGTATTTAGGGCTAGCTGAAAAGGGCTTTGGCGCTGAAGTGGTTTCTGAATGTGGAGTGGGTGGCATGTGAAACCCGCCTGTGGAGCCTTCGTTTGTGTGGGATGCTCACCAAGCTGCCCTTCAGGACAATGCACTCAAACGGCATTAAGCATAGTGTGTGAACACGTAGTTTGCTTGAGAGCTGCCTGTCAGCCTGATGGTGTGTGAAGTCAGTGAGCCAAATGGAGTTGTTCTCCCAAAAGAACCAGTCAGCTGATTCTTCTTCAATATGCAATTCAGCAACATGCAGTGTTGCTTGATGGAATTAGCTCTTACAGCAACATCTGCGTCTAGAGCCTTTGTATTTAGGGCTAGCTGAAAATGGCTTTGGCACTGAAGTGGTTTCTGAATGTGGAGTTGGTGGCATGTGAAACCTGCCTGTGGAGCCTTCGTTTGTATGGGAGCTCACCAAGCTCCCCTCAGGACAATGCACTCAAACGGCATTAAGCATAGTGTGTGAACACGTAGTTTGCTTGAGAGCTGCCTGTCAGCCTGATGGTGTGTGAAGTCAGTGAGCCAAATGGAGTTGTTCTCCCACAAGAACCACTCGGCTGATTCTTCTTCAATATGCAATTCAGCAACATGCAGTGTTGCTTGATGGAATTAGCTCTTACAGCCACATCTGCGTCTAGAGCCTTTGTATTTAGGGCTAGCTGAAAAGGGCTTTGGCGCTGAAGTGGTTTCTGAATGTGGAGTTGGTGGCATGTGAAACCCGCCTGTGGAGCCTTCGTTTGTATGGGATGCTCACCAAGATGCCCTTTAGGACAATGCACTCAAACGGCATTAGGCATAGTGTGTGAACACGTAGTTTGCTTGAGAGCTGCCTGTCAGCCTGCTGGTTTGTGAAGTCAGTGAGCCAAATGGAGTTGTTCTCCCACAAGAACCACTCGGCTGATTCTTCTTCAATATGCAATTCAGCAACATGCAGTGCTGCTTGATGGAATTAGCTCTTACAGCCACATCTGCCTCTAGAGCCTTTGTATTTAGGGCTAGCTAAAAACAGCTTTGGCGCTGAAGTGGTTTCTGAATGTGGAGTTGGTGGCGTGTGAAACCCGCCTGTGGGGCCTTCGTTTGTGTGGGATGCTCACCAAGTTGCCCTTCAGGAAAATGCACTCAAACGGCATTAGGCATAGTGTGTGAACACGTAGATTGCTTGAGAGCTGCCTGTCAGCCTGATGCTGTGTGAAGTCAGTGAGCCAAATGGAGTTGTTCTCCCACAAGAACCACTCGGCTGATTCTTCTTCAATATGCAATTCAGCAACATGCAGTGTTGCTTGATGGAATTAGCTCTTACAACAACATCTGTGTCTAGAGCCTTTGTATTTAGGGCTAGCTAAAAACAACTTTGGCGCTGAAGTGGTTTCTGAATGTGGAGTTGGTGGCGTGTGAAACCCGCCTGTGGAGCCTTCGTTTGTGTGGGATGCTCACCAAGCTGCCCTTCAGGACAATGCACTCAAACGGCATTAAGCATAGTGTGTGAACACGTAGTTTGCTTGAGAGCTGCCTGTCAGCCTGATGCTGTGTGAAGTCAGTGAGCCAAATGGAGTTGTTCTCCCACAAGAACCACTCAGCTGATTCTTCTTCAATATGCCATTCAGCAACATGCAGTGTTGCTTGATGGAATTAGCTCTTACAGCAACATCTGCGTCTAGAGCCTTTGTATTTAGGGCTAGCTGAAAACGGCTTTGGCGCTGAAGTGGTTTCTGAATGTGGAGTGGGTGGCATGTGAAACCCGCCTGTGGAGCCTTCGTTTGTGTGGGATGCTCACCAACCTGCCCTTCAGGACAATGCACTCAAACGGCATTAGGCATAGTGTGTGAACACGTAGTTTGCTTGAGAGCTGCCTGTCAGCCTGATGGTGTGTGAAGTCAGTGAGCCAAATGGAGTTGTTCTCCCACAAGAACCACTCGGCTGATTCTTCTTCAATATGCAATGCAGCAACATGCAGTGTTGCTTGATGGAATTAGCTCTTACAGCAACATCTGCGTCTAGAGCCTTTGTATTTAGTGCTAGCTGAAAACGGCTTTGGCGCTGAAGTGGTTTCTGAATGTGGAGTTGTTGGCAGGTGAAACCCGCCTGTGGAGCCTTCGTTTGTGTGGGAGCTCACCAAGCTGCCCTTCAGGACAATGCACTCAAATGGCATTAAGCATAGTGTGTGAACACGTAGTTTGCTTGAGAGCTGCCTGTCAGCCTGCTGGTGTGTGAAGTCAGTGAGCCAAATGGAGTTGTTCTCCCACAAGAACCACTCGGCTGATTCTTCTTCAATATGCCATTCAGCAACATGCAGTGTTGCTTGATGGAATTAGCTCTTACAGCCACATCTGCGTCTAGAGCCTTTGTATTTAGGGCTAGCTGAAAAGGGCTTTGGCGCTGAAGTGGTTTCTGAATGTGGAGTTGGTGGCATGTGAAACCCGCCTGTGGAGCCTTCGTTTGTGTGGGATGCTCACCAAGCTGCCCTTCAGGACAATGCACTCAAACGGCATTAGGCATAGTGTGTGAACACGTAGTTTGCTTGAGAGCTGCCTGTCAGCCTGATGGTGTGTGAAGTCAGTGAGCCAAATGGAGTTGTTCTCCCACAAGAACCACTCGGCTGATTCTTCTTCAATATGCAATTCAGCAACATGCAGTGTTGCTTGATGGAATTAGCTCTTACTGCAACATCTGCGTCTAGAGCCTTTGTATTTAGGGCTAGCTAAAAACAGCTTTGGCGCTGAAGTGGTTTCTGAATGTGGAGTTGGTGGCATGTGAAACCCGCCTGTGGGGCCTTCGTTTGTGTGGGATGCTCACCAAGTTGCCCTTCAGGAAAATGCACTCAAACAGCATTAGGCATAGTGTGTGAACACGTAGTTTGCTTGAGAGCTGCCTGTCAGCCTGATGGTGTGTGAAGTCAGTGAGCCAAATGGAGTTGTTCTCCCACAAGAACCACTCGGCTGATTCTTCTTCAATATGCAATTCAGCAACATGCACTGTTGCTTGATGGAATTAGCTCTTACAGCAACATCTGCGTCTAGAGCCTTTGTATTTAGGGCTAGCTGAAAAGGGCTTTGGCGCTGAAGTGGTTTCTGAATGTGGAGTTGTTGGCATGTGAAACCCGCCTGTGGAGCCTTCGTTTGTGTGGGATGCTCACCAAGCTGCCCTTCAGGACAATGCACTCAAACGGCATTAAGCATAGTGTGTGAACACGTAATTTGCTTGAGAGCTGCCTGTCAGCCTGATGGTGTGTGAAGTCAGTGAGCCAAATGGAGTTGTTCTCCCACAAGAACCACTCGGCTGATTCTTCTTCAATATGCAATTCAGCAACATGCAGTGTTGCTTGATGGAATTAGCTCTTACAGCCACATCTGCGACTAGAGCCTTTGTATTTAGGGCTAGCTGAAAACGGCTTTGGCGCTGAAGTGGTTTCTGAATGTGGAGTTGGTGGCATGTGAAACCCGCCTGTGGAGCCTTCTTTTGTGTGGGATGCTCACCAAGCTGCCCTTCAGGACAATGCTCTCAAATGGCATTAGGCATAGTGTGTGAACACGTAGTTTGCTTGAGAGCTGCCTGTCAGCCTGCTGGTGTGTGAAGTCAGTGAGCCAAATGGAGTTGTTCTCCCACAAGAACCACTCGGCTGATTCTTCTTCAATATGCAATTCAGCAACATGCAGTGTTGCTTGATGGAATTAGCTCTTACAGCAACATCTGCGTCTAGAGCCTTTGTATATAGGGCTAGCTGAATGTGGCTTTGGCACTGAAGTGGTTTCTGAATGTGGAGTTGGTGGCGTGTGAAACCCGCCTGTGGAGCCTTCGTTTGTGTAGGATGCTCACCAAGCTGCCCTTCAGGACAATGCACTCAAACGGCATTAGGCATAGTGTGTGAACACGTAGTTTGCTTGAGAGCTGCCTGTCAGCCTGATGGTGTGTGAAGTCAGTGAGCCAAATGGAGTTGTTCTCCCAAAAGAACCACTCGGCTGATTCTTCTTCAATATGCAATTCAGCAACATGCAGTGTTGCTTGATGGAATTAGCTCTTACTGCAACATCTGCGTCTAGAGCCTTTGTATTTAGGGCTAGCTAAAAACAGCTTTGGCGCTGAAGTGGTTTCTGAATGTGGAGTTGGTGGCGTGTGAAACCCGCCTGTGGGGCCTTCGTTTGTGTGGGATGCTCACCAAGTTGCCCTTCAGGAAAATGCACTCAAACAGCATTAGGCATAGTGTGTGAACACGTAGTTTGCTTGAGAGCTGCGTGTCAGCCTGATGGTGTGTGAAGTCAGTGAGCCAAATGGAGTTGTTCTCCCACAAGAACCACTCGGCTGATTCTTCTTCAATATGCAATTCAGCAACATGCAGTGTTGCTTGATGGAATTAGCTCTTACAGCAACATCTGCGTCTAGAGCCTTTGTATTTAGGGCTAGCTGAAAAGGGCTTTGGCGCTGAAGTGGTTTCTGAATGTGGAGTTGTTGGCATGTGAAACCCGCCTGTGGAGCCTTCGTTTGTGTGGGATGCTCACCAAGCTGCCCTTCAGGACAATGCACTCAAACGGCATTAAGCATAGTGTGTGAACACGTAATTTGCTTGAGAGCTGCCTGTCAGCCTGATGGTGTGTGAAGTCAGTGAGCCAAATGGAGTTGTTCTCCCACAAGAACCACTCGGCTGATTCTTCTTCAATATGCAATTCAGCAACATGCAGTGTTGCTTGATGGAATTAGCTCTTACAGCCACATCTGCGTCTAGAGCCTTTGTATTTAGGGCTAGCTGAAAACGGCTTTGGCGCTGAAGTGGTTTCTGAATGTGGAGTTGGTGGCATGTGAAACCCGCCTGTGGAGCCTTCTTTTGTGTGGGATGCTCACCAAGCTGCCCTTCAGGACAATGCTCTCAAATGGCATTAGGCATAGTGTGTGAACACGTAGATTGCTTGAGAGCTGCCTGTCAGCCTGCTGGTGTGTGAAGTCAGTGAGCCAAATGGAGTTGTTCTCCCACAAGAACCACTCGGCTGATTCTTCTTCAATATGCAATTCAGCAACATGCAGTGTTGCTTGATGGAATTAGCTCTTACTGCAACATCTGCGTCTAGAGCCTTTGTATTTAGGGCTAGCTGAAAACATCTTTGGCGCTGAAGTGGTTTCTGAATGTGGAGTTGGTGGCATGTGAAACCCGCCTGTGGAGCCTTCGTTTGTGTGGGATGCTCACCAAGCTGCCCTTCAGGACAATGCACTCAAACGGCATTAGGCATAGTGTGTGAACACGTAGTTTGCTTGAGAGCTGCCTGTCAGCCTGATGGTGTGTGAAGAGAGTGAGCCAAATGGAGTTGTTCTCCCAAAAGAACCACTCGGCTGATTCTTCTTCAATATGCAATTCAGCAACATGCAGTGTTGCTTGATGGAATTAGCTCTTACAGCAACATGTGCGTCTAGAGCCTTTGTATATAGGGCTAGCTGAATGTGGCTTTGGCGCTGAAGTGGTTTCTGAATGTGGAGTTGGTGGCGTGTGAAACCCGCCTGTGGAGCCTTCGTTTGTGTGGGATGCTCACCAACCTGCCCTTCAGGACAATGCACTCAAACGGCATTAGGCATAGTGTGTGAACACGTAGTTTGCTTGAGAGCTGCCTGTCAGCCTGATGGTGTGTGAAGTCAGTAAGCCAAATGGAGTTGTTCTCCCACAAGAACCACTCGGCAGATTCTTCTTTAATATGCAATTCAGCAACATGCAGTGTTGCTTGATGGAATTAGCTCTTACAGCAACATCTGCGTCTAGAGCCTTTGTATTTAGGGCTAGCTAAAAACAGCTTTGGCGCTGAAGTGGTTTCTGAATGTGGAGTTGGTGGCATGTGAAACCCGCCTGTGGAGCCTTCGTTTGTGTGGGATGCTCACCAACCTGCCCTTCAGGACAATGCACTCAAACGGCATTAAGCATAGTGTGTGACCACATAGTTTGCTTGAGAGCTGCCTGTCAGGCTGATGGTGTGTGAAGTCAGTGAGCCAAATGGAGTTGTTCTCCCACAAGAACCACTCGGCTGATTCTTCTTCAATATGCAATTCAGCAACATGCAGTGTTGCTTGATGGAATTAGCTCTTACAGCAACATCTGCGTCTAGAGCCTTTGTTTTTAGGGCTAGCTGAAAGCGGCTTTGGAGCTGAAGTGGTTTCTGAATGTGGAGTTGGTGGCATGTGAAACCCGCCTGTGGAGCCTTCGTTTGTGTGGGATGATCACCAACCTGCCCTTCAGGACAATGCACTCAAACGGCATTAGGCATAGTGTGTGAACACGTAGTTTGCTTGAGAGCTGCCTGTCAGCCTGATGGTGTGTGAAGTCAGTGAGCCAAATGGAGTTGTTCTCCCACAAGAACCACTCGGCTGATTCTTCTTCAATATGCAATTCAGCAACATGCAGTGTTGCTTGATGGAATTAGCTCTTACAGCAACATCTGCGTCTAGAGCCTTTGTATTTAGTGCTAGCTGATAAGGGCTTTGGCGCTGAAGTGGTTTCTGAATGTGGAGTTGGTGGCGTGTGAAACCCGCCTGTGGAGCCTTCGTTTGTGTGGGATGCTCACCAAGCTGCCCCTCAGGACAATGCACTCAAACGGCATTAAGCATAGTGTGTGAACACGTAGTTTGCTTGAGAGCTGCCTGTCAGCCTGATGGTGTGTGAAGTCAGTGAGCCAAATGGAGTTGTTCTCCCAAAAGAACCACTCGGCTGATTCTTCTTCAATATGCAATTCAGCAACATGCAGTGTTGCTTGATGGAATTAGCTCTTACAGCAACATGTGCGTCTAGAGCCTTTGTATATAGGGCTAGCTGAATGTGGCTTTGGCGCTGAAGTGGTTTCTGAATGTGGAGTTGGTGGCGTGTGAAACCCGCCTGTGGAGCCTTCGTTTGTGTGGGATGCTCACCAACCTGCCCTTCAGGACAATGCACTCAAACGGCATTAGGCATAGTGTGTGAACACGTAGTTTGCTTGAGAGCTGCCTGTCAGCCTGATGGTGTGTGAAGTCAGTAAGCCAAATGGAGTTGTTCTCCCACAAGAACCACTCGGCAGATTCTTCTTTAATATGCAATTCAGCAACATGCAGTGTTGCTTGATGGAATTAGCTCTTACAGCAACATCTGCGTCTAGAGCCTTTGTATTTAGGGCTAGCTGAAAAGGGCTTTGGCACTGAAGTGGTTTCTGAATGTGGAGTTGGTGGCATGTGAAACCCGCCTGTGGAGCCTTCGTTTGTGTGGGATGCTCACCAAGCTGCCCTTCAGGACAATGCACTCAAACGGCATTAAGCATAGTGTGTGACCACATAGTTTGCTTGAGAGCTGCCTGCAGCCTGATGGTGTGTGAAGTCAGTGAGCCAAATGGAGTTGTTCTCCCACAAGAACCACTCGGCTGATTCTTCTTCAATATGCAATTCAGCAACATGCAGTGTTGCTTGATGGAATTAGCTCTTACAGCAACATCTGCGTCTAGAGCCTTTGTATTTAGGGCTAGCTGAAAGCGGCTTTGGAGCTGAAGTGGTTTCTGAATGTGGAGTTGGTGGCATGTGAAACCCGCCTGTGGAGCCTTCGTTTGTGTGGGATGATCACCAACCTGCCCTTCAGGACAATGCACTCAAACGGCATTAGGCATAGTGTGTGAACACGTAGTTTGCTTGAGAGCTGCCTGTCAACCTGATGGTGTGTGAAGTCAGTGAGCCAAATGGAGTTGTTCTCCCACAAGAACCACTCGGCTGATTCTTCTTCAATATGCAATTCAGCAACATGCAGTGTTGCTTGATGGAATTAGCTCTTACAGCAACATCTGCGTCTAGAGCCTTTGTATTTAGTGCTAGCTGAAAACGGCTTTGGCGCTGAAGTGGTTTCTGAATGTGGAGTTGGTGGCATGTGAAACCCGCCTGTGGAGGCTTCGTTTGTGTGGGATGCGCACCAAGTTGCCCTTCAGGACAATGCACTCAAACGGCATTAAGCATAGTGTGTGAACACGTAGTTTGCTTGAGAGCTGCCTGTCAGTCTGATGGTGTGTGAAGTCAGTGAGCCAAATGGAGTTGTTCTCCCACAAGAACCACTCGGCTGATTCTTCTTCAATATGCAATTCAGCAACATGCAGTGTTGCTTGATGGAATTAGCTCTTACAGCCACATCTGCGTCTAGAGCCTTTGTATTTAGGGCTAGCTGAAAAGGGCTTTGGCGCTGAAGTGGTTTCTGAATGTGGAGTGGGTGGCATGTGAAACCCGCCTGTGTAGCCTTCGTTTGTGTGGGATGCTCACCAAGCTGCCCTTCAGGACAATGCACTCAAACGGCGTTAAGCATAGTGTGTGAACACGTAGTTTGCTTGAGAGCTGCCTATCAGCCTGCTGGTTTGTGAAGTCAGTGAGCCAAATGGAGTTGTTCTCCCACAAGAACCACTCGGCTGATTCTTCTTCAATATGCAATTCAGCAACATGCAGTGTTGCTTGATGGAATTAGCTCTTACAGCAACATCTGCGTCTAGAGCCTTTGTATTTAGTGCTAGCTGATAAGGGCTTTGGCGCTGAAGTGGTTTCTGAATGTGGAGTTGGTGGCGTGTGAAACCCGCCTGTGGAGCCTTCGTTTGTGTGGGATGCTCACCAAGCTGCCCCTCAGGACAATGCACTCAAACGGCATTAAGCATAGTGTGTGAACACGTAGTTTGCTTGAGAGCTGCCTGTCAGCCTGATGGTGTGTGATGTCAGTGAGCCAAATGGAGTTGTTTTCCCACAAGAACCACTTGGCTGATTCTTCTTCAATATGCAATGCAGCAACATGCAGTGTTGCTTGATGGAATTAGCTCTTACAGCAACATCTGCCTCTAGAGCCTTTGTATTTAGGGCTAGCTGAAAACGGCTTTGGCGCTGAAGTGGTTTCTGAATGTGGAGTTGGTGGCATGTGAAACCCGCCTGTGGAGCCTTCGTTTGTGTGGGGTGCTCACCAACCTGCCCTTCAGGACAATGCACTCAAACGGCATTAAGCATAGTGTGTGAACACGTAGTTTGCTTGAGAGCTGCCTGTCAGCCTGATGGTGTGTGAAGTCAGTGAGCCAAATGGAGTTGTTCTCCCACAAGAACCACTCGGCTGATTCTTCTTCAATATGCAATTCAGCAACATGCAGTGTTGCTTGATGGAATTAGCTCTTACAGCAACATCTGCGTCTAGAGCCTTTGTATTTAGGGCTAGCTGAAAAGGGCTTTGGCGCTGAAGTGGTTTCTGAATGTGGAGTTGGTGGCATGTGAAACCCACCTGTGGAGCCTTCGTTTGTGTGGGATGCTCACCAACCTGCCCTTCAGGACAATGCACTCAAACGGCATTAAGCAAAGTGTATGAACACGTAGTTTGCTTGAGAGCTGCCTGTCAGCCTGATGGTGTGTGAAGTCAGTGAGCCAAATGGAGTTGTTCTCCCACAAGAACCACTCGGCTGATTCTTCTTCAATATGCAATTCAGCAACATGCAGTGTTGCTTGATGGAATTAGCTCTTACAGCTACATCTGCGTCTAGAGCCTTTGTATTTAGGGCTAGCTGAAAAGGGCTTTGGCGCTGAAGTGGTTTCTGAATGTGGAGTGGGTGGCATGCGAAACCCGCCTGTGGAGCCTTCGTTTGTGTGGGATGCTCACCAAGCTGCCCTTCAGGACAATGCACTCAAACGGCATTAAGCATAGTGTGTGAACACGTAGTTTGCTTGAGAGCTGCCTGTCAGCCTGATGGTGTGTGAAGTCAGTGAGCCAAATGGAGTTGTTCTCCCAAAAGAACCAGTCAGCTGATTCTTCTTCAATATGCAATTCAGCAACATGCAGTGTTGCTTGATGGAATTAGCTCTTACAGCAACATCTGCGTCTAGAGCCTTTGTATTTAGGGCTAGCTGAAAATGGCTTTGGCACTGAAGTGGTTTCTGAATGTGGAGTTGGTGGCATGTGAAACCTGCCTGTGGAGCCTTCGTTTGTATGGGAGCTCACCAAGCTCCCCTCAGGACAATGCACTCAAACGGCATTAAGCATAGTGTGTGAACACGTAGTTTGCTTGAGAGCTGCGTGTCAGCCTGATGGTGTGTGAAGTCAGTGAGCCAAATGGAGTTGTTCTCCCACAAGAACCACTCGGCTGATTCTTCTTCAATATGCAATTCAGCAACATGCAGTGTTGCTTGATGGAATTAGCTCTTACAGCAACATCTGCGTCTAGAGCCTTTGTATTTAGGGCTAGCTGAAAAGGGCTTTGGCGCTGAAGTGGTTTCTGAATGTGGAGTTGGTGGCATGTGAAACCCGCCTGTGGAGCCTTCGTTTGTATGGGATGCTCACCAAGATGCCCTTCAGGACAATGCAATCAAACGGCATTAGGCATAGTGTGTGAACACGTAGTTTGCTTGAGAGCTGCCTGTCAGCCTGATGGTGTGTGAAGTCAGTGAGCCAAATGGAGTTGTTCTCCCACAAGAACCACTCGGCTGATTCTTCTTCAATATGCAATGCAGCAACATGCAGTGTTGCTTGATGGAATTAGCTCTTACAGCAACATCTGCGTCTAGAGCCTTTGTATTTAGGGCTAGCTGAAAACGGCTTTGGCTCTGAAGTGGTTTTTGAATGTGGAGTTGGTGGCATGTGAAACCTGCCTGTGGAGCCTTCGTTTGTGTGGGATGCTCACCAAGCTGCCCTTCAGGACAATGCACTCAATCGGCATTAAGCATAGTGTGTGAACACGTAGTTTGCTTGAGAGCTGCCTGTCAGCCTGATGGTGTGTTAAGTCAGTGAGCCAAATGGAGTTGTTCTCCCACAAGAACCACTCGGCTGATTCTTCTTCAATATGCAATTCAGCAACATGCAGTGTTGCTTGATGGAATTAGCTCTTACGGCCACATCTGGGTCTAGAGCCTTTGTATTTAGGGCTAGCTGAAAAGGGCTTTGGCGCTGAAGTGGTTTCTGAATGTGGAGTTGGTGGCATGTGAAACCCGCCTGTGGAGCCTTCGTTTGTGTGGTATGCTCACCAACATGCCCTTCAGGACAATGCACTCAAACGGCATTAAGCATAGTGTGTGAACACGTAGTTTGCTTGAGAGCTGCCTGTCAGCCTGCTGGTGTGTGAAGTCAGTGAGCCAAATGGAGTTGTTCTCCCACAAGAACCACTCGGCTGATTCTTCTTCAATATGCAATGCAGCAACATGCAGTGTTGCTTGATGGAATTAGCTCTTACAGCAACATCTGTGTCAAGAGCCTTTGTATTAAGGCTAGCTGAAAAGGGCTTTGGCGCTGAAGTGGTTTCTGAATGTGGAGTGGGTGGCATGTGAAACCCGCCTGTGGAGCCTTCGTTTGTGTGGGATGCTCACCAAGCTGCCCTTCAGGACAATGCACTCAAACGGCATTAAGCATAGTGTGTGAACACGTAGTTTGCTAGAGAGCTGCCTGTCAGCCTGATGCTGTGTGAAGTCAGTGAGCCAAATGGAGTTGTTCTCCCACAAGAACAACTCGGCTGATTCTTCTTCAATATGCAATTCAGCAACATGCAGTGTTGCTTGATGGAATTAGCTCTTACAGCAACATCTGGGTCTAGAGCCTTTGTATTTAGGGCTAGCTGAAAAGGGCTTTGGCGCTGAAGTGGTTTCTGAATGTGGAGTTGGTGGCATGTGAAACCCGCCTGTGGAGCCTTCGTTTGTGTGGGATGCTCACCAAGCTGCCCTTCAGGACAATGCACTCAAACGGCATTAGGCATAGTGTGTGAACACGTAGTTTGCTTGAGAGCTGCCTGTCAGCCTGATGGTGTGTGAAGTCAGTGAGCCAAATGGAGTTGTTCTCCCACAAGAACCACTCGGCTGATTCTTCTTCAATATGCAATTCAGCAACATGCAGTGTTGCTTGATGGAATTAGCTCTTACAGCAACATCTGCGTCTAGAGCCTTTGTATTTAGGGCTAGCTGAAAACGGCTTTGGCGCTGAAGTGGTTTCTGAATGTGGAGTTGGTGGCGTGTGAAACCCGCCTGTGGAGCCTTCGTTTGTGTGGGATGCTCACCAACCTGCCCTTCAGGACAATGCCCTTAAATGGCATTAAACATAGTGTGTGAACACGTAGTTTGCTTGAGAGCTGCCTGTCAGCCTGACGGTGTGTGAAGTCAGTGAGCCAAATGGAGCTGTTCTCTCACAAGAACCACTCGGCTGATTCTTCTTCAATATGCAATTCAGCAACATGCAGTGTTGCTTGATAGAATTAGCTCTTACAGCAACATCTGGGTCTAGAGCCTTTGTATTTAGGGCTAGCTGAAAGTGGCTTTGGCGCTGAAGTGGTTTCTGAATGTGGAGTTGGTAGCATGTTAAACCCGCCTGTGGAGCCTTCGTTTGTGTGGGATGCTCACCAAGCTGCCCTTCAGGACAATGCACTCAAACGGCATTAAGCATAGTGTGTGAACACGTAGTTTGCTTGAGAGCTGCCTGTCAGCCTGATGGTGTGTGAAGTCAGTGAGCCAAATGGAGTTGTTCTCCCACAAGAACCACTCGGCTGATTCTTCTTCAATATGCAATTCAGCAACATGCAGTGTTGCTTGATGGAATTAGTTCTTACAGCAACATCTGCGTCTAGAGCCTTTATATTTAGGGCTAGATGAAAACGGCTTTGGCGCTGAAGTGGTTTCTGAATGTGGAGTTGGTGGCATGTGAAACCCGCCTGTGGAGCCTTCGTTTGTGTGGGATGCTCACCATCCTGCCCTTCAGGACAATACACTCAAACGGCATTAAGCATAGTGTGTGAACACGTAGTTTGCTTGAGAGCTGCCTGTCCGCCTGCTGGTTTGTGAAGTCAGTGAGCCAAATTGAGTTGTTCTCCCACAAGAACCACTCGGCTGATTCTTCTTCAATATGCAATTCAGCAACATGCAGTGTTGCTTGATGGAATTAGCTCTTACTGCAACATCTGCGTCTAGAGCCTTTGTATTTAGAGCTAGCTGAAAAGGGCTTTGGCGCTGAAGTGGTTTCTGAATGTGGAGTTGGTGGCGTGTGAAACCCGCCTCTGGATCCTTCGTTTGTGTGGGATGCTCACCAAGCTGCCCTTCAGGACAATGCACTCAAACGGCATTAAGCATAGTGTGTGAACACGTAGTTTGCTTGAGAGCTGACTGTCAGCCTGATGCTGTGTGAAGTCAGTGAGCCAAATGGAGTTGTTCTCCCACAAGAACCACTCGGCTGATTCTTCTTCAAAATGCAATTCAGCAACATGCAGTGTTGCTTGATTGAATTAGCTCTGACAGCCACATCTGGGTGTAGAGCCTTTGTATTTAGGGCTAGCTGAAAAGGGCTTTGGCGCTGAAGTGGTTTCTCAATGTGGAGTTGGTGGCATGTGAAACCCGCCTGTGGAGCCTTCGTTTGTGTGGGATGCTCACCAAGCTGCCCTTCAGGACAATGCACTCAAGTGGCATTAAGCATAGTGTGTGAACACGTAGTTTGCTTGAGAGCTGCCTGTCAGCCTGATGCTGTGTGAAGTCAGTGAGCCAAATGGAGTTGTTCTCCCACAAGAACCACTCGGCTGATTCTTTTTCAATATGCAATTCAGCAACATGCAGTGTTGCTTGATGGAATTAGCTCTTACAGCCACATCTGCGTCTAGAGCCTTTGTATTTAGGGCTAGCTGAAAAGGGCTTTGGCGCTGAAGTGGTTTCCGAATGTGGAGTTGGTGGCATGTGAAACCCACCTGTTGAGCCTTCGTTTGTGTGGGATGCTCACCAACCTGCCCTTCAGGACAATGCACTCAAACGGCATTAGGCATAGTGTGTGAACACGTAGTTTGCTTGAGAGCTGCCTGTCAGCCTGATGGTGTGTGAAGTCAGTGAGCCAAATGGAGTTGTTCTCCCACAAGAACCACTCGGCTGATTCTTCTTCAATATGCAATTCAGCAACATGCAGTGTTGCTGGATGGAATTAGCTCTTACAAGCACATCTGCGTCTAGAGCCTTTGTATTTAGGGCTAGCTGAAAACGGCTTTGACGCTGAAGTGGTTTCTGAATGTGGAGTTGGTGGCATGTGAAACCCGCCTGTGGAGCCTTCGTTTGTGTGGGATGCTCACCAAGCTGCCCTTCAGGACAATGCACTCAAAAGGCATTAAGCATAGTGTGTGAACACGTAGTTTGCTTGAGAGCTGCCTGTCAGCCTGATGGTGTGTGAAGTCAGTGAGCCAAATGGAGTTGTTCTCCCACAAGAACCACTCGGCTGATTCTTCTTCAATATGCAATTCAGCAACATGCAGTGTTGCTTGATGGAATTAGCTCTTACAGCCACATCTGCGTCTAGAGCCTTTGTATTTAGGGCTAGATGAAAACGGCTTTGGCGCTGAAGTGGTTTCTGAATGTGGAGTTGGTGGCATGTGAAACCTGCCTGTGGAGCCTTCGTTTGTGTGGGATGCTCACCATCCTGCCCTTCAGAACAATACACTCAAACGGCATTAAGCATAGTGTGTGAACACGTAGTTTGCTTGAGAGCTGCCTGTCCGCCTGCTGGTTTGTGAAGTCAGTGAGCCAAATGGAGTTTTTCTCCCACAAGATCCACTCGGCTGATTCTTCTTCAATATGCAATTCAGCAACATGCAGTGTTGCTTGATGGAATTAGCTCTTACTGCAACATCTGCGTCTAGAGCCTTTATATTTAGGGCTAGCTGAAAAGGGCTATGGCCCTGAAGTGGTTTCTGAATGTGGAGTTGGTGGCATGTGAAACCCGCCTGTGGAGCCTTCGTTTGTGTGGGATGCTCACCAAGCTGCCCTTCAGGACAATGCACTCAAACGGCATTAAGCATAGTGTGTGAACACGTAGTTTGCTTGAGAGCTGCCTGTCAGCCTGAGGGTGTGTGAAGTCAGTGAGCCAAATGGAGTTGTTCTCCCACAAGAACCACTCGGCTGATTCTTCTTCAATATGCAATTCAGCAACATGCAGTGTTGCTTGATTGAATTAGCTCTTACAGCCACATCTGGGTCTAGAGCCTTTGTATTTAGGGCTAGCTGAAAAGGGCTTTGGCGCTCAAGTGGTTTCTGAATGTGGAGTTGGTGGCATGTGAAACCCGCCTGTGGAGCCTTCGTTTGTGTGGAATGCTCACCAACCTGCCCTTCAGGACAATGCATTCAAACGGCATTTAGCATAGTGTGTGAACACGTAGTTTGCTTGAGAGCTGCCTGTCAGCCTGATGGTGTGTGAAGTCAGTGAGCCAAATGCAGTTGTTCTCCCACAAGAACCACTCGGCTGATTCTTCTTCAATATGCCATTCAGCAACATGCAGTGTTGCTTGATGGAATTAGCTCTTACAGCAACATCTGCGTCTAGAGCCTTTGTATTTAGTGCTAGCTGAAATTGGCTTTGGCGCTGAAGTGGTTTCTGAATGTGGAGTTGGTGGCGTGTGAAAACCGCCTGTGGAGCCTTCGTTTGTGTGGGATGCTCACCAACCTGCCATTTAGGACAAAGCACTCAAACGGCATTAAGCATAGTGTGTGAACACGTAGTTTGCTTGAGAGCTGCCTGTCAGCCTGATGGTGTGTGAAGTCAGTGAGCCAAATGGAGTTGTTGTCCCACAAGAACCACTCGGCTGATACTTCTTCAATATGCAATTCAGCAACATGCAGTGTTGCTTGATGGAATTAGCTCTTACTGCAACATCTGCGTCTAGAGCCTTTGTATTTAGGGCTAGCTGAAAGAGGCATTGGCACTGAAGTGGTTTCTGAATGTGGAGTTGGTGGCATGTGAAACCCGCCTGTGGAGCCTTAGTTTGTGTGGGATGCTCACCAAGCTGCCCTTCAGGACAATGCACTCAAACGGCATTAAGCATAGTGTGTGAACACGTAGTTTGCTTGAGAGCTGCCTGTCAGCCTGATGGTGTGTGAAGTCAGTGAGCCAAATGGAGTTGTTCTCCCACAAGAACCACTCGGCTGATTCTTCTTCAATATGCCATTCAGGAACATGCAGTGTTGCTTGATGGAATTAGCTCTTACAGCAACATCTGCGTCTAGAGCCTTTGTATTTAGTGCTAGCTGAAAAGGGCTTTGGCGCTGAAGTGGTTTCTGAATGTGGAGTGGGTGGCATGTGAAACCCGGCTGTGGAGCCTTCGTTTGTGTGGGATGCTCACCAAGCTGCCATTTAGGACAAAGCACTCAAATGGCATTAAGCATAGTGTGTGAACACGTAGTTTGCTTGAGAGCTGCCTGTCAGCCTGATGGTGTGTGAAGTCACTGAGCCAAATGGAGTTGTTCTCCCACAAGAACCACTCGGCTGATTCTTCTTCAATATGCAATTCAGCAACATGCAGTGTTGCTTGATGGAATTAGCTCTTACAGCCACATCTGCGTCTAGAGCCTTTGTATTTAGGGCTAGCTGAAAAGGGCTTTGGCGCTGAAGTGGTTTCTGAATGTGGAGTTGGTGGCATGTGAAACCCGCCTGTGAAGCCTTCGTTTGTGTGGGATGCTCACCAACCTGCCCTTCAGGACAATGCACTCAAGTGGCATTAAGCATAGTGTGTGAACACGTAGTTTGCTTGAGAGCTGCCTGTCAGCCTGATGGTGTGTGAAGTCACTGAGCCAAATGCAGTTGTTCTCCCACAAGAACCACTCGGCTGATTCTTTTTCAATATGCAATTCAGCAACATGCAGTGTTGCTTGATGGAATTAGCTCTTACAGCCGCAAATGCGTGTAGAGCCTTTGTATTTAGAGCGAGCTGAAAAGGGCTTTGGCGCTGAAGTGGTTTCTGAATGTGGAGTTGGTGGCATGTGAAACCCGCCTGTGGAGGCTTCGTTTGTGTGGGATGCTCACCAAGCTGCCTTTAAGGACAATGCACTCAAACGGCATTAAGCCTAGTGTGTGAACACGTAGTTTGCTTGAGAGCTGCCTGTCAGCCTGATGGTGTGTGAAGTCAGTGAGCCAAATGGAGTTGTTCTCCCACAAGAACCACTCGGCTGATTCTTCTTCAATATGCAATTCAGCAACATTCAGTGTTGCTTGATTGAATTAGCTCTTACAGCCACATATGCGTCTAGAGCCTTTGTATTTAGGGCTAGCTGAAAAGGGCTTTGGCGCTGAAGTGGTTTCTGAATGTGGAGTTGGTGGCATGTGAAACCCGCCTGTGGAGGCTTCGTTTTTGTGGGATGCTCACCAAGCTGCCCTTCAGGACAATGCACTCAAACGGCATTAAGCATAGTGTGTGAACACGTAATTTGCTTCAGAACTGCCTGTCAGCCTGATGGTGTGTGAAGTCAGTGAGCCAAATGGAGTTGTTCTCCCACAAGAACCACTCGGCTGATTCTTCTTCAATATGCCATTCAGGAACATGCAGTGTTGCTTGATGGAATTAGCTCTTACAGCCACATCTGCGTCTAGAGCCTTTGTATTTAGTGCTAGCTGAAAACGGCTTTGGCGCTGAAGTGGTTTCTGAATGTGGAGTTGGTGGCATGTGAAAACCGCCTGTGGAGCCTTCGTTTGTGTGGGATGCTCACCAAGCTGCCATTTAGGACAATGCACTCAAATGGCATTAAGCATAGTGTGTGAACACTTAGTTTGCTTGAGAGCTGCCTGTCAGCCTGATGGTGTGTGAAGTCACTGAGCCAAATGCAGTTGTTCTCCCACAAGAACCACTCGGCTGATTCTTCTTCAATATGCAATTCAGCAACATGCAGTGTTGCTTGATTGAATTAGCTCTTACAGCCACATCTGCGTCTAGAGCCCTTGTATTTAGGGCTAGCTGAAAACGGCTTTGGCGCTGAAGTGGTTTCTGAATGTGGAGTTGGTGGCATGTGAAACCCGCCTGTGGAGCCTTCATTTGTGTGGGATGCTCACCAACCTGCCCTTCAGGACAATGCACTCAAGTGGCATTAAGCATAGTGTGTGAACACGTAGTTTGCTTGAGAGCTGCCTGTCAGCCTGATGGTCTGTGAAGTCAGTGAGCCAAATGGAGTTGTTCTCCCACAAGAACCACTCGGCTGATTCTTTTTCAATATGCAATTCAGCAACATGCAGTGTTGCTTGATGGAATTAGCTCTTACAGCCGCAAATGCGTGTAGAGCCTTTGTATTTAGAGCTAGCTGAAAAGGGCTTTGGCGCTGAAGTGGTTTCTGAATGTGGAGTTGGTGGCATGTGAAACCCGCCTGTGGAGGCTTCGTTTGTGTGGGATGCTCACCAAGCTGCCATTTAGGACAATGCACTCAAATGGCATTAAGCATAGTGTGTGAACACTTAGTTTGCTTGAGAGCTGCCTGTCAGCCTGATGGTGTGTGAAGTCACTGAGCCAAATGCAGTTGTTCTCCCACAAGAACCACTCGGCTGATTCTTCTTCAATATGCAATTCAGCAACATGCAGTGTTGCTTGATTGAATTAGCTCTTACAGCCACATCTGCGTCTAGAGCCCTTGTATTTAGGGCTAGCTGAAAACGGCTTTGGCGCTGAAGTGGTTTCTGAATGTGGAGTTGGTGGCATGTGAAACCCGCCTGTGGAGCCTTCATTTGTGTGGGATGCTCACCAAGCTGCCCTTCAGGACAATGCACTCAAGTGGCATTAAGCATAGTGTGTGAACACGTAGTTTGCTTGAGAGCTGCCTGTCAGCCTGATGGTGTGTGAAGTCAGTGAGCCAAATGGAGTTGTTCTCCCACAAGAACCACTCGGCTGATTCTTTTTCAATATGCAATTCAGCAACATGCAGTGTTGCTTGATGGAATTAGCTCTTACAGCCGCAAATGCGTGTAGAGCCTTTGTATTTAGAGCTAGCTGAAAAGGGCTTTGGCGCTGAAGTGGTTTCTGAATGTGGAGTTGGTGGCATGTGAAACCCGCCTGTGGAGGCTTCGTTTGTGTGGGATGCTCACCAAGCTGCCTTTAAGGACAATGCACTCAAACGGCATTAAGCCTAGTGTGTGAACACGTAGTTTGCTTGAGAGCTGCCTGTCAGCCTGATGGTGTGTGAAGTCAGTGAGCCAAATGGAGTTGTTCTCCCACAAGAACCACTCAGCTGATTCTTTTTCAATATGCAATTCAGCAACATGCAGTGTTGCTTGATGGAATTAGCTCTTACAGCAACATCTGCGACTAGAGCCTTTGTATTTAGGGCTAGCTGAAAGAGGCTTTGGCGCTGAAGTGGTTTCTGAATGTGGAGTTGGTGGCATGTGAAACCCGCCTGTGGAGCCTTCGTTTGTGTGAGATGCTCACCATCCTGCCCTTCAGGACAATGCACTCAAACGGCATTAAGCATAGTGTGTGAACACGTAGTTTGCTTGAGAGCTGCCTGTCAGCCTGATGGTGTGTGAAGTCAGTGAGCCAAATGGAGTTGTTCTCCCACAAGAACCACTCGGCTGATTCTTCTTCAATATGCCATTCAGCAACATGCAGTGTTGCTTGATGGAATTAGCTCTTACAGCAACATCTGCGTCTAGAGCCTTTGTATTTAGGGCTAGCTGAAAACGGCTTTGGCGCTGAAGTGGTTTCTGAATGTGGAGTTGGTGGCATGTGAAACCCGCCTGTGGAGCCTTCGTTTGTGTGGGATGCTCACCAACCTGCCCTTCAGGACAATGCACTCAAACGGCATTAAGCACAGTGTGTGAACACGTAGCTTGCTTGAGAGCTGCCTTTCAGCCTGCTGGTGTGTGAAGTCAGTGAGCCAAATGGAGTTGTTCTCCCACAAGAACCACTCGGCCGATTCTTTTTCAATATGCAATTCAGCAACATGCAGTGTTGCTTGATTGAATTAGCTCTTACAGCAACATCTGCGTGTAGAGCCTTTGTATTTAGAGCTAGCTGAAAAGGGCTTTGGCGCTGAAGTGGTTTCTGAATGTGGAGTTGGTGGCATGTGAAACCCGCCTGTGGAGGCTTCGTTTGTGTGGGATGCTCACCAAGCTGCCTTTAAGGACAATGCACTCAAACGGCATTAAGCCTAGTGTGTGAACACGTAGTTTGCTTGAGAGCTGCCTGTCAGCCTGATGGTGTGTGAAGTCAGTGAGCCAAATGGAGTTGTTCTCCCACAAGAACCACTCGGCCGATTCTTTTTCAATATGCAATTCAGCAACATGCAGTGTTGCTTGATGGAATTAGCTCTTACAGCCGCAAATGCGTGTAGAGCCTTTGTATTTAGAGCTAGCTGAAAAGGGCTTTGGCGCTGAAGTGGTTTCTGAATGTGGAGTTGGTGGCATGTGAAACCCGCCTGTGGAGGCTTCGTTTGTGTGGGATGCTCACCAAGCTGCCTTTAAGGACAATGCACTCAAACGGCATTAAGCCTAGTGTGTGAACACGTAGTTTGCTTGAGAGCTGCCTGTCAGCCTGATGGTGTGTGAAGTCAGTGAGCCAAATGGAGTTGTTCTCCCACAAGAACCACTCGGCTGATTCTTTTTCAATATGCAATTCAGCAACATGCAGTGTTGCTTGATGGAATTAGCTCTTA
This sequence comes from Ochotona princeps, assembly GCF_030435755.1. NCBI lineage: Eukaryota > Metazoa > Chordata > Mammalia > Lagomorpha > Ochotonidae > Ochotona > Ochotona princeps. Next base: position 32,967,116 of record NC_080847.1, read on the forward strand.
CAGCAACATCTGCGACTAGAGCCTTTGTATTTAGGGCTAGCTGAAAGAGGTTTTGGCGCTGAAGTGGTTTCTGAATGTGGAGTTGGTGGCGTGTGAAACCCGCCTGTGGAGCCTTCGTTTGTGTGAGATGCTCACCATCCTGCCCTTCAGGACAATGCACTCAAACGGCATTAAGCATAGTGTGTGAACACATAGTTTGCTTGAGAGCTGCCTGTCAGCCTGCTGGTGTGTGAAGTCAGTGAGCCAAATGGAGTTGTTCTCCCACAAGAACCACTCGGCTGATTCTTCTTCAATATGCCATTCAGCAACATGCAGTGTTGCTTGATGGAATTAGCTCTTACAGCAACATCTGCGTCTAGAGCCTTTGTATTTAGTGCTAGCTGAAAGTGGCTTTGGCGCTGAAGTGGTTTCTGAATGTGGAGTTGGTGGCATGTGAAACCCGCCTGTGGAGCCTTCGTTTGTGTGGGATGCTCACCAACCTGCCATTTAGGATAATGCACTCAAACGGCATTAAGCATAGTGTGTGAACACGTAGTTTGCTTGAGAGCTGCCTGTCAGCCTGCTGGTGTGTGAAGTCAGTGAGCCAAATGGAGTTGTTGTCCCACAAGAACCACTCGGCTGATACTTCTTCAATATGCAATTCAGCAACATGCAGTGTTGCTGGATGGAATTAGCTCTTACAGCAACATCTGCGTCTAGAGCCTTTGTATTTAGGGCTAGCTGAAAACGGCTTTGGCGCTGAAGTGGTTTCTGAATGTGGAGTTGGTGGCATGTGAAACCCGCCTGTGGAGCCTTCGTTTGTGTGGGATGCTCACCACGCTGCCCTTCAGGACAATGCACTTAAACGGCATTAAACATAGTGTGTGAACACGTAGTTTGCTTGAGAGCTGCCTGTCAGCCTGACGGTGTGTGAAGTCAGTGAGCCAAATGGAGCTGTTCTCTCACAAGAACCACTCGGCTGATTCTTCTTCAATATGCAATTCAGCAACATGCACTGTTGCTTGATGGAATTAGCTCTTACAGCAACATCTGCGTCTAGAGCCTTTGTATTTAGGGCTAGCTGAAAGTGGCTTTGGCGCTGAAGCGGTTTCTGAATGTGGAGTTGGTAGCATGTTAAACCGGCCTGTGGAGCCTTCGTTTGTGTGGTATGCTCACCAAGCTGCCCTTCAGGACAATGCACTCAAACGGCATTAAGCATAGTGTGTGAACACGTAGTTTGCTTGAGAGCTGCCTGTCAGCCTGATGGTGTGTGAAGTCAGTGAGCCAAATGGAGTTGTTCTCCCACAAGAACCACTCGGCTGATTCTTCTTCAATATGCAATTCAGCAACATGCAGTGTTGCTGGATGGAATTAGCTCTTACAGCAACATCTGCGTCTAGAGCCTTTGTATTTAGGGCTAGCTGAAAGTGGCTTTGGCGCTGAAGTGGTTTCTGAATGTGGAGTTGGTGGCATGTGAAACCCGCCTGTGGAGGCTTCGTTTGTGTGGGATGCTCACCAAGCTGCCATTTAGGAAAAAGCACTGAAGTGGCATTAAGCATAGTGTGTGAACACGTAGTTTGCTTGAGAGCTGCCTGTCAGCCTGATGGTGTGTGAAGTCAGTGAGCCAAATGGAGTTGTTCTCCCACAAGAACCACTCGGCTGATTCTTTTTCAATATGCAATTCAGCAACATGCAGTGTTGCTTGATGGAATTAGCTCTTACAGCAACATCTGCGTCTAGAGCCTTTGTATTTAGGGCTAGCTGAAAGAGGCTTTGGCGCTGAAGTGGTTTCTGAATGTGGAGTTGGTGGCGTGTGAAACCCGCCTGTGGAGCCTTCGTTTGTGTGAGATGCTCACCATCCTGCCCTTCAGGACAATGCACTCAAACGGCATTAAGCATAGTGTGTGAACACATAGTTTGCTTGAGAGCTGCCTGTCAGCCTGCTGGTGTGTGAAGTCAGTGAGCCAAATGGAGTTGTTCTCCCACAAGAACCACTCGGCTGATTCTTCTTCAATATGCCATTCAGCAACATGCAGTGTTGCTTGATGGAATTAGCTCTTACAGCAACGTCTGCGTCTAGAGCCTTTGTATTTAGTGCTAGCTGAAAGTGGCTTTGGCGCTGAAGTGGTTTCTGAATGTGGAGTTGGTGGCATGTGAAACCCGCCTGTGGAGCCTTCGTTTGTGTGGGATGCTCACCAACCTGCCATTTAGGATAATGCACTCAAACGGCATTAAGCATAGTGTGTGAACACGTAGTTTGCTTGAGAGCTGCCTGTCAGCCTGATGGTGTGTGAAGTCAGTGAGCCAAATGGAGTTGTTGTCCCACAAGAACCACTCGGCTGATACTTCTTCAATATGCAATTCAGCGACATGCAGTGTTGCTTGATGGAATTAGCTCTTACAGCAACATCTGCGTCTAGAGCCTTTGTATTTAGGGCTAGCTGAAAACGGCTTTGGCGCTGAAGTGGTTTCTGAATGTGGAGTTGGTGGCATGTGAAACCCGCCTGTGGAGCCTTCGTTTGTGTGGGATGCTCACCACGCTGCCCTTCAGGACAATGCACTTAAACGGCATTAAACATTTGTGTGAACACGTAGTTTGTTTGAGAGCTGCCTGTCAGCCTGACGGTGTGTGAAGTCAGTGAGCCAAATGGAGCTGTTCTCTCACAAGAACCACTCGGCTGATTCTTCTTCAATATGCAATTCAGCAACATGCAGTGTTGCTTGATGGAATTAGCTCTTACAGCAACATCTGGGTCTAGAGCCTTTGTATTTAGGGCTAGCTGAAAGTGGCTTTGGCGCTGAAGCGGTTTCTGAATGTGGAGTTGGTAGCATGTTAAACCGGCCTGTGGAGCCTTCGTTTGTGTGGGATGCTCACCAACCTGCCCTTCAGGACAATGCACTCAAACGGCATTAAGCATAGTGTGTGAACACGTAGTTTGCTTGAGAGCTGCCTGTCAGCCTGATGCTGTGTGAAGTCAGTGAGCCAAATGGAGTTGTTCTCCCACAAGAACCACTCGGCTGATTCTTCTTCAATATGCAATTCAGCAACATGCAGTGTTGCTGGATGGAATTAGCTCTTACAGCCACATCTGCGTCTAGAGCCTTTGTATTTAGGGCTAGCTGAAAACGGCTTTGACGCTGAAGTGGTTTCTGAATGTGGAGTTGGTGGCATGTGAAACCCGCCTGTGGAGCCTTCGTTTGTGTGGGATGCTCACCAAGCTGCCCTTCAGGACAATGCACTCAAAAGGCATTAAGCATAGTGTGTGAACACGTAGTTTGCTTGAGAGCTGCCTGTCAGCCTGATGGTGTGTGAAGTCAGTGAGCCAAATGGAGTTGTTCTCCCACAAGAACCACTCGGCTGATTCTTCTTCAATATGCAATTCAGCAACATGCAGTGTTGCTGGATGGAATTAGCTCTTACAGCAACATCTGGGTCTAGAGCATTTGTATTTAGTGCTAGCTGAAAACGGCTTTGGCGCTGAAGTGGTTTCTGAATGTGGAGTTGCTGGCGTGTGAAACCCGCCTGTGGAGCCTTCGTTTGTGTGGGATGCTCACCACGCTGCCCTTCAGGACAATGCACTTAAACGGCATTAAGCATAGTGTGTGAACACGTAGTTTGCTTGAGAGCTGCCTGTCAGCCTGATGGTGTGTGAAGTCAGTGAGCCAAATGGAGTTGTTATCCCACAAGAACCACTCGGCTGATTCTTCTTCAATATTCAGGTCAGCAACATGCATTGTTGCTTGATGGAATTAGCTCTTACAGCCGCAAATGCTTGTAGAGCCTTTGTATTTAGAGCTAGCTGAAAACGGCTTTGGCGCTGAAGTGGTTTCTGAATGTGGAGTTGGTGGCGTGTGAAACCCGCCTGTGGAGCCTTCGTTTGTGTGGGATGCTCACCAACCTGCCCTTCAGGACAATGCACTAAAATGGCATTAAGCACAGTGTGTGAACACGTAGTTTGCTTGAGAGCTGCCTGTCAGCCTGCTGGTGTGTGAAGTCAGTGAGCCAAATGGAGCTGTTCTCCCACAAGAACCACTCGGCTGATTCTTCTTCAATATGCAATTCAGCAACATGCAGTGTTGCTTGATGGAATTAGCTCTTACAGCAACATCTGCGTCTAGAGCCTTTGTATTTAGGGCTAGCTGAATGTGGCTTTGGCGCTGAAGTGGTTTCTGAATGTGGAGTTGGTGGCATGTGAAACCCGCCTGTGGAGCCTTCGTTTGTGTGGGATGCTCACCAACCTGCCCTTCAGGACAATGCACTCAAATGGCATTAAGCATAGTGTGTGAACACGTAGTTTGCTTGAGAGCTGCCTGTCAGCCTGATGCTGTGTGAAGTCAGTGAGCCAAATGGAGTTGTTCTCCCACAAGAACCACTCGGCTGAATCTTCTTCAATATGCAATTCAGCAAGATGCAGTGTTGCTTGATGGAATTAGCTCTTACAGCAACATCTGCGTCTAGAGCCTTTGTATTTAGGGGTAGCTGAAAACGGTTTTGGCGCTGAAGTGGTTTCTGAATGTGGAGTTGGTGGCATGTGAAACCCGCCTGTGGAGCCTTCGTTTGTGTGGGATGCTCACCAACCTGCCCTTCAGGACAATGCACTCAAGCGGCATTTAGCATAGTGTGTGAACACGTAGTTTGCTTGAGAGCTGCCTGTCAGCCTGATGGTGTGTGAAGTCAGTGAGCCAAATGGAGTTGTTCTCCCACAAGAACCACTCGGCTGATTCTTCTTCAATATGCAATTCAGCAACATGCAGTGTTGCTTGATGGAATTAGCTCTTACAGCAACGTCTGCGTCTAGAGCCTTTGTATTTAGGGCTAGCTGAAAACGGCTTTGGCGCTGAAGTGGTTTCTGAATGTGGAGTTGGTGGCATGTGAAACCCGCCTGTGGAGCCTTCGTTTGTGTGGGATGCTCACCAACCTGCCCTTGAGGACAATGCACTCAGATGGCATTAAGCATAGTGTGTGAACACGTAGTTTGCTTGAGAGCTGCCTGTCAGCCTGATGCTGTGTGAAGTCAGTGAGCCAAATGGAGTTCTTCTCCCACAAGAACCACTCGGCTGATTCTTCTTCAATATGCAATTCAGCAACATGCAGTGTTGCTTGATGGAATTAGCTCTTACAGCCACATCTGCGTCTAGAGCCTTTGTATTTAGGGGTAGCTGAAAACGGTTTTGGCGCTGAAGTGGTTTCTGAATGTGGAGTTGGTGGCATGTGAAACCCGCCTGTGGAGCCTTCGTTTGTGTGGGATGCTCACCAACCTGCCCTTCAGGACAATGCACTCAAGCAGCATTTAGCATAGTGTGTGAACACGTAGTTTGCTTGAGAGCTGCGTGTCAGCCTGATGGTGTGTGAAGTCAGTGAGCCAAATGGAGTTGTTCTCCCACAAGAACCACTCGGCTGATTCTTCTTCAATATGCAATTCAGCAACATGCAGTGTTGCTTGATGGAATTAGCTCTTACAGCAACATCTGGATCTAGAGCCTTTGTTTTTAGGGCTAGCTGAAAAGGGCTTTGGTTCTGAAGTGGTTTCTGAATGTGGAGTTGGTGGCATGTGAAACCCGCCTGTGGAGCCTTCGTTTGTGTGGGATGCTCACCAAGCTGCCCTTCAGGACAATGCACTCAAACGGCATTAAGCATAGTGTGTGAACAAGTAGTTTGTTTGACAGCTGCCTGTCAGCCTGCTGGTGTGTGAAGTCAGTGAGCCAAATGGAGTTGTTCTCCCACAAGAACCACTCGGCTGATTCTTCTTCAATATGCAATTCAGCAACATGCAGTGTTGCTTGATGGAATTAGCTCTTACAGCAACATCTGCGTCTAGAGCCTTTGTATTTAGGGCTAGCTGAATGTGGCTTTGGCGCTGAAGTGGTTTCTGAATGTGGAGTTGGTGGCATGTGAAACCCGCCTGTGGAGCCTTCGTTTGTGTGGGATGCTCACCAACCTGCCCTTCAGGACAATGCACTCAAATGGCATTAAGCATAGTGTGTGAACACGTAGTTTGCTTGAGAGCTGCCTGTCAGCCTGATGGTGTGTGAAGTCAGTGAGCCAAATGCAGTTGTTCTCCCACAAGAACCACTTGGCTGATTCTTCTTCAATATGCAATTCAGCAACATGCAGTGTTGCTTGATGGAATTAGCTCTTACAGCAACGTCTGCGTCTAGAGCCTTTGTATTGAGGGCTAGCTGTATGTGGCTTTGGCGCTGAAGTGGTTTCTGAATGTGGAGTTGGTGGCATGTGAAACCCGCCTGTGGAGCCTTCGTTTGTGTGGGATGCTCACCAAGCTGCCCTTGAGGACAATGCACTCAGATGGCATTAAGCATAGTGTGTGAACACGTAGTTTGCTTGAGAGCTGCCTGTCAGGCTGATGGTGTGTGAAGTCAGTGAGCCAAATGGAGTTGTTCTCCCACAAGAACCCCTCGGCTGATTCTTCTTCAATATGCCATTCAGCAACATGCAGTGTTGCTTGATGGAATTAGCTCTTACAACAACATCTGCGTCTAGAGCCTTTGTATTTAGGGCTAGCTGAAAACGGCTTTGGCGCTGAAGTGGTTTCTGAATGTGGAGTGGGTGGCATGTGAAACCCGCCTGTGGAGCCCTCGTTTGTGTGGGATGCTCACCAACCTCCCCTTCAGGACAATGCACTCAAACGGCATTAAGCATAGTGTGTGAACACGTAGTTTGCTTGAGAGCTGCCTGTCAGCCTGCTGGTGTGTGAAGTCAGTGAGCCAAATGGAGCTGTTCTCTCACAAGAACCACTCGGCTGATTCTTCTTCAATATGCAATTCAGCAATATGCAGTGTTGCTTGATGGAATTAGCTCTTACAGCAACATCTGCGTCTAGAGCCTTTGTATTTAGGGCTAGCTGAAAAGGGCTTTGGCGCTGAAGTGGTTTCTGAATGTGGAGTTGGTGGCATGTGAAACCCGCCTGTGGAGCCTTCGTTTGTGTGGGATGCTCACCAAGCTGCCCTTCAGGACAATGCACTCAAAAGGCATTAAGCATAGTGTGTGAACACGTAGTTTGCTTGAGAGCTGCCTGTCAGCCTGATGGTGTGTGAAGTCACTGAGCCAAATGCAGTTGTTCTCCCACAAGAACCACTCTGCTGATTCTTCTTCAATATGCAATTCAGCAACATGCAGTGTTGCTTGATGGAATTAGCTCTTACAGCAACATCTGCATCTAGAGCCTTTGTATTTAGGGCTAGCTGAAAACGGCTTTGGCGCTGAAGTGGTTTCTGAATGTGGAGTTGGTGGCATGTGAAACCCGCCTGTGGAGCCTTCGTTTGTGTGGGATGCTCACCATCCTGCCCTTCAGGACAATACACTCAAACGGCATTAAGCATTGTGTGTGAACACGTAGTTTGCTTGAGAGCTGCCTGTCAGCCTGCTGGTGTGTGAAGTCAGTGAGCCAAATGGAGTTGTTCTCCCACAAGAACCACTCGGCTGATTCTTCTTCAATATGCAATTCAGCAACATGCAGTGTTGCTTGATGGAATTAGCTCTTACTGCAACATCTGCGTCTAGAGCCTTTGTATTTAGGGCTAGCTGAAAATGGCTTTGGCACTGAAGTGGTTTCTGAATGTGGAGTTGGTGGCATGTGAAACCCGCCTGTGGAGCCTTCGTTTGTGTGGGATGCTCACCATCCTGCCCTTCAGGACAATACACTCAAACGGCATTAAGCATAGTGTGTGAACACGTAGTTTGCTTGAGAGCTGCCTGTCAGTCTGCTGGTGTGTGAAGTCAGTGAGCCAAATGGAGTTGTTCTACCACAAGAACCACTCGGCTGATTCTTCTTCAATATGCAATCCAGCAACATGCAGTGTTGCTTGATGGAATTAGCTCTTACTGCAACATCTGCGTCTAGAGCCTTTGTATTTAGGGCTAGCTGAAAATGGCTTTGGCACTGAAGTGGTTTCTGAATGTGGAGTTGGTGGCGTGTGAAACCCGCCTGTTGAGCCTTCGTTTGTGTGGGATGCTCACCACGCTGCCCTTCAGGACAATGCACTTAAACGGCATTAAACATAGTGTGTGAACACGTAGTTTGCTTGAGAGCTGCCTGTCAGCCTGACGGTGTGTAAAGTCAGTGAGCCAAATGGAGCTGTTCTCTCACAAGAACCACTCGGCTGATTCTTCTTCAATATGCAATTCAGCAACATGCAGTGTTGCTTGATTGAATTAGCTCTTACAGCAACATCTGGTTCTAGAGCCTTTGTATTTAGGGCTAGCTGAAAGTGGCTTTGGCGCTGAAGTGGTTTCTGAATGTGGAGTTGGTGGCATGTTAAACCGGCCTGTGGAGCCTTCGTTTGTGTGGTATGCTCACCAAGCTGCCCTTCAGGACAATGCACTCAAACGGCATTAAGCATAGTGTGTGAACACGTAGTTTGCTTGAGAGCTGCGTGTCAGCCTGATGGTGTGTGAAGTCAGTGAGCCAAATGGAGTTGTTCTCCCACAAGAACCACTCGGCTGATTCTTCTTCAATATGCAATTCAGCAACATGCAGTGTTGCTGGATGGAATTAGCTCTTACAGCCACATCTGCGTCTAGAGCCTTTGTATTTAGGGCTAGCTGAAAACGGCTTTGACGCTGAAGTGGTTTCTGAATGTGGAGTTGGTGGCATGTGAAACCCGCCTGTGGAGCCTTCGTTTGTGTGGGATGCTCACCAAGCTGCCCTTCAGGACAATGCACTCAAAAGGCATTAAGCATAGTGTGTGAACACGTAGTTTGCTTGAGAGCTGCCTGTCAGCCTGATGGTGTGTGAAGTCAGTGAGCCAAATGGAGTTGTTCTCCCACAAGAACCACTCGGCTGATTCTTCTTCAATATGCAATTCAGCAACATGCAGTGTTGCTGGATGGAATTAGCTCTTACAGCAACATCTGGGTCTAGAGCATTTGTATTTAGGGCTAGCTGAAAACGGCTTTGGCGCTGAAGTGGTTTCTGAATGTGGAGTTGCTGGCGTGTGAAACCCGCCTGTGGAGCCTTCGTTTGTGTGGGATGCTCACCACGCTGCCCTTCAGGACAATGCACTTAAACGGCATTAAGCATAGTGTGTGAACACGTAGTTTGCTTGAGAGCTGCCTGTCAGCCTGATGGTGTGTGAAGTCAGTGAGCCAAATGGAGTTGTTATCCCACAAGAACCACTCGGCTGATTCTTCTTCAATATTCAGGTCAGCAACATGCATTGTTGCTTGATGGAATTAGCTCTTACAGCCGCAAATGCTTGTAGAGCCTTTGTATTTAGAGCTAGCTGAAAACGGCTTTGGCGCTGAAGTGGTTTCTGAATGTGGAGTTGGTGGCATGTGAAACCCGCCTGTGGAGGCTTCGTTTGTGTGGGATGCTCACCAAGCTGCCTTTAAGGACAATGCACTCAAACGGCATTAAGCCTAGTGTGTGAACACGTAGTTTGCTTGAGAGCTGCCTGTCAGCCTGATGGTGTGTGAAGTCAGTGAGCCAAATGGAGTTGTTCTCCCACAAGAACCACTCGGCTGATTCTTTTTCAATATGCAATTCAGCAACATGCAGTGTTGCTTGATGGAATTAGCTCTTACAGCAACATCTGCGACTAGAGCCTTTGTATTTAGGGCTAGCTGAAAGAGGTTTTGGCGCTGAAGTGGTTTCTGAATGTGGAGTTGGTGGCGTGTGAAACCCGCCTGTGGAGCCTTCGTTTGTGTGAGATGCTCACCATCCTGCCCTTCAGGACAATGCACTCAAACGGCATTAAGCATAGTGTGTGAACACATAGTTTGCTTGAGAGCTGCCTGTCAGCCTGCTGGTGTGTGAAGTCAGTGAGCCAAATGGAGTTGTTCTCCCACAAGAACCACTCGGCTGATTCTTCTTCAATATGCCATTCAGCAACATGCAGTGTTGCTTGATGGAATTAGCTCTTACAGCAACATCTGCGTCTAGAGCCTTTGTATTTAGTGCTAGCTGAAAGTGGCTTTGGCGCTGAAGTGGTTTCTGAATGTGGAGTTGGTGGCATGTGAAACCCGCCTGTGGAGCCTTCGTTTGTGTGGGATGCTCACCAACCTGCCATTTAGGATAATGCACTCAAACGGCATTAAGCATAGTGTGTGAACACGTAGTTTGCTTGAGAGCTGCCTGTCAGCCTGCTGGTGTGTGAAGTCAGTGAGCCAAATGGAGTTGTTGTCCCACAAGAACCACTCGGCTGATACTTCTTCAATATGCAATTCAGCAACATGCAGTGTTGCTTGATGGAATTAGCTCTTACAGCAACATCTGCGTCTAGAGCCTTTGTATTTAGGGCTAGCTGAAAACGGCTTTGGCGCTGAAGTGGTTTCTGAATGTGGAGTTGGTGGCATGTGAAACCCGCCTGTGGAGCCTTCGTTTGTGTGGGATGCTCACCACGCTGCCCTTCAGGACAATGCACTTAAACGGCATTAAACATAGTGTGTGAACACGTAGTTTGCTTGAGAGCTGCCTGTCAGCCTGACGGTGTGTGAAGTCAGTGAGCCAAATGGAGCTGTTCTCTCACAAGAACCACTCGGCTGATTCTTCTTCAATATGCAATTCAGCAACATGCACTGTTGCTTGATGGAATTAGCTCTTACAGCAACATCTGGGTCTAGAGCCTTTGTATTTAGGGCTAGCTGAAAGTGGCTTTGGCGCTGAAGCGGTTTCTGAATGTGGAGTTGGTAGCATGTTAAACCGGCCTGTGGAGCCTTCGTTTGTGTGGTATGCTCACCAAGCTGCCCTTCAGGACAATGCACTCAAACGGCATTAAGCATAGTGTGTGAACACGTAGTTTGCTTGAGAGCTGCCTGTCAGCCTGATGGTGTGTGAAGTCAGTGAGCCAAATGGAGTTGTTCTCCCACAAGAACCACTCGGCTGATTCTTCTTCAATATGCAATTCAGCAACATGCAGTGTTGCTGGATGGAATTAGCTCTTACAGCAACATCTGCGTCTAGAGCCTTTGTATTTAGGGCTAGCTGAAAGTGGCTTTGGCGCTGAAGTGGTTTCTGAATGTGGAGTTGGTGGCATGTGAAACCCGCCTGTGGAGGCTTCGTTTGTGTGGGATGCTCACCAAGCTGCCATTTAGGAAAAAGCACTGAAGTGGCATTTAGCATAGTGTGTGAACACGTAGTTTGCTTGAGAGCTGCCTGTCAGCCTGATGGTGTGTGAAGTCAGTGAGCCAAATGGAGTTGTTCTCCCACAAGAACCACTCGGCTGATTCTTTTTCAATATGCAATTCAGCAACATGCAGTGTTGCTTGATGGAATTAGCTCTTACAGCAACATCTGCGTCTAGAGCCTTTGTATTTAGGGCTAGCTGAAAGAGGCTTTGGCGCTGAAGTGGTTTCTGAATGTGGAGTTGGTGGCGTGTGAAACCCGCCTGTGGAGCCTTCGTTTGTGTGAGATGCTCACCATCCTGCCCTTCAGGACAATGCACTCAAACGGCATTAAGCATAGTGTGTGAACACATAGTTTGCTTGAGAGCTGCCTGTCAGCCTGCTGGTGTGTGAAGTCAGTGAGCCAAATGGAGTTGTTCTCCCACAAGAACCACTCGGCTGATTCTTCTTCAATATGCCATTCAGCAACATGCAGTGTTGCTTGATGGAATTAGCTCTTACAGCAACGTCTGCGTCTAGAGCCTTTGTATTTAGTGCTAGCTGAAAGTGGCTTTGGCGCTGAAGTGGTTTCTGAATGTGGAGTTGGTGGCATGTGAAACCCGCCTGTGGAGCCTTCGTTTGTGTGGGATGCTCACCAACCTGCCATTTAGGATAATGCACTCAAACGGCATTAAGCATAGTGTGTGAACACGTAGTTTGCTTGAGAGCTGCCTGTCAGCCTGATGGTGTGTGAAGTCAGTGAGCCAAATGGAGTTGTTGTCCCACAAGAACCACTCGGCTGATACTTCTTCAATATGCAATTCAGCGACATGCAGTGTTGCTTGATGGAATTAGCTCTTACAGCAACATCTGCGTCTAGAGCCTTTGTATTTAGGGCTAGCTGAAAACGGCTTTGGCGCTGAAGTGGTTTCTGAATGTGGAGTTGGTGGCATGTGAAACCCGCCTGTGGAGCCTTCGTTTGTGTGGGATGCTCACCACGCTGCCCTTCAGGACAATGCACTTAAACGGCATTAAACATTTGTGTGAACACGTAGTTTGTTTGAGAGCTGCCTGTCAGCCTGACGGTGTGTGAAGTCAGTGAGCCAAATGGAGCTGTTCTCTCACAAGAACCACTCGGCTGATTCTTCTTCAATATGCAATTCAGCAACATGCAGTGTTGCTTGATGGAATTAGCTCTTACAGCAACATCTGGGTCTAGAGCCTTTGTATTTAGGGCTAGCTGAAAGTGGCTTTGGCGCTGAAGCGGTTTCTGAATGTGGAGTTGGTAGCATGTTAAACCGGCCTGTGGAGCCTTCGTTTGTGTGGGATGCTCACCAACCTGCCCTTCAGGACAATGCACTCAAACGGCATTAAGCATAGTGTGTGAACACGTAGTTTGCTTGAGAGCTGCCTGTCAGCCTGATGCTGTGTGAAGTCAGTGAGCCAAATGGAGTTGTTCTCCCACAAGAACCACTCGGCTGATTCTTCTTCAATATGCAATTCAGCAACATGCAGTGTTGCTGGATGGAATTAGCTCTTACAGCCACATCTGCGTCTAGAGCCTTTGTATTTAGGGCTAGCTGAAAACGGCTTTGACGCTGAAGTGGTTTCTGAATGTGGAGTTGGTGGCATGTGAAACCCGCCTGTGGAGCCTTCGTTTGTGTGGGATGCTCACCAAGCTGCCCTTCAGGACAATGCACTCAAAAGGCATTAAGCATAGTGTGTGAACACGTAGTTTGCTTGAGAGCTGCCTGTCAGCCTGATGGTGTGTGAAGTCAGTGAGCCAAATGGAGTTGTTCTCCCACAAGAACCACTCGGCTGATTCTTCTTCAATATGCAATTCAGCAACATGCAGTGTTGCTGGATGGAATTAGCTCTTACAGCAACATCTGGGTCTAGAGCATTTGTATTTAGGGCTAGCTGAAAACGGCTTTGGCGCTGAAGTGGTTTCTGAATGTGGAGTTGCTGGCGTGTGAAACCCGCCTGTGGAGCCTTCGTTTGTGTGGGATGCTCACCACGCTGCCCTTCAGGACAATGCACTTAAACGGCATTAAGCATAGTGTGTGAACACGTAGTTTGCTTGAGAGCTGCCTGTCAGCCTGATGGTGTGTGAAGTCAGTGAGCCAAATGGAGTTGTTATCCCACAAGAACCACTCGGCTGATTCTTCTTCAATATTCAGGTCAGCAACATGCATTGTTGCTTGATGGAATTAGCTCTTACAGCCGCAAATGCTTGTAGAGCCTTTGTATTTAGAGCTAGCTGAAAACGGCTTTGGCGCTGAAGTGGTTTCTGAATGTGGAGTTGGTGGCGTGTGAAACCCGCCTGTGGAGCCTTCGTTTGTGTGGGATGCTCACCAACCTGCCCTTCAGGACAATGCACTAAAATGGCATTAAGCACAGTGTGTGAACACGTAGTTTGCTTGAGAGCTGCCTGTCAGCCTGCTGGTGTGTGAAGTCAGTGAGCCAAATGGAGCTGTTCTCCCACAAGAACCACTCGGCTGATTCTTCTTCAATATGCAATTCAGCAACATGCAGTGTTGCTTGATGGAATTAGCTCTTACAGCAACATCTGCGTCTAGAGCCTTTGTATTTAGGGCTAGCTGAATGTGGCTTTGGCGCTGAAGTGGTTTCTGAATGTGGAGTTGGTGGCATGTGAAACCCGCCTGTGGAGCCTTCGTTTGTGTGGGATGCTCACCAACCTGCCCTTCAGGACAATGCACTCAAATGGCATTAAGCATAGTGTGTGAACACGTAGTTTGCTTGAGAGCTGCCTGTCAGCCTGATGCTGTGTGAAGTCAGTGAGCCAAATGGAGTTGTTCTCCCACAAGAACCACTCGGCTGAATCTTCTTCAATATGCAATTCAGCAAGATGCAGTGTTGCTTGATGGAATTAGCTCTTACAGCAACATCTGCGTCTAGAGCCTTTGTATTTAGGGGTAGCTGAAAACGGTTTTGGCGCTGAAGTGGTTTCTGAATGTGGAGTTGGTGGCATGTGAAACCCGCCTGTGGAGCCTTCGTTTGTGTGGGATGCTCACCAAGCTGCCCTTCAGGACAATGCACTCAAGCGGCATTTAGCATAGTGTGTGAACACGTAGTTTGCTTGAGAGCTGCCTGTCAGCCTGATGGTGTGTGAAGTCAGTGAGCCAAATGGAGTTGTTCTCCCACAAGAACCACTCGGCTGATTCTTCTTCAATATGCAATTCAGCAACATGCAGTGTTGCTTGATGGAATTAGCTCTTACAGCAACGTCTGCGTCTAGAGCCTTTGTATTGAGGGCTAGCTGAATGTGGCTTTGGCGCTGAAGTGGTTTCTGAATGTGGAGTTGGTGGCATGTGAAACCCGCCTGTGGAGCCTTCGTTTGTGTGGGATGCTCACCAACCTGCCCTTGAGGACAATGCACTCAGATGGCATTAAGCATAGTGTGTGAACACGTAGTTTGCTTGAGAGCTGCCTGTCAGCCTGATGCTGTGTGAAGTCAGTGAGCCAAATGGAGTTCTTCTCCCACAAGAACCACTCGGCTGATTCTTCTTCAATATGCAATTCAGCAACATGCAGTGTTGCTTGATGGAATTAGCTCTTACAGCCACATCTGCGTCTAGAGCCTTTGTATTTAGGGGTAGCTGAAAACGGTTTTGGCGCTGAAGTGGTTTCTGAATGTGGAGTTGGTGGCATGTGAAACCCGCCTGTGGAGCCTTCGTTTGTGTGGGATGCTCACCAACCTGCCCTTCAGGACAATGCACTCAAGCAGCATTTAGCATAGTGTGTGAACACGTAGTTTGCTTGAGAGCTGCGTGTCAGCCTGATGGTGTGTGAAGTCAGTGAGCCAAATGGAGTTGTTCTCCCACAAGAACCACTCGGCTGATTCTTCTTCAATATGCAATTCAGCAACATGCAGTGTTGCTTGATGGAATTAGCTCTTACAGCAACATCTGGATCTAGAGCCTTTGTTTTTAGGGCTAGCTGAAAAGGGCTTTGGTTCTGAAGTGGTTTCTGAATGTGGAGTTGGTGGCATGTGAAACCCGCCTGTGGAGCCTTCGTTTGTGTGGGATGCTCACCAAGCTGCCCTTCAGGACAATGCACTCAAACGGCATTAAGCATAGTGTGTGAACAAGTAGTTTGTTTGACAGCTGCCTGTCAGCCTGCTGGTGTGTGAAGTCAGTGAGCCAAATGGAGTTGTTCTCCCACAAGAACCACTCGGCTGATTCTTCTTCAATATGCAATTCAGCAACATGCAGTGTTGCTTGATGGAATTAGCTCTTACAGCAACATCTGCGTCTAGAGCCTTTGTATTTAGGGCTAGCTGAATGTGGCTTTGGCGCTGAAGTGGTTTCTGAATGTGGAGTTGGTGGCATGTGAAACCCGCCTGTGGAGCCTTCGTTTGTGTGGGATGCTCACCAACCTGCCCTTCAGGACAATGCACTCAAATGGCATTAAGCATAGTGTGTGAACACGTAGTTTGCTTGAGAGCTGCCTGTCAGCCTGATGGTGTGTGAAGTCAGTGAGCCAAATGCAGTTGTTCTCCCACAAGAACCACTTGGCTGATTCTTCTTCAATATGCAATTCAGCAACATGCAGTGTTGCTTGATGGAATTAGCTCTTACAGCAACGTCTGCGTCTAGAGCCTTTGTATTGAGGGCTAGCTGTATGTGGCTTTGGCGCTGAAGTGGTTTCTGAATGTGGAGTTGGTGGCATGTGAAACCCGCCTGTGGAGCCTTCGTTTGTGTGGGATGCTCACCAAGCTGCCCTTGAGGACAATGCACTCAGATGGCATTAAGCATAGTGTGTGAACACGTAGTTTGCTTGAGAGCTGCCTGTCAGGCTGATGGTGTGTGAAGTCAGTGAGCCAAATGGAGTTGTTCTCCCACAAGAACCCCTCGGCTGATTCTTCTTCAATATGCCATTCAGCAACATGCAGTGTTGCTTGATGGAATTAGCTCTTACAACAACATCTGCGTCTAGAGCCTTTGTATTTAGGGCTAGCTGAAAACGGCTTTGGCGCTGAAGTGGTTTCTGAATGTGGAGTGGGTGGCATGTGAAACCCGCCTGTGGAGCCCTCGTTTGTGTGGGATGCTCACCAACCTCCCCTTCAGGACAATGCACTCAAACGGCATTAAGCATAGTGTGTGAACACGTAGTTTGCTTGAGAGCTGCCTGTCAGCCTGATGGTGTGTGAAGTCAGTGAGCCAAATGGAGTTGTTCTCCCACAAGAACCACTCGGCTGATTCTTCTTCAATATGCAATGCAGCAACATGCAGTGTTGCTTGATGGAATTAGCTCTTACAGCAACATCTGCGTCTAGAGCCTTTGTATTTAGGGCTAGCTGAAAAGGGCTTTGACGCTGAAGTGGTTTCTGAATGTGGAGTTGGTGGCATGTGAAACCCGCCTGTGGAGCCTTCGTTTGTGTGGGATGCTCACCAAGCTGCCCTTCAGGACAATGCACTCAAACGGCATTAAGCATAGTGTGTGAACACGTAGTTTGCTTGAGAGCTGCCTGTCAGCCTGCTGGTGTGTGAAGTCAGTGAGCCAAATGGAGCTGTTCTCTCACAAGAACCACTCGGCTGATTCTTCTTCAATATGCAATTCAGCAATATGCAGTGTTGCTTGATGGAATTAGCTCTTACAGCAACATCTGCGTCTAGAGCCTTTGTATTTAGGGCTAGCTGAAAAGGGCTTTGGCGCTGAAGTGGTTTCTGAATGTGGAGTTGGTGGCATGTGAAACCCGCCTGTGGAGCCTTCGTTTGTGTGGGATGCTCACCAAGCTGCCCTTCAGGACAATGCACTCAAAAGGCATTAAGCATAGTGTGTGAACACGTAGTTTGCTTGAGAGCTGCCTGTCAGCCTGATGGTGTGTGAAGTCACTGAGCCAAATGCAGTTGTTCTCCCACAAGAACCACTCTGCTGATTCTTCTTCAATATGCAATTCAGCAACATGCAGTGTTGCTTGATGGAATTAGCTCTTACAGCAACATCTGCATCTAGAGCGTTTGTATTTAGGGCTAGCTGAAAACGGCTTTGGCGCTGAAGTGGTTTCTGAATGTGGAGTTGGTGGCATGTGAAACCCGCCTGTGGAGCCTTCGTTTGTGTGGGATGCTCACCATCCTGCCCTTCAGGACAATACACTCAAACGGCATTAAGCATTGTGTGTGAACACGTAGTTTGCTTGAGAGCTGCCTGTCAGCCTGCTGGTGTGTGAAGTCAGTGAGCCAAATGGAGTTGTTCTCCCACAAGAACCACTCGGCTGATTCTTCTTCAATATGCAATTCAGCAACATGCAGTGTTGCTTGATGGAATTAGCTCTTACTGCAACATCTGCGTCTAGAGCCTTTGTATTTAGGGCTAGCTGAAAATGGCTTTGGCACTGAAGTGGTTTCTGAATGTGGAGTTGGTGGCATGTGAAACCCGCCTGTGGAGCCTTCGTTTGTGTGGGATGCTCACCATCCTGCCCTTCAGGACAATACACTCAAACGGCATTAAGCATAGTGTGTGAACACGTAGTTTGCTTGAGAGCTGCCTGTCAGTCTGCTGGTGTGTGAAGTCAGTGAGCCAAATGGAGTTGTTCTACCACAAGAACCACTCGGCTGATTCTTCTTCAATATGCAATCCAGCAACATGCAGTGTTGCTTGATGGAATTAGCTCTTACTGCAACATCTGCGTCTAGAGCCTTTGTATTTAGGGCTAGCTGAAAATGGCTTTGGCACTGAAGTGGTTTCTGAATGTGGAGTTGGTGGCGTGTGAAACCCGCCTGTTGAGCCTTCGTTTGTGTGGGATGCTCACCACGCTGCCCTTCAGGACAATGCACTTAAACGGCATTAAACATAGTGTGTGAACACGTAGTTTGCTTGAGAGCTGCCTGTCAGCCTGACGGTGTGTAAAGTCAGTGAGCCAAATGGAGCTGTTCTCTCACAAGAACCACTCGGCTGATTCTTCTTCAATATGCAATTCAGCAACATGCAGTGTTGCTTGATTGAATTAGCTCTTACAGCAACATCTGGTTCTAGAGCCTTTGTATTTAGGGCTAGCTGAAAGTGGCTTTGGCGCTGAAGTGGTTTCTGAATGTGGAGTTGGTGGCATGTTAAACCGGCCTGTGGAGCCTTCGTTTGTGTGGTATGCTCACCAAGCTGCCCTTCAGGACAATGCACTCAAACGGCATTAAGCATAGTGTGTGAACACGTAGTTTGCTTGAGAGCTGCGTGTCAGCCTGATGGTGTGTGAAGTCAGTGAGCCAAATGGAGTTGTTCTCCCACAAGAACCACTCGGCTGATTCTTCTTCAATATGCAATTCAGCAACATGCAGTGTTGCTGGATGGAATTAGCTCTTACAGCCACATCTGCGTCTAGAGCCTTTGTATTTAGGGCTAGCTGAAAACGGCTTTGACGCTGAAGTGGTTTCTGAATGTGGAGTTGGTGGCATGTGAAACCCGCCTGTGGAGCCTTCGTTTGTGTGGGATGCTCACCAAGCTGCCCTTCAGGACAATGCACTCAAAAGGCATTAAGCATAGTGTGTGAACACGTAGTTTGCTTGAGAGCTGCCTGTCAGCCTGATGGTGTGTGAAGTCAGTGAGCCAAATGGAGTTGTTCTCCCACAAGAACCACTCGGCTGATTCTTCTTCAATATGCAATTCAGCAACATGCAGTGTTGCTGGATGGAATTAGCTCTTACAGCAACATCTGGGTCTAGAGCATTTGTATTTAGGGCTAGCTGAAAACGGCTTTGGCGCTGAAGTGGTTTCTGAATGTGGAGTTGCTGGCGTGTGAAACCCGCCTGTGGAGCCTTCGTTTGTGTGGGATGCTCACCACGCTGCCCTTCAGGACAATGCACTTAAATGGCATTAAGCATAGTGTGTGAACACGTAGTTTGCTTGAGAGCTGCCTGTCAGCCTGATGGTGTGTGAAGTCAGTGAGCCAAATGGAGTTGTTATCCCACAAGAACCACTCGGCTGATTCTTCTTCAATATTCAGGTCAGCAACATGCATTGTTGCTTGATGGAATTAGCTCTTACAGCCGCAAATGCTTGTAGAGCCTTTGTATTTAGAGCTAGCTGAAAACGGCTTTGGCGCTGAAGTGGTTTCTGAATGTGGAGTTGGTGGCGTGTGAAACCCGCCTGTGGAGCCTTCGTTTGTGTGGGATGCTCACCAACCTGCCCTTCAGGACAATGCACTAAAATGGCATTAAGCACAGTGTGTGAACACGTAGTTTGCTTGAGAGCTGCCTGTCAGCCTGCTGGTGTGTGAAGTCAGTGAGCCAAATGGAGCTGTTCTCCCACAAGAACCACTCGGCTGATTCTTCTTCAATATGCAATTCAGCAACATGCAGTGTTGCTTGATGGAATTAGCTCTTACAGCAACATCTGCGTCTAGAGCCTTTGTATTTAGGGCTAGCTGAATGTGGCTTTGGCGCTGAAGTGGTTTCTGAATGTGGAGTTGGTGGCATGTGAAACCCGCCTGTGGAGCCTTCGTTTGTGTGGGATGCTCACCAACCTGCCCTTCAGGACAATGCACTCAAATGGCATTAAGCATAGTGTGTGAACACGTAGTTTGCTTGAGAGCTGCCTGTCAGCCTGATGCTGTGTGAAGTCAGTGAGCCAAATGGAGTTGTTCTCCCACAAGAACCACTCGGCTGAATCTTCTTCAATATGCAATTCAGCAAGATGCAGTGTTGCTTGATGGAATTAGCTCTTACAGCAACATCTGCGTCTAGAGCCTTTGTATTTAGGGGTAGCTGAAAACGGTTTTGGCGCTGAAGTGGTTTCTGAATGTGGAGTTGGTGGCATGTGAAACCCGCCTGTGGAGCCTTCGTTTGTGTGGGATGCTCACCAACCTGCCCTTCAGGACAATGCACTCAAGCGGCATTTAGCATAGTGTGTGAACACGTAGTTTGCTTGAGAGCTGCCTGTCAGCCTGATGGTGTGTGAAGTCAGTGAGCCAAATGGAGTTGTTCTCCCACAAGAACCACTCGGCTGATTCTTCTTCAATATGCAATTCAGCAACATGCAGTGTTGCTTGATGGAATTAGCTCTTACAGCAACGTCTGCGTCTAGAGCCTTTGTATTGAGGGCTAGCTGAAAACGGCTTTGGCGCTGAAGTGGTTTCTGAATGTGGAGTTGGTGGCATGTGAAACCCGCCTGTGGAGCCTTCGTTTGTTTGGGATGCTCACCAACCTGCCCTTGAGGACAATGCACTCAGATGGCATTAAGCATAGTGTGTGAACACGTAGTTTGCTTGAGAGCTGCCTGTCAGCCTGATGCTGTGTGAAGTCAGTGAGCCAAATGGAGTTCTTCTCCCACAAGAACCACTCGGCTGATTCTTCTTCAATATGCAATTCAGCAACATGCAGTGTTGCTTGATGGAATTAGCTCTTACAGCAACATCTGCGTCTAGAGCCTTTGTATTTAGGGGTAGCTGAAAACGGTTTTGGCGCTGAAGTGGTTTCTGAATGTGGAGTTGGTGGCATGTGAAACCCGCCTGTGGAGCCTTCGTTTGTGTGGGATGCTCACCAACCTGCCCTTCAGGACAATGCACTCAAGCAGCATTTAGCATAGTGTGTGAACACGTAGTTTGCTTGAGAGCTGCGTGTCAGCCTGATGCTGTGTGAAGTCAGTGAGCCAAATGGAGTTGTTCTCCCACAAGAACCACTCGGCTGATTCTTCTTCAATATGCAATTCAGCAACATGCAGTGTTGCTTGATGGAATTAGCTCTTACAGCAACATCTGGATCTAGAGCCTTTGTTTTTAGGGCTAGCTGAAAACGGCTTTGGCGCTGAAGTGGTTTCTGAATGTGGAGTTGGTGGCATGTGAAACCCGCCTGTGGAGCCTTCGTTTGTGTGGGATGCTCACCAAGCTGCCCTTCAGGACAATGCACTCAAACGGCATTAAGCATAGTGTGTGAACAAGTAGTTTGTTTGACAGCTGCCTGTCAGCCTGCTGGTGTGTGAAGTCAGTGAGCCAAATGGAGTTGTTCTCCCACAAGAACCACTCGGCTGATTCTTCTTCAATATGCAATTCAGCAACATGCAGTGTTGCTTGATGGAATTAGCTCTTACAGCAACATCTGTGTCTAGAGCCTTTGTATTTAGGGCTAGCTGAATGTGGCTTTGGCGCTGAAGTGGTTTCTGAATGTGGAGTTGGTGGCATGTGAAACCCGCCTGTGGAGCCTTCGTTTGTGTGGGATGCTCACCAACCTGCCCTTCAGGACAATGCACTCAAATGGCATTAAGCATAGTGTGTGAACACGTAGTTTGCTTGAGAGCTGCCTGTCAGCCTGCTGGTGTGTGAAGTCAGTGAGCCAAATGCAGTTGTTCTCCCACAAGAACCACTTGGCTGATTCTTCTTCAATATGCAATTCAGCAACATGCAGTGTTGCTTGATGGAATTAGCTCTTACAGCAACGTCTGCGTCTAGAGCCTTTGTATTGAGGGCTAGCTGTATGTGGCTTTGGCGCTGAAGTGGTTTCTGAATGTGGAGTTGGTGGCATGTGAAACCCGCCTGTGGAGCCTTCGTTTGTGTGGGATGCTCACCAAGCTGCCCTTGAGGACAATGCACTCAGATGGCATTAAGCATAGTGTGTGAACACGTAGTTTGCTTGAGAGCTGCCTGTCAGGCTGATGGTGTGTGAAGTCAGTGAGCCAAATAGAGTTGTTCTCCCACAAGAACCACTCGGCTGATTCTTCTTCAATATGCCATTCAGCAACATGCAGTGTTGCTTCATGGAATTAGCTCTTACAACAACATCTGCGTCTAGAGCCTTTGTATTTAGGGCTAGCTGAAAACGGCTTTGGCGCTGAAGTGGTTTCTGAATGTGGAGTTGGTGGCATGTGAAACCCGCCTGTGGAGCCCTCGTTTGTGTGGGATGCTCACCAACCTCCCCTTCAGGACAATGCACTCAAACGGCATTAAGCATAGTGTGTGAACACGTAGTTTGCTTGAGAGCTGCCTGTCAGCCTGATGGTGTGTGAAGTCAGTGAGCCAAATGGAGTTGTTCTCCCACAAGAACCACTCGGCTGATTCTTCTTCAATATGCAATTCAGCAACATGCAGTGTTGCTTGATGGAATTAGCTCTTACAGCAACATCTGCGTCTAGAGCCTTTGTATTTAGGGCTAGCTGAAAAGGGCTTTGACGCTGAAGTGGTTTCTGAATGTGGAGTTGGTGGCATGTGAAACCCGCCTGTGGAGCCTTCGTTTGTGTGGGATGCTCACCAAGCTGCCCTTCAGGACAATGCACTCAAACGGCATTAAGCATAGTGTGTGAACACGTAGTTTGCTTGAGAGCTGCCTGTCAGCCTGCTGGTGTGTGAAGTCAGTGAGCCAAATGGAGCTGTTCTCTCACAAGAACCACTCTGCTGATTCTTCTTCAATATGCAATTCAGCAATATGCAGTGTTGCTTGATGGAATTAGCTCTTACAGCAACATCTGCGTCTAGAGCCTTTGTATTTAGGGCTAGCTGAAAAGGGCTTTGGCGCTGAAGTGGTTTCTGAATGTGGAGTTGGTGGCATGTGAAACCCGCCTGTGGAGCCTTCGTTTGTGTGGGATGCTCACCAACCTGCCCTTCAGGACAATGCACTCACACGGCATTAAACATAGTGTGTGAACACGTAGTTTGCTTGAGAGCTGCCTGTCAGCCTGATGGTGTGTGAAGTCAGTGAGCCAAATGGAGTTGTTCTCCCACAAGAACCACTCGGCTGATTCTTCTTCAATATGCAATTCAGCAACATGCAGTGTTGCTTGATGGAATTAGCTCTTACAGCAACATCTGCGTCTAGAGCCTTTGTATTTAGGGCTAGCTGAAAACGGCTTTGGCGCTGAAGTGGTTTCTGAATGTGGAGTTGGTGGCATGTGAAACCCGCCTGTGGAGCCTTCGTTTGTGTGGGATGCTCACCAAGCTGCCCTTCAGGACAATGCACTCAAATGGCATTAAGCATAGTGTGTGAACACATAGTTTGCTTGAGAGCTGCGTGTCAGCCTGATGGTGTGTGAAGTCAGTGAGCCAAATGGAGTTGTTCTCCCACAAGAACCACTCGGCTGATTCTTCTTCAATATGCAATTCAGCAACATGCAGTGTTGCTTGATGGAATTAGCTCTTACAGCCACATCTGCGTCTAGAGCCTTTGTATTAAGGGCTAGCTGAAAAGGGCTTTGGCGCTGAAGTGGTTTCTGAATGTGGAGTTGGTGGCATGTGAAACCCGCCTGTGGAGCCTTCGGTTTTTTTTTTTTTTAATTATTTTTTTAAATTATGTATTATTTAACTTCAGTAATTACATTGTATTATGTGACACAGCTACATAGATACTTGGGTTCTCCCCACCCCTCCCCAAACCCTCCCACCATGGTGGATTCCTCCACCTTGTTGCATAACCACAGCTCAAGTTCAGTTGAGATTTCCCCATTGCAAGCGTTTACCAAACATAGAGTCCAGCATCTTATTGTCCCGTCAAGTTCAACGGCTTCTTAGGTTTACCCTCTCTGGTCTGATGACAGAGCCAGCAGAGTATCATCGCAGTCAATTGAAAGCTCCAACATACCATCAGCAAAAATTTACATCATTATGGAATTAATTGACATAGTAATGAGTAACCAATATGTTAAAAGTAAATGCGGGTTCCCAGCCACCTTCTGTGACCACCTCACCTATACTTCAATTTTAGTTTATACACAACATATAACATTCAAAACATAACATGTTATACATAACATCATATCATCTTAAATTAAGGCAAACATGTGGTATTTAACCTTTTGGGATTGGCTCATTTCCCTTAGCATTATGGTTTCCAGTTTGGCCCATTTGGCCACAAAGAACTGCATTTTGTTTTTTTTAATAGCTGAGTAGTATTCCATGGAGTAGATGAACCATAGCTTTCTTATCCAATCCTCTGTTGATGGGCATTTTGGTTGTTTCCATGTTTTCGCAATTACTGATTGTGCTGCTATGAACATAGGAGTGCATGTTGGTTTCTCATACAACAAGTGTTCTGGATATATTCCTAGGAGTGCTATTGCTGGATCATACGGTATGTTGATTTTGAGTTGTTTGAATATTCTCCATACTGATTTCTATAGAGGCTGTACCAGCCTGCAGCCCCACCAGCAGTGGAGTAGGGTTCCCTTTTCCCCGCAACCTCGCCAACAAGTGTCGTTGGTGCTTTTATTCATGTGGGCCAGTCTTACTGGCGTTAGGTGGTACCTCATTGATGTTTTAATTTGGATTTCCCTTATTGCCAGGGAACTTGAGCATTTTTTCATATGTTTATTTGACATTTGGGTTTGTTCCTTTGTGAAGTGTCTGCCCATTTCACGTGCCCATTTGGAGCCTTCGTTTGTGTGGGATGCTCACCAACCTCCCCTTCAGGACAATGCACTCAAACGGCATTAAGCATAGTGTGTGAACACGTAGTTTGCTTGAGAGCTGCCTGTCAGCCTGATGGTGTGTGAAGTCAGTGAGCCAAATGGAGTTGTTCTCCCACAAGAACCACTCGGCTGATTCTTCTTCAATATGCAATTCAGCAACATGCAGTGTTGCTTGATGGAATTAGCTCTTACAGCAACATCTGCGTCTAGAGCCTTTGTATTTAGGGCTAGCTGA
Source organism: Ochotona princeps (assembly GCF_030435755.1). Taxonomy (NCBI): domain Eukaryota; kingdom Metazoa; phylum Chordata; class Mammalia; order Lagomorpha; family Ochotonidae; genus Ochotona; species Ochotona princeps. The sequence continues at coordinate 32,991,733 of NC_080847.1, forward strand.
AAAGGGCTTTGGCGCTGAAGTGGTTTCTGAATGTGGAGTTGGTGGCATGTGAAACCCGCCTGTGGAGCCTTCGTTTGTGTGGGATGCTCACCAACCTGCCCTTCAGGACAATGCACTCAAACGGCATTAAGCATAGTGTGTGAACACGTAGTTTGCTTGAGAGCTGCGTGTCAGCCTGATGGTGTGTGAAGTCAGTGAGCCAAATGGAGTTGTTCTCCCACAAGAACCACTCGGCTGATTCTTCTTCAATATGCAATTCAGCAACATGCAGTGTTGCTTGATGGAATTAGCTCTTACAGCCACATCTGCGTCTAGAGCCTTTGTATTTAGGGCTAGCTGAAAACGGCTTTGGCGCTGAAGTGGTTTCTGAATGTGGAGTTGGTGGCATGTGAAACCCGCCTGTGGAGCCTTCGTTTTTTTTTTATTATTATTTTTTAATTATGTATTATTTAACTTCAGTAATTACATTGTATTATGTGACACAGTTACATAGATACTTGGGTTCTCCCCACCCCTCCCCAAACCCTCCCACCATGGTGGATTCCTCCACCTTGTTGCATAACCACAGCTCAAGTTCAGTTGAGATTTCCCCATTGCAAGCGTTTACCAAACATAGAGTCCAGCATCTTATTGTCCCGTCAAGTTCAACGGCTTCTTAGGTTTACCCTCTCTGGTCTGATGACAGAGCCAGCAGAGTATCATCGCAGTCAATTGAAAGCTCCAACATACCATCAGCAAAAATTTACATCATTATGGAATTAATTGACATAGTAATGAGTAACCAATATGTTAAAAGTAAATGCGGGTTCCCAGCCACCTTCTGTGACCACCTCACCTATACTTCAATTTTAGTTTATACACAACATATAACATTCAAAACATAACATGTTATACATAACATCATATCATCTTAAATTAAGGCAAACATGTGGTATTTAACCTTTTGGGATTGGCTCATTTCCCTTAGCATTATGGTTTCCAGTTTGGCCCATTTGGCCACAAAGAACTGCATTTTGTTTTTTTTTAATAGCTGAGTAGTATTCCATGGAGTAGATGAACCATAGCTTTCTTATCCAATCCTCTGTTGATGGACATTTTGGTTGTTTCCATGTTTTCGCAATTACTGATTGTGATGCTATGAACATAGGAGTGCATGTTGGTTTCTCATAGAACAAGTGTTCTGGATATATTCCTAGGAGTGCTATTGCTGGATCATACGGTATGTTGAATTTGAGTTGTTTGAATATTCTCCACACTGATTTCTATAGAGGCTGTACCAGCCTGCAGCCCCACCAGCAGTGGAGTAGGGTTCCCTTTTCCCCGCAACCTCGCCAACAAGTGTCGTTGGTGCTTTTATTCATGTGGGCCAGTCTTACTGGCGTTAGGTGGTACCTCATTGATGTTTTAATTTGGATTTCCCTTATTGCCAGGAAACTTGAGTATTTTTTCATATGTTTATTTGCCATTTGGGTTTGTTCCTTTGTGAAGTGTCTGCCCATTTCCCGTGCCCATTTGGAGCCTTCGTTTGTGTGGGATGCTCACCAACCTGCCCTTCAGGACAATGCACTCAGACGGCATTAAGCATAGTGTGTGAACACGTAGTTTGCTTGAGAGCTGCCTGTCAGCCTGATGGTGTGTGAAGTCAGTGAGCCAAATGGAGTTGTTCTCCCACAAGAACCACTTGGCTGATTCTTCTTCAATATGCAATTCAGCAACATGCAGTGTTGCTTGATGGAATTAGCTCTTACAGCAACGTCTGCGTCTAGAGCCTTTGTATTGAGGGCTAGCTGTATGTGGCTTTGGCGCTGAAGTGGTTTCTGAATGTGGAGTTGGTGGCATGTGAAACCCGCCTGTGGAGCCTTCGTTTGTGTGGGATGCTCACCAACCTGCCCTTGAGGACAATGCACTCAGATGGCATTAAGCATAGTGTGTGAACACGTAGTTTGCTTGAGAGCTGCCTGTCAGCCTGATGCTGTGTGAAGTCAGTGAGCCAAATGGAGTTCTTCTCCCACAAGAACCACTCGGCTGATTCTTCTTCAATATGCAATTCAGCAACATGCAGTGTTGCTTGATGGAATTAGCTCTTACAGCCACATCTGCGTCTAGAGCCTTTGTATTTAGGGGTAGCTGAAAACGGTTTTGGCGCTGAAGTGGTTTCTGAATGTGGAGTTGGTGGCATGTGAAACCCGCCTGTGGAGCCTTCGTTTGTGTGGGATGCTCACCAACCTGCCCTTCAGGACAATGCACTCAAGCAGCATTTAGCATAGTGTGTGAACACGTAGTTTGCTTGAGAGCTGCGTGTCAGCCTGATGGTGTGTGAAGTCAGTGAGCCAAATGGAGTTGTTCTCCCACAAGAACCACTCGGCTGATTCTTCTTCAATATGCAATTCAGCAACATGCAGTGTTGCTTGATGGAATTAGCTCTTACAGCAACATCTGGATCTAGAGCCTTTGTTTTTAGGGCTAGCTGAAAAGGGCTTTGGCTCTGAAGTGGTTTCTGAATGTGGAGTTGGTGGCATGTGAAACCCGCCTGTGGAGCCTTCGTTTGTGTGGGATGCTCACCAAGCTGCCCTTCAGGACAATGCACTCAAACGGCATTAAGCATAGTGTGTGAACAAGTAGTTTGTTTGACAGCTGCCTGTCAGCCTGCTGGTGTGTGAAGTCAGTGAGCCAAATGGAGCTGTTCTCCCACAAGAACCACTCGGCTGATTCTTCTTCAATATGCAATTCAGCAACATGCAGTGTTGCTTGATGGAATTAGCTCTTACAGCAACATCTGCGTCTAGAGCCTTTGTATTTAGGGCTAGCTGAATGTGGCTTTGGCGCTGAAGTGGTTTCTGAATGTGGAGTTGGTGGCATGTGAAACCCGCCTGTGGAGCCTTCGTTTGTGTGGGATGCTCACCAACCTGCCCTTCAGGACAATGCACTCAAATGGCATTAAGCATAGTGTGTGAACACGTAGTTTGCTTGAGAGCTGCCTGTCAGCCTGATGGTGTGTGAAGTCAGTGAGCCAAATGCAGTTGTTCTCCCACAAGAACCACTTGGCTGATTCTTCTTCAATTTGCAATTCAGCAACATGCAGTGTTGCTTGATGGAATTAGCTCTTACAGCAACGTCTGCGTCTAGAGCCTTTGTATTGAGGGCTAGCTGAAAACGGCTTTGGCGCTGAAGTGGTTTCTGAATGTGGAGTTGGTGGCATGTGAAACCCGCCTGTGGAGCCTTCGTTTGTGTGGGATGCTCACCAAGCTGCCCTTGAGGACAATGCACTCAGATGGCATTAAGCATAGTGTGTGAACACGTAGTTTGCTTGAGAGCTGCCTGTCAGGCTGATGGTGTGTGAAGTCAGTGAGCCAAATGGAGTTGTTCTCCCACAAGAACCACTCGGCTGATTCTTCTTCAATATGCCATTCAGCAACATGCAGTGTTGCTTCATGGAATTAGCTCTTACAACAACATCTGCGTCTAGAGCCTTTGTATTTAGGGCTAGCTGAAAACGGCTTTGGCGCTGAAGTGGTTTCTGAATGTGGAGTTGGTGGCATGTGAAACCCGCCTGTGGAGCCTTCGTTTGTGTGGGATGCTCACCAACCTGCCCTTCAGGACAATGCACTCAAATGGCATTAAGCATAGTGTGTGAACACGTAGTTTGCTTGAGAGCTGCCTGTCAGCCTGATGGTGTGTGAAGTCAGTGAGCCAAATGCAGTTGTTCTCCCACAAGAACCACTTGGCTGATTCTTCTTCAATATGCAATTCAGCAACATGCAGTGTTGCTTGATGGAATTAGCTCTTACAGCAACGTCTGCGTCTAGAGCCTTTGTATTGAGGGCTAGCTGTATGTGGCTTTGGCGCTGAAGTGGTTTCTGAATGTGGAGTTGGTGGCATGTGAAACCCGCCTGTGGAGCCTTCGTTTGTGTGGGATGCTCACCAAGCTGCCCTTGAGGACAATGCACTCAGATGGCATTAAGCATAGTGTGTGAACACGTAGTTTGCTTGAGAGCTGCCTGTCAGGCTGATGGTGTGTGAAGTCAGTGAGCCAAATGGAGTTGTTCTCCCACAAGAACCACTCGGCTGATTCTTCTTCAATATGCAATTCAGCAACATGCAGTGTTGCTTGATGGAATTAGCTCTTACAGCAACATCTGGATCTAGAGCCTTTGTATTGAGGGCTAGCTGAATGTGGCTTTGACGCTGAAGTGGTTTCTGAATGTGGAGTTGGTGGCATGTGAAACCCGCCTGTGGAGCCTTCGTTTGTGTGGGATGCTCACCAAGCTGCCCTTCAGGACAATGCACTCAAACGGCATTAAGCATAGTGTGTGAACACGTAGTTTGCTTGAGAGCTGCCTGTCAGCCTGCTGGTGTGTGAAGTCAGTGAGCCAAATGGAGCTGTTCTCTCACAAGAACCACTCTGCTGATTCTTCTTCAATATGCAATTCAGCAATATGCAGTGTTGCTTGATGGAATTAGCTCTTACAGCAACATCTGCGTCTAGAGCCTTTGTATTAAGGGCTAGCTGAAAAGGGCTTTGGCGCTGAAGTGGTTTCTGAATGTGGAGTTGGTGGCATGTGAAACCCGCCTGTGGAGCCTTCGGTTTTTTTTTTTTTAATTATTTTTTTAAATTATTTATTATTTAACTTCAGTAATTACATTGTATTATGTGACACAGCTACATAGATACTTGGGTTCTCCCCACCCCTCCCCAAACCCTCCCACCATGGTGGATTCCTCCACCTTGTTGCATAACCACAGCTCAAGTTCAGTTGAGATTTCCCCATTGCAAGCGTTTACCAAACATAGAGTCCAGCATCTTATTGTCCCGTCAAGTTCAACGGCTTCTTAGGTTTACCCTCTCTGGTCTGATGACAGAGCCAGCAGAGTATCATCGCAGTCAATTGAAAGCTCCAACATACCATCAGCAAAAATTTACATCATTATGGAATTAATTGACATAGTAATGAGTAACCAATATGTTAAAAGTAAATGCGGGTTCCCAGCCACCTTCTGTGACCACCTCACCTATACTTCAATTTTAGTTTATACACAACATATAACATTCAAAACATAACATGTTATACATAACATCATATCATCTTAAATTAAGGCAAACATGTGGTATTTAACCTTTTGGGATTGGCTCATTTCCCTTAGCATTATGGTTTCCAGTTTGGCCCATTTGGCCACAAAGAACTGCATTTTGTTTTTTTTAATAGCTGAGTAGTATTCCATGGAGTAGATGAACCATAGCTTTCTTATCCAATCCTCTGTTGATGGGCATTTTGGTTGTTTCCATGTTTTCGCAATTACTGATTGTGCTGCTATGAACATAGGAGTGCATGTTGGTTTCTCATACAACAAGTGTTCTGGATATATTCCTAGGAGTGCTATTGCTGGATCATACGGTATGTTGATTTTGAGTTGTTTGAATATTCTCCATACTGATTTCTATAGAGGCTGTACCAGCCTGCAGCCCCACCAGCAGTGGAGTAGGGTTCCCTTTTCCCCGCAACCTCGCCAACAAGTGTCGTTGGTGCTTTTATTCATGTGGGCCAGTCTTACTGGCGTTAGGTGGTACCTCATTGATGTTTTAATTTGTATTTCCCTTATTGCCAGGGAACTTGAGCATTTTTTCATATGTTTATTTGCCATTTGGGTTTGTTCCTTTGTGAAGTGTCTGCCCATTTCCCGTGCCCATTTGGAGCCTTCGTTTGTGTGGGATGCTCACCAAGCTGCCCTTCAGGACAATGCACTCAAACGGCATTAAGCATAGTGTGTGAACACGTAGTTTGCTTGAGAGCTGCCTGTCAGCCTGATGGTGTGTGAAGGCAGTGAGCCAAATGGAGTTGTTCTCCCACAAGAACCACTCGGCTGATTCTTCTTCAATATGCAATTCAGCAACATGCAGTGTTGCTTGATGGAATTAGCTCTTACAGCAACATCTGCGTCTAGAGCCTTTGTATTTAGGGCTAGCTGAAAAGGGCTTTGGCGCTGAAGTGGTTTCTGAATGTGGAGTTGGTGGCATGTGAAACCCGCCTGTGGAGCCTTCGTTTGTGTGGGATGCTCACCAAGCTGCCCTTCAGGACAATGCACTCAAACGGCATTAAGCATAGTGTGTGAACACGCAGTTTGCTTGAGAGCTGCCTGTCAGCCTGATGGTGTGTGAAGTCAGTGAGCCAAATGGAGTTGTTCTCCCACAAGAACCACTCGGCTGATTCTTCTTCAATATGCAATTCAGCAACATGCAGTGTTGCTTGATGGAATTAGCCCTTACAGCAACGTCTGCGTCTAGAGCCTTTGTATTTAGGGCTAGCTGAAAAGGGCTTTGGCTCTGAAGTGGTTTCTGAATGTGGAGTTGGTGGCATGTGAAACCCGCCTGTGGAGCCTTCGTTTGTGTGGGATGCTCACCAAGCTGCCCTTCAGGACAATGCACTCAAACGGCATTAAGCATAGTGTGTGAACACGTAGTTTGCTTGAGAGCTGCCTGTCAGCCTGATGGTGTGTGAAGTCAGTGAGCCAAATGGAGTTGTTCTCCCACAAGAACCACTCGGCTGATTCTTCTTCAATATGCAATTCAGCAACATGCAGTGTTGCTTGATGGAATTAGCTCTTACAGCAACATCTGCCTCTAGAGCCTTTGTATTTAGGGCTAGCTGAAAAGGGCTTTGGCGCTGAAGTGGTTTCTGAATGTGGAGTTGGTGGCATGTGAAACACGCCTGTGGAGCCTTCGTTTGTGTGGGATGCTCACCAACCTGCCCTTCAGGACAATGCACTCAAACGGCATTAAGCATAGTGTGTGAACACGTAGTTTGCTTGAGAGCTGCCTGTCAGCCTGATGGTGTGTGAAGTCAGTGAGCCAAATGGAGTTGTTCTCCCACAAGAACCACTCGGCTGATTCTTCTTCAATATTCCATTCAGCAACATGCAGTGTTGCTTGATGGAATTAGCTCTTACAGCCACATCTGCGTCTAGAGCCTTTGTATTTAGGGCTAGCTGAAAAGGGCTTTGGCGCTGAAGTGGTTTCTGAATGTGGAGTTGGTGGCATGTGAAACCCGCCTGTGGAGCCTTCGTTTTTTTTTTATTATTATTATTTTTTTTTTTTTGTTATTTTAAATTCATTAATTACATTGTATTATGTGACACAGTTTCATAGGTACTGGGATTCTCCCCACCCCTCCCCAAACCCTCCCACCATGGTGGATTCCTCCACCTTGTTGCATAACCACAGTTCAAGTTCAGTTGAGATTCCCCCATTGCAAGCATATACCAAACATAGAATCCAGCATCTTATTGTCCAGATAAGTTCAACGGCTTCTTAGGTATACACTCTCTGGTCTGAAGACAGAGCCAGCAGACTATCATCCCGATCAATTAAAAGCTCCAACATACCATCAGCAAAAATTTACATCACCATGGAATTAATTGACATAGTAACGAGTAACCAATATGGTAAAAGTAAATGCGATTTCTTATCCACCTTCTGTGACCACCTCATTGACATTTCAATTTAGGTTTATACACAACATATAACATTCATAACATAACTTGTTATACATAACATCGTGTCATCTTAAATTAAGGCAAACATGTGGTATTTAACCTTTTGGGATTGGCTCATTTCCCTTAGCATTATGGTTTCCAGTTTGGCCCATTTGGCCACAAAGAACTGCATTTTGTTTTGTTTAATAGCTGAGTAGTATTCCATGGAGTAGATGAACCATAGCTTTCTTATCCAATCCTCTGTTGATGGGCATTTTGGTTGCTTCCATGTCTTTGCAATTACTGATTGTGCTGCTATGAGCATAGGAGTGCATGTTGGTTTCTCATAAAACAAGTGTTCTGGATATATTCCTAGGAGTGCTATTGCCGGGTCATACGATATGTTGTATTTGAGTTGTTTGAATGTTCTCCATACTGATTTCCATAGAGGCTGTACCAGCCTGCAGCCCCACCAGCAGTGGAGTAGGGTTCCCTTTTCCCCGCAACCTCGCCAACAAGTGTTGTTGGTGCTTTTATTCATGTGGGCCAGTCTTACTGGCGTTAGGTGGTACCTCATTGATGTTTTAATTTGGATTTCCCTTATTGCCAGGGAACTTGAGCATTTTTTCATATGTTTATTTGCCATTTGGGTTTGTTCCTTTGTGAAGTGTTTGCCCATTTCCCGTGCCCATTTCTTGAGTGGCTTGTTTGTTTTGACATTTTGGTTGTTTTGTAGCTCTTTGTATATTCTGGAGATCAGCCCTCTATCACCTAAGTCGTGTGCAAAGATCTTCTCCCATTCTGTGGGTTGCCTTTTTACTTTGTTGATTGTTTCTCTAGCTGTACAGAAGCTTCTTAGTTTGATGAGGTCCCAATTGTTTATTTTGGTCTTGATTTCTACTGCATCTGGAGTCTTTTTTAGGAAGTGAGGGCCTACCCCTAAGTGTTCCAGTGTGTTTCCAACATTTTCTTCCAAAAGTTTGAAGGTTTCTGGATGTAGGTTTAAATCTTTTATCCATTTGGATTTGATCTTAGTATATGGTGAGAGATGTGGGTCTATCTTTTTGTTTCTGCAGGCTATCAACCAGTTGTCCCAACAGCATTTATTGAACAGACCTTCCCATTTGCCTGGGTTGTCGTTTGTCTTTTTGTCAAAGATTATTTGGCTGTATTTCTGTGGGTTCCCATCTGGTGTTTCTATTCTGCTCCATTGATCTTCTTCTCTATTTTTGTGCCAGTACCAGGCTGTTTTGATAACCACTGCCCTATAGTATGTCCAGAGGTCCGGAACTGTGATTCCCCCTGCTAACTTCCTGTTCTTGAGAATGGTTCTAGCTATTCGTGGTTTTTTGTGTTTCCAGATGAACCTTTGAATCATTGTTTCCAGGTCTGTGAAGAATGTTTTGGGCAATTTGATTGGGATTGCGTTGAATGTATATATTGCTTTTGGCAGTATAGACATTTTAATGATATTGATTTTACCTATCCAGGAGCATGGGATGTTACTCCATCTTTCTAGGTCTTGTTCAATTTCTTTTTTAAGTAGTTTGTAGTTTTCCTCGAATAGGTCTCCTACATTTTTGGTTAGGTTAATTCCCAGATACTTCATGCTTTCCTTTGTTACTTTGAATGGTATCTTGCTGGTTAGATCTTTTTCCAACTTGGGGCTGTTAGCATACACTATGGCTGTTGATTTTTGTTCATTAATTTTGTACCCTGCCACTCTACCGAACTCTCGTATAAGTTCTAGTAGTCTCTGTGTTGAGCCTTTTGGCTCTTCCATATAAAGAATCATGTCATCTGCATATAGTGAAAGCTTGACTTCTTCATTTCCCATTTGGATTCCTTTGATTTCTTTTTCTTGTCTTATGGCCTCAGCGAGTACCTCTAGAACTATGTTGAATAGCAGCGGAGAAAGCGGACATCCCTGTCTTGTTCCAGATCTCAGTGGGAAGGGTTCCAGTTTTTCTCCATTCAGTATGATGCTGGCATTGGGTTTTGCATATATTGCTTTGATTATGTTGTGGATTTTTCCATCTATGCCTACCTTGGTTAGGGTCTTTAGCAGGAAGTTGTGCTGAATTTTGTCGAAAGCTTTTTCTGCATCTATTGATACTATCATGTGATTCTTGTTTTTCAGTTTTTGGATGTGGTGTATCACATTTATGGATTTGCGAATGTTGAACCATCCCTGCATTCCAGGGATGAATCCTACTTGATCTGGATGAATGATCTGTCTGATGTGTTTTTGAATTCTGTTGGCTAGGATTTTGTTGAGAATCTTAGCATCAATGTTCATCAAAGAGATAGGTCTGTAGTTTTCTTTCTCTGTAGGATCTCTGCCCGGTTTTGGGATTAAGGTAATGTTGGCTTCATAGAATGAGTTTGGAAGGGTTGCTTCCTTTTCTATTGTTTTGAAGAGTTTGTAGAGGATTGGAGTTAGTTCTGTTAGGAATGTTTTGTAGAATTCTGTAGTGAAGCCGTCTGGGCCTGGGCTTTTCTTTGTTGGGAGGTCTTTAATCACTGATTCAATCTCTGCTTCAGTTATGGGTTTGTTCAGGTTGATTGTTGCCTCTGGGCTAAGTTTTGGCAGGTTGTGTGAGTCTAAGAACTTTTCCATTTCTTGGTGGTCTTCTGATTTGTTGGAGTACAGTGCTTTGTAGTAATTTCTGATTATGTTCTTAATGGTTGTAATGTCTGTTGTTATGTTGCCTTTTTCATCTTTGATGCTGTTAATTCTTGCTTTCTCTTGTTTTTTCTTTGTCAGACGGGCCAGCGGGGTGTCTATTTTGTTTATCTTTTCAAAAAACCAGCTTTTTGATTCGTTGATTTTGTGTATGGTTTTTTTTTATTTCTATCTGGTTGATTTCCTCCCTTGTTTTGATGATTTCTTGTTTCCGGTTGTGTGTGGGGCTCATCTGCTGCTGCTTTTCCAATTCCTGGAGGTGTGTGGTTAGTTCCTGTATTTGGCGACTCTCTTGGGCCTTGACATGAGCTCCAATTGCGATGAGTTTACCCCGTAGCACTGCTTTGGCAGTGTCCCACAAGTTTTGGAATGTTGTGTCAGAGTTTTCATTGGTTTCCATAAATTTTTTGATCTCATCTTTAATTTCTTCCCTGACCCATTGTTCGTTTAATAGCATATTGTTCAGCCTCCAAGAGTTTCTATATTTCCTGGGACATTTTGAATTGCTGATTTCCAGTTTCATTCCGTGGTGGTCTGAGAGGGTACATGGTATGATTCCTATCTTTTTGAAGTTATTTAGATTTGCTTTGTGTCCTATCATGTGGTCGATCCTGGAGAAGGTGCCATGCACTGCTGAAAAAAATGTATAATCTGTGGTCTTAGGATAAAAAATTCTATAAATGTCTACCAAGTCTAGTTGTTCTAATGTTTGTACGAGCTCTGTTGTTTCTTTGTTGAGTTTTTGTTTTGTTGATCTGTCTATAGTTGTTAGTGGGGTGTTAAGATCACCCACTATTATTGTGTGTGTATCTATGTCTCCCCTTAAGTCTGTAAGTAGTTGCTTCACGAAGCTAGGCGCATTGGAATTAGGTGCATATATGTTCACGATTGTAATTACTTCTTGATGGATCAGTCCCTTCACCAATATATAATGTCCTTCTCTGTCCTTTTTGATGTCTGTCAGCTTGAAGTCTAGGTCATCTGAGATTAGAACAGCTACGCCAGCCTTTTTTTCTCGTCCATTGGCATGAAATGTCTTTTTCCATCCTTTCACTTTAAATTTCTTACAGGATTTTCTGGTTAGATGTGTCTCTTGTAGACAACATATAGTTGGGTGCTGTTTGATGATCCATTCCGTTAATCTATGCCTTTTGATTGGTGAGTTTAAGCCATTTGTGTTTAGAGATAATATTGAAAGGAATTGGTTTTGGGCTGCCATGAGTGTAAGTATGCAAGTGTGTATTTGCGACTATTAGAGTTCTTGATTGGTTGACTTTTCTTGTATGGATTTTAGTGGGGAGGTCTTCCCATTTGCCATCTTTGATTTTGGTTTGTATTTTTTCTTTCTGGGTTTAGCACCTTCCTGAGGAGATTTTCCAGAGCTGGTTTCGTGTTGATGTATTCTTCGAGTTTCTCTTTACTGTTGAAGTATTTGATTTCATTCTCGAATATAAATGAGAGCTTTGCTGGGTACATTATTCTTGGTTGGCAGTTGTTTTGTTTCAGGATTTGATAGGTTTTACCCCATTCTCTCCTTGCTTGGAGCGTTTCTTCTGATAGGTCGGTTGTGATCCTGATTTCCCTTCCCCTGAAAGTAATCTTATCCTTTTTTCTTACTTGTCTTAGAATGGTTTCCTTGTATTCACTTGAAGGTAGCTTGAGGACCACATGTCTGGGAGACGATTTGTTTGGGTCGTATCTCCTGGGGGTTCTTTGCCCTTCCTGGATTTGTGCTGGATTTATATTTCCAATATTCTGGAAGTTCTCCTGTATTATCTCATTGAGCACCCGTTGCAAGCCTGTCTCCTTTTCCACTCCTTCGGGAAGGCCTATTATTCTAATATTTGATTTTTTGAGGTTGTCTTTCATTTCCTGTATGGACCTATTGGCTTTCTCTAGATTTGTCTCCAACTGTTTGATGAGCTGCTGCCTTTCATTCTGATTGTCTTCCAATTCTGATATTCTGTCCTCTGCTGTGTTCATTCTGTTGGTTAGGCTTTCAATTTTGTGCTCTATATCGAGGATTCCCTTTTTGATTTGATTTATTTCTGCAGTGATATGGTTTTCGAATGCCTTAGACTCTTCCCAGCGCTTTTCACTCTCTCTGACGAATTTCATCATTAGCTTCTTAAAGTCCTTATCTGATAGTTCCTCTACGTCTTCATCTTGCATCTCAGATATTGAGATTAGTTTTTGGTTGTATTGGGAGGGAGTGCTTGATCTTTCCTCTGGGTCATTGCTTTTTCTGATACTTCTCCTCATTGTGTTTTTGCTTCTTGTTGTTTTGAGATTTTAGCGGTGATTCAGCTGAGCCGGCTCTGGTTTGGGGTCTCCGGCTGAGCCCAGCAGGGCTTACTGCCTGAGTCACCAGCTGCTTTCAGGGTCTGTAGATCACAGCCCTGAGCTGGGTCAGGAGGCTTTGTGGGCCAGCCCTAGTGCCAGGCCCCTTCCCCTGTGGCTCCCTCTCAAAGGCAGTGCCCTACAGATTCACTCTGCTGAGCCGCGCCTGGGCTTTGGGTCACAAGGCTAATACAGCGGGGGTCTCCGCCTCAGTGCTGAGCCGAGACTCTCCTTCAGGGCTTGAGGTTAGCACAGCAGGGGCTCCTGCTGCTCGGAGTCTAAAATCCCCAACCCCGGCCTGTGCTGGGCTGGAAATCTCCGCGGCCCCAGTGCCAAACTCGGAAGCGCTGCTCCGCTGAGGGCTGCAACACCGCAGGCAGGTCTTTCCGAGTGGGCTCCTGCTGGGAAAACCTGTCCGGCCAGTTCAGCTGAGCCCGCTCTGGTCTGGCCTCTCTAGCTGAGCCCAGCTGGGGACTCTGCCCTGAAGAAGCCACTTCCTCAGCTGCACTCTCTCAAGGGTAGAAGCTGATCTCTGAGAGGCACAGAGCCCTTGAGGTGAGATATGCCCCCACTAGTCTGCTCCTCTGCCCAGGACGTGAGGCCCTGTCCAGCGTTGCCCAGGCTCTGGGGCTCAGGGCGAGTCCAGCAACAGGATCCACTGACTCTCCCACAGCCAGTCCACAGCTCGGAGCCGATATGGGGATCTCTGAGCCCCAGTCCCACAGCGCCGCTCCTGTTCCCTCTGCACTCTCCCTCAGCCGCTGAGCAGCGGGTAGGCAAGCCTCTGGGAAATCTCCCCTGCTTTTCCTCCACTTCTGCAGGGATGATGCACCCAATGATCAGTCCAGTAGCCTCCTCTGGGGGCTCCTGCCTTCCAGGGGACTGGTGCCCCTGTCGGTGTGGGCGCCTATCCTTCCAGCCGCCTCTGTTTTCCCTGGGGCGGTTGAGCCTCCGCCGCCTTCCCCCTGCCTGGGATCGTGACTCACCAGGTTTCTCGCGGCGTGCTGTATTTTCTTTCCTACTTTTTGCGGCTGTTCCTTCACGCTGTGTAGATCTTCTTGCTTTAGTGGACTCCAGTGACCTTCTCGTTCTTCTCCCTACAGTTTCGCACCTCCTGGCCTGTTTCTCTGCTGGATCGGCTCCCCTCCTTCCCTACTCCACCCTACACCAGCTCTCTGCAGTCGGCCATCTTTTTCTCCTATTATTATTTTTTAATTATGTATTATTTAACTTCAGTAATTACATTGTATTATGTGACACAGTTACATAGATACTTGGGTTCTCCCCACCCCTCCCCAAACCCTCCCACCATGGTGGATTCCTCCACCTTGTTGCATAACCACAGCTCAAGTTCAGTTGAGATTTCCCCATTGCAAGCGTTTACCAAACATAGAGTCCAGCATCTTATTGTCCCGTCAAGTTCAACGGCTTCTTAGGTTTACCCTCTCTGGTCTGATGACAGAGCCAGCAGAGTATCATCGCAGTCAATTGAAAGCTCCAACATACCATCAGCAAAAATTTACATCATTATGGAATTAATTGACATAGTAATGAGTAACCAATATGTTAAAAGTAAATGCGGGTTCCCAGCCACCTTCTGTGACCACCTCACCTATACTTCAATTTTAGTTTATACACAACATATAACATTCAAAACATAACATGTTATACATAACATCATATCATCTTAAATTAAGGCAAACATGTGGTATTTAACCTTTTGGGATTGGCTCATTTCCCTTAGCATTATGGTTTCCAGTTTGGCCCATTTGGCCACAAAGAACTGCATTTTGTTTTTTTTTTAATAGCTGAGTAGTATTCCATGGAGTAGATGAACCATAGCTTTCTTATCCAATCCTCTGTTGATGGACATTTTGGTTGTTTCCATGTTTTCGCAATTACTGATTGTGATGCTATGAACATAGGAGTGCATGTTGGTTTCTCATAGAACAAGTGTTCTGGATATATTCCTAGGAGTGCTATTGCTGGATCATACGGTATGTTGAATTTGAGTTGTTTGAATATTCTCCACACTGATTTCTATAGAGGCTGTACCAGCCTGCAGCCCCACCAGCAGTGGAGTAGGGTTCCCTTTTCCCCGCAACCTCGCCAACAAGTGTCGTTGGTGCTTTTATTCATGTGGGCCAGTCTTACTGGCGTTAGGTGGTACCTCATTGATGTTTTAATTTGGATTTCCCTTATTGCCAGGAAACTTGAGTATTTTTTCATATGTTTATTTGCCATTTGGGTTTGTTCCTTTGTGAAGTGTCTGCCCATTTCCCGTGCCCATTTGGAGCCTTCGTTTGTGTGGGATGCTCACCAAGCTGCCCTTCAGGACAATGCACTCAAACGGCATTAAGCATAGTGTGTGAACACGTAGTTTGCTTGAGAGCTGCCTGTCAGCCTGATGGTGTGTGAAGTCAGTGAGCCAAATGGAGTTGTTCTCCCACAAGAACCACTCGGCTGATTCTTCTTCAATATGCAATTCAGCAACATGCAGTGTTGCTTGATGGGATTAGCTCTTACAGCAACATCTGCGTCTAGAGCCTTTGTATTTAGGGCTAGCTGAAAACAGCTTTGGCTCTGAAGTGGTTTCTGAATGTGGAGTTGGTGGCATGTGAAACCCGCCTGTGGAGCCTTCGTTTGTGTGGGATGCTCACCAAGCTGCCCTTCAGGACAATGCACTCAAACGGCGTTTAGCATAGTGTGTGAACACGTAGTTTGCTTGAGAGCTGCCTGTCAGCCTGATGGTGTGTGAAGTCAGTGAGCCAAATGGAGCTGTTCTCCCACAAGAACCACTCGGCTGATTCTTCTTCAATATGCAATTCAGCAACATGCAGTGTTGCTTGATGGAATTAGCTCTTACAGCAACATCTGCGTCTAGAGCCTTTGTATTTAGGGCTAGCTGAAAAGGGCTTTGGCGCTGAAGTGGTTTCTGAATGTGGAGTTGGTGGCATGTGAAACCCGCCTGTGGAGCCTTCGTTTGTGTGGGATGCTCACCAAGCTGCCCTTGAGGACAATGCACTCAAACGGCGTTTAGCATAGTGTGTGAACACGTAGTTTGCTTGAGAGCTGCCTGTCAGCCTGATGGTGTGTGAAGTCAGTGAGCCAAATGGAGCTGTTCTCCCACAAGAACCACTCGGCTGATTCTTCTTCAATATGCAATTCAGCAACATGCAGTGTTGCTTGATGGAATTAGCTCTTACAGCAACATCTGCGTCTAGAGCCTTTGTATTTAGGGCTAGCTGAAAAGGGCTTTGGCGCTGAAGTGGTTTCTGAATGTGGAGTTGGTGGCATGTGAAACCCGCCTGTGGAGCCTTCGTTTGTGTGGGATGCTCACCAACCTGCCCTTCAGGACAATGCTCTCAAACGGCATTAAGCATAGTGTGTGAACACGTAGTTTGCTTGAGCGCTGCCTGTCAGCCTGATGGTGTGTGAAGTCAGTGAGCCAAATGGAGTTGTTCTCCCACAAGAACCAATCGGCTGATTCTTCTTCAATATGTAATTCAGCAACATGCAGTGTTGCTTGATGGAATTAGCCCTTGCAGCAACATCTGCGTCTAGAGCCTTTGTATTTAGGGCTAGCTGAAAAGGGCTAAGGCGCTGAAGTGGTTTCTGAATGTGGAGTTGGTGGCATGTGAAACCCGCCTGTGGAGCCTTCGTTTGTGTGGGATGCTCACCAACCTGCCCTTCAGGACAATGCACTCAAACGGCATTTAGCATAGTGTGTGAACACGTAGTTTGCTTGAGAGCTGCCTGTCAGCCTGATGCTGTGTGAAGTCAGTGAGCCAAATGGAGTTGTTCTCCCACAAGAACCACTCGGCTGATTCTTCTTCAATATTCCATTCAGCAACATGCAGTGTTGCTTGATGGAATTAGCCCTTACAGCAACATCTGCGTCTAGAGCCTTTGTATTTAGGGCTAGCTGAAAAGGGCTTTGGCGCTGAAGTGGTTTCTGAATGTGGAGTTGGTGGCATGTGAAACCCGCCTGTGGAGCCTTCGTTTGTGTGGGATGCTCACCAAGCTGCCCTTCAGGACAATGCACTCAAACGGCATTAAGCATAGTGTGTGAACACGTAGTTTGCTTGAGAGCTGCGTGTCAGCCTGATGGTGTGTGAAGTCAGTGAGCCAAATGGAGTTGTTCTCCCACAAGAACCACTCGGCTGATTCTTCTTCAATATGCAATTCAGCAACATGCAGTGTTGCTTGATGGAATTAGCTCTTACAGCAACATCTGCATCTAGAGCCTTTGTATTTAGGGCTAGCTGAAAACGGCTTTGGCGCTGAAGTGGTTTCTGAATGTGGAGTTGGTGGCATGTGAAACCCTCCTGTGGAGCCTTCGTTTGTGTGGGATGCTCACCAACGTGCCCTTCAGGACAATGCACTCAAACGGCATTAAGCATAGTGTGTGAACACGTAGTTTGCTTGAGAGCTGCCTGTCAGCCTGATGGTGTGTGAAGTCAGTGAGCCAAATGGAGTTGTTCTCCCACAAGAACCACTCGGCTGATTCTTCTTCAATATGCAATTCAGCAACATGCAGTGTTGCTTGATGGAATTAGCTCTTACAGAAACATCTGCGTCTAGAGTCTTTGTATTTAGGGCTAGCTGAAAAGGGCTTTGGCGCTGAAGTGGTTTCTGAATGTGGAGTTGGTGGCATGTGAAACCCGCCTGTGGAGCCTTCGTTTGTGTGGGATGCTCACCAAGCTGCCCTTCAGGACAAAGCACTCAAACGGCATTAAGCATAGTGTGTGAACACGTAGTTTGCTTGAGAGCTGCCTGTCAGCCTGATGGTGTGTGAAGTCAGTGAGCCAAATGGAGTTGTTCTCCCACAAGAACCACTCGGCTGATTCTTCTTCAATATGCAATTCAGCAACATGCAGTGTTGCTTGATGGAATTAGCCCTTTCAGCAACATCTGCGTCTAGAGCCTTTGTACTTAGGGCTAGCTGAAAACGGCTTTGGCGCTGAAATGGTTTCTGAATGTGGAGTTGGTGGCATGAGAAACCCGCCTGTGGAGCCTTCGTTTGTGTGGGATGCTCAACAAGCTGCCCTTCAGGACAATGCACTCAAACGGCATTAAGCATAGTGTGTGAACACGTAGTTTGCTTGAGAGCTGCCTGTCAGCCTGATGGTGTGTGAAGTCAGTGAGCCAAATGGAGCTGTTCTCTCACAAGAACCACTAGGCTGATTCTTCTTCAATATGCAATTCAGCAACATGCAGTGTTGCTTGATGGAATTAGCTCTTACAGCAACATCTGCGTCTAGAGCCTTTGTATTTAGGGCTAGCTGAAAAGGGCTTTGGCGCTGAAGTGGTTTCTGAATGTGGAGTTGGTGGCATGTGAAACCCGCCTGTGGAGCCTTCATTTGTGTGGGATGCTCACCAAGCTGCCCTTCAGGACAATGCACTCAAACGGCATTAAGCATCGTGTGTGAACACGTAGTTTGCTTGAGAGCTGCCTGTCAGCCTGATGGTGTGTGAAGTCAGTGAGCCAAATGGAGTTGTTCTCCCACAAGAACCACTCGGCTGATTCTTCTTCAATATGCAATTCAGCAACATGCAGTGTTGCTTGATGGGATTAGCTCTTACAGCAACATCTGCGTCTAGAGCCTTTGTATTTAGGGCTAGCTGAAAACGGCTTTGGCGCTGAAGTGGTTTCTGAACGTGGAGTTGGTGGCATGTGAAACCCGCCTGTGGAGCCTTCGTTTGTGTGGGATGCTCACCAAGCTGCCCTTCAGGACAATGCACTCAAACGGCATTAAGCATAGTGTGTGAACACGTAGTTTGCTTGAGAGCTGCGTGTCAGCCTGATGGTGTGTGAAGTCAGTGAGCCAAATGGAGTTGTTCTCCCACAAGAACCACTCGGCTGATTCTTCTTCAATATGCAATTCAGCAACATGCAGTGTTGCTTGATGGAATTAGCTCTTACAGCAACATCTGCATCTAGAGCCTTTGTATTTAGGGCTAGCTGAAAACGGCTTTGGCGCTGAAGTGGTTTCTGAATGTGGAGTTGGTGGCATGTGAAACCCGCCTGTGGAGCCTTCGTTTGTGTGGGATGCTCACCAAGCTGCCCTTGAGGACAATGCACTCAAACGGCATTTAGCATAGTGTGTGAACACGTAGTTTGCTTGAGAGCTGCCTGTCAGCCTGATGCTGTGTGAAGTCAGTGAGCCAAATGGAGTTGTTCTCCCACAAGAACCACTCGGCTGATTCTTCTTCAATATGCAATTCAGCAACATGCAGTGTTGCTTGATGGAATTAGCCCTTACAGCAACATCTGCGTCTAGAGCCTTTGTATTTAGGGCTAGCTGAAAAGGGCTTTGGCGCTGAAGTGGTTTCTGAATGTGGAGTTGGTGGCATGTGAAACCCGCCTGTGGAGCCTTCGTTTGTGTGGGATGCTCACCAAGCTGCCCTTCAGGACAATGCACTCAAACGGCATTAAGCATAGTGTGTGAACACGTAGTTTGCTTGAGAGCTGCGTGTCAGCCTGATGCTGTGTGAAGTCAGTGAGCCAAATGGAGTTGTTCTCCCACAAGAACCACTCGGCTGATTCTTCTTCAATATGCAATTCAGCAACATGCAGTGTTGCTTGATGGAATTAGCTCTTACAGCAACATCTGCATCTAGAGCCTTTGTATTTAGGGCTAGCTGAAAACGGCTTTGGCGCTGAAGTGGTTTCTGAATGTGGAGTTGGTGGCATGTGAAACCCTCCTGTGGAGCCTTCGTTTGTGTGGGATGCTCACCAACGTGCCCTTCAGGACAATGCACTCAAACGGCATTAAGCATAGTGTGTGAACACGTAGTTTGCTTGAGAGCTGCCTGTCAGCCTGATGGTGTGTGAAGTCAGTGAGCCAAATGGAGTTGTTCTCCCACAAGAACCACTCGGCTGATTCTTCTTCAATATGCAATTCAGCAACATGCAGTGTTGCTTGATGGAATTAGCTCTTACAGCAACATCTGCGTCTAGAGTCTTTGTATTTAGGGCTAGCTGAAAAGGGCTTTGGCGCTGAAGTGGTTTCTGAATGTGGAGTTGGTGGCATGTGAAACCCGCCTGTGGAGCCTTCGTTTGTGTGGGATGCTCACCAAGCTGCCCTTCAGGACAAAGCACTCAAACGGCATTAAGCATAGTGTGTGAACACGTAGTTTGCTTGAGAGCTGCCTGTCAGCCTGATGGTGTGTGAAGTCAGTGAGCCAAATGGAGTTGTTCTCCCACAAGAACCACTCGGCTGATTCTTCTTCAATATGCAATTCAGCAACATGCAGTGTTGCTTGATGGAATTAGCCCTTTCAGCAACATCTGCGTCTAGAGCCTTTGTACTTAGGGCTAGCTGAAAACGGCTTTGGCGCTGAAATGGTTTCTGAATGTGGAGTTGGTGGCATGAGAAACCCGCCTGTGGAGCCTTCGTTTGTGTGGGATGCTCAACAAGCTGCCCTTCAGGACAATGTACTCAAACGGCATTAAGCATAGTGTGTGAACACGTAGTTTGCTTGAGAGCTGCCTGTCAGCCTGATGGTGTGTGAAGTCAGTGAGCCAAATGGAGCTGTTCTCTCACAAGAACCACTAGGCTGATTCTTCTTCAATATGCAATTCAGCAACATGCAGTGTTGCTTGATGGAATTAGCTCTTACAGCAACATCTGCGTCTAGAGCCTTTGTATTTAGGGCTAGCTGAAAAGGGCTTTGGCGCTGAAGTGGTTTCTGAATGTGGAGTTGGTGGCATGTGAAACCCGCCTGTGGAGCCTTCATTTGTGTGGGATGCTCACCAAGCTGCCCTTCAGGACAATGCACTCAAACGGCATTAAGCATAGTGTGTGAACACGTAGTTTGCTTGAGAGCTGCCTGTCAGCCTGATGGTGTGTGAAGTCAGTGAGCCAAATGGAGTTGTTCTCCCACAAGAACCACTCGGCTGATTCTTCTTCAATATGCAATTCAGCAACATGCAGTGTTGCTTGATGGGATTAGCTCTTACAGCAACATCTGCGTCTAGAGCCTTTGTATTTAGGGCTAGCTGAAAACGGCTTTGGCGCTGAAGTGGTTTCTGAACGTGGAGTTGGTGGCATGTGAAACCCGCCTGTGGAGCCTTCGTTTGTGTGGGATGCTCACCAAGCTGCCCTTCAGGACAATGCACTCAAACGGCATTAAGCATAGTGTGTGAACACGTAGTTTGCTTGAGAGCTGCGTGTCAGCCTGATGGTGTGTGAAGTCAGTGAGCCAAATGGAGTTGTTCTCCCACAAGAACCACTCGGCTGATTCTTCTTCAATATGCAATTCAGCAACATGCAGTGTTGCTTGATGGAATTAGCTCTTACAGCAACATCTGCATCTAGAGCCTTTGTATTTAGGGCTAGCTGAAAACGGCTTTGGCGCTGAAGTGGTTTCTGAATGTGGAGTTGGTGGCATGTGAAACCCGCCTGTGGAGCCTTCGTTTGTGTGGGATGCTCACCAAGCTGCCCTTCAGGAAAATGCACTCAATCGGCATTTAGCATAGTGTGTGAACATGTAGTTTGCTTGAGAGCTGCCTGTCAGCCTGATGGTGTGTGAAGTCAGTTAGCCAAATGGAGCTGTTCTCCCACAAGAACCACTCGGCTGATTCTTCTTCAATATGCAATTCAGCAACATGCAGTGTTGCTTGATGGAATTAGCTCTTACAGCAACATCTGCGTCTAGAGCCTTTGTATTTAGGGCTAGCTGAAAACGGCTTTGGCGCTGAAGTGGTTTCTGAATGTGGAGTTGGTGGCATGTGAAACCCGCCTGTGGAGCCTTCGTTTGTGTGGGATGCTCACCAACCTGCCCTTCAGGACAATGC
Organism: Ochotona princeps; assembly: GCF_030435755.1. Lineage (NCBI taxonomy): Eukaryota > Metazoa > Chordata > Mammalia > Lagomorpha > Ochotonidae > Ochotona > Ochotona princeps. Next base: position 33,013,029 of record NC_080847.1, read on the forward strand.
TCTCAATCGGCATTAAGCATAGTGTGTGAACACGTAGTTTGCTTGAGAGCTGCCTGTCAGCCTGATGCTGTGTGAAGTCAGTGAGCCAAATGGAGTTGTTCTCCCACAAGAACCACTCGGCTGATTCTTCTTCAATATGTAATTCAGCAACATGCATTGTTGCTTGATGGGATTAGCCCTTGCAGCAACATCTGCGTCTAGAGCCTTTGTATTTAGGGCTAGCTGAAAACGGCTTTGGCGCTGAAGTGGTTTCTGAATGTGGAGTTGGTGGCATGTGAAACCCGCCTGTGGAGCCTTCGTTTGTGTGGGATGCTCACCAACCTGCCCTTCAGGACAATGCACTCAAACGGCATTTAGCATAGTGTGTGAACACGTAGTTTGCTTGAGAGCTGCCTGTCAGCCTGATGCTGTGTGAAGTCAGTGAGCCAAATGGAGCTGTTCTCCCACAAGAACCACTCGGCTGATTCTTCTTCAATATGCAATTCAGCAACATGCAGTGTTGCTTCATGGAATTAGCTCTTACAGCAACATCTGCGTCTAGAGCCTTTGTATTTAGGGCTAGCTGAAAACAGCTTTGGCTCTGAAGTGGTTTCTGAATGTGGAGTTGGTGGCATGTGAAACCCGCCTGTGGAGCCTTCGTTTGTGTGGGATGCTCACCAAGCTGCCCTTGAGGACAATGCACTCAAACGGCGTTTAGCATAGTGTGTGAACACGTAGTTTGCTTGAGAGCTGCCTGTCAGCCTGATGGTGTGTGAAGTCAGTGAGCCAAATGGAGCTGTTCTCCCACAAGAACCACTCGGCTGATTCTTCTTCAATATGCAATTCAGCAACATGCAGTGTTGCTTGATGGAATTAGCTCTTACAGCAACATCTGCGTCTATAGCCTTTGTATTTAGGGCTAGCTGAAAACAGCTTTGGCTCTGAAGTGGTTTCTGAATGTGGAGTTGGTGGCATGTGAAACCCGCCTGTGGAGCCTTCGTTTGTGTGGGATGCTCACCAAGCTGCCCTTCAGGACAATGCTCTCAAACGGCATTTAGCATAGTGTGTGAACACGTAGTTTGCTTGAGAGCTGCCTGTCAGCCTGATGGTGTGTGAAGTCAGTGAGCCAAATGGAGCTGTTCTCCCACAAGAACCACTCGGCTGATTCTTCTTCAATATGCAATTCAGCAACATGCAGTGTTGCTTGATGGAATTAGCTCTTACAGCAACATCTGCGTCTAGAGCCTTTGTATTTAGGGCTAGCTGAAAAGGGCTTTGGCGCTGAAGTGGTTTCTGAATGTGGAGTTGGTGGCATGTGAAACCCGCCTGTGGAGCCTTCGTTTGTGTGGGATGCTCACCAACCTGCCCTTCAGGACAATGCTCTCAAACGGCATTAAGCATAGTGTGTGAACACGTAGTTTGCTTGAGAGCTGCCTGTCAGCCTGATGGTGTGTGAAGTCAGTGAGCCAAATGGAGTTGTTCTCCCACAAGAACCAATCGGCTGATTCTTCTTCAATATGTAATTCAGCAACATGCAGTGTTGCTTGATGGAATTAGCCCTTGCAGCAACATCTGCGTCTAGAGCCTTTGTATTTAGGGCTAGCTGAAAAGGGCTTTGGCGCTGAAGTGGTTTCTGAATGTGGAGTTGGTGGCATGTGAAACCCGCCTGTGGAGCCTTCGTTTGTGTGGGATGCTCACCAACCTGCCCTTCAGGACAATGCACTCAAACGGCATTAAGCATAGTGTGTGAACACGTAGTTTGCTTGAGAGCTGCCTGTCAGCCTGATGGTGTGTGAAGTCAGTGAGCCAAATGGAGTTGTTCTCCCACAAGAACCACTCGGCTGATTCTTCTTCAATATGCAATTCAGCAACATGCAGTGTTGCTTGATGGAATTAGCCCTTACAGCAACATCTGCGTCTAGAGCCTTTGTATTTAGGGCTAGCTGAAAAGGGCTTTGGCGCTGAAGTGGTTTCTGAATGTGGAGTTGGTGGCATGTGAAACCCGCCTGTGGAGCCTTCGTTTGTGTGGGATGCTCACCAAGCTGCCCTTCAGGACAATGCACTCAAACGGCATTTAGCATAGTGTGTGAACACGTAGTTTGCTTGAGAGCTGCGTGTCAGCCTGATGGTGTGTGAAGTCAGTGAGCCAAATGGAGTTGTTCTCCCACAAGAACCACTCGGCTGATTCTTCTTCAATATGCAATTCAGCAACATGCAGTGTTGCTTGATGGAATTAGCTCTTACAGCAACATCTGCATCTAGAGCCTTTGTATTTAGGGCTAGCTGAAAACGGCTTTGGCGCTGAAGTGGTTTCTGAATGTGGAGTTGGTGGCATGTGAAACCCGCCTGTGGAGCCTTCGTTTGTGTGGGATGCTCACCAACCTGCCCTTGAGGACAATGCACTCAGACGGCATTAAGCATAGTGTGTGAACACGTAGTTTGCTTGAGAGCTGCCTGTCAGCCTGATGCTGTGTGAAGTCAGTGAGCCAAATGGAGTTGTTCTCCCACAGGAACCAATCGGCTGATTCTTCTTCAATATGTAATTCAGCAACATGCAGTGTTGCTTGATGGAATTAGCCCTTGCAGCAACATCTGCGTCTAGAGCCTTTGTATTTAGGGCTAGCTGAAAAGGGCTTTGGCGCTGAAGTGGTTTCTGAATGTGGAGTTGGTGGCATGTGAAACCCGCCTGTGGAGCCTTCGTTTGTGTGGGATGCTCACCAACGTGCCCTTCAGGACAATGCACTCAAGCGGCATTAAGCATAGTGTGTGAACACGTACTTTGCTTGAGAGCTGCGTGTCAGCCTGATGGTGTGTGAAGTCAGTGAGCCAAATAGAGTTGTTCTCCCTCAAGAACCACTCGGCTGATTCTTCTTCAATATGCAATTCAGCAACATGCAGTGTTGCTTGATGGGATTAGCTCTTACAGCAACATCTGCGTCTAGAGCCTTTGTATTTAGGGCTAGCTGAAAACGGCTTTGGCGCTGAAGTGGTTTCTGAATGTGGAGTTGGTGGCATGTGAAACCCGACTGTGGAGCCTTCGTTTGTGTGGGATGCTCACCAAGCTGCCCTTCAGGACAATGCACTCAGACGGCATTAAGCATAGTGTGTGAACACGTAGTTTGCTTGAGAGCTGCCTGTCAGCCTGATGGTGTGTGAAGTCAGTGAGCCAAATGGAGTTGTTCTCCCACAAGAACCACTCGGCTGATTCTTCTTCAATATGCAATTCAGCAACATGCAGTGTTGCTTGATGGAATTAGCTCCTACAGCAACATCTGCGTCTATAGCCTTTGTATTTAGGGCTAGCTGAAAACAGCTTTGGCTCTGAAGTGGTTTCTGAATGTGGAGTTGGTGGCATGTGAAACCCGCCTGTGGAGCCTTCGTTTGTGTGGGATGCTCACCAAACTGCCCTTCAGGACAATGCACTCAAACGGCATTAAGCATAGTGTGTGAACACGTAGTTTGCTTGAGAGCTGCCTGTCAGCCTGATGGTGTGTGAAGTCAGTGAGCCAAATGGAGTTGTTCTCCCACAAGAACCACTCGGCTGATTCTTCTTCAATATGCAATTCAGCAACATGCAGTGTTGCTTGATGGAATTAGCTCTTACAGCAACATCTGCATCTAGAGCCTTTGTATTTAGGACTAGCTGAATACGGCTTTGGCGCTGAAGTGGTTTCTGAATGTGGAGTTGGTGGCATGTGAAACCCGCCTGTGGAGCCTTCGTTTGTGTGGGATGCTCACCAAGCTGCCCTTCAGGACAATGCACTCAAACGGCATTAAGCATAGTGTGTGAACACGTAGTTTGCTTGAGAGCTGCCTGTCAGCCTGATGGTGTGTGAAGTCAGTGAGCCAAATGGAGCTGTTCTCCCACAAGAACCACTCGGCTGATTCTTCTTCAATATGCAATTCAGCAACATGCAGTGTTGCTTGATGGAATTAGCTCTTACAGCAACATCTGCGTCTAGAGCCTTTGTATTTAGGGCTAGCTGAAAAGGGCTTTGGCGCTGAAGTGGTTTCTGAATGTGGAGTTGGTGGCATGTGAAACCCGCCTGTGGAGCCTTCGTTTGTGTGGGATGCTCACCAACCTGCCCTTGAGGACAATGCACTCAGACGGCATTAAGCATAGTGTGTGAACACGTAGTTTGCTTGAGAGCTGCCTGTCAGCCTGATGCTGTGTGAAGTCAGTGAGCCAAATGGAGTTGTTCTCCCACAGGAACCAATCGGCTGATTCTTCTTCAATATGTAATTCAGCAACATGCAGTGTTGCTTGATGGAATTAGCCCTTGCAGCAACATCTGCGTCTAGAGCCTTTGTATTTAGGGCTAGCTGAAAAGGGCTTTGGCGCTGAAGTGGTTTCTGAATGTGGAGTTGGTGGCATGTGAAACCCGCCTGTGGAGCCTTCGTTTGTGTGGGATGCTCACCAACGTGCCCTTCAGGACAATGCACTGAAGCGGCATTAAGCATAGTGTGTGAACACGTAGTTTGCTTGAGAGCTGCGTGTCAGCCTGATGGTGTGTGAAGTCAGTGAGCCAAATAGAGTTGTTCTCCCACAAGAACCACTCGGCTGATTCTTCTTCAATATGCAATTCAGCAACATGCAGTGTTGCTTGATGGGATTAGCTCTTACAGCAACATCTGCGTCTAGAGCCTTTGTATTTAGGGCTAGCTGAAAACGGCTTTGGCGCTGAAGTGGTTTCTGAACGTGGAGTTGGTGGCATGTGAAACCCGCCTGTGGAGCCTTCGTTTGTGTGGGATGCTCACCAAGCTGCCCTTGAGGACAATGCACTCAGACGGCATTAAGCATAGTGTGTGAACACGTAGTTTGCTTGAGAGCTGCCTGTCAGGCTGATGGTGTGTGAAGTCAGTGAGCCAAATGGAGTTGTTCTCCCACAAGAACCACTCGGCTGATTCTTCTTCAATATGCAATTCAGCAACATGCAGTGTTGCTTGATGGGATTAGCTCTTACAGCAACATCTGCGTCTAGAGCCTTCGTATTTAGGGCTAGCTGAAAACGGCTTTGGCGCTGAAGTGGTTTCTGAATGTGGAGTTGGTGGCATGTGAAACCCGACTGTGGAGCCTTCGTTTGTGTGGGATGCTCACCAACCTGCCCTTCAGGACAATGCACTCAAACGGCATTAAGCATAGTGTGTGAACACGTAGTTTGCTTGAGAGCTGCCTGTCAGCCTGATGGTGTGTGAAGTCAGTGAGCCAAATGGAGCTGTTCTCTCACAAGAACCACTAGGCTGATTCTTCTTCAATATGCAATTCAGCAACATGCAGTGTTGCTTGATGGAATTAGCTCTTACAGCAACATCTGCGTCTAGAGCCTTTGTATTTAGGGCTAGCTGAAAAGGGCTTTGGCGCTGAAGTGGTTTCTGAATGTGGAGTTGGTGGCATGTGAAACCCGCCTGTGGAGCCTTCATTTGTGTGGGATGCTCACCAAGCTGCCCTTCAGGACAATGCACTCAGACGGCATTAAGCATAGTGTGTGAACACGTAGTTTGCTTGAGAGCTGCCTGTCAGCCTGATGGTGTGTGAAGTCAGTGAGCCAAATGGAGTTGTTCTCCCACAAGAACCACTCGGCTGATTCTTCTTCAATATGCAATTCAGCAACATGCAGTGTTGCTTGATGGGATTAGCTCTTACAGCAACATCTGCGTCTAGAGCCTTTGTATTTAGGGCTAGCTGAAAACGGCTTTGGCGCTGAAGTGGTTTCTGAACGTGGAGTTGGTGGCATGTGAAACCCGCCTGTGGAGCCTTCGTTTGTGTGGGATGCTCACCAAGCTGCCCTTCAGGACAATGCACTCAAACGGCATTAAGCATAGTGTGTGAACACGTAGTTTGCTTGAGAGCTGCGTGTCAGCCTGATGGTGTGTGAAGTCAGTGAGCCAAATGGAGTTGTTCTCCCACAAGAACCACTCGGCTGATTCTTCTTCAATATGCAATTCAGCAACATGCAGTGTTGCTTGATGGAATTAGCTCTTACAGCAACATCTGCATCTAGAGCCTTTGTATTTAGGGCTAGCTGAAAACGGCTTTGGCGCTGAAGTGGTTTCTGAATGTGGAGTTGGTGGCATGTGAAACCCGCCTGTGGAGCCTTCGTTTGTGTGGGATGCTCACCAAGCTGCCCTTGAGGACAATGCACTCAATCGGCATTTAGCATAGTGTGTGAACATGTAGTTTGCTTGAGAGCTGCCTGTCAGCCTGATGGTGTGTGAAGTCAGTTAGCCAAATGGAGCTGTTCTCCCACAAGAACCACTCGGCTGATTCTTCTTCAATATGCAATTCAGCAACATGCAGTGTTGCTTGATGGAATTAGCTCTTACAGCAACATCTGCGTCTAGAGCCTTTGTATTTAGGGCTAGCTGAAAACGGCTTTGGCGCTGAAGTGGTTTCTGAATGTGGAGTTGGTGGCATGTGAAACCCGCCTGTGGAGCCTTCGTTTGTGTGGGATGCTCACCAACCTGCCCTTCAGGACAATGCTCTCAATCGGCATTAAGCATAGTGTGTGAACACGTAGTTTGCTTGAGAGCTGCCTGTCAGGCTGATGGTGTGTGAAGTCAGTGAGCCAAATGGAGTTGTTCTCCCACAAGAACCACTCGGCTGATTCTTCTTCAATATGCAATTCAGCAACATGCAGTGTTGCTTGATGGGATTAGCTCTTACAGCAACATCTGCGTCTAGAGCCTTCGTATTTAGGGCTAGCTGAAAACGGCTTTGGCGCTGAAGTGGTTTCTGAATGTGGAGTTGGTGGCATGTGAAACCCGACTGTGGAGCCTTCGTTTGTGTGGGATGCTCACCAACCTGCCCTTCAGGACAATGCACTCAAACGGCATTAAGCATAGTGTGTGAACACGTAGTTTGCTTGAGAGCTGCCTGTCAGCCTGATGGTGTGTGAAGTCAGTGAGCCAAATGGAGCTGTTCTCTCACAAGAACCACTAGGCTGATTCTTCTTCAATATGCAATTCAGCAACATGCAGTGTTGCTTGATGGAATTAGCTCTTACAGCAACATCTGCGTCTAGAGCCTTTGTATTTAGGGCTAGCTGAAAAGGGCTTTGGCGCTGAAGTGGTTTCTGAATGTGGAGTTGGTGGCATGTGAAACCCGCCTGTGGAGCCTTCATTTGTGTGGGATGCTCACCAAGCTGCCCTTCAGGACAATGCACTCAGACGGCATTAAGCATAGTGTGTGAACACGTAGTTTGCTTGAGAGCTGCCTGTCAGCCTGATGGTGTGTGAAGTCAGTGAGCCAAATGGAGTTGTTCTCCCACAAGAACCACTCGGCTGATTCTTCTTCAATATGCAATTCAGCAACATGCAGTGTTGCTTGATGGGATTAGCTCTTACAGCAACATCTGCGTCTAGAGCCTTTGTATTTAGGGCTAGCTGAAAACGGCTTTGGCGCTGAAGTGGTTTCTGAACGTGGAGTTGGTGGCATGTGAAACCCGCCTGTGGAGCCTTCGTTTGTGTGGGATGCTCACCAAGCTGCCCTTCAGGACAATGCACTCAAACGGCATTAAGCATAGTGTGTGAACACGTAGTTTGCTTGAGAGCTGCGTGTCAGCCTGATGGTGTGTGAAGTCAGTGAGCCAAATGGAGTTGTTCTCCCACAAGAACCACTCGGCTGATTCTTCTTCAATATGCAATTCAGCAACATGCAGTGTTGCTTGATGGAATTAGCTCTTACAGCAACATCTGCATCTAGAGCCTTTGTATTTAGGGCTAGCTGAAAACGGCTTTGGCGCTGAAGTGGTTTCTGAATGTGGAGTTGGTGGCATGTGAAACCCGCCTGTGGAGCCTTCGTTTGTGTGGGATGCTCACCAAGCTGCCCTTGAGGACAATGCACTCAATCGGCATTTAGCATAGTGTGTGAACATGTAGTTTGCTTGAGAGCTGCCTGTCAGCCTGATGGTGTGTGAAGTCAGTTAGCCAAATGGAGCTGTTCTCCCACAAGAACCACTCGGCTGATTCTTCTTCAATATGCAATTCAGCAACATGCAGTGTTGCTTGATGGAATTAGCTCTTACAGCAACATCTGCGTCTAGAGCCTTTGTATTTAGGGCTAGCTGAAAACGGCTTTGGCGCTGAAGTGGTTTCTGAATGTGGAGTTGGTGGCATGTGAAACCCGCCTGTGGAGCCTTCGTTTGTGTGGGATGCTCACCAACCTGCCCTTCAGGACAATGCTCTCAATCGGCATTAAGCATAGTGTGTGAACACGTAGTTTGCTTGAGAGCTGCCTGTCAGCCTGATGCTGTGTGAAGTCAGTGAGCCAAATGGAGCTGTTCTCCCACAAGAACCACTCGGCTGATTCTTCTTCAATATGCAATTCAGCAACATGCAGTGTTGCTTCATGGAATTAGCTCTTACAGCAACATCTGCGTCTAGAGCCTTTGTATTTAGGGCTAGCTGAAAACAGCTTTGGCTCTGAAGTGGTTTCTGAATGTGGAGTTGGTGGCATGTGAAACCCGCCTGTGGAGCCTTCGTTTGTGTGGGATGCTCACCAACCTGCCCTTCAGGACAATGCTCTCAATCGGCATTAAGCATAGTGTGTGAACACGTAGTTTGCTTGAGAGCTGCCTGTCAGCCTGATGCTGTGTGAAGTCAGTGAGCCAAATGGAGCTGTTCTCCCACAAGAACCACTCGGCTGATTCTTCTTCAATATGCAATTCAGCAACATGCAGTGTTGCTTCATGGAATTAGCTCTTACAGCAACATCTGCGTCTAGAGCCTTTGTATTTAGGGCTAGCTGAAAACAGCTTTGGCTCTGAAGTGGTTTCTGAATGTGGAGTTGGTGGCATGTGAAACCCGCCTGTGGAGCCTTCGTTTGTGTGGGATGCTCACCAAGCTGCCCTTGAGGACAATGCACTCAAACGGCGTTTAGCATAGTGTGTGAACACGTAGTTTGCTTGAGAGCTGCCTGTCAGCCTGATGGTGTGTGAAGTCAGTGAGCCAAATGGAGTTGTTCTCCCACAAGAACCACTAGGCTGATTCTTCTTCAATATGCAATTCAGCAACATGCAGTGTTGCTTGATGGGATTAGCTCTTACAGCAACATCTGCGTCTAGAGCCTTTGTATTTAGGGCTAGCTGAAAACGGCTTTGGCGCTGAAGTGGTTTCTGAACGTGGAGTTGGTGGCATGTGAAACCCGCCTGTGGAGCCTTCGTTTGTGTGGGATGCTCACCAACCTGCCCTTCAGGACAATGCACTCAAACGGCATTAAGCATAGTGTGTGAACACGTAGTTTGCTTGAGAGCTGCGTGTCAGCCTGATGGTGTGTGAAGTCAGTGAGCCAAATGGAGTTGTTCTCCCACAAGAACCACTCGGCTGATTCTTCTTCAATATGCAATTCAGCAACATGCAGTGTTGCTTGATGGAATTAGCTCTTACAGCAACATCTGCATCTAGAGCCTTTGTATTTAGGGCTAGCTGAAAACGGCTTTGGCGCTGAAGTGGTTTCTGAATGTGGAGTTGGTGGCATGTGAAACCCGCCTGTGGAGCCTTCGTTTGTGTGGGATGCTCACCAAGCTGCCCTTGAGGACAATGCACTCAATCGGCATTTAGCATAGTGTGTGAACATGTAGTTTGCTTGAGAGCTGCCTGTCAGCCTGATGGTGTGTGAAGTCAGTTAGCCAAATGGAGCTGTTCTCCCACAAGAACCACTCGGCTGATTCTTCTTCAATATGCAATTCAGCAACATGCAGTGTTGCTTGATGGAATTAGCTCTTACAGCAACATCTGCGTCTAGAGCCTTTGTATTTAGGGCTAGCTGAAAACGGCTTTGGCGCTGAAGTGGTTTCTGAATGTGGAGTTGGTGGCATGTGAAACCCGCCTGTGGAGCCTTCGTTTGTGTGGGATGCTCACCAACCTGCCCTTCAGGACAATGCTCTCAATCGGCATTAAGCATAGTGTGTGAACACGTAGTTTGCTTGAGAGCTGCCTGTCAGCCTGATGGTGTGTGAAGTCAGTGAGCCAAATGGAGTTGTTCTCCCACAAGAACCACTCGGCTGATTCTTCTTCAATATGTAATTCAGCAACATGCATTGTTGCTTGATGGGATTAGCCCTTGCAGCAACATCTGCGTCTAGAGCCTTTGTATTTAGGGCTAGCTGAAAACGGCTTTGGCGCTGAAGTGGTTTCTGAATGTGGAGTTGGTGGCATGTGAAACCCGCCTGTGGAGCCTTCGTTTGTGTGGGATGCTCACCAACCTGCCCTTCAGGACAATGCACTCAAACGGCATTTAGCATAGTGTGTGAACACGTAGTTTGCTTGAGAGCTGCCTGTCAGCCTGATGCTGTGTGAAGTCAGTGAGCCAAATGGAGCTGTTCTCCCACAAGAACCACTCGGCTGATTCTTCTTCAATATGCAATTCAGCAACATGCAGTGTTGCTTCATGGAATTAGCTCTTACAGCAACATCTGCGTCTAGAGCCTTTGTATTTAGGGCTAGCTGAAAACAGCTTTGGCGCTGAAGTGGTTTCTGAATGTGGAGTTGGTGGCATGTGAAACCCGCCTGTGGAGCCTTCGTTTGTGTGGGATGCTCACCAACCTGCCCTTGAGGACAATGCACTCAAACGGCGTTTAGCATAGTGTGTGAACACGTAGTTTGCTTGAGAGCTGCCTGTCAGCCTGATGGTGTGTGAAGTCAGTGAGCAAAATGGAGCTGTTCTCCCACAAGAACCACTCGGCTGATTCTTCTTCAATATGCAATTCAGCAACATGCAGTGTTGCTTGATGGAATTAGCTCTTACAGCAACATCTGCGTCTATAGCCTTTGTATTTAGGGCTAGCTGAAAACAGCTTTGGCTCTGAAGTGGTTTCTGAATGTGGAGTTGGTGGCATGTGAAACCCGCCTGTGGAGCCTTCGTTTGTGTGGGATGCTCACCAAGCTGCCCTTGAGGACAATGCTCTCAAACGGCATTTAGCATAGTGTGTGAACACGTAGTTTGCTTGAGAGCTGCCTGTCAGCCTGATGGTGTGTGAAGTCAGTGAGCCAAATGGAGCTGTTCTCCCACAAGAACCACTCGGCTGATTCTTCTTCAATATGCAATTCAGCAACATGCAGTGTTGCTTGATGGAATTAGCTCTTACAGCAACATCTGCGTCTATAGCCTTTGTATTTAGGGCTAGCTGAAAAGGGCTTTGGCGCTGAAGTGGTTTCTGAATGTGGAGTTGGTGGCATGTGAAACCCGCCTGTGGAGCCTTCGTTTGTGTGGGATGCTCACCAACCTGCCCTTCAGGACAATGCTCTCAAACGGCATTAAGCATAGTGTGTGAACACGTAGTTTGCTTGAGAGCTGCCTGTCAGCCTGATGGTGTGTGAAGTCAGTGAGCCAAATGGAGTTGTTCTCCCACAAGAACCAATCGGCTGATTCTTCTTCAATATGTAATTCAGCAACATGCAGTGTTGCTTGATGGAATTAGCCCTTGCAGCAACATCTGCGTCTAGAGCCTTTGTATTTAGGGCTAGCTGAAAAGGGCTTTGGCGCTGAAGTGGTTTCTGAATGTGGAGTTGGTGGCATGTGAAACCCGCCTGTGGAGCCTTCGTTTGTGTGGGATGCTCACCAACCTGCCCTTCAGGACAATGCACTCAAACGGCATTAAGCATAGTGTGTGAACACGTAGTTTGCTTGAGAGCTGCCTGTAAGCCTGATGCTGTGTGAAGTCAGTGAGCCAAATGGAGTTGTTCTCCCACAAGAACCACTCGGCTGATTCTTCTTCAATATGCCATTCAGCAACATGCAGTGTTGCTTGATGGAATTAGCCCTTACAGCAACATCTGCGTCTAGAGCCTTTGTATTTAGGGCTAGCTTAAAAGGGCTTTGGCGCTGAAGTGGTTTCTGAATGTGGAGTTGGTGGCATGTGAAACCCGCCTGTGGAGCCTTCGTTTGTGTGGGATGCTCACCAAGCTGCCCTTCAGGACAATGCACTCAAACGGCATTTAGCATAGTGTGTGAACACGTAGTTTGCTTGAGAGCTGCGTGTCAGCCTGATGGTGTGTGAAGTCAGTGAGCCAAATGGAGTTGTTCTCCCACAAGAACCACTAGGCTGATTCTTCTTCAATATGCAATTCAGCAACATGCAGTGTTGCTTGATGGAATTAGCTCTTACAGCAACATCTGCATCTAGAGCCTTTGTATTTAGGGCTAGCTGAAAACGGCTTTGGCGCTGAAGTGGTTTCTGAATGTGGAGTTGGTGGCATGTGAAACCCTCCTGTGGAGCCTTCGTTTGTGTGGGATGCTCACCAACCTGCCCTTCAGGACAATGCACTCAAACGGCATTAAGCATAGTGTGTGAACACGTAGTTTGCTTGAGAGCTGCCTGTCAGCCTGATGGTGTGTGAAGTCAGTGAGCCAAATGGAGTTGTTCTCCCACAAGAACCACTCGGCTGATTCTTCTTCAATATGCAATTCAGCAACATGCAGTGTTGCTTGATGGAATTAGCTCTTACAGCAACATCTGCGTCTAGAGTCTTTGTATTTAGGGCTAGCTGAAAAGGGCTTTGGCGCTGAAGTGGTTTCTGAATGTGGAGTTGGTGGCATGTGAAACCCGCCTGTGGAGCCTTCGTTTGTGTGGGATGCTCACCAAGCTGCCCTTCAGGACAATGCACTCAAACGGCATTAAGCATAGTGTGTGAACACGTAGTTTGCTTGAGAGCTGCCTGTCAGCCTGATGGTGTGTGAAGTCAGTGAGCCAAATGGAGTTGTTCTCCCACAAGAACCACTCGGCTGATTCTTCTTCAATATGCAATTCAGCAACATGCAGTGTTGCTTGATGGAATTAGCTCTTACAGCCACATCTGCGTCTATAGCCTTTGTATATAGGGCTAGCTGAAAAGGGCTTTGGCACTGAAGTGGTTTCTGAATGTGGAGTTGGTGGCATGTGAAACCCGCCTGTGGAGCCTTCGTTTGTGTGGGATGCTCACCAAACTGCCCTTCAGGACAATGCACTCAAACGGCATTAAGCATAGTGTGTGAACACGTAGTTTTCTTGAGAGCTGCCTGTCAGCCTGATGGTGTGTGAAGTCAGTGAGCCAAATGGAGTTGTTCTCCCACAAGAACCACTCGGCTGATTCTTCTTCAATATGCAATTCAGCAACATGCAGTGTAGCTTGATGGAATTAGCTCTTACAGCAACATCTGCATCTAGAGCCTTTGTATTTAGGACTAGCTGAAAAGGGCTTTGGCGCTGAAGTGGTTTCTGAATGTGGAGTTGGTGGCATGTGAAACCCGCCTGTGGAGCCTTCGTTTGTGTGGGATGCTCACCAAGCTGCCCTTCAGGACAATGCACTCAAACGGCATTAAGCATAGTGTGTGAACACGTAGTTTGCTTGAGAGCTGCCTGTCAGCCTGATGGTGTGTGAAGTCAGTTAGCCAAATGGAGCTGTTCTCCCACAAGAACCACTCGGCTGATTCTTCTTCAATATGCAATTCAGCAACATGCAGTGTTGCTTGATGGAATTAGCTCTTACAGCAACATCTGCGTCTAGAGCCTTTGTATTTAGGGCTAGCTGAAAAGGGCTTTGGCGCTGAAGTGGTTTCTGAATGTGGAGTTGGTGGCATGTGAAACCCGCCTGTGGAGCCTTCGTTTGTGTGGGATGCTCACCAAGCTGCCCTTCAGGACAATGCTCTCAATCGGCATTAAGCATAGTGTGTGAACACGTAGTTTGCTTGAGAGCTGCCTGTCAGCCTGATGGTGTGTGAAGTCAGTGAGCCAAATGGAGTTGTTCTCCCACAAGAACCACTCGGCTGATTCTTCTTCAATATGCAATTCAGCAACATGCAGTGTTGCTTGATGGAATTAGCTCTTACTGCAACATCTGCATCTAGAGCCTTTGTATTTAGGGCTAGCTGAAAACGGCTTTGGCGCTGAAGTGGTTTCTGAATGTGGAGTTGGTGGCATGTGAAACCCGCCTGTGGAGCCTTCGTTTGTGTGGGATGCTCACCAACCTGCCCTTCAGGACAATGCACTCAAACGGCATTTAGCATAGTGTGTGAACACGTAGTTTGCTTGAGAGCTGCGTGTCAGCCTGATGGTGTGTGAAGTCAGTGAGCCAAATAGAGTTGTTCTCCCACAAGAACCACTCGGCTGATTCTTCTTCAATATGCAATTCAGCAACATGCAGTGTTGCTTGATGGAATTAGCTCTTACAGCAACATCTGCGTCTAAAGTCTTTGTATTTAGGGCTAGCTTAAAAGGGCTTTGGCACTGAAGTGGTTTCTGAATGTGGTGTTGGTGGCATGTGAAACCCGCCTGTGGAGCCTTCGTTTGTGTGGGATGCTCACCAAGCTGCCCTTCAGGACAATGCACTCAAACGGCATTAAGCATAGTGTGTGAACACGTAGTTTGCTTGAGAGCTGCCTGTCAGCCTGATGGTGTGTGAAGTCAGTGAGCCAAATGGAGTTGTTCTCCCACAAGAACCACTCGGCTGATTCTTCTTCAATATGCAATTCAGCAACATGCAGTGTTGCTTGATGGAATTAGCCCTTACAGCAACATCTGCGTCTAGAGCCTTTGTATTTAGGGCCAGCTGAAAAGGGCTTTGGCGCTGAAGTGGTTTCTGAATGTGGAGTTGGTGGCATGTGAAACCCGCCTGTGGAGCCTTCGTTTGTGTGGGATGCTCACCAAGCTGCCCTTCAGGACAATGCACTCAAACGGCATTAAGCATAGTGTGTGAACACGTAGTTTGCTTGAGAGCTGCCTGTCAGCCTGATGGTGTGTGAAGTCAGTGAGCCAAATAGAGTTGTTCTCCCACAAGAACCACTCGGCTGATTCTTCTTCAATATGCAATTCAGCAACATGCAGTGTTGCTTGATGGAATTAGCTCTTACAGCAACATCTGCGTCTAGAGCCTTTGTACTTAGGGCTAGCTGAAAACGGCTTTGGCGCTGAAGTGGTTTCTGAATGTGGAGTTGGTGGCATGTGAAACCCGCCTGTGGAGCCTTCGTTTGTGTGGGATGCTCACCAAGCTGCCCTTCAGGACAATGCACTCAAACGGCATTAAGCATAGTGTGTGAACACGTAGTTTGCTTGAGAGCTGCCTGTCAGCCTGATGGTGTGTGAAGTCAGTGAGCCAAATGGAGTTGTTCTCCCACAAGAACCACTCGGCTGATTCTTCTTCAATATGCAATTCAGCAACATGCATTGTTGCTTGATGGAATTAGCTATTACAGCAACATCTGCGTCTAGAGCCTTTGTATTTAGGGCTAGCTGAAAACGGCTTTGGCGCTGAAGTGGTTTCTGAACGTGTAGTTGGTGGCATGTGAATCCCGCCTGTGGAGCCTTCGTTTTTTTTTTTTATTATTTTTTTTTAATTATTTATTATTTAACTTCAGTAATTACATTGTATTATGTGACGCAGTTACATAGATACTTGGGTTCTCCCCACCCCTCCCCAAACCCTCCCACCATGGTTGATTCCCTCACCTTGTTGCATAACCACAGCTCAAGTTCAGTTGAGATTTCCCCATTGCAAGCGTTTACCAAACATAGAGTCCAGCATCTTATTGTCCCGTCAAGTTCAACGGCTTCTTAGGTTTACCCTCTCTGGTCTGATGACAGAGCCAGCAGAGTATCATCGCAGTCAATTGAAAGCTCCAACATACCATCAGCAAAAATTTACATCATTATGGAATTAATTGACATAGTAATGAGTAACCAATATGTTAAAAGTAAATGCGGGTTCCCAGCCACCTTCTGTGACCACCTCACCTATACTTCAATTTTAGTTTATACACAACATATAACATTCAAAACATAACATGTTATACATAACATCATATCATCTTAAATTAAGGCAAACATGTGGTATTTAACCTTTTGGGATTGGCTCATTTCCCTTAGCATTATGGTTTCCAGTTTGGCCCATTTGGCCACAAAGAACTGCATTTTGTTTTTTTTTAATAGCTGAGTAGTATTCCATGGAGTAGATGAACCATAGCTTTCTTATCCAATCCTCTGTTGATGGACATTTTGGTTGTTTCCATGTTTTCGCAATTACTGATTGTGATGCTATGAACATAGGAGTACATGTTGGTTTCTCATAGAACAAGTGTTCTGGATATATTCCTAGGAGTGCTATTGCTGGATCATACGGTATGTTGAATTTGAGTTGTTTGAATATTCTCCATACTGATTTCTATAGAGGCTGTACCAGCCTGCAGCCCCACCAGCAGTGGAGTAGGGTTCCCTTTTCCCCGCAACCTGGCCAACAAGTGTCGTTGGTGCTTTTATTCATGTGGGCCAGTCTTACTGGCGTTAGGTGGTACCTCATTGATGTTTTAATTTGGATTTCCCTTATTGCAGGGGAACTTGAGCATTTTTTCATATGTTTATTTGCCATTTGGGTTTGTTCCTTTGTGAAGTGTCTGCCCATTTCCCGTGCCCATCTGGAGCCTTCGTTTTTGTGGGATGCTCACCAACCTGCCCTTCAGGACAATGCACTCAAACGGCATTAAGCATAGTGTGTGAACACGTAGTTTGCTTGAGAGCTGCCTGTCAGCCTGATGGTGTGTGAAGTCAGTGAGCCAAATGGAGTTGTTCTCCCACAAGAACCACTCGGTTGATTCTTCTTCAATATGCAATTCAGCAACATGCAGTGTTACTTGATGGAATTAGCTCTTACAGAAACATCTGCGTCTTGAGCCTTTGTATTTAGGGCTAGCTGAAAAGGGCTTTGGCTCTGAAGTGGTTTCTGAATGTGGAGTTGGTGGCATGTGAAACCCGCCTGTGGAGCCTTCGTTTGTGTGGGATGCTCACCAAGCTGCCCTTCAGGACAATGCACTCAAACGGCATTAAGCATAGTGTGTGAACACGTAGTTTGCTTGAGAGCTGCGTGTCAGCCTGATGGTGTGTGAAGTCAGTGAGCCAAATGGAGTTGTTCTCCCACAAGAACCACTCAGCTGATTCTTCTTCAATATGCAATTCAGCAACATGCAGTGTTGCTTGATGGAATTAGCTCTTACAGCAACATCTGCGTCTAGAGCCTTTGTATTTAGGGCTAGCTGAAAACGGCTTTGGCGCTGAAGTGGTTTCTGAATGTGGAGTTGGTGGCATGTGAAACCCGCCTGTGGAGCCTTCGTTTGTGTGGGATGCTCACCAAGCTGCCCTTCAGGACAATGCACTCAAACGGCATTAATCATAGTGTGTGAACACGTAGTTTGCTTGAGAGCTGCCTGTCAGCCTGATGGTGTGTGAAGTCAGTGAGCCAAATGGAGTTGTTCTCCCACAAGAACCACTCGGCTGATTCTTCTTCAATATGCAATTCAGCAATATGCAGTGTTGCTTGATGGAATGAGCTCTTACAGCAACATCTGCGACTAGAGCCTTTGTATTTAGGGCTAGCTGAAAAGGGCTTTGGCGCTGAAGTGGTTTCTGAATGTGGAGTTGGTGGCATGTGAAACCCGCCTGTGGAGCCTTCGTTTGTGTGGGATGCTCACCAACCTGCCCTTCAGGACAATGCACTCAAACGGCATTAAGCATAGTGTGTGAACACGTAGTTTGCTTGAGAGCTGCCTGTCAGCCTGATGGTGTGTGAAGTCAGTGAGCCAAATAGAGTTGTTCTCCCACAAGAACCACTCGGCTGATTCTTCTTCAATATGCAATTCAGCAACATGCAGTGTTGCTTGATGGAATTAGCTCTTACAGCAACATCTGCGTCTAGAGCCTTTGTACTTAGGGCTAGCTGAAAACGGCTTTGGCGCTGAAGTGGTTTCTGAATGTGGAGTTGGTGGCATGTGAAACCCGCCTGTGGAGCCTTCGTTTGTGTGGGTTGCTCACCAACCTGCCCTTCAGGACAATGCACTCAAACGGCATTAAGCATAATGTGTGAACACGTAGTTTGCTTGAGAGCTGCCTGTCAGCCTGATGGTGTGTGAAGTCAGTGAGCCAAATGGAGTTGTTCTCCCACAAGAACCACTCGGCTGATTCTTCTTCAATATGCAATTCAGCAACATGCATTGTTGCTTGATGGAATTAGCTATTACAGCAACATCTGCGTCTAGAGCCTTTGTATTTAGGGCTAGCTGAAAACGGCTTTGGCGCTGAAGTGGTTTCTGAACGTGTAGTTGGTGGCATGTGAATCCCGCCTGTGGAGCCTTCGTTTTTTTTTTATTATTTTTTTAAATTATTTATTATTTAACTTCAGTAATTACATTGTATTATGTGACGCAGTTACATAGATGCTTGGGTTCTCCCCACCCCTCCCGAAAACCTCCCACCATGGTGGATTCCTCCACCTTGTTGCATAACCACAGCTCAAGTTCAGTTGAGATTTCCCCATTGCAAGCGTTTACCAAACATAGAGTCCAGCATCTTATTGTCCCGTCAAGTTCAACGGCTTCTTAGGTTTACCCTCTCTGGTCTGATGACAGAGCCAGCAGAGTATCATCGCAGTCAATTGAAAGCTCCAACATACCATCAGCAAAAATTTACATCATTATGGAATTAATTGACATAGTAATGAGTAACCAATATGTTAAAAGTAAATGCGGGTTCCCAGCCACCTTCTGTGACCACCTCACCTATACTTCAATTTTAGTTTATACACAACATATAACATTCAAAACATAACATGTTATACATAACATCATATCATCTTAAATTAAGGCAAACATGTGGTATTTAACCTTTTGGGATTGGCTCATTTCCCTTAGCATTATGGTTTCCAGTTTGGCCCATTTGGCCACAAAGAACTGCATTTTGTTTTTTTTTAATAGCTGAGTAGTATTCCATGGAGTAGATGAACCATAGCTTTCTTATCCAATCCTCTGTTGATGGACATTTTGGTTGTTTCCATGTTTTCGCAATTACTGATTGTGATGCTATGAACATAGGAGTACATGTTGGTTTCTCATAGAACAAGTGTTCTGGATATATTCCTAGGAGTGCTATTGCTGGATCATACGGTATGTTGAATTTGAGTTGTTTGAATATTCTCCATACTGATTTCTATACAGGCTGTACCAGCCTGCAGCCCCACCAGCAGTGGAGTAGGGTTCCCTTTTCCCCGCAACCTGGCCAACAAGTGTCGTTGGTGCTTTTATTCATGTGGGCCAGTCTTACTGGCGTTAGGTGGTACCTCATTGATGTTTTAATTTGGATTTCCCTTATTGCAGGGGAACTTGAGCATTTTTTCATATGTTTATTTGCCATTTGGGTTTGTTCCTTTGTGAAGTGTCTGCCCATTTCCCGTGCCCATCTGGAGCCTTCGTTTGTGTGGGATGCTCACCAACCTGCCCTTCAGGACAATGCACTCAAACGGCATTAAGCATAGTGTGTGAACACGTAGTTTGCTTGAGAGCTGCCTGTCAGCCTGATGGTGTGTGAAGTCAGTGAGCCAAATGGAGTTGTTCTCCCACAAGAACCACTCGGTTGATTCTTCTTCAATATGCAATTCAGCAACATGCAGTGTTGCTTGATGGAATTAGCTCTTACAGCAACATCTGCGTCTAGAGCCTTTGTATTTAGGGCTAGCTGAAAAGGGCTTTGGCGCTTAAGTGGTTTCTGAATGTGGAGTTGGTGGCATGTGAAACCCGCCTGTGGAGCCTTCGTTTGTGTGGGATGCTCACCAAGCTGCCCTTCAGGACAATGCACTCAAACGGCATTAAGCATAGTGTGTGAACACGTAGTTTGCTTGAGAGCTGCCTGTCAGCCTGATGGTGTGTGAAGTCAGTGAGCCAAATGGAGTTGTTCTCCCACAAGAACCACTCGGCTGATTCTTCTTCAATATGCAATTCAGCAACATGCAGTGTTGCTTGATGGAATTAGCTCTTACAGCCACATCTGCGACTAGAGCCTTTGTATTTAGGACTAGCTGAAAAGGGCTTTGGCGCTGAAGTGGTTTCTGAATGTGGAGTTGGTGGCATGTGAAACCCGCCTGTGGAGCCTTCGTTTGTGTGGGATGCTCACCAAGCTGCCCTTCAGGACAATGCACTCAAACGGCATTAAGCATAGTGTGTGAACACGTAGTTTGCTTGAGAGCTGCCTGTCCGCCTGATGGTGTGTGAAGTCAGTGAGCCAAATGGAGTTGTTCTCCCACAAGAACCACTCAGCTGATTCTTCTTCAATATGCAATTCAGCAACATGCAGTGTTGCTTGATGGAATTAGCTCTTACAGCAACATCTGCGTCTAGAGCCTTTGTATTTAGGGCTAGCTGAAAAGGGCTTTGGCGCTGAAGTGGTTTCTGAATGTGGAGTTGGTGGCATGTGAAACCCGCCTGTGGAGCCTTCGTTTGTGTGGGATGCTCACCAAGCTGCCCTTCAGGACAATGCACTCAAACGGCATAAAGCATAGTGTGTGAACACGTAGTTTGCTTGAGAGCTGCCTGTCAGCCTGATGCTGTGTGAAGTCAGTGAGCCAAATGGAGTTGTTCTCCCACAAGAACCACTCGGCTGATGCTTCTTCAATATGCATTTCAGCAACATGCAGTGTTGCTTGATGGAATTAGCTCTTACAGCCACATCTGCGTCTAGAGCCTTTGTATTTAGGGCTAGCTGAAAACGGCTTTGGCGCTGAAGTGGTTTCTGAATGTGGAGTTGGTGGCATGTGAAACCCGCCTGTGGAGCCTTCGTTTGTGTGGGATGCTCACCAAGCTGCCCTTCAGGACAATGCACTCAAACGGCATTAAGCATAGTGTGTGAACACATAGTTTGCTTGAGAGCTGCGTGTCAGCCTGATGGTGTATGAAGTCAGTGAGCCAAATGGAGTTGTTCTCCCACAAGAACCACTCGGCTGATTCTTCTTCAATATGCAATTCAGCAACATGCAGTGTTGCTTGATGGAATTAGCTCTTACAGCCACATCTGCGACTAGAGCCTTTGTATTTAGGGCTAGCTGAAAACGGCTTTGGCGCTGAAGTGGTTTCTGAATGTGGAGTTGGTGGCATGTGAAACCCGCCTGTGGAGCCTTCGTTTGTGTGGGATGCTCACCAAGCTGCCCTTCAGGACAATGCACTCAAACGGCATTAAGCATAGTGTGTGAACACGTAGTTTGCTTGAGAGCTGCGTGTCAGCCTGATGGTGTGTGAAGTCAGCCAAATGGAGTTGTTCTCCCACAAGAACCACTCGGCTGATTCTTCTTCAATATGCAATTCAGCAACATGCAGTGTTGCTTGATGGAATTAGCTCTTTCAGCAACATCTGCGTCTAGAGCCTTTGTATTTAGGGCTAGCTGAAAACGGCTTTGGCGCTGAAGTGGTTTCTGAATGTGGAGTTGGTGGCATGTGAAACCCGCCTGTGGAGCCTTCGTTTGTGTGGGATGCTCACCAAGCTGCCCTTCAGGACAATGCACTCAAACGGCATTTAGCATAGTGTGTGAACACGTAGTTTGCTTGAGAGCTGCGTGTCAGCCTGATGCTGTGTGAAGTCAGTGAGCCAAATGGAGTTGTTCTCCCACAAGAACCACTCGGCTGATTCTTCTTCAATATGCAATTCAGCAACATGCAGTGTTGCTTGATGGAATTAGCTCTTACAGCAACATCTGCGTCTAGAGCCTTTGTATTTAGGGCTAGCTGAAAAGGGCTTTGGCGCTGAAGTGGTTTCTGAATGTGGAGTTGGTGGCATGTGAAACCCGCCTGTGGAGCCTTCGTTTGTGTGGGATGCTCACCAAGCTGCCCTTCAGGACAATGCACTCAAACGGCATTTAGCATAGTGTGTGAACACGTAGTTTGCTTGAGAGCTGCGTGTCAGCCTGATGGTGTGTGAAGTCAGTGAGCCAAATGGAGTTGTTCTCCCACAAGAACCACTCGGCTGATTCTTCTTCAATATGCAATTCAGCAACATGCAGTGTTGCTTGATGGAATTAGCTCTTACAGCAACATCTGCGACTAGAGCCTTTGTATTTAGGGCTAGCTGAAAACGGCTTTGGCGCTGAAGTGGTTTCTGAATGTGGAGTTGGTGGCATGTGAAACCCGCCTGTGGAGCCTTCGTTTGTGTGGGATGCTCACCAAGCTGCCCTTCAGGACAATGCACTCAAACGGCATTAAGCATAGTGTGTGAACACGTAGTTTGCTTGAGAGCTGCGTGTCAGCCTGATGGTGTGTGAAGTCAGTGAGCCAAATGGAGTTGTTCTCCCACAAGAACCACTCGGCTGATTCTTCTTCAATATGCAATTCAGCAACATGCAGTGTTGCTTGATGGAATTAGCTCTTACAGCAACATCTGGATCTAGAGCCTTTGTATTTAGGGCTAGCTGAAAAGGGGTTTGGCGCTGAAGTGGTTTCTGAATGTGGAGTTGGTGGCATGTGAAACCCGCCTGTGGAGCCTTCGTTTGTGTGGGATGCTCACCAAGCTGCCCTTCAGGACAATGCACTCAAACGGCATTAAGCATAGTGTGTGAACACGTAGTTTGCTTGAGAGCTGCCTGTCAGCCTGATGGTGTGTGAAGTCAGTGAGCCAAATGGAGTTGTTCTCCCACAAGAACCACTCGGCTGATTCTTCTTCAATATGCAATTCAGCAACATGCAGTGTTGCTTGATGGAATTAGCTCTTACAGCAACATCTGCGACTAGAGCCTTTGTATTTAGGGCTAGCTGAAAAGGGCTTTGGCGCTGAAGTGGTTTCTGAATGTGGAGTTGGTGGCATGTGAAACCCGCCTGTGGAGCCTTCGTTTGTGTGGGATGCTCAACAAGCTGCCCTTCAGGACAATGCACTCAAACGGCATTTAGCACAGTGTGTGAACACGTAGTTTGCTTGAGAGCTGCCTGTCAGCCTGATGGTGTGTGAAGTCATTGAGCCAAATGGAGTTGTTCTCCCACAAGAACCACTCGGCTGATTCTTCTTCAATATGCAATTCAGCAACATGCAGTGTTGCTTGATGGAATTAGCTCTTACAGCCACATCTGCGACTAGAGCCTTTGTATTTAGGGCTAGCTGAAAAGGGCTTTGGCGCTGAAGTGGTTTCTGAATGTGGAGTTGGTGGCATGTGAAACCCGCCTGTGGAGCCTTCGTTTGTGTGGGATGCTCACCAAGCTGCCCTTCAGGACAATGCACTCAAACGGCATTAAGCATAGTGTGTGAACACGTAGTTTGCTTGAGAGCTGCCTGTCAGCCTGATGGTGTGTGAAGTCAGTGAGCCAAATGGAGTTGTTCTCCCACAAGAACCACTCGGCTGATTCTTCTTCAATATGCAATTCAGCAACATGCAGTGTTGCTTGATGGAATTAGCTCTTACAGCCACATCTGCGACTAGAGCCTTTGTATTTAGGGCTAGCTGAAAAGGGCTTTGGCGCTGAAGTGGTTTCTGAATGTGGAGTTGGTGGCATGTGAAACCCGCCTGTGGAGCCTTCGTTTGTGTGGGATGCTCACCAAGCTGCCCTTCAGGACAATGCACTCAAACGGCATTAAGCATAGTGTGTGAACACGTAGTTTGCTTGAGAGCTGCCTGTCAGCCTGATGGTGTGTGAAGTCAGTGAGCCAAATGGAGTTGTTCTCCCACAAGAACCACTCGGCTGATTCTTCTTCAATATGCAATTCAGCAACATGCAGTGTTGCTTGATGGAATTAGCTCTTACAGCAACATCTGCGACTAGAGCCTTTGTATTTAGGGCTAGCTGAAAAGGGCTTTGGCGCTGAAGTGGTTTCTGAATGTGGAGTTGGTGGCATGTGAAACCCGCCTGTGGAGCCTTCGTTTGTGTGGGATGCTCAACAAGCTGCCCTTCAGGACAATGCACTCAAACGGCATTTAGCACAGTGTGTGAACACGTAGTTTGCTTGAGAGCTGCCTGTCAGCCTGATGGTGTGTGAAGTCATTGAGCCAAATGGAGTTGTTCTCCCACAAGAACCACTCGGCTGATTCTTCTTCAATATGCAATTCAGCAACATGCAGTGTTGCTTGATGGAATTAGCTCTTACAGCCACATCTGCGACTAGAGCCTTTGTATTTAGGGCTAGCTGAAAAGGGCTTTGGCGCTGAAGTGGTTTCTGAATGTGGAGTTGGTGGCATGTGAAACCCGCCTGTGGAGCCTTCGTTTGTGTGGGATGCTCACCAAGCTGCCCTTCAGGACAATGCACTCAAACGGCATTAAGCATAGTGTGTGAACACGTAGTTTGCTTGAGAGCTGCGTGTCAGCCTGATGCTGTGTGAAATCAGTGAGCCAAATGGAGTTGTTCTCCCACAAGAACCACTCGGCTGATTCTTCTTCAATATGCAATTCAGCAACATGCAGTGTTGCTTGATGGAATTAGCTCTTACAGCCACATCTGCGACTAGAGCCTTTGTATTTAGGGCTAGCTGAAAAGGGCTTTGGCGCTGAAGTGGTTTCTGAATGTGGAGTTGGTGGCATGTGAAACCCGCCTGTGGAGCCTTCGTTTGTGTGGGATGCTCACCAAGCTGCCCTTCAGGACAATGCACTCAAACGGCATTAAGCATAGTGTGTGAACACGTAGTTTGCTTGAGAGCTGCCTGTCAGCCTGATGCTGTGTGAAGTCAGTGAGCCAAATGGAGTTGTTCTCCCACAAGAACCACTCGGCTGATTCTTCTTCAATATGCAATTCAGCAACATGCAGTGTTGCTTGATGGAATTAGCTCTTACAGCAACATCTGCGACTAGAGCCTTTGTATTTAGGGCTAGCTGAAAAGGGCTTTGGCGCTGAAGTGGTTTCTGAATGTGGAGTTGGTGGCATGTGAAACCCGCCTGTGGAGCCTTCGTTTGTGTGGGATGCTCACCAACCTGCCCTTCAGGACAATGCACTCAAACGGCATTTAGCATAGTGTGTGAACACGCAGTTTGCTTGAGAGCTGCCTGTCAGCCTGATGGTGTGTGAAGTCATTGAGCCAAATGGAGTTGTTCTCCCACAAGAACCACTCGGCTGATTCTTCTTCAATATGCAATTCAGCAACATGCAGTGTTGCTTGATGGAATTAGCTCTTACAGCCACATCTGCGACTAGAGCCTTTGTATTTAGGGCTAGCTGAAAAGGGTTTTGGCGCTGAAGTGGTTTCTGAATGTGGAGTTGGTGGCATGTGAAACCCGCCTGTGGAGCCTTCGTTTGTGTGGGATGCTCACCAAGCTGCCCTTCAGGACAATGCACTCAAACGGCATTAAGCATAGTGTGTGAACACGTAGTTTGCTTGAGAGCTGCGTGTCAGCCTGATGCTGTGTGAAGTCAGTGAGCCAAATGGAGTTGTTCTCCCACAAGAACCACTCGGCTGATTCTTCTTCAATATGCAATTCAGCAACATGCATTGTTGCTTGATGGAATTAGCTCTTACAGCCACATCTGCGACTAGAGCCTTTGTATTTAGGGCTAGCTTAAAAGGGCTTTGGCGCTGAAGTGGTTTCTGAATGTGGAGTTGGTGGCATGTGAAACCCGCCTGTGGAGCCTTCGTTTGTGTGGGATGCTCACCAAGCTGCCCTTCAGGACAATGCACTCAAACGGCATTAAGCATAGTGTGTGAACACGTAGTTTGCTTGAGAGCTGCCTGTCAGCCTGATGCTGTGTGAAGTCAGTGAGCCAAATGGAGTTGTTCTCCCACAAGAACCACTCGGCTGATTCTTCTTCAATATGCAATTCAGCAACATGCAGTGTTGCTTGATGGAATTAGCTCTTACAGCAACATCTGCGACTAGAGCCTTTGTATTTAGGGCTAGCTGAAAAGGGCTTTGGCGCTGAAGTGGTTTCTGAATGTGGAGTTGGTGGCATGTGAAACCCGCCTGTGGAGCCTTCATTTGTGTGGGATGCTCACCAAGCTGCCCTTCAGGACAATGCACTCAAACGGCATTAAGCACAGTGTGTGAACACGTAGTTTGCTTGAGAGCTGCCTGTCAGCCTGATGGTGTGTGAAGTCAGTGAGCCAAATGGAGTTGTTCTCCCACAAGAACCACTCGGCTGATTCTTCTTCAATATGCAATTCAGCAACATGCAGTGTTGCTTGATGGAATTAGCTCTTACAGCCACATCTGCGACTAGAGCCTTTGTATTTAGGGCTAGCTGAAAAGGGTTTTGGCGCTGAAGTGGTTTCTGAATGTGGAGTTGGTGGCATGTGAAACCCGCCTGTGGAGCCTTCGTTTGTGTGGGATGCTCACCAAGCTGCCCTTCAGGACAATGCACTCAAACGGCATTTAGCATAGTGTGTGAACACGTAGTTTGCTTGAGAGCTGCGTGTCAGCCTGATGCTGTGTGAAGTCAGTGAGCCAAATGGAGTTGTTCTCCCACAAGAACCACTCGGCTGATTCTTCTTCAATATGCAATTCAGCAACATGCAGTGTTGCTTGATGGAATTAGCTCTTACAGCAACATCTGCGTCTAGAGCCTTTGTATTTAGGGCTAGCTGAAAAGGGCTTTGGCGCTGAAGTGGTTTCTGAATGTGGAGTTGGTGGCATGTGAAACCCGCCTGTGGAGCCTTCGTTTGTGTGGGATGCTCACCAAGCTGCCCTTCAGGACAATGCACTCAAACGGCATTAAGCATAGTGTGTGAACACGTAGTTTGCTTGAGAGCTGCGTGTCAGCCTGATGGTGTGTGAAGTCAGTGAGCCAAATGGAGTTGTTCTCCCACAAGAACCACTCGGCTGATTCTTCTTCAATATGCAATTCAGCAACATGCAGTGTTGCTTGATGGAATTAGCTCTTACAGCAACATCTGCGACTAGAGCCTTTGTATTTAGGGCTAGCTGAAAACGGCTTTGGCGCTGAAGTGGTTTCTGAATGTGGAGTTGGTGGCATGTGAAACCCGCCTGTGGAGCCTTCGTTTGTGTGGGATGCTCACCAAGCTGCCCTTCAGGACAATGCACTCAAACGGCATTAAGCATAGTGTGTGAACACGTAGTTTGCTTGAGAGCTGCGTGTCAGCCTGATGGTGTGTGAAGTCAGTGAGCCAAATGGAGTTGTTCTCCCACAAGAACCACTCGGCTGATTCTTCTTCAATATGCAATTCAGCAACATGCAGTGTTGCTTGATGGAATTAGCTCTTACAGCAACATCTGGATCTAGAGCCTTTGTATTTAGGGCTAGCTGAAAAGGGGTTTGGCGCTGAAGTGGTTTCTGAATGTGGAGTTGGTGGCATGTGAAACCCGCCTGTGGAGCCTTCGTTTGTGTGGGATGCTCACCAAGCTGCCCTTCAGGACAATGCACTCAAACGGCATTAAGCATAGTGTGTGAACACGTAGTTTGCTTGAGAGCTGCCTGTCAGCCTGATGGTGTGTGAAGTCAGTGAGCCAAATGGAGTTGTTCTCCCACAAGAACCACTCGGCTGATTCTTCTTCAATATGCAATTCAGCAACATGCAGTGTTGCTTGATGGAATTAGCTCTTACAGCAACATCTGCGACTAGAGCCTTTGTATTTAGGGCTAGCTGAAAAGGGCTTTGGCGCTGAAGTGGTTTCTGAATGTGGAGTTGGTGGCATGTGAAACCCGCCTGTGGAGCCTTCGTTTGTGTGGGATGCTCAACAAGCTGCCCTTCAGGACAATGCACTCAAACGGCATTTAGCACAGTGTGTGAACACGTAGTTTGCTTGAGAGCTGCCTGTCAGCCTGATGGTGTGTGAAGTCATTGAGCCAAATGGAGTTGTTCTCCCACAAGAACCACTCGGCTGATTCTTCTTCAATATGCAATTCAGCAACATGCAGTGTTGCTTGATGGAATTAGCTCTTACAGCCACATCTGCGACTAGAGCCTTTGTATTTAGGGCTAGCTGAAAAGGGCTTTGGCGCTGAAGTGGTTTCTGAATGTGGAGTTGGTGGCATGTGAAACCCGCCTGTGGAGCCTTCGTTTGTGTGGGATGCTCACCAAGCTGCCCTTCAGGACAATGCACTCAAACGGCATTAAGCATAGTGTGTGAACACGTAGTTTGCTTGAGAGCTGCGTGTCAGCCTGATGCTGTGTGAAATCAGTGAGCCAAATGGAGTTGTTCTCCCACAAGAACCACTCGGCTGATTCTTCTTCAATATGCAATTCAGCAACATGCAGTGTTGCTTGATGGAATTAGCTCTTACAGCCACATCTGCGACTAGAGCCTTTGTATTTAGGGCTAGCTGAAAAGGGGTTTGGCGCTGAAGTGGTTTCTGAATGTGGAGTTGGTGGCATGTGAAACCCGCCTGTGGAGCCTTCGTTTGTGTGGGATGCTCACCAAGCTGCCCTTCAGGACAATGCACTCAAACGGCATTAAGCATAGTGTGTGAACACGTAGTTTGCTTGAGAGCTGCCTGTCAGCCTGATGGTGTGTGAAGTCAGTGAGCCAAATGGAGTTGTTCTCCCACAAGAACCACTCGGCTGATTCTTCTTCAATATGCAATTCAGCAACATGCAGTGTTGCTTGATGGAATTAGCTCTTACAGCAACATCTGCGACTAGAGCCTTTGTATTTAGGGCTAGCTGAAAAGGGCTTTGGCGCTGAAGTGGTTTCTGAATGTGGAGTTGGTGGCATGTGAAACCCGCCTGTGGAGCCTTCGTTTGTGTGGGATGCTCAACAAGCTGCCCTTCAGGACAATGCACTCAAACGGCATTTAGCACAGTGTGTGAACACGTAGTTTGCTTGAGAGCTGCCTGTCAGCCTGATGGTGTGTGAAGTCATTGAGCCAAATGGAGTTGTTCTCCCACAAGAACCACTCGGCTGATTCTTCTTCAATATGCAATTCAGCAACATGCAGTGTTGCTTGATGGAATTAGCTCTTACAGCCACATCTGCGACTAGAGCCTTTGTATTTAGGGCTAGCTGAAAAGGGCTTTGGCGCTGAAGTGGTTTCTGAATGTGGAGTTGGTGGCATGTGAAACCCGCCTGTGGAGCCTTCGTTTGTGTGGGATGCTCACCAAGCTGCCCTTCAGGACAATGCACTCAAACGGCATTAAGCATAGTGTGTGAACACGTAGTTTGCTTGAGAGCTGCGTGTCAGCCTGATGCTGTGTGAAATCAGTGAGCCAAATGGAGTTGTTCTCCCACAAGAACCACTCGGCTGATTCTTCTTCAATATGCAATTCAGCAACATGCAGTGTTGCTTGATGGAATTAGCTCTTACAGCCACATCTGCGACTAGAGCCTTTGTATTTAGGGCTAGCTGAAAAGGGCTTTGGCGCTGAAGTGGTTTCTGAATGTGGAGTTGGTGGCATGTGAAACCCGCCTGTGGAGCCTTCGTTTGTGTGGGATGCTCACCAAGCTGCCCTTCAGGACAATGCACTCAAACGGCATTAAGCATAGTGTGTGAACACGTAGTTTGCTTGAGAGCTGCCTGTCAGCCTGATGCTGTGTGAAGTCAGTGAGCCAAATGGAGTTGTTCTCCCACAAGAACCACTCGGCTGATTCTTCTTCAATATGCAATTCAGCAACATGCAGTGTTGCTTGATGGAATTAGCTCTTACAGCAACATCTGCGACTAGAGCCTTTGTATTTAGGGCTAGCTGAAAAGGGCTTTGGCGCTGAAGTGGTTTCTGAATGTGGAGTTGGTGGCATGTGAAACCCGCCTGTGGAGCCTTCGTTTGTGTGGGATGCTCACCAACCTGCCCTTCAGGACAATGCACTCAAACGGCATTTAGCATAGTGTGTGAACACGCAGTTTGCTTGAGAGCTGCCTGTCAGCCTGATGGTGTGTGAAGTCATTGAGCCAAATGGAGTTGTTCTCCCACAAGAACCACTCGGCTGATTCTTCTTCAATATGCAATTCAGCAACATGCAGTGTTGCTTGATGGAATTAGCTCTTACAGCCACATCTGCGACTAGAGCCTTTGTATTTAGGGCTAGCTGAAAAGGGTTTTGGCGCTGAAGTGGTTTCTGAATGTGGAGTTGGTGGCATGTGAAACCCGCCTGTGGAGCCTTCGTTTGTGTGGGATGCTCACCAAGCTGCCCTTCAGGACAATGCACTCAAACGGCATTAAGCATAGTGTGTGAACACGTAGTTTGCTTGAGAGCTGCGTGTCAGCCTGATGCTGTGTGAAGTCAGTGAGCCAAATGGAGTTGTTCTCCCACAAGAACCACTCGGCTGATTCTTCTTCAATATGCAATTCAGCAACATGCATTGTTGCTTGATGGAATTAGCTCTTACAGCCACATCTGCGACTAGAGCCTTTGTATTTAGGGCTAGCTTAAAAGGGCTTTGGCGCTGAAGTGGTTTCTGAATGTGGAGTTGGTGGCATGTGAAACCCGCCTGTGGAGCCTTCGTTTGTGTGGGATGCTCACCAAGCTGCCCTTCAGGACAATGCACTCAAACGGCATTAAGCATAGTGTGTGAACACGTAGTTTGCTTGAGAGCTGCCTGTCAGCCTGATGCTGTGTGAAGTCAGTGAGCCAAATGGAGTTGTTCTCCCACAAGAACCACTCGGCTGATTCTTCTTCAATATGCAATTCAGCAACATGCAGTGTTGCTTGATGGAATTAGCTCTTACAGCAACATCTGCGACTAGAGCCTTTGTATTTAGGGCTAGCTGAAAAGGGCTTTGGCGCTGAAGTGGTTTCTGAATGTGGAGTTGGTGGCATGTGAAACCCGCCTGTGGAGCCTTCATTTGTGTGGGATGCTCACCAAGCTGCCCTTCAGGACAATGCACTCAAACGGCATTAAGCACAGTGTGTGAACACGTAGTTTGCTTGAGAGCTGCCTGTCAGCCTGATGGTGTGTGAAGTCAGTGAGCCAAATGGAGTTGTTCTCCCACAAGAACCACTCGGCTGATTCTTCTTCAATATGCAATTCAGCAACATGCAGTGTTGCTTGATGGAATTAGCTCTTACAGCCACATCTGCGACTAGAGCCTTTGTATTTAGGGCTAGCTGAAAAGGGCTTTGGCGCTGAAGTGGTTTCTGAATGTGGAGTTGGTGGCATGTGAAACCCGCCTGTGGAGCCTTCGTTTGTGTGGGATGCTCACCAAGCTGCCCTTCAGGACAATGCACTCAAACGGCATTAAGCATAGTGTGTGAACACGTAGTTTCCTTGAGAGCTGCGTGTCAGGCTGATGCTGTGTGAAGTCAGTGAGCCAAATGGAGTTGTTCTCCCACAAGAACCACTCGGCTGATTCTTCTTCAATATGCAATTCAGCAACATGCAGTGTTGCTTGATGGAATTAGCTCTTACAGCCACATCTGCGACTAGAGCCTTTGTATTTAGGGCTAGCTGAAAAGGGCTTTGGCGCTGAAGTGGTTTCTGAATGTGGAGTTGGTGGCATGTGAAACCCGCCTGTGGAGCCTTCGTTTGTGTGGGATGCTCACCAAGCTGCCCTTCAGGACAATGCACTCAAACGGCATTAAGCATAGTGTGTGAACACGTAGTTTGCTTGAGAGCTGCCTGTCAGCCTGATGCTGTGTGAAGTCAGTGAGCCAAATGGAGTTGTTCTCCCACAAGAACCACTCGGCTGATTCTTCTTCAATATGCAATTCAGCAACATGCAGTGTTGCTTGATGGAATTAGCTCTTACAGCCACATCTGCAACAGGAGCCTTTGTATTTAGGGCTAGCTGAAAAGGGCTTTGGCGCTGAAGTGGTTTCTGAATGTGGAGTTGGTGGCATGTGAAACCCGCCTGTGGAGCCTTCGTTTGTGTGGGATGCTCACCAATCTCCCCTTCAGGACAATGCACTCAAACGGCATTAAGCATAGTGTGTGAACACGTAATTTGCTTCAGAGCTGCCTGTCAGCCTGATGGTGTTTGAAGTCAGTGAGCCAAATGGAGTTGTTCTCCCACAAGAACCACTCGGCTGATTCTTCTTCAATATGCAATTCAGCAACATGCAGTGTTGCTTGATGGAATTAGCTCTTACAGCAACATCTGCGTCTAGAGCCTTTGTATTTAGGGCTAGCTGTAAACGGCTTTGGCGCTGAAGTGGTTTCTGAATGTGGAGTTGGTGGTATGTGAAACCCGCCTGTGGAGCCTTCGTTTGTGTGGGATGCTCACCAAGCTGCCCTTCAGGACAATGCACTCAAACGGCATTAAGCAT
Organism: Ochotona princeps; assembly: GCF_030435755.1. Taxonomy (NCBI): domain Eukaryota; kingdom Metazoa; phylum Chordata; class Mammalia; order Lagomorpha; family Ochotonidae; genus Ochotona; species Ochotona princeps. Next base: position 33,044,848 of record NC_080847.1, read on the forward strand.
AGTGTGTGAACACGTAGTTTGCTTGAGAGCTGCCTGTCAGCCTGATGGTGTGTGAAGTCAGTGAGCCAAATGGAGTTGTTCTCCCACAAGAACCACCTGGCTGATTCTTCTTCAATATGCAATTCAGCAACATGCAGTGTTGCTTGATGGAATTAGCTCTTACAGCCACATCTGCGAGTAGAGCCTTTGTATTTAGGGCTAGCTGAAAACGGCTTTGGCGCTGAAGTGGTTTCTGAATGTGGAGTTGGTGGCATGTGAAACCCGCCTGTGGAGCCTTCGTTTGTGTGGGATGCTCACCAAGCTGCCCTTCAGGACAATGCACTCAAACGGCATTTAGCATAGTGTGTGAACACGTAGTTTGCTTGAGAGCTGCCTGTCAGCCTGATGGTGTGTGAAGTCAGTGAGCCAAAAGGAGTTGTTCTCCCACTAGAACCACTCGGCTGATTCTTTTTCAATATGCAATTCAGCAACATGCAGTGTTGCTTGATGGAATTAGCTCTTACAGCCACATCTGCGTCTAGAGCCTTTGTATTTAGGGCTAGCTGAAAACGGCTTTGGCGCTGAAGTGGTTTCTGAATGTGGAGTTGGTGGCATGTGAAACCCGCCTGTGTTGCCTTCGTTTGTGTGGGATGCTCACCAAGCTGCCCTTCAGGACAATGCACTCAAACGGCATTAAGCATAGTGTGTGAACACGTAGTTTGCTTGAGAGCTGCCTGTCAGCCTGATGCTGTGTGAAGTCAGTGAGCCAAATGGAGTTGTTCTCCCACAAGAACCACTCGGCTGATTCTTCTTCAATATGCAATTCAGCAACATGCAGTGTTGCTTGATGGAATTAGCTCTTACAGCCACATCTGCGTCTAGAGCCTTTGTATTTAGGGCTAGCTGAAAAGGGCTTTGGCGCTGAAGTGGTTTCTGAATGTGGAGTTGGTGGCATGTGAAACCCGCCTGTGGAGCCTTCGTTTTTTTTTTTTTATTATTATTTTTTAATTATGTATTATTTAACTTCAGTAATTACATTGTATTATGTGACACAGTTACATAGATACTTGGGTTCTCCCCACCCCTCCCCAAACCCTCCCACCATGGTGGATTCCTCCACCTTGTTGCATAACCACAGCTCAAGTTCAGTTGAGATTTCCCCATTACAAGCGTTTACCAAACATAGAGTCCAGCATCTTATTGTCCCGTCAAGTTCAACGGCTTCTTAGGTTTACCCTCTCTGGTCTGATGACAGAGCCAGCAGAGTATCATCGCAGTCAATTGAAAGCTCCAACATACCATCAGCAAAAATTCACATCATTATGGAATTAATTGACATAGTAATGAGTAACCAATATGTTAAAAGTAAATGCGGGTTCCCAGCCACCTTCTGTGACCACCTCACCTATACTTCAATTTTAGTTTATACACAACATATAATATTCAAAACATAACATGTTATACATAACATCATATCATCTTAAATTAAGGCAAACATGTGGTATTTAACCTTTTGGGATTGGCTCATTTCCCTTAGCATTATGGTTTCCAGTTTGGCCCATTTGGCCACAAAGAACTGCATTTTGTTTTTTTTTAATAGCTGAGTAGTATTCCATGGAGTAGATGAACCATAGCTTTCTTATCCAATCCTCTGTTGATGGACATTTTGGTTGTTTCCATGTTTTCGCAATTACTGATTGTGATGCTATGAACATAGGAGTACATGTTGGTTTCTCATAGAACAAGTGTTCTGGATATATTCCTAGGAGTGCTATTGCTGGATCATACGGTATGTTGAATTTGAGTTGTTTGAATATTCTCCATACTGATTTCTATAGAGGCTGTACCAGCCTGCAGCCCCACCAGCAGTGGAGTAGGGTTCCCTTTTCCCCGCAACCTGGCCAACAAGTGTCGTTGGTGCTTTTATTCATGTGGGCCAGTCTTACTGGCGTTAGGTGGTACCTCATTGATGTTTTAATTTGGATTTCCCTTATTGCAGGGGAACTTGAGCATTTTTTCATATGTTTATTTGCCATTTGGGTTTGTTCCTTTGTGAAGTGTCTGCCCATTTCCCGTGCCCATCTGGAGCCTTCGTTTGTGTGGGATGCTCACCAAGCTGCCCTTCAGGACAATGCACTCAAACGGCATTAAGCATAGTGTGTGAACACGTAGTTTGCTTGAGAGCTGCGTGTCAGCCTGATGGTGTGTGAAGTCAGTGAGCCAAATGGAGTTGTTCTCCCACAAGAACCACTCGGTTGATTCTTCTTCAATATGCAATTCAGCAACATGCAGTGTTACTTGATGGAATTAGCTCTTACAGAAACATCTGCGTCTTGAGCCTTTGTATTTAGGGCTAGCTGAAAAGGGCTTTGGCTCTGAAGTGGTTTCTGAATGTGGAGTTGGTGGCATGTGAAACCCGCCTGTGGAGCCTTCGTTTGTGTGGGATGCTCACCAAGCTGCCCTTCAGGACAATGCACTCAGACGGCATTAAGCATAGTGTGTGAACACGTAGTTTGCTTGAGAGCTGCCTGTCAGCCTGATGCTGTGTGAAGTCAGTGAGCCAAATGGAGTTGTTCTCCCACAAGAACCACTCAGCTGATTCTTCTTCAATATGCAATTCAGCAACATGCAGTGTTGCTTGATGGAATTAGCTCTTACAGCCACATCTGCGTCTAGAGCCTTTGTATTTAGGGCTAGCTGAAAAGGGCTTTGGCGCTCAAGTGGTTTCTGAATGTGGAGTTGGTGGCATGTGAAACCTGCCTGTGGAGCCTTCGTTTGTGTGGGATGCTCACCAAGCTGCCCTTCAGGACAATGCACTCAAACGGCATTAAGCATAGTGTGTGAACACGTAGTTTGCTTGAGAGCTGCGTGTCAGCCTGATGGTGTGTGAAGTCAGTGAGCCAAATGGAGTTGTTCTCCCACAAGAACCACTCGGCTGATTCTTCTTCAATATGCAATTCAGCAACATGCAGTGTTGCTTGATGGAATTAGCTCTTACAGCAACATCTGCGACTAGAGCCTTTGTATTTAGGACTAGCTGAAAAGGGCTTTGGCGCTGAAGTGGTTTCTGAATGTGGAGTTGGTGGCATGTGAAACCCGCCTGTGGAGCCTTCGTTTGTGTGGGATGCTCACCAAGCTGCCCTTCAGGACAATGCACTCAAACGGCATTAGGCATAGTGTGTGAACACGTAGTTTGCTTGAGAGCTGCCTGTCCGCCTGATGGTGTGTGAAGTCAGTGAGCCAAATGGAGTTGTTCTCCCACAAGAACCACTCAGCTGATTCTTCTTCAATATGCAATTCAGCAACATGCAGTGTTGCTTGATGGAATTAGCTCTTACAGCCACATCTGCGTCTAGAGCCTTTGTATTTAGGGCTAGCTGAAAACGGCTTTGGCGCTGAAGTGGTTTCTGAATGTGGAGTTGGTGGCATGTGAAACCCGCCTGTGGAGCCTTCGTTTGTGTGGGATGCTCACCAAGCTGCCCTTCAGGACAATGCACTCAAACGGCATTAAGCATAGTGTGTGAACACGTAGTTTGCTTGAGAGCTGCGTGTCAGCCTGATGGTGTATGAAGTCAGTGAGCCAAATGGAGTTGTTCTCCCACAAGAACCACTCGGCTGATTCTTCTTCAATATGCAATTCAGCAACATGCAGTGTTGCTTGATGGAATTAGCTCTTACAGCCACATCTGCGTCTAGAGCCTTTGTTTTTAGGGCTAGCTGAAAACGGCTTTGGCGCTGAAGTGGTTTCTGAATGTGGAGTTGGTGGCATGTGAAACTCGCCTGTGGAGCCTTCGTTTGTGTGGGATGCTCACCAACCTGCCCTTCAGGACAATGCACTCAAACGGCATTAAGCATAGTGTGTGAACACGTAGTTTGCTTGAGAGCTGCCTGTCAGCCTGATGGTGTGTGAAGTCAGTGAGCCAAATGGAGTTGTTCTCCCACAAGAACCACTCGGCTGATTCTTCTTCAATATGCAATTCAGCAACATGCAGTGTTGCTTGATGGAATTAGCTCTTACAGCAACATCTGCGTCTTGAGCCTTTGTATTTAGGGCTAGCTGAAAAGGGCTTTGGCTCTGAAGTGGTTTCTGAATGTGGAGTTGGTGGCATGTGAAACCTGCCTGTGGAGCCTTCGTTTGTGTGGGATGCTCACTAACGTGCCATTCAGGACAATGCACTCAAATGGCATTTAGCATAGTGTGTGAACACGTAGTTTGCTTGAGAGCTGCCTGTCCGCCTGATGGTGTGTGAAGTCAGTGAGCCAAATGGAGTTGTTCTCCCACAAGAACCACTCGGCTGATTCTTCTTCAATATGCAATTCAGCAACATGCAGTGTTGCTTGATGGAATTAGCTCTTACAGCAACATCTGCATCTGGAGCCTTTGTATTTAGGGCTAGCTGAAAAGGGCTTTGGCGCTGAAGTGGTTTCTGAATGTGGAGTTGGTGGCATGTGAAACCCGCCTGTGGAGCCTTCGTTTGTGTGGGATGCTCACCAACCTGCCCTTCAGGACAATGCACTCAAACGGCATTTAGCATAGTGTGTGAACACGTAGTTTGCTTGAGAGCTGCCTGTCAGCCTGATGGTGTGTGAATTCAGTGAGCCAAATAGAGTTGGTCTCCCACAAGAACCACTCGGCTGATTCTTCTTCAATATGCAATTCAGCAACATGCAGTGTTGCTTGATGGAATTAGCTCTTACAGCCACATCTGCGACTAGAGCCTTTGTATTTAGGGCTAGCTGAAAAGGGCTTTGGCGCTGAAGTGGTTTCTGAATGTGGAGTTGGTGGCATGTGAAACCCGCCTGTGGAGCCTTCGTTTGTGTGGGATGCTCACCAAGCTGCCCTTCAGGACAATGCACTCAAACGGCATTAAGCATAGTATGTGAACACGTAGTTTGCTTGAGAGCTGCCTGTCAGCCTGATGGTGTGTGAAGTCAGTGAGCCAAATGGAGTTGTTCTCCCACAAGAACCACTCGGCTGATTCTTCTTCAATATGCAATTCAGCAACATGCAGTGTTGCTTGATGGAATTAGCTCTTACAGCAACATCTGCGTCTAGAGCCTTTGTATTTAGGGCTAGCTGAAAACGGCTTTGGCGCTGAAGTGGTTTCTGAATGTGGAGTTGGTGGCATGTGAAACCCGCCTGTGGAGCCTTCGTTTGTGTGGGATGCTCACCAAGCTGCCCTTCAGGACAATGCACTCAAACGGCATTAAGCATAGTGTGTGAACACGTAGTTTGCTTGAGAGCTGCGTGTCAGCCTGATGGTGTGTGAAGTCAGTGAGCCAAATGGAGTTGTTCTCCCACAAGAACCACTCGGCTGATTCTTCTTCAATATGCAATTCAGCAACATGCAGTGTTGCTTGATGGAATTAGCTCTTACAGCCACATCTGCGTCTAGAGCCTTTGTATTTAGGGCTAGCTGAAAACGGCTTTGGCGCTGAAGTGGTTTCTGAATGTGGAGTTGGTGGCATGTGAAACCCGCCTGTGGAGCCTTCGTTTGTGTGGGATGCTCACCAAGCTGCCCTTCAGGACAATGCACTCAAACGGCATTTAGCATAGTGTGTGAACACGTAGTTTGCTTGAGAGCTGCGTGTCAGCCTGATGCTGTGTGAAGTCAGTGAGCCAAATGGAGTTGTTCTCCCACAAGAACCACTCGGCTGATTCTTCTTCAATATGCAATTCAGCAACATGCAGTGTTGCTTGATGGAATTAGCTCTTACAGCAACATCTGCGACTAGAGCCTTTGTATTTAGGGCTAGCTGAAAAGGGCTTTGGCGCTGAAGTGGTTTCTGAATGTGGAGTTGGTGGCATGTGAAACCCGCCTGTGGAGCCTTCGTTTGTGTGGGATGCTCACCAAGCTGCCCTTCAGGACAATGCACTCAAACGGCATTAAGCATAGTGTGTGAACACGTAGTTTGCTTGAGAGCTGCGTGTCAGCCTGATGGTGTGTGAAGTCAGCCAAATGGAGTTGTTCTCCCACAAGAACCACTCGGCTGATTCTTCTTCAATATGCAATTCAGCAACATGCAGTGTTGCTTGATGGAATTAGCTCTTACAGCCACATCTGCGTCTAGAGCCTTTGTATTTAGGGCTAGCTGAAAAGGGCTTTGGCGCTGAAGTGGTTTCTGAATGTGGAGTTGGTGGCATGTGAAACCCGCCTGTGGAGCCTTCGTTTGTGTGGGATGCTCACCAAGCTGCCCTTCAGGACAATGCACTCAAACGGCATTTAGCATAGTGTGTGAACACGTAGTTTGCTTGAGAGCTGCGTGTCAGCCTGATGCTGTGTGAAGTCAGTGAGCCAAATGGAGTTGTTCTCCCACAAGAACCACTCGGCTGATTCTTCTTCAATATGCAATTCAGCAACATGCAGTGTTGCTTGATGGAATTAGCTCTTACAGCAACATCTGCGTCTAGAGCCTTTGTTTTTAGGGCTAGCTGAAAACGGCTTTGGCGCTGAAGTGGTTTCTGAATGTGGAGTTGGTGGCATGTGAAACCCGCCTGTGGAGCCTTCATTTGTGTGGGATGCTCACCAAGCTGCCCTTCAGGACAATGCACTCAAACGGCATTAAGCATAGTGTGTGAACACGTAGTTTGCTTGAGAGCTGCCTGTCAGCCTGATGGTGTGTGAAGTCAGTGAGCCAAATGGAGTTGTTCTCCCACAAGAACCACTCGGCTGATTCTTCTTCAATATGCAATTCAGCAACATGCAGTGTTGCTTGATGGAATTAGCTCTTACAGCAACATCTGCGTCTAGAGCCTTTGTATTTAGGGCTAGCTGTAAAAGGGCTTTGGCACTGAAGTGGTTTCTGAATGTGGAGTTGGTGGTATGTGAAACCCGCCTGTGGAGCCTTCGTTTGTGTGGGATGCTCACCAAGCTGCCCTTCAGGACAATGCACTCAAACGGCATTAAGCATAGTGTGTGAACACGTAGTTTGCTTGAGAGCTGCCTGTCAGCCTGATGGTGTGTGAAGTCAGTGAGCCAAATGGAGTTGTTCTCCCACAAGAACCACCTGGCTGATTCTTCTTCAATATGCAATTCAGCAACATGCAGTGTTGCTTGATGGAATTAGCTCTTACAGCCACATCTGCGACTAGAGCCTTTGTATTTAGGGCTAGCTGAAAACGGCTTTGGCGCTGAAGTGGTTTCTGAATGTGGAGTTGGTGGCATGTGAAACCCGCCTGTGGAGCCTTCGTTTGTGTGGGATGCTCACCAAGCTGCCCTTCAGGACAATGCACTCAAACGGCATTAAGCATAGTGTGTGAACACGTAGTTTGCTTGAGAGCTTCCTGTCAGCCTGATGGTGTGTGAAGTCAGTGAGCCAAATGGAGTTGTTCTCCCACAAGAACCACTCGGCTGATTCTTCTTCAATATGCAATTCAGCAACATGCAGTGTTGCTTGATGGAATTAGCTCTTACAGCAACATCTGTGTCTAGAGCCTTTGTATTTAGGGCTAGCTGAAAACGGCTTTGGCGCTGAAGTGGTTTCTGAATGTGGAGTTGGTGGCATGTGAAACCCGCCTGTGGAGCCTTCGTTTGTGTGGGATGCTCACCAAGCTGCCCTTCAGGACAATGCACTCAAACGGCATTAAGCATAGTGTGTGAACACGTAGTTTGCTTGAGAGCTGCGTGTCAGCCTGATGGTGTGTGAAGTCAGTGAGCCAAATGGAGTTGTTCTCCCACAAGAACCACTCGGCTGATTCTTCTTCAATATGCAATTCAGCAACATGCAATGTTTCTTTATGGAATTAGCTCTTACAGCCACATCTGCATCTAGAGCCTTTGTATTTAGGGCTAGCTGAAAACGGCTTTGGCGCTGAAGTGGTTTCTGAATGTGGAGTTGGTGGCATGTGAAACCCGCCTGTGGAGCCTTCATTTGTGTGGGATGCTCACCAAGCTGCCCTTCAGGACAATGCACTCAAACGACATTAAGCATAGTGTGTGAACACGTAGTTTGCTTGAGAGCTGCGTGTCAGCCTGATGGTGTGTGAAGTCAGTGAGCCAAATGGAGTTGTTCTCCCACAAGAACCACTCGGCTGATTCTTCTTCAATATGCAATTCAGCAACATGCAGTGTTGCTTGATGGAATTAGCTCTTACAGCCACATCTGCGTCTAGAGCCTTTGTATTTAGGGCTAGCTGAAAACGGCTTTGGCGCTGAAGTGGTTTCTGAATGTGGAGTTGGTGGCATGTGAAACCCGCCTGTGGAGCCTTCGTTTGTGTGGGATGCTCACCAAGCTGCCCTTCAGGACAATGCACTCAAACGGCATTAAGCATAGTGTGTGAACACGTAGTTTGCTTGAGAGCTTCCTGTCAGCCTGATGGTGTGTGAAGTCAGTGAGCCAAATGGAGTTGTTCTCCCACAAGAACCACTCGGCTGATTCTTCTTCAATATGCAATTCAGCAACATGCAGTGTTGCTTGATGGAATTAGCTCTTACAGCCACATCTGCGTCTAGAGCCTTTGTATTTAGGGCTAGCTGAAAAGGGCTTTGGCGCTGAAGTGGTTTCTGAATGTGGAGTTGGTGGCATGTGAAACCCGCCTGTGGAGCCTTCGTTTGTGTGGGATGCTCACCAAGCTGCCCTTCAGGACAATGCACTCAAACGGCATTAAGCATAGTGTGTGAACACGTAGTTTGCTTGAGAGCTGCCTGTCAGCCTGATGGTGTGTGAAGTCAGTGAACCAAATGGAGTTGTTCTCCCACAAGAACCACTCGGCTGATTCTTCTTCAATATGCAATTCAGCAACATGCAGTGTTGCTTGATGGAATTAGCTCTAACAGCCACATCTGCGACTAGAGCCTTTGTATTTAGGGCTAGCTGAAAACGGCCTTGGCGCTGAAGTGGTTTCTGAATGTGGAGTTGGTGGCATGTGAAACCCGCCTGTGGAGCCTTCGTTTGTGTGGGATGCTCACCAAGCTGCCCTTCAGGACAATGCACTCAAACGGCATTAGGCATAGTGTGTGAACACGTAGTTTGCTTGAGAGCTGCCTGTCAGCCTGATGCTGTGTGAAGTCAGTGAGCCAAATGGAGTTGTTCTCCCACAAGAACCACTCGGCTGATTCTTCTTCAATATGCAATTCAGCAACATGCAGTGTTGCTGGATGGAATTAGCTCTAACAGCCACATCTGCGACTAGAGCCTTTGTATTTAGGGCTAGCTGAAAAGGGGTTTGGCGCTGAAGTGGTTTCTGAATGTGGAGTTGGTGGCATGTGAAACCCGCCTGTGGAGCCTTCGTTTGTGTGGGATGCTCACCAAGCTGCCCTTCAGGACAATGCACTTAAACGGCATTTAGCATAGTGTGTGAACACGTAGTTTGCTTGAGAGCTGCGTGTCAGCCTGATGGTGTGTGAAGTCAGTGAGCCAAAAGGAGTTGTTCTCCCACAAGAACCACTCGGCTGATTCTTCTTCAATATGCAATTCAGCAACATGCAGTGTTGCTTGATGGAATGAGCTCTTACAGCAACATCTGCGTCTAGAGCCTTTGTATTTAGGGCTAGCTGAAAAGGGCTTTGGCGCTGAAGTGGTTTCTGAATGTGGAGTTGGTAGCATGTGAAACCCGCCTGTGGAGCCTTCGTTTGTGTGGGATGCTCACCAAGCTGCCCTTCAGGACAATGCACTCAAACGGCATTTAGCAAAGTGTGTGAACACGTAGTTTTCTTGAGAGCTGCCTGTCAGCCTGATGGTGTGTGAAGTCAGTGAGCCAAATGGAGTTGTTCTCCCACAAGAACCACTCGGGTGGTTCTTCTTCAATATGCAATTCAGCAAAATGCAGTGTTTCTTGATGGAATTAGCTCTTACCTCCACATCTGCGTCTAGAGCCTTTGTATTTAGGGCTAGCTGAAAACGGCTTTGGCGCTGAAGTGGTTTCTGAATGTGGAGTTGGTGGCATGTGAAACCCGCCTGTGGAGCCTTCGTTTGTGTGGGATGCTCACCAAGCTGCCCTTCAGGACAATGCACTCAAACGGCATTAAGCATAGTGTGTGAACACGTAGTTTGCTTGAGAGCTGCCTGTCAGCCTGATGTTGTGTGAAGTCAGTGAGCCAAATGGAGTTGTTCTCCCACAAGAACCACTCGGCTGATTCTTCTTCAATATGCAATTCAGCAACATGCAGTGTTGCTTGATGGAATTAGCTCTTACAGCCACATCTGCGTCTAGAGCCTTTGTATTTAGGGCTAGCTGAAAAGGGCTTTGGCGCTGAAGTGGTTTCTGAATGTGGAGTTGGTGGCATGTGAAACCCGCCTGTGGAGCCTTCGTTTGTGTGGGATGCTCACCAAGCTGCCCTTCAGGACAATGCACTCAAACGGCATTAAGCATAGTGTGTGAACACGTAGTTTGCTTGAGAGCTGCCTGTCAGCCTGATGGTGTGTGAAGTCAGTGAGCCAAATGGAGTTGTTCTCCCACAAGAACCACTCGGCTGATTCTTCTTCAATATGCAATTCAGCAACATGCAGTGTTGCTTGATGGAATTAGCTCTTACAGCCACATCTGCGTCTAGAGCCTTTGTATTTAGGGCTAGCTGAAAACGGCTTTGGCGCTGAAGTGGTTTCTGAATGTGGAGTTGGTGGCATGTGAAACCCGCCTGTGGAGCCTTCGTTTGTGTGGGATGCTCACCAAGCTGCCCTTCAGGACAATGCACTCAAACGGCATTAAGCATAGTGTGTGAACACGTAGTTTGCTTGAGAGCTGCCTGTCAGCCTGATGGTGTGTGAAGTCAGTGAGCCAAATGGAGTTGTTCTCCCACAAGAACCACTCGGCTGATTCTTCTTCAATATGCAATTCAGCAACATGCAGTGTTGCTTGATGGAATTAGCTCTTACAGCCACATCTGCGTCTAGAGCCTTTGTATTTAGGGCTAGCTGAAAACGGCTTTGGCGCTGAAGTGGTTTCTGAATGTGGAGTTGGTGGCATGTGAAACCCGCCTGTGGAGCCTTCGTTTGTGTGGGATGCTCACCAAGCTGCCCTTCAGGACAATGCACTCAAACGGCATTAAGCATAGTGTGTGAACACGTAGTTTGCTTGAGAGCTGCCTGTCAGCCTGATGGTGTGTGAAGTCAGTGAGCCAAATGGAGTTGTTCTCCCACAAGAACCACTCGGCTGATTCTTCTTCAATATGCAATTCAGCAACATGCAGTGTTGCTTGATGGAATTAGCTCTTACAGCCACATCTGCGTCTAGAGCCTTTGTATTTAGGGCTAGCTGAAAACGGCTTTGGCGCTGAAGTGGTTTCTGAATGTGGAGTTGGTGGCATGTGAAACCCGCCTGTGGAGCCTTCGTTTGTGTGGGATGCTCACCAAGCTGCCCTTCAGGACAATGCACTCAAACGGCATTAAGCATAGTGTGTGAACACGTAGTTTGCTTGAGAGCTGCCTGTCAGCCTGATGGTGTGTGAAGTCAGTGAACCAAATGGAGTTGTTCTCCCACAAGAACCACTCGGCTGATTCTTCTTCAATATGCAATTCAGCAACATGCAGTGTTGCTCGATGGAATTAGCTCTAACAGCCACATCTGCGACTAGAGCCTTTGTATTTAGGGCTAGCTGAAAACGGCTTTGGCGCTGAAGTGGTTTCTGAATGTGGAGTTGGTGGCATGTGAAACCCGCCTGTGGAGCCTTCGCTTGTGTGGGATGCTCACCAAGCTGCCCTTCAGGACAATGCACTCAAACGGCATTAAGCATAGTGTGTGAACACGTAGTTTGCTTGAGAGCTGCCTGTCAGCCTGATGGTGTGTGAAGTCAGTGAGCCAAATGGAGTTGTTCTCCCACAAGAACCGCTCGGCTGATTCTTCTTCAATATGCAATTCAGCAACATGCAGTGTTTCTTTATGGAATTAGCTCTTACAGCCACATCTGCATCTAGAGCCTTTGTATTTAGGGCTAGCTGAAAACGGCTTTGGCGCTGAAGTGGTTTCTGAATGTGGAGTTGGTGGCATGTGAAACCCGCCTGTGGAGCCTTCGTTTGTGTGGGATGCTCACCAAGCTGCCCTTCAGGACAATGCACTCAAACGGCATTAAGCATAGTGTGTGAACACGTAGTTTGCTTGAGAGCTGCGTGTCAGCCTGATGGTGTGTGAAGTCAGTGAGCCAAATGGAGTTGTTCTCCCACAAGAACCACTCGGCTGATTCTTCTTCAATATGCAATTCAGCAACATGCAGTGTTGCTTGATGGAATTAGCTCTTACAGCCACATCTGCGTCTAGAGCCTTTGTATTTAGGGCTAGCTGAAAACGGCTTTGGCGCTGAAGTGGTTTCTGAATGTGGAGTTGGTGGCATGTGAAACCCGCCTGTGGAGCCTTCGTTTGTGTGGGATGCTCACCAAGCTGCCCTTCAGGACAATGCACTCAAACGGCATTAAGCATAGTGTGTGAACACGTAGTTTGCTTGAGAGCTTCCTGTCAGCCTGATGGTGTGTGAAGTCAGTTAGCCAAATGGAGTTGTTCTCCCACAAGAACCACTCGGCTGATTCTTCTTCAATATGCAATTCAGCAACATGCAGTGTTGCTTGATGGAATTAGCTCTTACAGCCACATCTGCGTCTAGAGCCTTTGTATTTAGGGCTAGCTGAAAACGGCTTTGGCGCTGAAGTGGTTTCTGAATGTGGAGTTGGTGGCATGTGAAACCCGCCTGTGGAGCCTTCGTTTGTGTGGGATGCTCACCAAGCTGCCCTTCAGGACAATGCACTCAAACGGCATTAAGCATAGTGTGTGAACACGTAGTTTGCTTGAGAGCTGCCTGTCAGCCTGATCGTGTGTGAAGTCAGTGAACCAAATGGAGTTGTTCTCCCACAAGAACCACTCGGCTGATTCTTCTTCAATATGCAATTCAGCAACATGCAGTGTTGCTTGATGGAATTAGCTCTAACAGCCACATCTGCGACTAGAGCCTTTGTATTTAGGGCTAGCTGAAAACGGCTTTGGCGCTGAAGTGGTTTCTGAATGTGGAGTTGGTGGCATGTGAAACCCGCCTGTGGAGCCTTCGTTTGTGTGGGATGCTCACCAAGCTGCCCTTCAGGACAATGCACTCAAACGGCATTAAGCATAGAGTGTGAACCCGTTGTTTGCTTGAGAGCTGCGTGTCAGCCTGATGGTGTGTGAAGTCAGTGAGCCAAATGGAGTTGTTCTCCCACAAGAACCACTCGGCTGATTCTTCTTCAATATGCAATTCAGCAACATGCAGTGTTGCTTGATGGAATTAGCTCTAACAGCAACACCTGCGTCTAGAGCCTTTGTATTTAGGGCTAGCTGAAAACGGCTTTGGCGCTGAAGTGGTTTCTGAATGTGGAGTTGGTGGCATGTGAAACCCGCCTGTGGAGCCTTCGTTTGTGTGGGATGCTCACCAACCTGCCCTTCCAGACAATGCACTCAAACGGCATTAAGCATAGTGTGTGAACACGTAGTTTGCTTGAGAGCTGCGTGTCAGCCTGATGGTGTGTGAAGTCAGTGAGCCAAATGGAGTTGTTCTCCCACAAGAACCACTCGGCTGATTCTTCTTCAATATGCAATTCAGCAACATGCAGTGTTGCTTGATGGAATTAGCTCTTACAGCAACATCTGCATCTGGAGCCTTTGTATTTAGGGCTAGCTGAAAACGGCTTTGGCGCTGAAATGGTTTCTGAATGTGGAGTTGGTGGCATGTGAAACCCGCCTGTGGAGCCTTCGTTTGTGTGGGATGCTCACCAACCTGCACTTCAGGACAATGCACTCAAACGGCATTTAGCATAGTGTGTGAACACGTAGTTTGCTTGAGAGCTGCCTGTCAGCCTGATGGTGTGTGAATTCAGTGAGCCAAATAGAGTTGGTCTCCCACAAGAACCACTCGGCTGATTCTTCTTCAATATGCAATTCAGCAACATGCAGTGTTGCTTGATGGAATTAGCTCTTACAGCCACATCTGCGACTAGAGCCTTTGTATTTAGGGCTAGCTGAAAAGGGGTTTGGCGCTGAAGTGGTTTCTGAATGTGGAGTTGGTGGCATGTGAAACCCGCCTGTGGAGCCTTCGTTTGTGTGGGATGCTCACCAAGCTGCCCTTCAGGACGATGCACTCAAACGGCATTAAGCATAGTGTGTGAACACGTAGTTTGCTTGAGAGCTGCGTGTCAGCCTGATGGTGTGTGAAGTCAGCCAAATGGAGTTGTTCTCCCACAAGAACCACTCGGCTGATTCTTCTTCAATATGCAATTCAGCAACATGCAGTGTTGCTTGATGGAATTAGCTCTTACAGCAACATCTGCGTCTAGAGCCTTTGTATTTAGGGCTAGCTGAAAACGGCTTTGGCGCTGAAGTGGTTTCTGAATGTGGAGTTGGTGGCATGTGAAACCCGCCTGTGGAGCCTTCGTTTGTGTGGGATGCTCACCAAGCTGCCCTTCAGGACAATGCACTCAAACGGCATTAAGCATAGTGTGTGAACACGTAGTTTGCTTGAGAGCTGCCTGTCAGCCTGATGCTGTGTGAAGTCAGTGAGCCAAATGGAGTTGTTCTCCCACAAGAACCACTCGGCTGATTCTTCTTCAATATGCAATTCAGCAACATGCAGTGTTGCTTGATGGAATTAGCTCTTACAGCAACATCTGCGTCTAGAGCCTTTGTATTTAGGGCTAGCTGAAAAGGGCTTTGGCGCTGAAGTGGTTTCTGAATGTGGAGTTGGTGGCATGTGAAACCCGCCTGTGGAGCCTTCGTTTGTGTGGGATGCTCACCAAGCTGCCCTTCAGGACAATGCACTCAAACGGCATTAAGCATAGTGTGTGAACACGTAGTTTGCTTGAGAGCTGCCTGTCAGCCTGATGGTGTGTGAAGTCAGTGAGCCAAATGGAGTTGTTCTCCCACAAGAACCACTCGGCTGATTCTTCTTCAATATGCAATTCAGCAACATGCAGTGTTGCTTGATGGAATTAGCTCTTACAGCCACATCTGCGACTAGAGCCTTTGTATTTAGGGCTAGCTGAAAAGGGGTTTGGCGCTGAAGTGGTTTCTGAATGTGGAGTTGGTGGCATGTGAAACCCGCCTGTGGAGCCTTCGTTTGTGTGGGATGCTCACCAAGCTGCCCTTCAGGACAATGCACTCAAACGGCATTAAGCATAGTGTGTGAACACGTAGTTTGCTTGAGAGCTGCCTGTCAGCCTGATGGTGTGTGAAGTCAGTGAGCCAAATGGAGTTGTTCTCCCACAAGAACCACTCGGCTGATTCTTCTTCAATATGCAATTCAGCAACATGCAGTGTTGCTTGATGGAATTAGCTCTTAGAGCCACATCTGCGTCTAGAGCCTTTGTATTTAGGGCTAGCTGAAAACGGCTTTGGCGCTGAAGTGGTTTCTGAATGTGGAGTTGGTGGCATGTGAAACCCGCCTGTGGAGCCTTCGTTTGTGTGGGATGCTCACCAAGCTGCCCTTCAGGACAATGCACTCAAACGGCATTAAGCATAGTGTGTGAACACGTAGTTTGCTTGAGAGCTGCCTGTCAGCCTGATGGTGTGTGAAGTCAGTGAGCCAAATGGAGTTGTTCTCCCACAAGAACCACTCGGCTGATTCTTCTTCAATATGCAATTCAGCAACATGCAGTGTTGCTTGATGGAATTAGCTCTTACAGCAACACCTGCATCTAGAGCCTGTGTATTTAGGGCTAGCTGAAAACGGCTTTGGCGCTGAAGTGGTTTCTGAATGTGGAGTTGGTGGCATGTGAAACCCGCCTGTGGAGCCTTCGTTTGTGTGGGATGCTCACCAAGCTGCCCTTCAGGACAATGCACTCAAACGGCATTAAGCATAGTGTGTGAACAGGTAGTTTGCTTGAGAGCTGCCTGTCAGCCTGATGGTGTGTGAAGTCAGTGAGCCAAATGGAGTTGTTCTCCCTCAAGAACCACTCGGCTGATTCTTCTTCAATATGCAATTCAGCAACATGCAGTGTTGCTTGATGGAATTAGCTCTTACAGCCACATCTGCGACTAGAGCCTTTGTATTTAGGGCTAGCTGAAAAGGGGTTTGGCGCTGAAGTGGTTTCTGAATGTGGAGTTGGTGGCATGTGAAACCCGCCTGTGGAGCCTTCGTTTGTGTGGGATGCTCACCAAGCTGCCCTTCAGGACAATGCACTCAAACGGCATTAAGCATAGTGTGTGAACACGTAGTTTGCTTGAGAGCTGCGTGTCAGCCTGATGGTGTGTGAAGTCAGCCAAATGGAGTTGTTCTCCCACAAGAACCACTCGGCTGATTCTTCTTCAATATGCAATTCAGCAACATGCAGTGTTGCTTGATGGAATTAGCTCTTACAGCAACATCTGCGTCTAGAGCCTTTGTATTTAGGGCTAGCTGAAAACGGCTTTGGCGCTGAAGTGGTTTCTGAATGTGGAGTTGGTGGCATGTGAAACCCGCCTGTGGAGCCTTCGTTTGTGTGGGATGCTCACCAAGCTGCCCTTCAGGACAATGCACTCAAACGGCATTAAGCATAGTGTGTGAACACGTAGTTTGCTTGAGAGCTGCCTGTCAGCCTGATGCTGTGTGAAGTCAGTGAGCCAAATGGAGTTGTTCTCCCACAAGAACCACTCGGCTGATTCTTCTTCAATATGCAATTCAGCAACATGCAGTGTTGCTTGATGGAGTTAGCTCTTACAGCCACATCTGCGACTAGAGCCTTTGTATTTAGGGCTAGCTGAAAAGGGGTTTGGCGCTGAAGTGGTTTCTGAATGTGGAGTTGGTGGCATGTGAAACCCGCCTGTGGAGCCTTCGTTTGTGTGGGATGCTCACCAAGCTGCCCTTCAGGACAATGCACTCAAACGGCATTAAGCATAGTGTGTGAACACGTAGTTTGCTTGAGAGCTGCCTGTCAGCCTGATGGTGTGTGAAGTCAGTGAGCCAAATGGAGTTGTTCTCCCACAAGAACCACTCGGCTGATTCTTCTTCAATATGCAATTCAGCAACATGCAGTGTTGCTTGATGGAATTAGCTCTTAGAGCCACATCTGCGTCTAGAGCCTTTGTATTTAGGGCTAGCTGAAAAGGGCTTTGGCGCTGAAGTGGTTTCTGAATGTGGAGTTGGTGGCATGTGAAACCCGCCTGTGGAGCCTTCGTTTGTGTGGGATGCTCACCAAGCTGCCCTTCAGGACGATGCACTCAAACGGCATTAAGCATAGTATGTGAACACGTAGTTTGCTTGAGAGCTGCCTGTCAGCCTGATGGTGTGTGAAGTCAGTGAGCCAAATGGAGTTGTTCTCCCACAAGAACCACTCGGCTGATTCTTCTTCAATATGCAATTCAGCAACATGCAGTGTTGCTTGATGGAATTAGCTCTTACAGCAACATCTGCGACTAGAGCCTTTGTATTTAGGGCTAGCTGAAAACGGCTTTGGCGCTGAAGTGGTTTCTGAATGTGGAGTTGGTGGCATGTGAAACCCGCCTGTGGAGCCTTCGTTTGTGTGGGATGCTCACCAAGCTGCCCTTCAGGACAATGCACTCAAACGGCATTAAGCATAGTGTGTGAACACGTAGTTTGCTTGAGAGCTGCGTGTCAGCCTGATGGTGTGTGAAGTCAGCCAAATGGAGTTGTTCTCCCACAAGAACCACTCGGCTGATTCTTCTTCAATATGCAATTCAGCAACATGCAGTGTTGCTTGATGGAATTAGCTCTTACAGCAACATCTGCGTCTAGAGCCTTTGTATTTAGGGCTAGCTGAAAACGGCTTTGGCGCTGAAGTGGTTTCTGAATGTGGAGTTGGTGGCATGTGAAACCCGCCTGTGGAGCCTTCGTTTGTGTGGGATGCTCACCAAGCTGCCCTTCAGGACAATGCACTCAAACGGCATTAAGCATAGTGTGTGAACACGTAGTTTGCTTGAGAGCTGCCTGTCAGCCTGATGCTGTGTGAAGTCAGTGAGCCAAATGGAGTTGTTCTCCCACAAGAACCACTCGGCTGATTCTTCTTCAATATGCAATTCAGCAACATGCAGTGTTGCTTGATGGAATTAGCTCTTACAGCAACATCTGCGTCTAGAGCCTTTGTATTTAGGGCTAGCTGAAAAGGGCTTTGGCGCTGAAGTGGTTTCTGAATGTGGAGTTGGTGGCATGTGAAACCCGCCTGTGGAGCCTTCGTTTGTGTGGGATGCTCACCAAGCTGTCCTTCAGGACAATGCACTCAAACGGCATTAAGCATAGTGTGTGAACACGTAGTTTGCTTGAGAGCTGCGTGTCAGCCTGATGGTGTGTGAAGTCAGTGAGCCAAATGGAGTTGTTCTCCCACAAGAACCACTCGGCTGATTCTTCTTCAATATGCAATTCAGCAACATGCAGTGTTGCTTGATGGAATTAGCTCTTACAGCCACATCTGCGACTAGAGCCTTTGTATTTAGGGCTAGCTGAAAAGGGGTTTGGCGCTGAAGTGGTTTCTGAATGTGGAGTTGGTGGCATGTGAAACCCGCCTGTGGAGCCTTCGTTTGTGTGGGATGCTCACCAAGCTGCCCTTCAGGACAATGCACTCAAACGGCATTAAGCATAGTGTGTGAACACGTAGTTTGCTTGAGAGCTGCCTGTCAGCCTGATGGTGTGTGAAGTCAGTGAGCCAAATGGAGTTGTTCTCCCACAAGAACCACTCGGCTGATTCTTCTTCAATATGCAATTCAGCAACATGCAGTGTTGCTTGATGGAATTAGCTCTTAGAGCCACATCTGCGTCTA
Source organism: Ochotona princeps (assembly GCF_030435755.1). Lineage (NCBI taxonomy): Eukaryota > Metazoa > Chordata > Mammalia > Lagomorpha > Ochotonidae > Ochotona > Ochotona princeps. Next base: position 33,063,467 of record NC_080847.1, read on the forward strand.
GAGCCTTTGTATTTAGGGCTAGCTGAAAACGGCTTTGGCGCTGAAGTGGTTTCTGAATGTGGAGTTGGTGGCATGTGAAACCCGCCTGTGGAGCCTTCGTTTGTGTGGGATGCTCACCAAGCTGCCCTTCAGGACAATGCACTCAAACGGCATTAAGCATAGTGTGTGAACACGTAGTTTGCTTGAGAGCTGCCTGTCAGCCTGATGGTGTGTGAAGTCAGTGAGCCAAATGGAGTTGTTCTCCCACAAGAACCACTCGGCTGATTCTTCTTCAATATGCAATTCAGCAACATGCAGTGTTGCTGGATGGAATTAGCTCTTAGAGCCACATCTGCGTCTAGAGCCTTTGTATTTAGGGCTAGCTGAAAAGGGCTTTGGCGCTGAAGTGGTTTCTGAATGTGGAGTTGGTGGCATGTGAAACCCGCCTGTGGAGCCTTCGTTTGTGTGGGATGCTCACCAAGCTGCCCTTCAGGACAATGCACTCAAACGGCATTAAGCATAGTGTGTGAACACGTAGTTTGCTTGAGAGCTGCGTGTCAGCCTGATGGTGTGTGAAGTCAGTGAGCCAAATGGAGTTGTTCTCCCACAAGAACCACTCGGCTGATTCTTCTTCAATATGCAATTCAGCAACATGCAGTGTTGCTTGATGGAATTAGCTCTTACAGCCACATCTGCGACTAGAGCCTTTGTATTTAAGGCTAGCTGAAAACGGCTTTGGCGCTGAAGTGGTTTCTGAATGTGGAGTTGGTGGCATGTGAAACCCGCCTGTGGAGCCTTCGTTTGTGTGGGATGCTCACCAAGCTGCCCTTCAGGACAATGCACTCAAACGGCATTAAGCATAGTGTGTGAACACATAGTTTGCTTGAGAGCTGCCTGTCAGCCTGATGCTGTGTGAAGTCAGTGAGCCAAATGGAGTTGTTCTCCCACAAGAACCACTCGGCTGATTCTTCTTCAATATGCAATTCAGCAACATGCAGTGTTGCTTGATGGAATTAGCTCTTACAGCAACACCTGCATCTAGAGCCTGTGTATTTAGGGCTAGCTGAAAACGGCTTTGGCGCTGAAGTGGTTTCTGAATGTGGAGTTGGTGGCATGTAAAACCCGCCTGTGGAGCCTTCGTTTGTGTGGGATGCTCACCAACCTGCACTTCAGGACAATGCACTCAAACGGCATTAAGCATAGTGTGTGAACACGTAGTTTGCTTGAGAGCTGCCTGTCAGCCTGATGGTGTGTGAAGTCAGTGAGCCAAATGGAGTTGTTCTCCCTCAAGAACCACTCGGCTGATTCTTCTTCAATATGCAATTCAGCAACATGCAGTGTTGCTTGATGGAATTAGCTCTTACAGCCACATCTGCGTCTAGAGCCTTTGTTTTTAGGGCTAGCTGAAAAGGGGTTTGGCGCTGAAGTGGTTTCTGAATGTGGAGTTGGTGGCATGTGAAACCCGCCTGTGGAGCCTTCGTTTGTGTGGGATGCTCACCAAGCTGCCCTTCAGGACAATGCACTCAAACGGCATTAAGCATAGTGTGTGAACACGTAGTTTGCTTGAGAGCTGCCTGTCAGCCTGATGGTGTGTGAAGTCAGTGAGCCAAATGGAGTTGTTCTCCCACAAGAACCACTCGGCTGATTCTTCTTCAATATGCAATTCAGCAACATGCAGTGTTGCTTGATGGAATTAGCTCTTACAGCAACATCTGCGACTAGAGCCTTTGTATTTAGGGCTAGCTGAAAAGGGCTTTGGCGCTGAAGTGGTTTCTGAATGTGGAGTTGGTGGCATATGAAACCCTCCTGTGGAGCCTTCGTTTGTGTGGGATGCTCACCAACCTGCCCTTTAGGACAATGCACTCAAACGGCATTTAGCGTAGTGTGTGAACACGCAGTTTGCTTGAGAGCTGCCTGTCAGCCTGATGCTGTGTGAAGTCAGTGAGCCAAATGGAGTTGTTCTCCCACAAGAACCACTCGGCTGATTCTTCTTCAATATGCAATTCAGCAACATGCAGTGTTGCTTGATGGAATTAGCTCTTACAGCCACATCTGCGACTAGAGCCTTTGTATTTAGGGCTAGCTGAAAAGGGCTTTGGCGCTGAAGTGGTTTCTGAATGTGGAGTTGGTGGCATGTGAAACCCGCCTGTGGAGCCTTCGTTTGTGTGGGATGCTCACCAAGCTGCCCTTCAGGACAATGCACTCAAACGGCATTAAGCATAGTGTGTGAACACGTAGTTTGCTTGAGAGCTGCCTGTCAGCCTGATTGTGTGTGAAGTCAGTGAGCCAAATGGAGTTGTTCTCCCACAAGAACCACTCGGCTGATTCTTCTTCAATATGCAATTCAGCAACATGCAGTGTTGCTTGATGGAATTAGCTCTTACAGCCACATCTGCGACTAGAGCCTTTGTATTTAGGGCTAGCTGAAAAGGGCTTTGGCGCTGAAGTGGTTTCTGAATGTGGAGTTGGTGGCATGTGAAACCCGCCTGTGGAGCCTTCGTTTGTGTGGGATGCTCACCAAGCTGCCCTTCAGGACAATGCACTCAAACGGCATTAAGCATAGTGTGTGAACACGTAGTTTGCTTGAGAGCTGCCTGTCAGCCTGATGCTGTGTGAAGTCAGTGAGCCAAATGGAGTTGTTCTCCCACAAGAACCACTCGGCTGATTCTTCTTCAATATGCAATTCAGCAACATGCAGTGTTGCTTGATGGAATTAGCTCTTACAGCAACATCTGCGACTAGAGCCTTTGTTTTTAGGGCTAGCTGAAAAGGGCTTTGGCGCTGAAGTGGTTTCTGAATGTGGAGTTGGTGGCATGTGAAACCCGCCTGTGGAGCCTTCATTTGTGTGGGATGCTCACCAAGCTGCCCTTCAGGACAATGCACTCAAACGGCATTAAGCATAGTGTGTGAACACGTAGTTTGCTTGAGAGCTGCCTGTCAGCCTGATGCTGTGTGAAGTCAGTGAGCCAAATGGAGTTGTTCTCCCACAAGAACCACTCGGCTGATTCTTCTTCAATATGCAATTCAGCAACATGCAGTGTTGCTTGATGGAATTAGCTCTTACAGCCACATCTGCGACTAGAGCCTTTGTATTTAGGGCTAGCTGAAAACGGCTTTGGCGCTGAAGTGGTTTCTGAATGTGGAGTTGGTGGCATGTGAAACCCGCCTGTGGAGCCTTCGTTTGTGTGGGATGCTCACCAAGCTGCCCTTCAGGACAATGCACTCAAACGGCATTAAGCATAGTGTGTGAACACATAGTTTGCTTGAGAGCTGAGTGTCAGGCTGATGCTGTGTGAAGTCAGTGAGCCAAATGGAGTTGTTCTCCCACAAGAACCACTCGGCTGATTCTTCTTCAATATGCAATTCAGCAACATGCAGTGTTGCTTGATGGAATTAGCTCTTACAGCCACATCTGCGACTAGAGCCTTTGTATTTAGGGCTAGCTGAAAAGGGCTTTGGCGCTGAAGTGGTTTCTGAATGTGGAGTTGGTGGCATGTGAAACCCGCCTGTGGAGCCTTCGTTTGTGTGGGATGCTCACCAAGCTGCCCTTCAGGACAATGCACTCAAACGGCATTAAGCATAGTGTGTGAACACGTAGTTTGCTTGAGAGCTGCCTGTCAGCCTGATGCTGTGTGAAGTCAGTGAGCCAAATGGAGTTGTTCTCCCACAAGAACCACTCGGCTGATTCTTCTTCAATATGCAATTCAGCAACATGCAGTGTTGCTTGATGGAATTAGCTCTTACAGCAATATCTGCGTCTAGAGCCTTTGTATTTAGGGCTAGCTGAAAAGGGCTTTGGCGCTGAAGTGGTTTCTGAATGTGGAGTTGGTGGCATGTGAAACCCGCCTGTGGAGCCTTCGTTTGTGTGGGATGCTCACCAAGCTCCCCTTCAGGACAATGCACTCAAACGGCATTAAGCATAGTGTGTGAACACGTAATTTGCTTCAGAGCTGCCTGTCAGCCTGATGGTGTGTGAAGTCAGTGAGCCAAATGGAGTTGTTCTCCCACAAGAACCACTCGGCTGATTCTTCTTCAATATGCAATTTAGCAACATGCAGTGTTGCTTGATGGAATTAGCTCTTACAGCAACATCTGCGTCTAGAGCCTTTGTATTTAGGGCTAGCTGTAAACGGCTTTGGCGCTGAAGTGGTTTCTGAATGTGGAGTTGGTGGTATGTGAAACCCGCCTGTGGAGCCTTCGTTTGTGTGGGATGCTCACCAAGCTGCCCTTCAGGACAATGCACTCAAACGGCATTAAGCATAGTGTGTGAACACGTAGTTTGCTTGAGAGCTGCCTGTCAGCCTGATGGTGTGTGAAGTCAGTGAGCCAAATGGAGTTGTTCTCCCACAAGAACCACCTGGCTGATTCTTCTTCAATATGCAATTCAGCAACATGCAGTGTTGCTTGATGGAATTAGCTCTTACAGCCACATCTGCGACTAGAGCCTTTGTATTTAGGGCTAGCTGAAAACGGCTTTGGCGCTGAAGTGGTTTCTGAATGTGGAGTTGGTGGCATGTGAAACCCGCCTGTGGAGCCTTCGTTTGTGTGGGATGCTCACCAAGCTGCCCTTCAGGACAATGCACTCAAACGGCATTTAGCATAGTGTGTGAACACGTAGTTTGCTTGAGAGCTGCCTGTCAGCCTGATGGTGTGTGAAGTCAGTGAGCCAAAAGGAGTTGTTCTCCCACTAGAACCACTCGGCTGATTCTTCTTCAATATGCAATTCAGCAACATGCAGTGTTGCTTGATGGAATTAGCTCTTACAGCCACATCTGCGTCTAGAGCCTTTGTATTTAGGGCTAGCTGAAAACTTCTTTGGCGCTGAAGTGGTTTCTGAATGTGGAGTTGGTGGCATGTGAAACACGCCTGTGGAGCCTTCGTTTGTGTGGGATGCTCACCAAGCTGCCCTTCAAGACAATGCACTCAAACGGCATTAAGCATAGTGTGTGAACACGTAGTTTGCTTGAGAGCTGCCTGTCAGCCTGATGCTGTGTGAAGTCAGTGAGCCAAATGGAGTTGTTCTCCCACAAGAACCACTCGGCTGATTCTTCTTCAATATGCAATTCAGCAACATGCAGTGTTGCTTGATGGAATTAGCTCTTACAGCAACACCTGTGTCTAGAGCCTTTGTATTTAGGGCTAGCTGAAAAGGGCTTTGGCGCTGAAGTGGTTTCTGAATGTGGAGTTGGTGGCATGTGAAACCCGCCTGTGGAGCCTTCGTTTGTGTGGGATGCTCACCAAGCTGCCCTTCGGGACAATGCTCTCAAACGGCATTAAGCATAGTGTGTGAACACGTAGTTTGCTTGAGAGCTGCCTGTCAGCCTGATGGTGTGTGAAGTCAGTGAGCCAAATGGAGTTGTTCTCCCACAAGAACCACTCGGTTGATTCTTCTTCAATATGCAATTCAGCAACATGCAGTGTTGCTTGATGGAATTAGCTCTTACAGCCACATCTGCGACTAGAGCCTTTGTATTTAGGGCTAGCTGAAAAGGGCTTTGGCGCTGAAGTGGTTTCTGAATGTGGAGTTGGTGGCATGTGAAACCCACCTGTGGAGCCTTCGTTTGTGTGGGATGCTCACCAAGCTGCCCTTCAGGACAATGCACTCAAACGGCATTTAGCATAGTGTGTGAACACGTAGTTTGCTTGAGAGCTGCCTGTCCGCCTGATGGTGTGTGAAGTCAGTGAGCCAAATGTAGTTGTTCTCCCACAAGAACCACTCGGCTGATTCTTCTTCAATATGCAATTCAGCAACATGCAGTGTTGCTTGATGGAATTAGCTCTTAGAGCCACATCTGCGTCTAGAGCCTTTGTATTTAGGGCTAGCTGAAAAGGGCTTTGGCGCTGAAGTGGTTTCTGAATGTGGAGTTGGTGGCATGTGAAACCCGCCTGTGGAGCCTTCGTTTGTGTGGGATGCTCACCAAGCTGCCCTTCAGGACAATGCACTCAAACGGCATTAAGCATAGTGTGTGAACACGTAGTTTGCTTGAGAGCTGCCTGTCAGCCTGATGTTGTGTGAAGTCAGTGAGCCAAATGGAGTTGTTCTCCCACAAGAACCACTCGGCTGATTCTTCTTCAATATGCAATGCAGCAACATGCAGTGTTGCTTGATGGAATTAGCTCTTACAGCCACATCTGCGACTAGAGCCTTTGTATTTAGGGCTAGCTGAAAAGGGCTTTGGCGCTGAAGTGGTTTCTGAATGTGGAGTTGGTGGCATGTGAAACCCGCCTGTGGAGCCTTCGTTTGTGTGGGATGCTCACCAAGCTGCCCTTCAGGACAATGCACTTAAACGGCATTTAGCATAGTGTGTGAACACGTAGTTTGCTTGAGAGCTGCCTGTCAGCCTGATGCTGTGTGAAGTCAGTGAGCCAAAAGGAGTTGTTCTCCCACAAGAACCACTCGGCTGATTCTTCTTCAATATGCAATGCAGCAACATGCAGTGTTGCTTGATGGAATGAGCTCTTACAGCAACATCTGCGTCTAGAGCCTTTGTATTTAGGGCTAGCTGAAAAGGGCTTTGGCGCTGAAGTGGTTTCTGAATGTGGAGTTGGTAGCATGTGAAACCCGCCTGTGGAGCCTTCGTTTGTGTGGGATGCTCACCAAGCTGCCCTTCAGGACAATGCACTCAAACGGCATTTAGCAAAGTGTGTGAACACGTAGTTTTCTTGAGAGCTGCCTGTCAGCCTGATGGTGTGTGAAGTCAGTGAGCCAAATGGAGTTGTTCTCCCACAAGAACCACTCGGCTGATTCTTCTTCAATATGCAATTCAGCAACATGCAGTGTTGCTTGATGGAATTAGCTCTTACAGCCACATCTGCGACTCGAGTCTTTGTATTTAGGGCTAGCTGAAAACGGCTTTGGCGCTGAAGTGGTTTCTGAATGTGGAGTTGGTGGCATGTGAAACCCGCCTGTGGAGCCTTCGTTTGTGTGGGATGCTCACCAAGCTGCCCTTCAGGACAATGCACTCAAACGGCATTAAGCATAGTGTGTGAACATGTAGTTTGTTTCAGAGCTGCGTGTCAGCCTTATGCTGTGTGAAGTCAGTGAGCCCAATGGAGTTGTTCTCCCACAAGAACCACTCGGCTGATTCTTCTTCAATATGCAATTCAGCAACATGCAGTGTTGCTTGATGGAATTAGCTCTTACAGCCACATCTGCGTCTAGAGCCTTTGTATTTAGGGCTAGCTGAAAACGGCTTTGGCGCTGAAGTGGTTTCTGAATGTGGAGTTGGTGGCATGTGAAACCCGCCTGTGGAGCCATCATTTGTGTGGGATGCTCACCAAGCTGCCCTTCAGGACAATGCACTCAAACGGCATTAAGCATAGTGTGTGAACACGTAGTTTGCTTGAGAGCTGCCTGTCCGCCTGATGGTGTGTGAAGTCAGTAAGCCAAATGGAGTTGTTCTCCCACTAGAACCACTCGGCTGATTCTTCTTCAATATGCAATTCAGCAACATGCAGTGTTGCTTGATGGAATTAGCTCTTACAGCCACATCTGCGACTAGAGCCTTTGTATTTAGGGCTAGCTGAAAAGGGCTTTGGCGCTGAAGTGGTTTCTGAATGTGGAGTTGGTGGCATGTGAAACCCTCCTGTGGAGCCTTCGTTTGTGTGGGATGCTCACCAAGCTGCCCTTCAGGACAATGCACTCAAACGGCATTTAGCATAGTGTGTGAACACGTAGTTTGCTTGAGAGCTGCCTGTCCGCCTGATGGTGTGTGAAGTCAGTGAGCCAAATGTAGTTGTTCTCCCACAAGAACCACTCGGCTGATTCTTCTTCAATATGCAATTCAGCAACATGCAGTGTTGCTTGATGGAATTAGCTCTTACAGCCACATCTGCGTCTAGAGCCTTTGTATTTAGGGCTAGCTGAAAAGGGCTTTGGCGCTGAAGTGGTTTCTGAATGTGGAGTTGGTGGCATGTGAAACCCGCCTGTGGAGCCTTCGTTTGTGTGGGATGCTCACCAACCTGCCCTTCCAGACAATGCACTCAAACGGCATTAAGCATAGTGTGTGAACACGTAGTTTGCTTGAGAGCTGCCTGTCAGCCTGATGTTGTGTGAAGTCAGTGAGCCAAATGGAGTTGTTCTCCCACAAGAACCACTCGGCTGATTCTTCTTCAATATGCAATTCAGCAACATGCAGTGTTGCTTGATGGAATTAGCTCTTACAGCCACATCTGCGTCTAGAGCCTTTGTATTTAGGGCTAGCTGAAAAGGGCTTTGGCGCTGAAGTGGTTTCTGAATGTGGAGTTGGTGGCATGTGAAACCCGCCTGTGGAGCCTTCGTTTGTGTGGGATGCTCACCAAGCTGCCCTTCAGGACAATGGACTCAAACGGCATTAAGCATAGTGTGTGAACACGTAGTTTGCTTGAGAGCTGCCTGTCAGCCTGATGGTGTGTGAAGTCAGTGAACCAAATGGAGTTGTTCTCCCACAAGAACCACTCGGCTGATTCTTCTTCAATATGCAATTCAGCAACATGCAGTGTTGCTTGATGGAATTAGCTCTAACAGCAACATCTGCGACTAGAGCCTTTGTATTTAGGGCTAGCTGAAAACGGCCTTGGCGCTGAAGTGGTTTCTGAATGTGGAGTTGGTGGCATGTGAAACCCGCCTGTGGAGCCTTCGTTTGTGTGGGATGCTCACCAAGCTGCCCTTCAGGACAATGCTCTCAAACGGCATTAGGCATAGTTTGTGAACACGTAGTTTGCTTGAGAGCTGCCTGTCAGCCTGATGCTGTGTGAAGTCAGTGAGCCAAATGGAGTTGTTCTCCCACAAGAACCACTCGGCTGATTCTTCTTCAATATGCAATTCAGCAACATGCAGTGTTGCTTGATGGAATTAGCTCTTACAGCCACATCTGCGACTAGAGCCTTTGTATTTAGGGCTAGCTGAAAAGGGCTTTGGCGCTGAAGTGGTTTCTGAATGTGGAGTTGGTGGCATGTGAAACCCGCCTGTGGAGCCTTCGTTTGTGTGGGATGCTCACCAAGCTGCCCTTCAGGACAATGCACTTAAACGGCATTTAGCATAGTGTGTGAACACGTAGTTTGCTTGAGAGCTGCCTGTCAGCCTGATGCTGTGTGAAGTCAGTGAGCCAAAAGGAGTTGTTCTCCCACAAGAACCACTCGGCTGATTCTTCTTCAATATGCAATTCAGCAACATGCAGTGTTGCTTGATGGAATGAGCTCTTACAGCAACATCTGCGTCTAGAGCCTTTGTATTTAGGGCTAGCTGAAAAGGGCTTTGGCGCTGAAGTGGTTTCTGAATGTGGAGTTGGTGGCATGTGAAACCCGCCTGTGGAGCCTTCGTTTGTGTGGGATGCTCACCAACCTGCCCTTCAGGACAATGCACTCAAACGGCATTAAGCATAGTGTGTGAACACGTAGTTTGCTTGAGAGCTGCCTGTCAGCCTGATGGTGTGTGAAGTCAGTGAGCCAAATGGAGTTGTTCTCCCACAAGAACCACTCGGCTGATTCTTCTTCAATATGCAATTCAGCAACATGCAGTGTTGCTTGATGGAATTAGCTCTTACAGCCACATCTGCGTCTAGAGCCTTTGTATTTAGGGCTAGCTGAAAAGGGCTTTGGCGCTGAAGTGGTTTCTGAATGTGGAGTTGGTGGCATGTGAAACCCGCCTGTGGAGCCTTCGTTTTTTTTTTTATTATTATTTTTTAATTATGTATTATTTAACTTCAGTAATTACATTGTATTATGTGACACAGTTACATAGATACTTGGGTTCTCCCCACCCCTCCCCAAACCCTCCCACCATGGTGGATTCCTCCACCTTGTTGCATAACCACAGCTCAAGTTCAGTTGAGATTTCCCCATTGCAAGCGTTTACCAAACATAGAGTCCAGCATCTTATTGTCCCGTCAAGTTCAACGGCTTCTTAGGTTTACCCTCTCTGGTCTGATGACAGAGCCAGCAGAGTATCATCGCAGTCAATTGAAAGCTCCAACATACCATCAGCAAAAATTTACATCATTATGGAATTAATTGACATAGTAATGAGTAACCAATATGTTAAAAGTAAATGCGGGTTCCCAGCCACCTTCTGTGACCACCTCACCTATACTTCAATTTTAGTTTATACACAACATATAACATTCAAAACATAACATGTTATACATAACATCATATCATCTTAAATTAAGGCAAACATGTGGTATTTAACCTTTTGGGATTGGCTCATTTCCCTTAGCATTATGGTTTCCAGTTTGGCCCATTTGGCCACAAAGAACTGCATTTTGTTTTTTTTTAATAGCTGAGTAGTATTCCATGGAGTAGATGAACCATAGCTTTCTTATCCAATCCTCTGTTGATGGACATTTTGGTTGTTTCCATGTTTTCGCAATTACTGATTGTGATGCTATGAACATAGGAGTACATGTTGGTTTCTCATAGAACAAGTGTTCTGGATATATTCCTAGGAGTGCTATTGCTGGATCATACGGTATGTTGAATTTGAGTTGTTTGAATATTCTCCATACTGATTTCTATAGAGGCTGTACCAGCCTGCAGCCCCACCAGCAGTGGAGTAGGGTTCCCTTTTCCCCGCAACCTGGCCAACAAGTGTCGTTGGTGCTTTTATTCATGTGGGCCAGTCTTACTGGCGTTAGGTGGTACCTCATTGATGTTTTAATTTGGATTTCCCTTATTGCAGGGGAACTTGAGCATTTTTTCATATGTTTATTTGCCATTTGGGTTTGTTCCTTTGTGAAGTGTCTGCCCATTTCCCGTGCCCATCTGGAGCCTTCGTTTGTGTGGGATGCTCACCAAGCTGCCCTTCAGGACAATGCACTCAAACGGCATTAAGCATAGTGTGTGAACACGTAGTTTGCTTGAGAGCTGCGTGTCAGCCTGATGGTGTGTGAAGTCAGTGAGCCAAATGGAGTTGTTCTCCCACAAGAACCACTCGGTTGATTCTTCTTCAATATGCAATTCAGCAACATGCAGTGTTACTTGATGGAATTAGCTCTTACAGAAACATCTGCGTCTTGAGCCTTTGTATTTAGGGCTAGCTGAAAAGGGCTTTGGCTCTGAAGTGGTTTCTGAATGTGGAGTTGGTGGCATGTGAAACCCGCCTGTGGAGCCTTCGTTTGTGTGGGATGCTCACCAAGCTGCCCTTCAGGACAATGCACTCAGACGGCATTAAGCATAGTGTGTGAACACGTAGTTTGCTTGAGAGCTGCCTGTCAGCCTGATGCTGTGTGAAGTCAGTGAGCCAAATGGAGTTGTTCTCCCACAAGAACCACTCAGCTGATTCTTCTTCAATATGCAATTCAGCAACATGCAGTGTTGCTTGATGGAATTAGCTCTTACAGCAACATCTGCGTCTAGAGCCTTTGTATTTAGGGCTAGCTGAAAACGGCTTTGGCGCTGAAGTGGTTTCTGAATGTGGAGTTGGTGGCATGTGAAACCCGCCTGTGGAGCCTTCGTTTGTGTGGGATGCTCACCAAGCTGCCCTTCAGGACAATGCACTCAGACGGCATTAAGCATAGTGTGTGAACACGTAGTTTGCTTGAGAGCTGCCTGTCAGCCTGATGCTGTGTGAAGTCAGTGAGCCAAATGGAGTTGTTCTCCCACAAGAACCACTCAGCTGATTCTTCTTCAATATGCAATTCAGCAACATGCAGTGTTGCTTGATGGAATTAGCTCTTACAGCAACATCTGCGTCTAGAGCCTTTGTATTTAGGGCTAGCTGAAAACGGCTTTGGCGCTGAAGTGGTTTCTGAATGTGGAGTTGGTGGCATGTGAAACCCGCCTGTGGAGCCTTCGTTTGTGTGGGATGCTCACCAAGCTGCCCTTCAGGACAATGCACTCAAACGGCATTAATCATAGTGTGTGAACACGTAGTTTGCTTGAGAGCTGCCTGTCAGCCTGATGGTGTGTGAAGTCAGTGAGCCAAATGGAGTTGTTCTCCCACAAGAACCACTCGGCTGATTCTTCTTCAATATGCAATTCAGCAACATGCAGTGTTGCTTGATGGAATTAGCTCTTACAGCCACATCTGCGACTAGAGCCTTTGTATTTAGGGCTAGCTGAAAAGGGCTTTGGCGCTGAAGTGGTTTCTGAATGTGGAGTTGGTGGCATGTGAAACCCGCCTGTGGAGCCTTCGTTTGTGTGGGATGCTCACCAAGCTGCCCTTCAGGACAATGCACTCAAACGGCATTAAGCATAGTGTGTGAACACGTAGTTTGCTTGAGAGCTGCGTGTCAGCCTGATGGTGTGTGAAGTCAGTGAGCCAAATGGAGTTGTTCTCCCACAAGAACCACTCGGCTGATTCTTCTTCAATATGCAATTCAGCAACATGCAGTGTTGCTTGATGGAATTAGCTCTTACAGCAACATCTGCGACTAGAGCCTTTGTATTTAGGACTAGCTGAAAAGGGCTTTAGCGCTGAAGTGGTTTCTGAATGTGGAGTTGGTGGCATGTGAAACCCGCCTGTGGAGCCTTCGTTTGTGTGGGATGCTCACCAAGCTGCCCTTCAGGACAATGCACTCAAACGGCATTAGGCATAGTGTGTGAACACGTAGTTTGCTTGAGAGCTGCCTGTCCGCCTGATGGTGTGTGAAGTCAGTGAGCCAAATGGAGTTGTTCTCCCACAAGAACCACTCAGCTGATTCTTCTTCAATATGCAATTCAGCAACATGCAGTGTTGCTTGATGGAATTAGCTCTTACAGCCACATCTGCGTCTAGAGCCTTTGTATTTAGGGCTAGCTGAAAACGGCTTTGGCGCTGAAGTGGTTTCTGAATGTGGAGTTGGTGGCATGTGAAACCCGCCTGTGGAGCCTTCGTTTGTGTGGGATGCTCACCAAGCTGCCCTTCAGGACAATGCACTCAAACGGCATTAAGCATAGTGTGTGAACACGTAGTTTGCTTGAGAGCTGCGTGTCAGCCTGATGGTGTATGAAGTCAGTGAGCCAAATGGAGTTGTTCTCCCACAAGAACCACTCGGCTGATTCTTCTTCAATATGCAATTCAGCAACATGCAGTGTTGCTTGATGGAATTAGCTCTTACAGCCACATCTGCGTCTAGAGCCTTTGTTTTTAGGGCTAGCTGAAAACGGCTTTGGCGCTGAAGTGGTTTCTGAATGTGGAGTTGGTGGCATGTGAAACTCGCCTGTGGAGCCTTCGTTTGTGTGGGATGCTCACCAAGCTGCCCTTCAGGACAATGCACTCAAACGGCATTAAGCATAGTGTGTGAACACGTAGTTTGCTTGAGAGCTGCCTGTCAGCCTGATGGTGTGTGAAGTCAGTGAGCCAAATGGAGTTGTTCTCCCACAAGAACCACTCGGTTGATTCTTCTTCAATATGCAATTCAGCAACATGCAGTGTTGCTTGATGGAATTAGCTCTTACAGCAACATCTGCGTCTTGAGCCTTTGTATTTAGGGCTAGCTGAAAAGGGCTTTGGCTCTGAAGTGGTTTCTGAATGTGGAGTTGGTGGCATGTGAAACCTGCCTGTGGAGCCTTCGTTTGTGTGGGATGCTCACTAACGTGCCATTCAGGACAATGCACTCAAATGGCATTTAGCATAGTGTGTGAACACGTAGTTTGCTTGAGAGCTGCCTGTCCGCCTGATGGTGTGTGAATTCAGTGAGCCAAATGGAGTTGTTCTCCCACAAGAACCACTCGGCTGATTCTTCTTCAATATGCAATTCAGCAACATGCAGTGTTGCTTGATGGAATTAGCTCTTACAGCAACATCTGCATCTGGAGCCTTTGTATTTAGGGCTAGCTGAAAACGGCTTTGGCGCTGAAGTGGTTTCTGAATGTGGAGTTGGTGGCATGTGAAACCCGCCTGTGGAGCCTTCGTTTGTGTGGGATGCTCACCAACCTGCCCTTCAGGACAATGCACTCAAACGGCATTTAGCATAGTGTGTGAACACGTAGTTTGCTGAGAGCTGCCTGTCAGCCTGATGGTGTGTGAATTCAGTGAGCCAAATAGAGTTGGTCTCCCACAAGAACCACTCGGCTGATTCTTCTTCAATATGCAATTCAGCAACATGCAGTGTTGCTTGATGGAATTAGCTCTTACAGCCACATCTGCGACTAGAGCCTTTGTATTTAGGGCTAGCTGAAAAGGGCTTTGGCGCTGAAGTGGTTTCTGAATGTGGAGTTGGTGGCATGTGAAACCCGCCTGTGGAGCCTTCGTTTGTGTGGGATGCTCACCAAGCTGCCCTTCAGGACAATGCACTCAAACGGCATTAAGCATAGTATGTGAACACGTAGTTTGCTTGAGAGCTGCCTGTCAGCCTGATGGTGTGTGAAGTCAGTGAACCAAATGGAGTTGTTCTCCCACAAGAACCACTCGGCTGATTCTTCTTCAATATGCAATTCAGCAACATGCAGTGTTGCTTGATGGAATTAGCTCTTACAGCCACATCTGCGTCTAGAGCCTTTGTTTTTAGGGCTAGCTGAAAACGGCTTTGGCGCTGAAGTGGTTTCTGAATGTGGAGTTGGTGGCATGTGAAACCCGCCTGTGGAGCCTTCGTTTGTGTGGGATGCTCACCAAGCTGCCCTTCAGGACAATGCACTCAAACGGCATTAAGCATAGTGTGTGAACACGTAGTTTGCTTGAGAGCTGCGTGTCAGCCTGATGGTGTGTGAAGTCAGTGAGCCAAATGGAGTTGTTCTCCCACAAGAACCACCTGGCTGATTCTTCTTCAATATGCAATTCAGCAACATGCAGTGTTGCTTGATGGAATTAGCTCTTACAGCCACATCTGCGTCTAGAGCCTTTGTATTTAGGGCTAGCTGAAAACGGCTTTGGCGCTGAAGTGGTTTCTGAATGTGGAGTTGGTGGCATGTGAAACCCGCCTGTGGAGCCTTCGTTTGTGTGGGATGCTCACCAAGCTGCCCTTCAGGACAATGCACTCAAACGGCATTTAGCATAGTGTGTGAACACGTAGTTTGCTTGAGAGCTGCGTGTCAGCCTGATGGTGTGTGAAGTCAGTGAGCCAAATGGAGTTGTTCTCCCACAAGAACCACTCGGCTGATTCTTCTTCAATATGCAATTCAGCAACATGCAGTGTTGCTTGATGGAATTAGCTCTTACAGCAACATCTGCGTCTAGAGCCTTTGTTTTTAGGGCTAGCTGAAAACGGCTTTGGCGCTGAAGTGGTTTCTGAATGTGGAGTTGGTGGCATGTGAAACCCGCCTGTGGAGCCTTCGTTTGTGTGGGATGCTCACCAAGCTGCCCTTCAGGACAATGGACTCAAACGGCATTAAGCATAGTGTGTGAACACGTAGTTTGCTTGAGAGCTGCCTGTCAGCCTGATGGTGTGTGAAGTCAGTGAACCAAATGGAGTTGTTCTCCCACAAGAACCACTCGGCTGATTCTTCTTCAATATGCAATTCAGCAACATGCAGTGTTGCTTGATGGAATTAGCTCTTCAGCAACATCTGCGTCTAGAGCCTTTGTATTTAGGGCTAGCTGTAAACGGCTTTGGCGCTGAAGTGGTTTCTGAATGTGGAGTTGGTGGTATGTGAAACCCGCCTGTGGAGCCTTCGTTTGTGTGGGATGCTCACCAAGCTGCCCTTCAGGACAATGCACTCAAATGGCATTAAGCATAGTGTGTGAACACGTAGTTTGCTTGAGAGCTGCCTGTCAGCCTGATGGTGTGTGAAGTCAGTGAGCCAAATGGAGTTGTTCTCCCACAAGAACCACTCGGCTGATTCTTCTTCAATATGCAATTCAGCAACATGCAGTGTTGCTTGATGGAATTAGCTCTTACAGCCACATCTGCGACTAGAGCCTTTGTATTTAGGGCTAGCTGAAAACGGCTTTGGCGCTGAAGTGGTTTCTGAATGTGGAGTTGGTGGCATGTGAAACCCGCCTGTGGAGCCTTCGTTTGTGTGGGATGCTCACCAAGCTGCCCTTCAGGACAATGCACTCAAACGGCATTTAGCATAGTGTGTGAACACGTAGTTTGCTTGAGAGCTGCCTGTCAGCCTGATGGTGTGTGAAGTCAGTGAGCCAAAAGGAGTTGTTCTCCCACTAGAACCACTCGGCTGATTCTTCTTCAATATGCAATTCAGCAACATGCAGTGTTGCTTGATGGAATTAGCTCTTACAGCAACATCTGCGACTAGAGCCTTTGTATTTAGGACTAGCTGAAAAGGGCTTTGGCGCTGAAGTGGTTTCTGAATGTGGAGTTGGTGGCATGTGAAACCCGCCTGTGGAGCCTTCGTTTGTGTGGGATGCTCACCAAGCTGCCCTTCAGGACAATGCACTCAAACGGCATTAGGCATAGTGTGTGAACACGTAGTTTGCTTGAGAGCTGCCTGTCCGCCTGATGGTGTGTGAAGTCAGTGAGCCAAATGGAGTTGTTCTCCCACAAGAACCACTCAGCTGATTCTTCTTCAATATGCAATTCAGCAACATGCAGTGTTGCTTGATGGAATTAGCTCTTACAGCAACATCTGCGTCTAGAGCCTTTGTATTTAGGGCTAGCTGAAAACGGCTTTGGCGCTGAAGTGGTTTCTGAATGTGGAGTTGGTGGCATGTGAAACCCGCCTGTGGAGCCTTCGTTTGTGTGGGATGCTCACCAAGCTGCCCTTCAGGACAATGCACTCAAACGGCATAAAGCATAGTGTGTGAACACGTAGTTTGCTTGAGAGCTGCCTGTCAGCCTGATGGTGTGTGAAGTCAGTGAGCCAAATGGAGTTGTTCTCCCACAAGAACCACTCGGCTGATTCTTCTTCAATATGCATTTCAGCAACATGCAGTGTTGCTTGATGGAATTAGCTCTTACAGCCACATCTGCGTCTAGAGCCTTTGTATTTAGGGCTAGCTGAAAACGGCTTTGGCGCTGAAGTGGTTTCTGAATGTGGAGTTGGTGGCATGTGAAACCCGCCTGTGGAGCCTTCGTTTGTGTGGGATGCTCACCAAGCTGCCCTTCAGGACAATGCACTCAAACGGCATTAAGCATAGTGTGTGAACACGTAGTTTGCTTGAGAGCTGCGTGTCAGCCTGATGGTGTATGAAGTCAGTGAGCCAAATGGAGTTGTTCTCCCACAAGAACCACTCGGCTGATTCTTCTTCAATATGCAATTCAGCAACATGCAGTGTTGCTTGATGGAATTAGCTCTTACAGCCACATCTGCGTCTAGAGCCTTTGTTTTTAGGGCTAGCTGAAAACGGCTTTGGCGCTGAAGTGGTTTCTGAATGTGGAGTTGGTGGCATGTGAAACTCGCCTGTGGAGCCTTCGTTTGTGTGGGATGCTCACCAAGCTGCCCTTCAGGACAATGCACTCAAACGGCATTAAGCATAGTGTGTGAACACGTAGTTTGCTTGAGAGCTGCCTGTCAGCCTGATGGTGTGTGAAGTCAGTGAGCCAAATGGAGTTGTTCTCCCACAAGAACCACTCGGTTGATTCTTCTTCAATATGCAATTCAGCAACATGCAGTGTTACTTGATGGAATTAGCTCTTACAGCAACATCTGCGTCTTGAGCCTTTGTATTTAGGGCTAGCTGAAAAGGGCTTTGGCTCTGAAGTGGTTTCTGAATGTGGAGTTGGTGGCATGTGAAACCTGCCTGTGGAGCCTTCGTTTGTGTGGGATGCTCACTAACGTGCCATTCAGGACAATGCACTCAAATGGCATTTAGCATAGTGTGTGAACACGTAGTTTGCTTGAGAGCTGCCTGTCCGCCTGATGGTGTGTGAAGTCAGTGAGCCAAATGGAGTTGTTCTCCCACAAGAACCACTCGGCTGATTCTTCTTCAATATGCAATTCAGCAACATGCAGTGTTGCTTGATGGAATTAGCTCTTACAGCAACATCTGCATCTGGAGCCTTTGTATTTAGGGCTAGCTGAAAACGGCTTTGGCGCTGAAGTGGTTTCTGAATGTGGAGTTGGTGGCATGTGAAACCCGCCTGTGGAGCCTTCGCTTGTGTGGGATGCTCACCAAGCTGCCCTTCAGGACAATGCACTCAAACGGCATTTAGCATAGTGTGTGAACACGTAGTTTGCTTGAGAGCTGCCTGTCAGCCTGATGGTGTGTGAATTCAGTGAGCCAAATAGAGTTGGTCTCCCACAAGAACCACTCGGCTGATTCTTCTTCAATATGCAATTCAGCAACATGCAGTGTTGCTTGATGGAATTAGCTCTTACAGCCACATCTGCGACTAGAGCCTTTGTATTTAGGGCTAGCTGAAAAGGGCTTTGGCGCTGAAGTGGTTTCTGAATGTGGAGTTGGTGGCATGTGAAACCCGCCTGTGGAGCCTTCGTTTGTGTGGGATGCTCACCAAGCTGCCCTTCAGGACAATGCACTCAAACGGCATTAAGCATAGTATGTGAACACGTAGTTTGCTTGAGAGCTGCCTGTCAGCCTGATGGTGTGTGAAGTCAGTGAGCCAAATGGAGTTGTTCTCCCACAAGAACCACTCGGCTGATTCTTCTTCAATATGCAATTCAGCAACATGCAGTGTTGCTTGATGGAATTAGCTCTTACAGCAACATCTGCGACTAGAGCCTTTGTATTTAGGGCTAGCTGAAAATGGCTTTGGCGCTGAAGTGGTTTCTGAATGTGGAGTTGGTGGCATGTGAAACCCGCCTGTGGAGCCTTCGTTTGTGTGGGATGCTCACCAAGCTGCCCTTCAGGACAATGCACTCAAACGGCATTAAGCATAGTGTGTGAACACGTAGTTTGCTTGAGAGCTGCGTGTCAGCCTGATGGTGTGTGAAGTCAGCCAAATGGAGTTGTTCTCCCACAAGAACCACTCGGCTGATTCTTCTTCAATATGCAATTCAGCAACATGCAGTGTTGCTTGATGGAATTAGCTCTTACAGCCACATCTGCGTCTAGAGCCTTTGTATTTAGGGCTAGCTGAAAACGGCTTTGGCGCTGAAGTGGTTTCTGAATGTGGAGTTGGTGGCATGTGAAACCCGCCTGTGGAGCCTTCGTTTGTGTGGGATGCTCACCAAGCTGCCCTTCAGGACAATGCACTCAAACGGCATTAAGCATAGTGTGTGAACACGTAGTTTGCTTGAGAGCTGCGTGTCAGCCTGATGCTGTGTGAAGTCAGTGAGCCAAATGGAGTTGTTCTCCCACAAGAACCACTCGGCTGATTCTTCTTCAATATGCAATTCAGCAACATGCAGTGTTGCTTGATGGAATTAGCTCTTACAGCAACATCTGCGTCTAGAGCCTTTGTATTTAGGGCTAGCTGAAAAGGGCTTTGGCGCTGAAGTGGTTTCTGAATGTGGAGTTGGTGGCATGTGAAACCCGCCTGTGGAGCCTTCGTTTGTGTGGGATGCTCACCAAGCTGCCCTTCAGGACAATGCACTCAAACGGCATTAAGCATAGTGTGTGAACACGTAGTTTGCTTGAGAGCTGCCTGTCAGCCTGATGGTGTGTGAAGTCAGTGAGCCAAATGGAGTTGTTCTCCCACAAGAACCACTCGGCTGATTCTTCTTCAATATGCAATTCAGCAACATGCAGTGTTGCTTGATGGAATTAGCTCTTACAGCAACATCTGCGTCTAGAGCCTTTGTATTTAGGGCTAGCTGTAAACGGCTTTGGCGCTGAAGTGGTTTCTGAATGTGGAGTTGGTGGCATGTGAAACCCGCCTGTGGAGCCTTCGTTTGTGTGGGATGCTCACCAAGCTGCCCTTCAGGACAATGCACTTAAACGGCATTTAGCATAGTGTGTGAACACGTAGTTTGCTTGAGAGCTGCCTGTCAGCCTGCTGGTGTGTGAAGTCAGTGAGCCAAATGGAGTTGTTCTCCCACAAGAACCACTCGGCTGATTCTTCTTCAATATGCAATTCAGCAACATGCAGTGTTGCTTGATGGAATGAGCTCTTACAGCAACATCTGCGTCTAGAGCCTTTGTATTTAGGGCTAGCTGAAAAGGGCTTTGGCGCTGAAGTGGTTTCTGAATGTGGAGTTGGTAGCATGTGAAACCCGCCTGTGGAGCCTTCGTTTGTGTGGGATGCTCACCAAGCTGCCCTTCAGGACAATGCACTCAAACGGCATTTAGCAAAGTGTGTGAACACGTAGTTTTCTTGAGAGCTGCCTGTCAGCCTGATGGTGTGTGAAGTCAGTGAGCCAAATGGAGTTGTTCTCCCACAAGAACCACTCGGCTGGTTCTTCTTCAATATGCAATTCAGCAAAATGCAGTGTTTCTTGATGGAATTAGCTCTTACCTCCACATCTGCGTCTAGAGCCTTTGTATTTAGGGCTAGCTGAAAACGGCTTTGGCGCTGAAGTGGTTTCTGAATGTGGAGTTGGTGGCATGTGAAACCCGCCTGTGGAGCCTTCGTTTGTGTGGGATGCTCACCAAGCTGCCCTTCAGGACAATGCACTCAAACGGCATTAAGCATAGTGTGTGAACACGTAGTTTGCTTGAGAGCTGCGTGTCAGCCTGATGGTGTATGAAGTCAGTGAGCCAAATGGAGTTGTTCTCCCACAAGAACCACTCGGCTGATTCTTCTTCAATATGCAATTCAGCAACATGCAGTGTTGCTTGATGGAATTAGCTCTTACAGCCACATCTGCGTCTAGAGCCTTTGTTTTTAGGGCTAGCTGAAAACGGCTTTGGCGCTGAAGTGGTTTCTGAATGTGGAGTTGGTGGCATGTGAAACTCGCCTGTGGAGCCTTCGTTTGTGTGGGATGCTCACCAAGCTGCCCTTCAGGACAATGCACTCAAACGGCATTAAGCATAGTGTGTGAACACGTAGTTTGCTTGAGAGCTGCCTGTCAGCCTGATGGTGTGTGAAGTCAGTGAGCCAAATGGAGTTGTTCTCCCACAAGAACCACTCGGCTGATTCTTCTTCAATATGCAATTCAGCAACATGCAGTGTTGCTTGATGGAATTAGCTCTTACAGCCACATCTGCGTCTAGAGCCTTTGTATTTAGGGCTAGCTGAAAACGGCTTTGGCGCTGAAGTGGTTTCTGAATGTGGAGTTGGTGGCATGTGAAACCCGCCTGTGGAGCCTTCGTTTGTGTGGGATGCTCACCAAGCTGCCCTTCAGGACAATGCACTCAAACGGCATTAAGCATAGTGTGTGAACACGTAGTTTGCTTGAGAGCTGCCTGTCAGCCTGATGGTGTGTGAAGTCAGTGAGCCAAATGGAGTTGTTCTCCCACAAGAACCACTCGGCTGATTCTTCTTCAATATGCAATTCAGCAACATGCAGTGTTGCTTGATGGAATTAGCTCTTACAGCCACATCTGCGTCTAGAGCCTTTGTATTTAGGGCTAGCTGAAAACGGCTTTGGCGCTGAAGTGGTTTCTGAATGTGGAGTTGGTGGCATGTGAAACCCGCCTGTGGAGCCTTCGTTTGTGTGGGATGCTCACCAACCTGCCCTTCAGGACAATGCACTCAAACGGCATTAAGCATAGTGTGTGAACACGTAGTTTGCTTGAGAGCTTCCTGTCAGCCTGATGGTGTGTGAAGTCAGTGAGCCAAATGGAGTTGTTCTCCCACAAGAACCACTCGGCTGATTCTTCTTCAATATGCAATTCAGCAACATGCAGTGTTGCTTGATGGAATTAGCTCTTACAGCCACATCTGCGTCTAGAGCCTTTGTATTTAGGGCTAGCTGAAAACGGCCTTGGCGCTGAAGTGGTTTCTGAATGTGGAGTTGGTGGCATGTGAAACCCGCCTGTGGAGCCTTCGTTTGTGTGGGATGCTCACCAAGCTGCCCTTCAGGACAATGCACTCAAACGGCATTAAGCATAGTGTGTGAACACGTAGTTTGCTTGAGAGCTGCCTGTCAGCCTGATGGTGTGTGAAGTCAGTGAGCCAAATGGAGTTGTTCTCCCACAAGAACCACTCGGCTGATTCTTCTTCAATATGCAATTCAGCAACATGCAGTGTTGCTTGATGGAATTAGCTCTTAGAGCCACATCTGCGTCTAGAGCCTTTGTATTTAGGGCTAGCTGAAAACGGCTTTGGCGCTGAAGTGGTTTCTGAATGTGGAGTTGGTGGCATGTGAAACCCGCCTGTGGAGCCTTCGTTTGTGTGGGATGCTCACCAAGCTGCCCTTCAGGACAATGCACTCAAACGGCATTAAGCATAGTGTGTGAACACGTAGTTTGCTTGAGAGCTGCCTGTCAGCCTGATGGTGTGTGAAGTCAGTGAGCCAAATGGAGTTGTTCTCCCACAAGAACCACTCGGCTGATTCTTCTTCAATATGCAATTCAGCAACATGCAGTGTTGCTTGATGGAATTAGCTCTTACAGCCACATCTGCGTCTAGAGCCTTTGTATTTAGGGCTAGCTGAAAACGGCTTTGGCGCTGAAGTGGTTTCTGAATGTGGAGTTGGTGGCATGTGAAACCCGCCTGTGGAGCCTTCGTTTGTGTGGGATGCTCACCAAGCTGCCCTTCAGGACAATGCACTCAAACGGCATTAAGCATAGTGTGTGAACACGTAGTTTGCTTGAGAGCTGCCTGTCAGCCTGATGGTGTGTGAAGTCAGTGAACCAAATGGAGTTGTTCTCCCACAAGAACCACTCGGCTGATTCTTCTTCAATATGCAATTCAGCAACATGCAGTGTTGCTTGATGGAATTAGCTCTAACAGCCACATCTGCGACTAGAGCCTTTGTATTTAGGGCTAGCTGAAAACGGCTTTGGCGCTGAAGTGGTTTCTGAATGTGGAGTTGGTGGCATGTGAAACCCGCCTGTGGAGCCTTCGTTTGTGTGGGATGCTCACCAAGCTGCCCTTCAGGACAATGCACTCAAACGGCATTAAGCATAGTGTGTGAACACGTAGTTTGCTTGAGAGCTGCCTGTCAGCCTGATGGTGTGTGAAGTCAGTGAGCCAAATGGAGTTGTTCTCCCACAAGAACCGCTCGGCTGATTCTTCTTCAATATGCAATTCAGCAACATGCAGTGTTTCTTTATGGAATTAGCTCTTACAGCCACATCTGCATCTAGAGCCTTTGTATTTAGGGCTAGCTGAAAACGGCTTTGGCGCTGAAGTGGTTTCTGAATGTGGAGTTGGTGGCATGTGAAACCCGCCTGTGGAGCCTTCGTTTGTGTGGGATGCTCACCAAGCTGCCCTTCAGGACAATGCACTCAAACGGCATTAAGCATAGTGTGTGAACACGTAGTTTGCTTGAGAGCTGCGTGTCAGCCTGATGGTGTGTGAAGTCAGTGAGCCAAATGGAGTTGTTCACCCACAAGAACCACTCGGCTGATTCTTCTTCAATATGCAATTCAGCAACATGCAGTGTTGCTTGATGGAATTAGCTCTTACAGCCACATCTGCGTCTAGAGCCTTTGTATTTAGGGCTAGCTGAAAACGGCTTTGGCGCTGAAGTGGTTTCTGAATGTGGAGTTGGTGGCATGTGAAACCCGCCTGTGGAGCCTTCGTTTGTGTGGGATGCTCACCAAGCTGCCCTTCAGGACAATGCACTCAAACGGCATTAAGCATAGTGTGTGAACACGTAGTTTGCTTGAGAGCTTCCTGTCAGCCTGATGGTGTGTGAAGTCAGTGAGCCAAATGGAGTTGTTCTCCCACAAGAACCACTCGGCTGATTCTTCTTCAATATGCAATTCAGCAACATGCAGTGTTGCTTGATGGAATTAGCTCTTACAGCAACATCTGCGACTAGAGCCTTTGTATTTAGGACTAGCTGAAAAGGGCTTTGGCGCTGAAGTGGTTTCTGAATGTGGAGTTGGTGGCATGTGAAACCCGCCTGTGGAGCCTTCGTTTGTGTGGGATGCTCACCAAGCTGCCCTTCAGGACAATGCACTCAAACGGCATAAAGCATAGTGTGTGAACACGTAGTTTGCTTGAGAGCTGCCTGTCAGCCTGATGGTGTGTGAAGTCAGTGAGCCAAATGGAGTTGTTCTCCCACAAGAACCACTCGGCTGATTCTTCTTCAATATGCATTTCAGCAACATGCAGTGTTGCTTGATGGAATTAGCTCTTACAGCCACATCTGCGTCTAGAGCCTTTGTATTTAGGGCTAGCTGAAAACGGCTTTGGCGCTGAAGTGGTTTCTGAATGTGGAGTTGGTGGCATGTGAAACCCGCCTGTGGAGCCTTCGTTTGTGTGGGATGCTCACCAAGCTGCCCTTCAGGACAATGCACTCAAACGGCATTAAGCATAGTGTGTGAACACGTAGTTTGCTTGAGAGCTGCGTGTCAGCCTGATGGTGTATGAAGTCAGTGAGCCAAATGGAGTTGTTCTCCCACAAGAACCACTCGGCTGATTCTTCTTCAATATGCAATTCAGCAACATGCAGTGTTGCTTGATGGAATTAGCTCTTACAGCCACATCTGCGTCTAGAGCCTTTGTTTTTAGGGCTAGCTGAAAACGGCTTTGGCGCTGAAGTGGTTTCTGAATGTGGAGTTGGTGGCATGTGAAACTCGCCTGTGGAGCCTTCGTTTGTGTGGGATGCTCACCAAGCTGCCCTTCAGGACAATGCACTCAAACGGCATTAAGCATAGTGTGTGAACACGTAGTTTGCTTGAGAGCTGCCTGTCAGCCTGATGGTGTGTGAAGTCAGTGAGCCAAATGGAGTTGTTCTCCCACAAGAACCACTCGGTTGATTCTTCTTCAATATGCAATTCAGCAACATGCAGTGTTACTTGATGGAATTAGCTCTTACAGCAACATCTGCGTCTTGAGCCTTTGTATTTAGGGCTAGCTGAAAAGGGCTTTGGCTCTGAAGTGGTTTCTGAATGTGGAGTTGGTGGCATGTGAAACCTGCCTGTGGAGCCTTCGTTTGTGTGGGATGCTCACTAACGTGCCATTCAGGACAATGCACTCAAATGGCATTTAGCATAGTGTGTGAACACGTAGTTTGCTTGAGAGCTGCCTGTCCGCCTGATGGTGTGTGAAGTCAGTGAGCCAAATGGAGTTGTTCTCCCACAAGAACCACTCGGCTGATTCTTCTTCAATATGCAATTCAGCAACATGCAGTGTTGCTTGATGGAATTAGCTCTTACAGCAACATCTGCATCTGGAGCCTTTGTATTTAGGGCTAGCTGAAAACGGCTTTGGCGCTGAAGTGGTTTCTGAATGTGGAGTTGGTGGCATGTGAAACCCGCCTGTGGAGCCTTCGTTTGTGTGGGATGCTCACCAAGCTGCCCTTCAGGACAATGCACTCAAACGGCATTTAGCATAGTGTGTGAACACGTAGTTTGCTTGAGAGCTGCCTGTCAGCCTGATGGTGTGTGAATTCAGTGAGCCAAATAGAGTTGGTCTCCCACAAGAACCACTCGGCTGATTCTTCTTCAATATGCAATTCAGCAACATGCAGTGTTGCTTGATGGAATTAGCTCTTACAGCCACATCTGCGACTAGAGCCTTTGTATTTAGGGCTAGCTGAAAAGGGCTTTGGCGCTGAAGTGGTTTCTGAATGTGGAGTTGGTGGCATGTGAAACCCGCCTGTGGAGCCTTCGTTTGTGTGGGATGCTCACCAAGCTGCCCTTCAGGACAATGCACTCAAACGGCATTAAGCATAGTATGTGAACACGTAGTTTGCTTGAGAGCTGCCTGTCAGCCTGATGGTGTGTGAAGTCAGTGAGCCAAATGGAGTTGTTCTCCCACAAGAACCACTCGGCTGATTCTTCTTCAATATGCAATTCAGCAACATGCAGTGTTGCTTGATGGAATTAGCTCTTACAGCAACATCTGCGTCTAGAGCCTTTGTATTTAGGGCTAGCTGAAAATGGCTTTGGCGCTGAAGTGGTTTCTGAATGTGGAGTTGGTGGCATGTGAAACCCGCCTGTGGAGCCTTCGTTTGTGTGGGATGCTCACCAAGCTGCCCTTCAGGACAATGCACTCAAACGGCATTAAGCATAGTGTGTGAACACGTAGTTTGCTTGAGAGCTGCGTGTCAGCCTGATGGTGTGTGAAGTCAGCCAAATGGAGTTGTTCTCCCACAAGAACCACTCGGCTGATTCTTCTTCAATATGCAATTCAGCAACATGCAGTGTTGCTTGATGGAATTAGCTCTTACAGCCACATCTGCGTCTAGAGCCTTTGTATTTAGGGCTAGCTGAAAACGGCTTTGGCGCTGAAGTGGTTTCTGAATGTGGAGTTGGTGGCATGTGAAACCCGCCTGTGGAGCCTTCGTTTGTGTGGGATGCTCACCAAGCTGCCCTTCAGGACAATGCACTCAAACGGCATTTAGCATAGTGTGTGAACACGTAGTTTGCTTGAGAGCTGCCTGTCAGCCTGATGGTGTGTGAAGTCAGTGAGCCAAATGGAGTTGTTCTCCCACAAGAACCACTCGGCTGATTCTTCTTCAATATGCAATTCAGCAACATGCAGTGTTGCTTGATGGAATTAGCTCTTACAGCAACATCTGCGTCTAGAGCCTTTGTTTTTAGGGCTAGCTGAAAACGGCTTTGGCGCTGAAGTGGTTTCTGAATGTGGAGTTGGTGGCATGTGAAACCCGCCTGTGGAGCCTTCGTTTGTGTGGGATGCTCACCAAGCTGCCCTTCAGGACAATGCACTCAAACGGCATTAAGCATAGTGTGTGAACACGTAGTTTGCTTGAGAGCTGCCTGTCAGCCTGATGGTGTGTGAAGTCAGTGAGCCAAATGGAGTTGTTCTCCCACAAGAACCACTCGGCTGATTCTTCTTCAATATGCAATTCAGCAACATGCAGTGTTGCTTGATGGAATTAGCTCTTACAGCAACATCTGCGTCTAGAGCCTTTGTATTTAGGGCTAGCTGTAAACGGCTTTGGCGCTGAAGTGGTTTCTGAATGTGGAGTTGGTGGTATGTGAAACCCGCCTGTGGAGCCTTCGTTTGTGTGGGATGCTCACCAAGCTGCCCTTCAGGACAATGCACTCAAACGGCATTAAGCATAGTGTGTGAACACGTAGTTTGCTTGAGAGCTGCCTGTCAGCCTGATGGTGTGTGAAGTCAGTGAGCCAAATGGAGTTGTTCTCCCACAAGAACCACCTGGCTGATTCTTCTTCAATATGCAATTCAGCAACATGCAGTGTTGCTTGATGGAATTAGCTCTTACAGCCACATCTGCGACTAGAGCCTTTGTATTTAGGGCTAGCTGAAAACGGCTTTGGCGCTGAAGTGGTTTCTGAATGTGGAGTTGGTGGCATGTGAAACCCGCCTGTGGAGCCTTCGTTTGTGTGGGATGCTCACCAAGCTGCCCTTCAGGACAATGCACTCAAACGGCATTTAGCATAGTGTGTGAACACGTAGTTTGCTTGAGAGCTGCCTGTCAGCCTGATGGTGTGTGAAGTCAGTGAGCCAAAAGGAGTTGTTCTCCCACTAGAACCACTCGGCTGATTCTTCTTCAATATGCAATTCAGCAACATGCAGTGTTGCTTGATGGAATTAGCTCTTACAGCAACATCTGCGTCTACAGCCTTTGTATTTAGGGCTAGCTGAAAACGGCTTTGGCGCTGAAGTGGTTTCTGAATGTGGAGTTGGTGGCATGTGAAACCCGCCTGTGGAGCCTTCGTTTGTGTGGGATGCTCACCAAGCTGCCCTTCAGGACAATGCACTCAAACGGCATTAAGCATAGTGTGTGAACACGTAGTTTGCTTGAGAGCTTCCTGTCAGCCTGATGGTGTGTGAAGTCAGTGAGCCAAATGGAGTTGTTCTCCCACAAGAACCACTCGGCTGATTCTTCTTCAATATGCAATTCAGCAACATGCAGTGTTGCTTGATGGAATTAGCTCTTACAGCCACATCTGCGTCTAGAGCCTTTGTATTTAGGGCTAGCTGAAAACGGCTTTGGCGCTGAAGTGGTTTCTGAATGTGGAGTTGGTGGCATGTGAAACCCGCCTGTGGAGCCTTCGTTTGTGTGGGATGCTCACCAAGCTGCCCTTCAGGACAATGCACTCAAACGGCATTAAGCATAGTGTGTGAACACGTAGTTTGCTTGAGAGCTGCCTGTCAGCCTGATGGTGTGTGAAGTCAGTGAACCAAATGGAGTTGTTCTCCCACAAGAACCACTCGGCTGATTCTTCTTCAATATGCAATTCAGCAACATGCAGTGTTGCTTGATGGAATTAGCTCTTACAGCAACATCTGCGACTAGAGCCTTTGTATTTAGGGCTAGCTGAAAACGGCCTTGGCGCTGAAGTGGTTTCTGAATGTGGAGTTGGTGGCATGTGAAACCCGCCTGTGGAGCCTTCGTTTGTGTGGGATGCTCACCAAGCTGCCCTTCAGGACAATGCACTCAAACGGCATTAGGCATATTGTGTGAACACGTAGTTTGCTTGAGAGCTGCCTGTCAGCCTGATGCTGTGTGAAGTCAGTGAGCCAAAAGGAGTTGTTCTCCCACAAGAACCACTCGGCTGATTCTTCTTCAATATGCAATTCAGCAACATGCAGTGTTGCTTGATGGAATTAGCTCTAACAGCCACATCTGCGACTAGAGCCTTTGTATTTAGGGCTAGCTGAAAAGGGCTTTGGCGCTGAAGTGGTTTCTGAATGTGGAGTTGGTGGCATGTGAAACCCGCCTGTGGAGCCTTCGTTTGTGTGGGATGCTCACCAAGCTGCCCTTCAGGACAATGCACTTAAACGGCATTTAGCATAGTGTGTGAACACGTAGTTTGCTTGAGAGCTGCCTGTCAGCCTGATGCTGTGTGAAGTCAGTGAGCGAAAAGGAGTTGTTCTCCCACAAGAACCACTCGGCTGATTCTTCTTCAATATGCAATTCAGCAACATGCAGTGTTGCTTGATGGAATGAGCTCTTACAGCAACATCTGCGTCTAGAGCCTTTGTATTTAGGGCTAGCTGAAAAGGGCTTTGGCGCTGAAGTGGTTTCTGAATGTGGAGTTGGTAGCATGTGAAACCCGCCTGTGGAGCCTTCGTTTGTGTGGGATGCTCACCAAGCTGCCCTTCAAGACAATGCACTCAAATGGCATTTAGCAAAGTGTGTGAACACGTAGTTTTCTTGAGAGCTGCCTGTCAGCCTGATGGTGTGTGAAGTCAGTGAGCCAAATGGAGTTGTTCTCCCACAAGAACCACTCGGCTGGTTCTTCTTCAATATGCAATTCAGCAAAATGCAGTGTTTCTTGATGGAATTAGCTCTTACCTCCACATCTGCGTCTAGAGCCTTTGTATTTAGGGCTAGCTGAAAACGGCTTTGGCGCTGAAGTGGTTTCTGAATGTGGAGTTGGTGGCATGTGAAACCCGCCTGTGGAGCCTTCGTTTGTGTGGGATGCTCACCAAGCTGCCCTTCAGGACAATGCACTCAAACGGCATTAAGCATAGTGTGTGAACACGTAGTTTGCTTGAGAGCTGCCTGTCAGCCTGATGTTGTGTGAAGTCAGTGAGCCAAATGGAGTTGTTCTCCCACAAGAACCACTCGGCTGATTCTTCTTCAATATGCAATTCAGCAACATGCAGTGTTGCTTGATGGAATTAGCTCTTACAGCCACATCTGCGTCTAGAGCCTTTGTATTTAGGGCTAGCTGAAAACGGCTTTGGCGCTGAAGTGGTTTCTGAATGTGGAGTTGGTGGCATGTGAAACCCGCCTGTGGAGCCTTCGTTTGTGTGGGATGCTCACCAAGCTGCCCTTCAGGACAATGCACTCAAACGGCATTAAGCATAGTGTGTGAACACGTAGTTTGCTTGAGAGCTGCCTGTCAGCCTGATGGTGTGTGAAGTCAGTGAGCCAAATGGAGTTGTTCTCCCACAAGAACCACTCGGCTGATTCTTCTTCAATATGCAATTCAGCAACATGCAGTGTTGCTTGATGGAATTAGCTCTTACAGCCACATCTGCGTCTAGAGCCTTTGTATTTAGGGCTAGCTGAAAACGGCTTTGGCGCTGAAGTGGTTTCTGAATGTGGAGTTGGTGGCATGTGAAACCCGCCTGTGGAGCCTTCGTTTGTGTGGGATGCTCACCAAGCTGCCCTTCAGGACAATGCACTCAAACGGCATTAAGCATAGTGTGTGAACACGTAGTTTGCTTGAGAGCTGCCTGTCAGCCTGATGGTGTGTGAAGTCAGTGAGCCAAATGGAGTTGTTCTCCCACAAGAACCACTCGGCTGATTCTTCTTCAATATGCAATTCAGCAACATGCAGTGTTGCTTGATGGAATTAGCTCTTACAGCCACATCTGCGTCTAGAGCCTTTGTATTTAGGGCTAGCTGAAAACGGCTTTGGCGCTGAAGTGGTTTCTGAATGTGGAGTTGGTGGCATGTGAAACCCGCCTGTGGAGCCTTCGTTTGTGTGGGATGCTCACCAAGCTGCCCTTCAGGACAATGCACTCAAACGGCATTAAGCATAGTGTGTGAACACGTAGTTTGCTTGAGAGCTGCCTGTCAGCCTGATGGTGTGTGAAGTCAGTGAGCCAAATGGAGTTGTTCTCCCACAAGAACCACTCGGCTGGTTCTTCTTCAAT
This sequence comes from Ochotona princeps, assembly GCF_030435755.1. Lineage (NCBI taxonomy): Eukaryota > Metazoa > Chordata > Mammalia > Lagomorpha > Ochotonidae > Ochotona > Ochotona princeps. The sequence goes on from NC_080847.1 coordinate 33,093,745, forward strand.
ATGCAATTCAGCAACATGCAGTGTTGCTTGATGGAATTAGCTCTTAGAGCCACATCTGCGTCTAGAGCCTTTGTATTTAGGGCTAGCTGAAAACGGCCTTGGCGCTGAAGTGGTTTCTGAATGTGGAGTTGGTGGCATGTGAAACCCGCCTGTGGAGCCTTCGTTTGTGTGGGATGCTCACCAAGCTGCCCTTCAGGACAATGCACTCAAACGGCATTAAGCATAGTGTGTGAACACGTAGTTTGCTTGAGAGCTGCCTGTCAGCCTGATGGTGTGTGAAGTCAGTGAGCCAAATGGAGTTGTTCTCCCACAAGAACCACTCGGCTGATTCTTCTTCAATATGCAATTCAGCAACATGCAGTGTTGCTTGATGGAATTAGCTCTTACAGCCACATCTGCGTCTAGAGCCTTTGTATTTAGGGCTAGCTGAAAACGGCTTTGGCGCTGAAGTGGTTTCTGAATGTGGAGTTGGTGGCATGTGAAACCCGCCTGTGGAGCCTTCGTTTGTGTGGGATGCTCACCAAGCTGCCCTTCAGGACAATGCACTCAAACGGCATTAAGCATAGTGTGTGAACACGTAGTTTGCTTGAGAGCTGCCTGTCAGCCTGATGGTGTGTGAAGTCAGTGAGCCAAATGGAGTTGTTCTCCCACAAGAACCACTCGGCTGATTCTTCTTCAATATGCAATTCAGCAACATGCAGTGTTGCTTGATGGAATTAGCTCTTACAGCCACATCTGCGTCTAGAGCCTTTGTATTTAGGGCTAGCTGAAAACGGCTTTGGCGCTGAAGTGGTTTCTGAATGTGGAGTTGGTGGCATGTGAAACCCGCCTGTGGAGCCTTCGTTTGTGTGGGATGCTCACCAAGCTGCCCTTCAGGACAATGCACTCAAACGGCATTAAGCATAGTGTGTGAACACGTAGTTTGCTTGAGAGCTGCCTGTCAGCCTGATGGTGTGTGAAGTCAGTGAGCCAAATGGAGTTGTTCTCCCACAAGAACCACTCGGCTGATTCTTCTTCAATATGCAATTCAGCAACATGCAGTGTTGCTTGATGGAATTAGCTCTTACAGCCACATCTGCGTCTAGAGCCTTTGTATTTAGGGCTAGCTGAAAACGGCTTTGGCGCTGAAGTGGTTTCTGAATGTGGAGTTGGTGGCATGTGAAACCCGCCTGTGGAGCCTTCGTTTGTGTGGGATGCTCACCAAGCTGCCCTTCAGGACAATGCACTCAAACGGCATTAAGCATAGTGTGTGAACACGTAGTTTGCTTGAGAGCTGCCTGTCAGCCTGATGGTGTGTGAAGTCAGTGAACCAAATGGAGTTGTTCTCCCACAAGAACCACTCGGCTGATTCTTCTTCAATATGCAATTCAGCAACATGCAGTGTTGCTTGATGGAATTAGCTCTAACAGCCACATCTGCGACTAGAGCCTTTGTATTTAGGGCTAGCTGAAAACGGCTTTGGCGCTGAAGTGGTTTCTGAATGTGGAGTTGGTGGCATGTGAAACCCGCCTGTGGAGCCTTCGTTTGTGTGGGATGCTCACCAACCTGCCCTTCCAGACAATGCACTCAAACGGCATTAAGCATAGTGTGTGAACACGTAGTTTGCTTGAGAGCTGCGTGTCAGCCTGATGGTGTGTGAAGTCAGTGAGCCAAATGGAGTTGTTCTCCCACAAGAACCACTCGGCTGATTCTTCTTCAATATGCAATTCAGCAACATGCAGTGTTGCTTGATGGAATTAGCTCTTACAGCCACATCTGCGTCTAGAGCCTTTGTATTTAGGGCTAGCTGAAAAGGGCTTTGGCGCTGAAGTGGTTTCTGAATGTGGAGTTGGTGGCATGTGAAACCCGCCTGTGGAGCCTTCGTTTGTGTGGGATGCTCACCAACCTGCCCTTCAGGACAATGCACTCAATTGGCATTAAGCATACTGTGTGAACACGTAGTTTGCTTGAGAGCTGCCTGTCAGCCTGATGGTGTGTGAAGTCAGTGAGCCAAATGGAGTTGTTCTCCCACAAGAACCACTCGGCTGATTCTTCTTCAATATGCAATTCAGCAACATGCAGTGTTGCTTGATGGAATTAGCTCTAACAGCCACATCTGCGACTAGAGCCTTTGTATTTAGGGCTAGCTGAAAAGGGCTTTGGCACTGAAGTGGTTTCTGAATGTGGAGTTGGTGGCATGTGAAACCCGCCTGTGGAGCCTTCGTTTGTGTGGGATGCTCACCAAGCTGCCCTTCGGGACAATGCTCTCAAACGGCATTAAGCATAGTGTGTGAACACGTAGTTTGCTTGAGAGCTGCCTGTCAGCCTGATGGTGTGTGAAGTCAGTGAGCCAAATGGAGTTGTTCTCCCACAAGAACCACTCGGTTGATTCTTCTTCAATATGCAATTCAGCAACATGCAGTGTTGCTTGATGGAATTAGCTCTTACAGCCACATCTGCGACTAGAGCCTTTGTATTTAGGGCTAGCTGAAAAGGGCTTTGGCGCTGAAGTGGTTTCTGAATGTGGAGTTGGTGGCATGTGAAACCCGCCTGTGGAGCCTTCGTTTGTGTGGGATGCTCACCAAGCTGCCCTTCAGGACAATGCACTCAAACGGCATTTAGCAAAGTGTGTGAACACGTAGTTTTCTTGAGAGCTGCCTGTCAGCCTGATGCTGTGTGAAGTCAGTGAGCCAAATGGAGTTGTTCTCCCACAAGAACCACTCGGCTGATTCTTCTTCAATATACAATTCAGCAACATGCAGTGTTGCTTGATGGAATTAGCTCTTACAGCAACACCTGTGTCTAGAGCCTTTGTATTTAGGGCTAGCTGAAAAGGGCTTTGGCGCTGAAGTGGTTTCTGAATGTGGAGTTGGTGGCATGTGAAACCCGCCTGTGGAGCCTTCGTTTGTGTGGGATGCTCACCAAGCTGCCCTTCAGGACAATGCACTCAAACGGCATTAAGCATAGTGTGTGAACACGTAGTTTGCTTGAGAGCTGCCTGTCAGCCTGATGGTGTGTGAAGTCAGTGACCCAAATGGAGTTGTTCTCCCACAAGAACCACTCGGCTGATTCTTCTTCAATATGCAATTCAGCAACGTGCAGTGTTGCTTGATGGAATTAGCTCTTACAGCCACATCTGCGTCTAGAGCCTTTGTATTTAGGGCTAGCTGAAAAGGGCTTTGGCGCTGAAGTGGTTTCTGAATGTGGAGTTGGTGGCATGTGAAACCCGCCTGTGGAGCCTTCGTTTGTGTGGGATGCTCACCAACCTGCCCTTCAGGACAATGCACTCAAACGGCATTTAGCATAGTGTGTGAACACGTAGTTTGCTTGAGAGCTGCCTGTCCGCCTGATGGTGTGTGAAGTCAGTGAGCCAAATGTAGTTGTTCTCCCACAAGAACCACTCGGCTGATTCTTCTTCAATATGCAATTCAGCAACATGCAGTGTTGCTTGATGGAATTAGCTCTTACAGCCACATCTGCGTCTAGAGCCTTTGTATTTAGGGCTAGCTGAAAAGGGCTTTGGCGCTGAAGTGGTTTCTGAATGTGGAGTTGGTGGCATGTGAAACCCGCCTGTGGAGCCTTCGTTTGTGTGGGATGCTCACCAAGCTGCCCTTCAGGACAATGCACTTAAACGGCATTAGGCATAGTGTGTGAACACATAGTTTGCTTGAGAGCTGCCTGTCAGCCTGATGCTGTGTGAAGTCAGTGAGCCAAAAAGAGTTGTTCTCCCAGAAGAACCACTCGGCTGATTCTTCTTCAATATGCAATTCAGCAACATGCAGTGTTGCTTGATGGAATGAGCTCTTACAGCAACATCTGCGTCTAGAGCCTTTGTATTTAGGGCTAGCTGAAAAGGGCTTTGGCGCTGAAGTGGTTTCTGAATGTGGAGTTGGTGGCATGTGAAACACGCCTGTGGAGCCTTCGTTTGTGTGGGATGCTCACCAACCTGCCCTTCAGGACAATGCACTCAAACGGCATTAAGCATAGTGTGTGAACACGTAGTTTGCTTGAGAGCTGCCTGTCAGCCTGATGGTGTGTGAAGTCATTGAGCCAAATGGAGTTGTTCTCCCACAAGAACCACTCGGCTGATTCTTCTTCAATATGCAATTCAGCAACATGCAGTGTTGCTTGATGGAATTAGCTCTTACAGCCACATCTGCGTCTAGAGCCTTTGTATTTAGGGCTAGCTGAAAAGGGCTTTGGCGCTGAAGTGGTTTCTGAATGTGGAGTTGGTGGCATGTGAAACCCGCCTGTGGAGCCTTCGTTTTTTTTTTTTATTATTATTTTTTAATTATGTATTATTTAACTTCAGTAATTACATTGTATTATGTGACACAGTTACATAGATACTTGGGTTCTCCCCACCCCTCCCCAAACCCTCCCACCATGGTGGATTCCTCCACCTTGTTGCATAACCACAGCTCAAGTTCAGTTGAGATTTCCCCATTGCAAGCGTTTACCAAACATAGAGTCCAGCATCTTATTGTCCCGTCAAGTTCAACGGCTTCTTAGGTTTACCCTCTCTGGTCTGATGACAGAGCCAGCAGAGTATCATCGCAGTCAATTGAAAGCTCCAACATACCATCAGCAAAAATTTACATCATTATGGAATTAATTGACATAGTAATGAGTAACCAATATGTTAAAAGTAAATGCGGGTTCCCAGCCACCTTCTGTGACCACCTCACCTATACTTCAATTTTAGTTTATACACAACATATAACATTCAAAACATAACATGTTATACATAACATCATATCATCTTAAATTAAGGCAAACATGTGGTATTTAACCTTTTGGGATTGGCTCATTTCCCTTAGCATTATGGTTTCCAGTTTGGCCCATTTGGCCACAAAGAACTGCATTTTGTTTTTTTTTAATAGCTGAGTAGTATTCCATGGAGTAGATGAACCATAGCTTTCTTATCCAATCCTCTGTTGATGGACATTTTGGTTGTTTCCATGTTTTCGCAATTACTGATTGTGATGCTATGAACATAGGAGTACATGTTGGTTTCTCATAGAACAAGTGTTCTGGATATATTCCTAGGAGTGCTATTGCTGGATCATACGGTATGTTGAATTTGAGTTGTTTGAATATTCTCCATACTGATTTCTATAGAGGCTGTACCAGCCTGCAGCCCCACCAGCAGTGGAGTAGGGTTCCCTTTTCCCCGCAACCTGGCCAACAAGTGTCGTTGGTGCTTTTATTCATGTGGGCCAGTCTTACTGGCGTTAGGTGGTACCTCATTGATGTTTTAATTTGGATTTCCCTTATTGCAGGGGAACTTGAGCATTTTTTCATATGTTTATTTGCCATTTGGGTTTGTTCCTTTGTGAAGTGTCTGCCCATTTCCCGTGCCCATCTGGAGCCTTCGTTTGTGTGGGATGCTCACCAAGCTGCCCTTCAGGACAATGCACTCAAACGGCATTAAGCATAGTGTGTGAACACGTAGTTTGCTTGAGAGCTGCCTGTCAGCCTGATGGTGTGTGAAGTCAGTGAGCCAAATGGAGTTGTTCTCCCACAAGAACCACTCGGTTGATTCTTCTTCAATGTGCAATTCAGCAACATGCAGTGTTACTTGATGGAATTAGCTCTTACAGAAACATCTGCGTCTTGAGCCTTTGTATTTAGGGCTAGCTAAAAAGGGCTTTGGCTCTGAAGTGGTTTCTGAATGTGGAGTTGGTGGCATGTGAAACCCGCCTGTGGAGCCTTCGTTTGTGTGGGATGCTCACCAAGCTGCCCTTCAGGACAATGCACTCAAACGGCATTAAGCATAGTGTGTGAACACGTAGTTTGCTTGAGAGCTGCCTGTCAGCCTGATGGTGTGTGAAGTCAGTGAGCCAAATGGAGTTGTTCTCCCACAAGAACCACTCAGCTGATTCTTCTTCAATATGCAATTCAGCAACATGCAGTGTTGCTTGATGGAATTACCTCTTACAGCCACATCTGCGTCTAGAGCCTTTGTATTTAGGGCTAGCTGAAAAGGGCTTTGGCGCTCAAGTGGTTTCTGAATGTGGAGTTGGTGGCATGTGAAACCCGCCTGTGGAGCCTTCGTTTGTGTGGGATGCTCACCAAGCTGCCCTTCAGGACAATGCACTCAAACGGCATTAAGCATAGTGTGTGAACACGTAGTTTGCTTCAGAGCTGCGTGTCAGCCTGATGCTGTGTGAAGTCAGTGAGCCAAATGGAGTTGTTCTCCCACAAGAACCACTCAGCTGATTCTTCTTCAATATGCAATTCAGCAACATGCAGTGTTGCTTGATGGAATTAGCTCTTACAGCAACATCTGCGTGTAGAGCCTTTGTATTTAGGGCTAGCTGAAAAGGGGTTTGGCGCTGAAGTGGTTTCTGAATGTGGAGTTGGTGGCATGTGAAACCCGCCTGTGGAGCCTTCGTTTGTGTGGGATGCTCACCAAGCTGCCCTTCAGGACAATGCACTCAAACGGCATTAAGCATAGTGTGTGAACACGTAGTTTGCTTGAGAGCTGCCTGTCAGCCTGATGGTGTGTGAAGTCAGTGAGCCAAATGGAGTTGTTCTCCCACAAGAACCACTCGGCTGATTCTTCTTCAATATGCAATTCAGCAACATGCAGTGTTGCTTGATTGAATTAGCTCTTACAGCAACATCTGCGACTAGAGCCTTTGTATTTAGGACTAGCTGAAAAGGGCTTTGGCGCTGAAGTGGTTTCTGAATGTGGAGTTGGTGGCATGTGAAACCCGCCTGTGGAGCCTTCGTTTGTGTGGGATGCTCACCAAGCTGCCCTTCAGGACAATGCACTCAAACGGCATTAGGCATAGTGTGTGAACACGTAGTTTGCTTGAGAGCTGCCTGTCCGCCTGATGGTGTGTGAAGTCAGTGAGCCAAATGGAGTTGTTCTCCCACAAGAACCACTCAGCTGATTCTTCTTCAATATGCAATTCAGCAACATGCAGTGTTGCTTGATGGAATTAGCTCTTACAGCAACATCTGCGTCTAGAGCCTTTGTATTTAGGGCTAGCTGAAAACGGCTTTGGCGCTGAAGTGGTTTCTGAATGTGGAGTTGGTGGCATGTGAAACCCGCCTGTGGAGCCTTCATTTGTGTGGGATGCTCACCAAGCTGCCCTTCAGGACAATGCACTCAAACGGCATAAAGCATAGTGTGTGAACACGTAGTTTGCTTGAGAGCTGCCTGTCAGCCTGATGGTGTGTGAAGTCAGTGAGCCAAATGGAGTTGTTCTCCCACAAGAACCACTCGGCTGATTCTTCTTCAATATGCATTTCAGCAACATGCAGTGTTGCTTGATGGAATTAGCTCTTACAGCCACATCTGCGTCTAGAGCCTTTGTATTTAGGGCTAGCTGAAAAGGGCTTTGGCGCTGAAGTGGTTTCTGAATGTGGAGTTGGTGGCATGTGAAACCCGCCTGTGGAGCCTTCGTTTGTGTGGGATGCTCACCAAGCTGCCCTTCAGGACAATGCACTCAAACGGCATTAAGCATAGTGTGTGAACACGTAGTTTGCTTGAGAGCTGCGTGTCAGCCTGATGGTGTATGAAGTCAGTGAGCCAAATGGAGTTGTTCTCCCACAAGAACCACTCGGCTGATTCTTCTTCAATATGCAATTCAGCAACATGCAGTGTTGCTTGATGGAATTAGCTCTTACAGCCACATCTGCGTCTAGAGCCTTTGTTTTTAGGGCTAGCTGAAAACGGCTTTGGCGCTGAAGTGGTTTCTGAATGTGGAGTTGGTGGCATGTGAAACTCGTCTGTGGAGTCTTCGTTTGTGTGGGATGCTCACCAAGCTGCCCTTTAGGACAATGCACTCAAACGGCATTAAGCATAGTGTGTGAACACGTAGTTTGCTTGAGAGCTGCCTGTCAGCCTGATGGTGTGTGAAGTCAGTGAGCCAAATGGAGTTGTTCTCCCACAAGAACCACTCGGTTGATTCTTCTTCAATATGCAATTCAGCAACATGCAGTGTTACTTGATGGAATTAGCTCTTACAGCAACATCTGCGTCTTGAGCCTTTGTATTTAGGGCTAGCTGAAAAGGGCTTTGGCTCTGAAGTGGTTTCTGAATGTGGAGTTGGTGGCATGTGAAACCTGCCTGTGGAGCCTTCGTTTGTGTGGGATGCTCACCAAGCTGCCCTTCAGGACAATGCTCTCAAATGGCATTTAGCATAGTGTGTGAACACGTAGTTTGCTTGAGAGCTGCCTGTCAGCCTGATGGTGTGTGAAGTCAGTGAGCCAAATGGAGTTGTTCTCCCACAAGAACCACTCGGCTGATTCTTCTTCAATATGCAATTCAGCAACATGCAGTGTTGCTTGATGGAATTAGCTCTTACAGCAACATCTGCATCTGGAGCCTTTGTATTTAGGGCTAGCTGAAAACGGCTTTGGCGCTGAAATGGTTTCTGAATGTGGAGTTGGTGGCATGTGAAACCCGCCTGTGGAGCCTTCGTTTGTGTGGGATGCTCACCAACCTGCCCTTCAGGACAATGCACTCAAACGGCATTTAGCATAGTGTGTGAACACGTAGTTTGCTTGAGAGCTGCCTGTCAGCCTGATGGTGTGTGAAGTCAGTGAGCCAAATAGAGTTGGTCTCCCACAAGAACCACTCGGCTGATTCTTCTTCAATATGCAATTCAGCAACATGCAGTGTTGCTTGATGGAATTAGCTCTTACAGCCACATCTGCGACTAGAGCCTTTGTATTTAGGGCTAGCTGAAAAGGGCTTTGGCGCTGAAGTGGTTTCTGAATGTGGAGTTGGTGGCATGTGAAACCCGCCTGTGGAGCCTTCGTTTGTGTGGGATGCTCACCAAGCTGCCCTTCAGGACGATGCACTCAAACGGCATTAAGCATAGTATGTGAACACGTAGTTTGCTTGAGAGCTGCCTGTCAGCCTGATGGTGTGTGAAGTCAGTGAGCCAAATGGAGTTGTTCTCCCACAAGAACCACTCGGCTGATTCTTCTTCAATATGCAATTCAGCAACATGCAGTGTTGCTTGATGGAATTAGCTCTTACAGCAACATCTGCGACTAGAGCCTTTGTATTTAGGGCTAGCTGAAAACGGCTTTGGCGCTGAAGTGGTTTCTGAATGTGGAGTTGGTGGCATGTGAAACCCGCCTGTGGAGCCTTCGTTTGTGTGGGATGCTCACCAAGCTGCCCTTCAGGACAATGCACTCAAACGGCATTAAGCATAGTGTGTGAACACGTAGTTTGCTTGAGAGCTGCGTGTCAGCCTGATGGTGTGTGAAGTCAGCCAAATGGAGTTGTTCTCCCACAAGAACCACTCGGCTGATTCTTCTTCAATATGCAATTCAGCAACATGCAGTGTTGCTTGATGGAATTAGCTCTTACAGCAACATCTGCGTCTAGAGCCTTTGTATTTAGGGCTAGCTGAAAACGGCTTTGGCGCTGAAGTGGTTTCTGAATGTGGAGTTGGTGGCATGTGAAACCCGCCTGTGGAGCCTTCGTTTGTGTGGGATGCTCACCAAGCTGCCCTTCAGGACAATGCACTCAAACGGCATTAAGCATAGTGTGTGAACACGTAGTTTGCTTGAGAGCTGCCTGTCAGCCTGATGCTGTGTGAAGTCAGTGAGCCAAATGGAGTTGTTCTCCCACAAGAACCACTCGGCTGATTCTTCTTCAATATGCAATTCAGCAACATGCAGTGTTGCTTGATGGAATTAGCTCTTACAGCAACATCTGCGTCTAGAGCCTTTGTATTTAGGGCTAGCTGAAAAGGGCTTTGGCGCTGAAGTGGTTTCTGAATGTGGAGTTGGTGGCATGTGAAACCCGCCTGTGGAGCCTTCGTTTGTGTGGGATGCTCACCAAGCTGCCCTTCAGGACAATGCACTCAAACGGCATTAAGCATAGTGTGTGAACACGTAGTTTGCTTGAGAGCTGCCTGTCAGCCTGATGCTGTGTGAAGTCAGTGAGCCAAATGGAGTTGTTCTCCCACAAGAACCACTCGGCTGATTCTTCTTCAATATGCAATTCAGCAACATGCAGTGTTGCTTGATGGAATTAGCTCTTACAGCCACATCTGCGACTAGAGCCTTTGTATTTAGGGCTAGCTGAAAAGGGGTTTGGCGCTGAACTGGTTTCTGAATGTGGAGTTGGTGGCATGTGAAACCCGCCTGTGGAGCCTTCGTTTGTGTGGGATGCTCACCAAGCTGCCCTTCAGGACAATGCACTCAAACGGCATTAAGCATAGTGTGTGAACACGTAGTTTGCTTGAGAGCTGCCTGTCAGCCTGATGCTGTGTGAAGTCAGTGAGCCAAATGGAGTTGTTCTCCCACAAGAACCACTCGGCTGATTCTTCTTCAATATGCAATTCAGCAACATGCAGTGTTGCTTGATGGAATTAGCTCTTACAGCCACATCTGCGACTAGAGCCTTTGTATTTAGGGCTAGCTGAAAAGGGCTTTGGCGCTGAAGTGGTTTCTGAATGTGGAGTTGGTGGCATGTGAAACCCGCCTGTGGAGCCTTCGTTTGTGTGGGATGCTCACCAAGCTGCCCTTCAGGACAATGCACTCAAACGGCATTAAGCATAGTGTGTGAACACGTAGTTTGCTTGAGAGCTGCCTGTCCGCCTGATGGTGTGTGAAGTCAGTGAGCCAAATGGAGTTGTTCTCCCACAAGAACCACTCAGCTGATTCTTCTTCAATATGCAATTCAGCAACATGCAGTGTTGCTTGATGTAATTAGCTCTTACAGCAACATCTGCGTCTAGAGCCTTTGTATTTAGGGCTAGCTGAAAAGGGCTTTGGCGCTGAAGTGGTTTCTGAATGTGGAGTTGGTGGCATGTGAAACCCGCCTGTGGAGCCTTCGTTTGTGTGGGATGCTCACCAACCTGCCCTTCAGGACAATGCACTCAAACGGCATTTAGCATAGTGTGTGAACACGTAGTTTGCTTCAGAGCTGCCTGTCAGCCTGATGGTGTGTGAAGTCAGTGAGCCAAATGGAGTTGTTCTCCCACAAGAACCACTCGGCTGATTCTTCTTCAATATGCATTTCAGCAACATGCAGTGTTGCTTGATGGAATTAGCTCTTACAGCCACATCTGCGTCTAGAGCCTTTGTATTTAGGGCTAGCTGAAAAGGGCTTTGGCGCTGAAGTGGTTTCTGAATGTGGAGTTGGTGGCATGTGAAACCCGCCTGTGGAGCCTTCGTTTGTGTGGGATGCTCACCAAGCTGCCCTTCAGGACAATGCACTCAAACGGCATTAAGCATAGTGTGTGAACACGTAGTTTGCTTGAGAGCTGCGTGTCAGCCTGATGGTGTATGAAGTCAGTGAGCCAAATGGAGTTGTTCTCCCACAAGAACCACTCGGCTGATTCTTCTTCAATATGCAATTCAGCAACATGCAGTGTTGCTTGATGGAATTAGCTCTTACAGCCACATCTGCGTCTAGAGCCTTTGTTTTTAGGGCTAGCTGAAAACGGCTTTGGCGCTGAAGTGGTTTCTGAATGTGGAGTTGGTGGCATGTGAAACTCGCCTGTGGAGTCTTCGTTTGTGTGGGATGCTCACCAAGCTGCCCTTTAGGACAATGCACTCAAACGGCATTAAGCATAGTGTGTGAACACGTAGTTTGCTTGAGAGCTGCCTGTCAGCCTGATGGTGTGTGAAGTCAGTGAGCCAAATGGAGTTGTTCTCCCACAAGAACCACTCGGTTGATTCTTCTTCAATATGCAATTCAGCAACATGCAGTGTTACTTGATGGAATTAGCTCTTACAGCAACATCTGCGTCTTGAGCCTTTGTATTTAGGGCTAGCTGAAAAGGGCTTTGGCTCTGAAGTGGTTTCTGAATGTGGAGTTGGTGGCATGTGAAACCTGCCTGTGGAGCCTTCGTTTGTGTGGGATGCTCACCAAGCTGCCCTTCAGGACAATGCTCTCAAATGGCATTTAGCATAGTGTGTGAACACGTAGTTTGCTTGAGAGCTGCCTGTCCGCCTGATGGTGTGTGAAGTCAGTGAGCCAAATGGAGTTGTTCTCCCACAAGAACCACTCGGCTGATTCTTCTTCAATATGCAATTCAGCAACATGCAGTGTTGCTTGATGGAATTAGCTCTTACAGCAACATCTGCATCTGGAGCCTTTGTATTTAGGGCTAGCTGAAAACGGCTTTGGCGCTGAAATGGTTTCTGAATGTGGAGTTGGTGGCATGTGAAACCCGCCTGTGGAGCCTTCGTTTGTGTGGGATGCTCACCAACCTGCCCTTCAGGACAATGCACTCAAACGGCATTTAGCATAGTGTGTGAACACGTAGTTTGCTTGAGAGCTGCCTGTCAGCCTGATGGTGTGTGAAGTCAGTGAGCCAAATAGAGTTGGTCTCCCACAAGAACCACTCGGCTGATTCTTCTTCAATATGCAATTCAGCAACATGCAGTGTTGCTTGATGGAATTAGCTCTTACAGCCACATCTGCGACTAGAGCCTTTGTATTTAGGGCTAGCTGAAAAGGGCTTTGGCGCTGAAGTGGTTTCTGAATGTGGAGTTGGTGGCATGTGAAACCCGCCTGTGGAGCCTTCGTTTGTGTGGGATGCTCACCAAGCTGCCCTTCAGGACGATGCACTCAAACGGCATTAAGCATAGTATGTGAACACGTAGTTTGCTTGAGAGCTGCCTGTCAGCCTGATGGTGTGTGAAGTCAGTGAGCCAAATGGAGTTGTTCTCCCACAAGAACCACTCGGCTGATTCTTCTTCAATATGCAATTCAGCAACATGCAGTGTTGCTTGATGGAATTAGCTCTTACAGCAACATCTGCGTCTAGAGCCTTTGTATTTAGGGCTAGCTGAAAACGGCTTTGGCGCTGAAGTGGTTTCTGAATGTGGAGTTGGTGGCATGTGAAACCCGCCTGTGGAGCCTTCGTTTGTGTGGGATGCTCACCAACCTGCCCTTCAGGACAATGCACTCAAACGGCATTAAGCATAGTGTGTGAACACGTAGTTTGCTTGAGAGCTGCCTGTCAGCCTGATGCTGTGTGAAGTCAGTGAGCCAAATGGAGTTGTTCTCCCACAAGAACCACTCGGCTGATTCTTCTTCAATATGCAATTCAGCAACATGCAGTGTTGCTTGATGGAATTAGCTCTTACAGCAACATCTGCGTCTAGAGCCTTTGTATTTAGGGCTAGCTGAAAAGGGCTTTGGCGCTGAAGTGGTTTCTGAATGTGGAGTTGGTGGCATGTGAAACCCGCCTGTGGAGCCTTCGTTTGTGTGGGATGCTCACCAAGCTGCCCTTCAGGACAATGCACTCAAACGGCATTAAGCATAGTGTGTGAACACGTAGTTTGCTTGAGAGCTGCCTGTCAGCCTGATGCTGTGTGAAGTCAGTGAGCCAAATGGAGTTGTTCTCCCACAAGAACCACTCGGCTGATTCTTCTTCAATATGCAATTCAGCAACATGCAGTGTTGCTTGATGGAATTAGCTCTTACAGCCACATCTGCGTCTAGAGCCTTTGTATTTAGGGCTAGCTGAAAAGGGGTTTGGCGCTGAAGTGGTTTCTGAATGTGGAGTTGGTGGCATGTGAAACCCGCCTGTGGAGCCTTCGTTTGTGTGGGATGCTCACCAAGCTGCCCTTCAGGACAATGCACTCAAACGGCATTAAGCATAGTGTGTGAACACGTAGTTTGCTTGAGAGCTGCCTGTCAGCCTGATGGTGTGTGAAGTCAGTGAGCCAAATGGAGTTGTTCTCCCACAAGAACCACTCGGCTGATTCTTCTTCAATATGCAATTCAGCAACATGCAGTGTTGCTTGATGGAATTAGCTCTTAGAGCCACATCTGCGTCTAGAGCCTTTGTATTTAGGGCTAGCTGAAAACGGCTTTGGCGCTGAAGTGGTTTCTGAATGTGGAGTTGGTGGCATGTGAAACCCGCCTGTGGAGCCTTCGTTTGTGTGGGATGCTCACCAAGCTGTCCTTCAGGACAATGCACTCAAACGGCATTAAGCATAGTGTGTGAACACGTAGTTTGCTTGAGAGCTGCCTGTCAGCCTGATGGTGTGTGAAGTCAGTGAGCCAAATGGAGTTGTTCTCCCACAAGAACCACTCGGCTGATTCTTCTTCAATATGCAATTCAGCAACATGCAGTGTTGCTTGATGGAATTAGCTCTTACAGCAACACCTGCATCTAGAGCCTGTGTATTTAGGGCTAGCTGAAAACGGCTTTGGCGCTGAAGTGGTTTCTGAATGTGGAGTTGGTGGCATGTGAAACCCGCCTGTGGAGCCTTCGTTTGTGTGGGATGCTCACCAACCTGCACTTCAGGACAATGCACTCAAACGGCATTAAGCATAGTGTGTGAACACGTAGTTTGCTTGAGAGCTGCGTGTCAGCCTGATGGTGTGTGAAGTCAGTGAGCCAAATGGAGTTGTTCTCCCTCAAGAACCACTCGGCTGATTCTTCTTCAATATGCAATTCAGCAACATGCAGTGTTGCTTGATGGAATTAGCTCTTACAGCCACATCTGCGACTAGAGCCTTTGTATTTAGGGCTAGCTGAAAAGGGGTTTGGCGCTGAAGTGGTTTCTGAATGTGGAGTTGGTGGCATGTGAAACCCGCCTGTGGAGCCTTCGTTTGTGTGGGATGCTCACCAAGCTGCCCTTCAGGACAATGCACTCAAACGGCATTAAGCATAGTGTGTGAACACGTAGTTTGCTTGAGAGCTGCCTGTCAGCCTGATGCTGTGTGAAGTCAGTGAGCCAAATGGAGTTGGTCTCCCACAAGAACCACTCGGCTGATTCTTCTTCAATATGCAATTCAGCAACATGCAGTGTTGCTTGATGGAATTAGCTCTTACAGCCACATCTGCGACTAGAGCCTTTGTATTTAGGGCTAGCTGAAAAGGGCTTTGGCGCTGAAGTGGTTTCTGAATGTGGAGTTGGTGGCATGTGAAACCCGCCTGTGGAGCCTTCGTTTGTGTGGGATGCTCACCAAGCTGCCCTTCAGGACAATGCACTCAAACGGCATTAAGCATAGTGTGTGAACACGTAGTTTGCTTGAGAGCTGCCTGTCAGCCTGATGGTGTGTGAAGTCAGTGAGCCAAATGGAGTTGTTCTCCCACAAGAACCACTCGGCTGATTCTTCTTCAATATGCAATTCAGCAACATGCAGTGTTGCTTGATGGAATTAGCTCTTAGAGCCACATCTGCGTCTAGAGCCTTTGTATTTAGGGCTAGCTGAAAACGGCTTTGGCGCTGAAGTGGTTTCTGAATGTGGAGTTGGTGGCATGTGAAACCCGCCTGTGGAGCCTTCGTTTGTGTGGGATGCTCACCAAGCTGCCCTTCAGGACAATGCACTCAAACGGCATTAAGCATAGTGTGTGAACACGTAGTTTGCTTGAGAGCTGCCTGTCAGCCTGATGGTGTGTGAAGTCAGTGAGCCAAATGGAGTTGTTCTCCCACAAGAACCACTCGGCTGATTCTTCTTCAATATGCAATTCAGCAACATGCAGTGTTGCTTGATGGAATTAGCTCTTACAGCCACATCTGCGACTAGAGCCTTTGTATTTAAGGCTAGCTGAAAAGGGCTTTGGCGCTGAAGTGGTTTCTGAATGTGGAGTTGGTGGCATGTGAAACCCGCCTGTGGAGCCTTCGTTTGTGTGGGATGCTCACCAAGCTGCCCTTCAGGACAATGCACTCAAACGGCATTAAGCATAGTGTGTGAACACGTAGTTTGCTTGAGAGCTGCCTGTCAGCCTGATGCTGTGTGAAGTCAGTGAGCCAAATGGAGTTGTTCTCCCACAAGAACCACTCGGCTGATTCTTCTTCAATATGCAATTCAGCAACATGCAGTGTTGCTTGATGGAATTAGCTCTTACAGCAACACCTGCATCTAGAGCCTGTGTATTTAGGGCTAGGTGAAAACGGCTTTGGCGCTGAAGTGGTTTCTGAATGTGGAGTTGGTGGCATGTGAAACCCGCCTGTGGAGCCTTCGTTTGTGTGGGATGCTCACCAAGCTGCCCTTCAGGACAATGCACTCAAACGGCATTAAGCATAGTGTGTGAACACGTAGTTTGCTTGAGAGCTGCCTGTCAGCCTGATGGTGTGTGAAGTCAGTGAGCCAAATGGAGTTGTTCTCCCACAAGAACCACTCGGCTGATTCTTCTTCAATATGCAATTCAGCAACATGCAGTGTTGCTTGATGGAATTAGCTCTTAGAGCCACATCTGCGTCTAGAGCCTTTGTATTTAGGGCTAGCTGAAAAGGGGTTTGGCGCTGAAGTGGTTTCTGAATGTGGAGTTGGTGGCATGTGAAACCCGCCTGTGGAGCCTTCGTTTGTGTGGGATGCTCACCAAGCTGCCCTTCAGGACAATGCACTCAAACGGCATTAAGCATAGTGTGTGAACACGTAGTTTGCTTGAGAGCTGCCTGTCAGCCTGATGGTGTGTGAAGTCAGTGAGCCAAATGGAGTTGTTCTCCCTCAAGAACCACTCGGCTGATTCTTCTTCAATATGCAATTCAGCAACATGCAGTGTTGCTTGATGGAATTAGCTCTTACAGCCACATCTGCGACTAGAGCCTTTGTATTTAGGGCTAGCTGAAAAGGGGTTTGGCGCTGAAGTGGTTTCTGAATGTGGAGTTGGTGGCATGTGAAACCCGCCTGTGGAGCCTTCGTTTGTGTGGGATGCTCACCAAGCTGCCCTTCAGGACAATGCACTCAAACGGCATTAAGCATAGTGTGTGAACACGTAGTTTGCTTGAGAGCTGCGTGTCAGCCTGATGGTGTGTGAAGTCAGTGAGCCAAATGGAGTTGTTCTCCCACAAGAACCACTCGGCTGATTCTTCTTCAATATGCAATTCAGCAACATGCAGTGTTGCTTGATGGAATTAGCTCTTACAGCCACATCTGCGACTAGAGCCTTTGTATTTAGGGCTAGCTGAAAAGGGCTTTGGCGCTGAAGTGGTTTCTGAATGTGGAGTTGGTGGCATGTGAAACCCGCCTGTGGAGCCTTCGTTTGTGTGGGATGCTCACCAAGCTGCCCTTCAGGACAATGCACTCAAACGGCATTAAGCATAGTGTGTGAACACGTAGTTTGCTTGAGAGCTGCCTGTCAGCCTGATGGTGTGTGAAGTCAGTGAGCCAAATGGAGTTGTTCTCCCACAAGAACCACTCGGCTGATTCTTCTTCAATATGCAATTCAGCAACATGCAGTGTTGCTTGATGGAATTAGCTCTTAGAGCCACATCTGCGTCTAGAGCCTTTGTATTTAGGGCTAGCTGAAAACGGCTTTGGCGCTGAAGTGGTTTCTGAATGTGGAGTTGGTGGCATGTGAAACCCGCCTGTGGAGCCTTCGTTTGTGTGGGATGCTCACCAAGCTGCCCTTCAGGACAATGCACTCAAACGGCATTAAGCATAGTGTGTGAACACGTAGTTTGCTTGAGAGCTGCCTGTCAGCCTGATGGTGTGTGAAGTCAGTGAGCCAAATGGAGTTGTTCTCCCACAAGAACCACTCGGCTGATTCTTCTTCAATATGCAATTCAGCAACATGCAGTGTTGCTTGATGGAATTAGCTCTTACAGCCACATCTGCGACTAGAGCCTTTGTATTTAAGGCTAGCTGAAAAGGGCTTTGGCGCTGAAGTGGTTTCTGAATGTGGAGTTGGTGGCATGTGAAACCCGCCTGTGGAGCCTTCGTTTGTGTGGGATGCTCACCAAGCTGCCCTTCAGGACAATGCACTCAAACGGCATTAAGCATAGTGTGTGAACACGTAGTTTGCTTGAGAGCTGCCTGTCAGCCTGATGGTGTGTGAAGTCAGTGAGCCAAATGGAGTTGTTCTCCCACAAGAACCACTCGGCTGATTCTTCTTCAATATGCAATTCAGCAACATGCAGTGTTGCTTGATGGAATTAGCTCTTACAGCAACACCTGCATCTAGAGCCTGTGTATTTAGGGCTAGCTGAAAAGGGCTTTGGCGCTGAAGTGGTTTCTGAATGTGGAGTTGGTGGCATGTGAAACCCGCCTGTGGAGCCTTCGTTTGTGTGGGATGCTCACCAACCTGCACTTCAGGACAATGCACTCAAACGGCATTAAGCATAGTGTGTGAACACGTAGTTTGCTTGAGAGCTGCCTGTCAGCCTGATGGTGTGTGAAGTCAGTGAGCCAAATGGAGTTGTTCTCCCACAAGAACCACTCGGCTGATTCTTCTTCAATATGCAATTCAGCAACATGCAGTGTTGCTTGATGGAATTAGCTCTTACAGCCACATCTGCGACTAGAGCCTTTGTATTTAGGGCTAGCTGAAAAGGGGTTTGGCGCTGAAGTGGTTTCTGAATGTGGAGTTGGTGGCATGTGAAACCCGCCTGTGGAGCCTTCGTTTGTGTGGGATGCTCACCAAGCTGCCCTTCAGGACAATGCACTCAAACGGCATTAAGCATAGTGTGTGAACACGTAGTTTGCTTGAGAGCTGCCTGTCAGCCTGATGGTGTGTGAAGTCAGTGAGCCAAATGGAGTTGTTCTCCCACAAGAACCACTCGGCTGATTCTTCTTCAATATGCAATTCAGCAACATGCAGTGTTGCTTGATGGAATTAGCTCTTACAGCCACATCTGCGACTAGAGCCTTTGTATTTAGGGCTAGCTGAAAACGGCTTTGGCGCTGAAGTGGTTTCTGAATGTGGAGTTGGTGGCATGTGAAACCCGCCTGTGGAGCCTTCGTTTGTGTGGGATGCTCACCAAGCTGCCCTTCAGGACAATGCACTCAAACGGCATTAAGCATAGTGTGTGAACACGTAGTTTGCTTGAGAGCTGCCTGTCAGCCTGATGCTGTGTGAAGTCAGTGAGCCAAAAGGAGTTGTTCTCCCACAAGAACCACTCGGCTGATTCTTCTTCAATATGCAATTCAGCAACATGCAGTGTTGCTTGATGGAATTAGCTCTTACAGCAACATCTGCGACTAGAGCCTTTGTTTTTAGGGCTAGCTGAAAAGGGCTTTGGCGCTGAAGTGGTTTCTGAATGTGGAGTTGGTGGCATGTGAAACCCGCCTGTGGAGCCTTCATTTGTGTGGGATGCTCACCAAGCTGCCCTTCAGGACAATGCACTCAAACGGCATTAAGCATAGTGTGTGAACACGTAGTTTGCTTGAGAGCTGCCTGTCAGCCTGATGCTGTGTGAAGTCAGTGAGCCAAATGGAGTTGTTCTCCCACAAGAACCACTCGGCTGATTCTTCTTCAATATGCAATTCAGCAACATGCAGTGTTGCTTGATGGAATTAGCTCTTACAGCCACATCTGCGACTAGAGCCTTTGTATTTAGGGCTAGCTGAAAAGGGCTTTGGCGCTGAAGTGGTTTCTGAATGTGGAGTTGGTGGCATGTGAAACCCGCCTGTGGAGCCTTCGTTTGTGTGGGATGCTCACCAAGCTGCCCTTCAGGACAATGCACTCAAACGGCATTAAGCATAGTGTGTGAACACATAGTTTGCTTGAGAGCTGCGTGTCAGGCTGATGCTGTGTGAAGTCAGTGAGCCAAATGGAGTTGTTCTCCCACAAGAACCACTCGGCTGATTCTTCTTCAATATGCAATTCAGCAACATGCAGTGTTGCTTGATGGAATTAGCTCTTACAGCCACATCTGCGACTAGAGCCTTTGTATTTAGGGCTAGCTGAAAAGGGGTTTGGCGCTGAAGTGGTTTCTGAATGTGGAGTTGGTGGCATGTGAAACCCGCCTGTGGAGCCTTCGTTTGTGTGGGATGCTCACCAAGCTGCCCTTCAGGACAATGCACTCAAACGGCATTAAGCATAGTGTGTGAACACGTAGTTTGCTTGAGAGCTGCCTGTCAGCCTGATGCTGTGTGAAGTCAGTGAGCCAAATGGAGTTGTTCTCCCACAAGAACCACTCGGCTGATTCTTCTTCAATATGCAATTCAGCAACATGCAGTGTTGCTTGATGGAATTAGCTCTTACAGCAATATCTGCGACTAGAGCCTTTGTATTTAGGGCTAGCTGAAAAGGGCTTTGGCGCTGAAGTGGTTTCTGAATGTGGAGTTGGTGGCATGTGAAACCCGCCTGTGGAGCCTTCGTTTGTGTGGGATGCTCACCAAGCTCCCCTTCAGGACAATGCACTCAAACGGCATTAAGCATAGTGTGTGAACACGTAATTTGCTTCAGAGCTGCCTGTCAGCCTGATGGTGTGTGAAGTCAGTGAGCCAAATGGAGTTGTTCTCCCACAAGAACCACTCAGCTGATTCTTCTTCAATATGCAATTCAGCAACATGCAGTGTTGCTTGATGGAATTAGCTCTTACAGCCACATCTGCGTCTAGAGCCTTTGTATTTAGGGCTAGCTGTAAACGGCTTTGGCGCTGAAGTGGTTTCTGAATGTGGAGTTGGTGGTATGTGAAGCCCGCCTGTGGAGCCTTCGTTTGTGTGGGATGCTCACCAAGCTGCCCTTCAGGACAATGCACTCAAACGGCATTAAGCATAGTGTGTGAACACGTAGTTTGCTTGAGAGCTGCCTGTCAGCCTGATGGTGTGTGAAGTCAGTGAGCCAAATGGAGTTGTTCTCCCACAAGAACCACCTGGCTGATTCTTCTTCAATATGCAATTCAGCAACATGCAGTGTTGCTTGATGGAATTAGCTCTTACAGCCACATCTGCGACTAGAGCCTTTGTATTTAGGGCTAGCTGAAAAGGGCTTTGGCGCTGAAGTGGTTTCTGAATGTGGAGTTGGTGGCATGTGAAACCCGCCTGTGGAGCCTTCGTTTGTGTGGGATGCTCACCAAGCTGCCCTTCAGGACAATGCACTCAAACGGCATTTAGCATAGTGTGTGAACACGTAGTTTGCTTGAGAGCTGCCTGTCAGCCTGATGGTGTGTGAAGTCAGTGAGCCAAAAGGAGTTGTTCTCCCACTAGAACCACTCGGCTGATTCTTCTTCAATATGCAATTCAGCAACATGCAGTGTTGCTTGATGGAATTAGCTCTTACAGCCACATCTGCGTCTCGAGCCTTTGTATTTAGGGCTAGCTGAAAACTTCTTTGGCGCTGAAGTGGTTTCTGAATGTGGAGTTGGTGGCATGTGAAACATGCCTGTGGAGCCTTCGTTTGTGTGGGATGCTCACCAAGCTGCCCTTCAGGACAATGCACTCAAACGGCATTAAGCATAGTGTGTGAACACGTAGTTTGCTTGAGAGCTGCCTGTCATCCTGATGGTGTGTGAAGTCAGTGAGCCAAATGGAGTTGTTCTCCCACAAGAACCACTCGGCTGATTCTTCTTCAATATGCAATTCAGCAACATGCAGTGTTGCTTGATGGAATTAGCTCTTACAGCAACACCTGCATCTAGAGCCTGTGTATTTAGGGCTAGCTGAAAAGGGCTT
Source organism: Ochotona princeps (assembly GCF_030435755.1). Taxonomy (NCBI): domain Eukaryota; kingdom Metazoa; phylum Chordata; class Mammalia; order Lagomorpha; family Ochotonidae; genus Ochotona; species Ochotona princeps. Next base: position 33,115,013 of record NC_080847.1, read on the forward strand.
TGGCGCTGAAGTGGTTTCTGAATGTGGAGTTGGTGGCATGTGAAACCCGCCTGTGGAGCCTTCGTTTGTGTGGGATGCTCACCAACCTGCACTTCAGGACAATGCACTCAAACGGCATTAAGCATAGTGTGTGAACACGTAGTTTGCTTGAGAGCTGCCTGTCAGCCTGATGGTGTGTGAAGTCAGTGAGCCAAATGGAGTTGTTCTCCCACAAGAACCACTCGGCTGATTCTTCTTCAATATGCAATTCAGCAACATGCAGTGTTGCTTGATGGAATTAGCTCTTACAGCCACATCTGCGACTAGAGCCTTTGTATTTAGGGCTAGCTGAAAAGGGGTTTGGCGCTGAAGTGGTTTCTGAATGTGGAGTTGGTGGCATGTGAAACCCGCCTGTGGAGCCTTCGTTTGTGTGGGATGCTCACCAAGCTGCCCTTCAGGACAATGCACTCAAACGGCATTAAGCATAGTGTGTGAACACGTAGTTTGCTTGAGAGCTGCCTGTCAGCCTGATGGTGTGTGAAGTCAGTGAGCCAAATGGAGTTGTTCTCCCACAAGAACCACTCGGCTGATTCTTCTTCAATATGCAATTCAGCAACATGCAGTGTTGCTTGATGGAATTAGCTCTTACAGCCACATCTGCGACTAGAGCCTTTGTATTTAGGGCTAGCTGAAAACGGCTTTGGCGCTGAAGTGGTTTCTGAATGTGGAGTTGGTGGCATGTGAAACCCGCCTGTGGAGCCTTCGTTTGTGTGGGATGCTCACCAAGCTGCCCTTCAGGACAATGCACTCAAACGGCATTAAGCATAGTGTGTGAACACGTAGTTTGCTTGAGAGCTGCCTGTCAGCCTGATGCTGTGTGAAGTCAGTGAGCCAAAAGGAGTTGTTCTCCCACAAGAACCACTCGGCTGATTCTTCTTCAATATGCAATTCAGCAACATGCAGTGTTGCTTGATGGAATTAGCTCTTACAGCAACATCTGCGACTAGAGCCTTTGTTTTTAGGGCTAGCTGAAAAGGGCTTTGGCGCTGAAGTGGTTTCTGAATGTGGAGTTGGTGGCATGTGAAACCCGCCTGTGGAGCCTTCATTTGTGTGGGATGCTCACCAAGCTGCCCTTCAGGACAATGCACTCAAACGGCATTAAGCATAGTGTGTGAACACGTAGTTTGCTTGAGAGCTGCCTGTCAGCCTGATGCTGTGTGAAGTCAGTGAGCCAAATGGAGTTGTTCTCCCACAAGAACCACTCGGCTGATTCTTCTTCAATATGCAATTCAGCAACATGCAGTGTTGCTTGATGGAATTAGCTCTTACAGCCACATCTGCGACTAGAGCCTTTGTATTTAGGGCTAGCTGAAAAGGGCTTTGGCGCTGAAGTGGTTTCTGAATGTGGAGTTGGTGGCATGTGAAACCCGCCTGTGGAGCCTTCGTTTGTGTGGGATGCTCACCAAGCTGCCCTTCAGGACAATGCACTCAAACGGCATTAAGCATAGTGTGTGAACACGTAGTTTGCTTGAGAGCTGCGTGTCAGCCTGATGGTGTGTGAAGTCAGTGAGCCAAATGGAGTTGTTCTCCCACAAGAACCACTCGGCTGATTCTTCTTCAATATGCAATTCAGCAACATGCAGTGTTGCTTGATGGAATTAGCTCTTACAGCCACATCTGCGACTAGAGCCTTTGTATTTAGGGCTAGCTGAAAAGGGCTTTGGCGCTGAAGTGGTTTCTGAATGTGGAGTTGGTGGCATGTGAAACCCGCCTGTGGAGCCTTCGTTTGTGTGGGATGCTCACCAAGCTGCCCTTCAGGACAATGCACTCAAACGGCATTAAGCATAGTGTGTGAACACGTAGTTTGCTTGAGAGCTGCCTGTCAGCCTGATGGTGTGTGAAGTCAGTGAGCCAAATGGAGTTGTTCTCCCACAAGAACCACTCGGCTGATTCTTCTTCAATATGCAATTCAGCAACATGCAGTGTTGCTTGATGGAATTAGCTCTTAGAGCCACATCTGCGTCTAGAGCCTTTGTATTTAGGGCTAGCTGAAAACGGCTTTGGCGCTGAAGTGGTTTCTGAATGTGGAGTTGGTGGCATGTGAAACCCGCCTGTGGAGCCTTCGTTTGTGTGGGATGCTCACCAAGCTGCCCTTCAGGACAATGCACTCAAACGGCATTAAGCATAGTGTGTGAACACGTAGTTTGCTTGAGAGCTGCCTGTCAGCCTGATGGTGTGTGAAGTCAGTGAGCCAAATGGAGTTGTTCTCCCACAAGAACCACTCGGCTGATTCTTCTTCAATATGCAATTCAGCAACATGCAGTGTTGCTTGATGGAATTAGCTCTTACAGCCACATCTGCGACTAGAGCCTTTGTATTTAAGGCTAGCTGAAAAGGGCTTTGGCGCTGAAGTGGTTTCTGAATGTGGAGTTGGTGGCATGTGAAACCCGCCTGTGGAGCCTTCGTTTGTGTGGGATGCTCACCAAGCTGCCCTTCAGGACAATGCACTCAAACGGCATTAAGCATAGTGTGTGAACACGTAGTTTGCTTGAGAGCTGCCTGTCAGCCTGATGGTGTGTGAAGTCAGTGAGCCAAATGGAGTTGTTCTCCCACAAGAACCACTCGGCTGATTCTTCTTCAATATGCAATTCAGCAACATGCAGTGTTGCTTGATGGAATTAGCTCTTACAGCAACACCTGCATCTAGAGCCTGTGTATTTAGGGCTAGCTGAAAAGGGCTTTGGCGCTGAAGTGGTTTCTGAATGTGGAGTTGGTGGCATGTGAAACCCGCCTGTGGAGCCTTCGTTTGTGTGGGATGCTCACCAACCTGCACTTCAGGACAATGCACTCAAACGGCATTAAGCATAGTGTGTGAACACGTAGTTTGCTTGAGAGCTGCCTGTCAGCCTGATGGTGTGTGAAGTCAGTGAGCCAAATGGAGTTGTTCTCCCACAAGAACCACTCGGCTGATTCTTCTTCAATATGCAATTCAGCAACATGCAGTGTTGCTTGATGGAATTAGCTCTTACAGCCACATCTGCGACTAGAGCCTTTGTATTTAGGGCTAGCTGAAAAGGGGTTTGGCGCTGAAGTGGTTTCTGAATGTGGAGTTGGTGGCATGTGAAACCCGCCTGTGGAGCCTTCGTTTGTGTGGGATGCTCACCAAGCTGCCCTTCAGGACAATGCACTCAAACGGCATTAAGCATAGTGTGTGAACACGTAGTTTGCTTGAGAGCTGCCTGTCAGCCTGATGGTGTGTGAAGTCAGTGAGCCAAATGGAGTTGTTCTCCCACAAGAACCACTCGGCTGATTCTTCTTCAATATGCAATTCAGCAACATGCAGTGTTGCTTGATGGAATTAGCTCTTACAGCCACATCTGCGACTAGAGCCTTTGTATTTAGGGCTAGCTGAAAACGGCTTTGGCGCTGAAGTGGTTTCTGAATGTGGAGTTGGTGGCATGTGAAACCCGCCTGTGGAGCCTTCGTTTGTGTGGGATGCTCACCAAGCTGCCCTTCAGGACAATGCACTCAAACGGCATTAAGCATAGTGTGTGAACACATAGTTTGCTTGAGAGCTGCGTGTCAGGCTGATGCTGTGTGAAGTCAGTGAGCCAAATGGAGTTGTTCTCCCACAAGAACCACTCGGCTGATTCTTCTTCAATATGCAATTCAGCAACATGCAGTGTTGCTTGATGGAATTAGCTCTTACAGCAACATCTGCGACTAGAGCCTTTGTATTTAGGGCTAGCTGAAAAGGGGTTTGGCGCTGAAGTGGTTTCTGAATGTGGAGTTGGTGGCATGTGAAACCCGCCTGTGGAGCCTTCGTTTGTGTGGGATGCTCACCAAGCTGCCCTTCAGGACAATGCACTCAAACGGCATTAAGCATAGTGTGTGAACACGTAGTTTGCTTGAGAGCTGCCTGTCAGCCTGATGCTGTGTGAAGTCAGTGAGCCAAATGGAGTTGTTCTCCCACAAGAACCACTCGGCTGATTCTTCTTCAATATGCAATTCAGCAACATGCAGTGTTGCTTGATGGAATTAGCTCTTACAGCAATATCTGCGACTAGAGCCTTTGTATTTAGGGCTAGCTGAAAAGGGCTTTGGCGCTGAAGTGGTTTCTGAATGTGGAGTTGGTGGCATGTGAAACCCGCCTGTGGAGCCTTCGTTTGTGTGGGATGCTCACCAAGCTCCCCTTCAGGACAATGCACTCAAACGGCATTAAGCATAGTGTGTGAACACGTAGTTTGCTTGAGAGCTGCCTGTCAGCCTGATGGTGTGTGAAGTCAGTGAGCCAAATGGAGTTGTTCTCCCACAAGAACCACTCAGCTGATTCTTCTTCAATATGCAATTCAGCAACATGCAGTGTTGCTTGATGGAATTAGCTCTTACAGCCACATCTGCGTCTAGAGCCTTTGTATTTAGGGCTAGCTGTAAACGGCTTTGGCGCTGAAGTGGTTTCTGAATGTGGAGTTGGTGGTATGTGAAGCCCGCCTGTGGAGCCTTCGTTTGTGTGGGATGCTCACCAAGCTGCCCTTCAGGACAATGCACTCAAACGGCATTAAGCATAGTGTGTGAACACGTAGTTTGCTTGAGAGCTGCCTGTCAGCCTGATGGTGTGTGAAGTCAGTGAGCCAAATGGAGTTGTTCTCCCACAAGAACCACCTGGCTGATTCTTCTTCAATATGCAATTCAGCAACATGCAGTGTTGCTTGATGGAATTAGCTCTTACAGCCACATCTGCGACTAGAGCCTTTGTATTTAGGGCTAGCTGAAAAGGGCTTTGGCGCTGAAGTGGTTTCTGAATGTGGAGTTGGTGGCATGTGAAACCCGCCTGTGGAGCCTTCGTTTGTGTGGGATGCTCACCAAGCTGCCCTTCAGGACAATGCACTCAAACGGCATTTAGCATAGTGTGTGAACACGTAGTTTGCTTGAGAGCTGCCTGTCAGCCTGATGGTGTGTGAAGTCAGTGAGCCAAAAGGAGTTGTTCTCCCACTAGAACCACTCGGCTGATTCTTCTTCAATATGCAATTCAGCAACATGCAGTGTTGCTTGATGGAATTAGCTCTTACAGCCACATCTGCGTCTCGAGCCTTTGTATTTAGGGCTAGCTGAAAACTTCTTTGGCGCTGAAGTGGTTTCTGAATGTGGAGTTGGTGGCATGTGAAACATGCCTGTGGAGCCTTCGTTTGTGTGGGATGCTCACCAAGCTGCCCTTCAGGACAATGCACTCAAACGGCATTAAGCATAGTGTGTGAACACGTAGTTTGCTTGAGAGCTGCCTGTCATCCTGATGGTGTGTGAAGTCAGTGAGCCAAATGGAGTTGTTCTCCCACAAGAACCACTCGGCTGATTCTTCTTCAATATGCAATTCAGCAACATGCAGTGTTGCTTGATGGAATTAGCTCTTACAGCAACACCTGCATCTAGAGCCTGTGTATTTAGGGCTAGCTGAAAAGGGCTTTGGCGCTGAAGTGGTTTCTGAATGTGGAGTTGGTGGCATGTGAAACCCGCCTGTGGAGCCTTCGTTTGTGTGGGATGCTCACCAACCTGCACTTCAGGACAATGCACTCAAACGGCATTAAGCATAGTGTGTGAACACGTAGTTTGCTTGAGAGCTGCCTGTCAGCCTGATGGTGTGTGAAGTCAGTGAGCCAAATGGAGTTGTTCTCCCACAAGAACCACTCGGCTGATTCTTCTTCAATATGCAATTCAGCAACATGCAGTGTTGCTTGATGGAATTAGCTCTTACAGCCACATCTGCGACTAGAGCCTTTGTATTTAGGGCTAGCTGAAAAGGGGTTTGGCGCTGAAGTGGTTTCTGAATGTGGAGTTGGTGGCATGTGAAACCCGCCTGTGGAGCCTTCGTTTGTGTGGGATGCTCACCAAGCTGCCCTTCAGGACAATGCACTCAAACGGCATTAAGCATAGTGTGTGAACACGTAGTTTGCTTGAGAGCTGCCTGTCAGCCTGATGGTGTGTGAAGTCAGTGAGCCAAATGGAGTTGTTCTCCCACAAGAACCACTCGGCTGATTCTTCTTCAATATGCAATTCAGCAACATGCAGTGTTGCTTGATGGAATTAGCTCTTACAGCCACATCTGCGACTAGAGCCTTTGTATTTAGGGCTAGCTGAAAACGGCTTTGGCGCTGAAGTGGTTTCTGAATGTGGAGTTGGTGGCATGTGAAACCCGCCTGTGGAGCCTTCGTTTGTGTGGGATGCTCACCAAGCTGCCCTTCAGGACAATGCACTCAAACGGCATTAAGCATAGTGTGTGAACACGTAGTTTGCTTGAGAGCTGCCTGTCAGCCTGATGCTGTGTGAAGTCAGTGAGCCAAAAGGAGTTGTTCTCCCACAAGAACCACTCGGCTGATTCTTCTTCAATATGCAATTCAGCAACATGCAGTGTTGCTTGATGGAATTAGCTCTTACAGCAACATCTGCGACTAGAGCCTTTGTTTTTAGGGCTAGCTGAAAAGGGCTTTGGCGCTGAAGTGGTTTCTGAATGTGGAGTTGGTGGCATGTGAAACCCGCCTGTGGAGCCTTCATTTGTGTGGGATGCTCACCAAGCTGCCCTTCAGGACAATGCACTCAAACGGCATTAAGCATAGTGTGTGAACACGTAGTTTGCTTGAGAGCTGCCTGTCAGCCTGATGCTGTGTGAAGTCAGTGAGCCAAATGGAGTTGTTCTCCCACAAGAACCACTCGGCTGATTCTTCTTCAATATGCAATTCAGCAACATGCAGTGTTGCTTGATGGAATTAGCTCTTACAGCCACATCTGCGACTAGAGCCTTTGTATTTAGGGCTAGCTGAAAAGGGCTTTGGCGCTGAAGTGGTTTCTGAATGTGGAGTTGGTGGCATGTGAAACCCGCCTGTGGAGCCTTCGTTTGTGTGGGATGCTCACCAAGCTGCCCTTCAGGACAATGCACTCAAACGGCATTAAGCATAGTGTGTGAACACATAGTTTGCTTGAGAGCTGCGTGTCAGGCTGATGCTGTGTGAAGTCAGTGAGCCAAATGGAGTTGTTCTCCCACAAGAACCACTCGGCTGATTCTTCTTCAATATGCAATTCAGCAACATGCAGTGTTGCTTGATGGAATTAGCTCTTACAGCCACATCTGCGACTAGAGCCTTTGTATTTAGGGCTAGCTGAAAAGGGGTTTGGCGCTGAAGTGGTTTCTGAATGTGGAGTTGGTGGCATGTGAAACCCGCCTGTGGAGCCTTCGTTTGTGTGGGATGCTCACCAAGCTGCCCTTCAGGACAATGCACTCAAACGGCATTAAGCATAGTGTGTGAACACGTAGTTTGCTTGAGAGCTGCCTGTCAGCCTGATGCTGTGTGAAGTCAGTGAGCCAAATGGAGTTGTTCTCCCACAAGAACCACTCGGCTGATTCTTCTTCAATATGCAATTCAGCAACATGCAGTGTTGCTTGATGGAATTAGCTCTTACAGCAATATCTGCGACTAGAGCCTTTGTATTTAGGGCTAGCTGAAAAGGGCTTTGGCGCTGAAGTGGTTTCTGAATGTGGAGTTGGTGGCATGTGAAACCCGCCTGTGGAGCCTTCGTTTGTGTGGGATGCTCACCAAGCTCCCCTTCAGGACAATGCACTCAAACGGCATTAAGCATAGTGTGTGAACACGTAATTTGCTTCAGAGCTGCCTGTCAGCCTGATGGTGTGTGAAGTCAGTGAGCCAAATGGAGTTGTTCTCCCACAAGAACCACTCAGCTGATTCTTCTTCAATATGCAATTCAGCAACATGCAGTGTTGCTTGATGGAATTAGCTCTTACAGCCACATCTGCGTCTAGAGCCTTTGTATTTAGGGCTAGCTGTAAACGGCTTTGGCGCTGAAGTGGTTTCTGAATGTGGAGTTGGTGGTATGTGAAGCCCGCCTGTGGAGCCTTCGTTTGTGTGGGATGCTCACCAAGCTGCCCTTCAGGACAATGCACTCAAACGGCATTAAGCATAGTGTGTGAACACGTAGTTTGCTTGAGAGCTGCCTGTCAGCCTGATGGTGTGTGAAGTCAGTGAGCCAAATGGAGTTGTTCTCCCACAAGAACCACCTGGCTGATTCTTCTTCAATATGCAATTCAGCAACATGCAGTGTTGCTTGATGGAATTAGCTCTTACAGCCACATCTGCGACTAGAGCCTTTGTATTTAGGGCTAGCTGAAAAGGGCTTTGGCGCTGAAGTGGTTTCTGAATGTGGAGTTGGTGGCATGTGAAACCCGCCTGTGGAGCCTTCGTTTGTGTGGGATGCTCACCAAGCTGCCCTTCAGGACAATGCACTCAAACGGCATTTAGCATAGTGTGTGAACACGTAGTTTGCTTGAGAGCTGCCTGTCAGCCTGATGGTGTGTGAAGTCAGTGAGCCAAAAGGAGTTGTTCTCCCACTAGAACCACTCGGCTGATTCTTCTTCAATATGCAATTCAGCAACATGCAGTGTTGCTTGATGGAATTAGCTCTTACAGCCACATCTGCGTCTAGAGCCTTTGTATTTAGGGCTAGCTGAAAACTTCTTTGGCGCTGAAGTGGTTTCTGAATGTGGAGTTGGTGGCATGTGAAACACGCCTGTGGAGCCTTCGTTTGTGTGGGATGCTCACCAAGCTGCCCTTCAGGACAATGCACTCAAACGGCATTAAGCATAGTGTGTGAACACGTAGTTTGCTTGAGAGCTGCCTGTCATCCTGATGGTGTGTGAAGTCAGTGAGCCAAATGGAGTTGTTCTCCCACAAGAACCACTCGGCTGATTCTTCTTCAATATGCAATTCAGCAACATGCAGTGTTGCTTGATGGAATTAGCTCTTACAGCAACACCTGTGTCTAGAGCCTTTGTATTTAGGGCTAGCTGAAAAGGGCTTTGGCGCTGAAGTGGTTTCTGAATGTGGAGTTGGTGGCATGTGAAACCCGCCTGTGGAGCCTTCGTTTGTGTGGGATGCTCACCAAGCTGCCCTTCGGGACAATGCTCTCAAACGGCATTAAGCATAGTGTGTGAACACGTAGTTTGCTTGAGAGCTGCCTGTCAGCCTGATGGTGTGTGAAGTCAGTGAGCCAAATGGAGTTGTTCTCCCACAAGAACCACTCGGCTGATTCTTCTTCAATATGCAATTCAGCAACATGCAGTGTTGCTTGATGGAATTAGCTCTTACAGCCACATCTGCGTCTAGAGCCTTTGTATTTAGGGCTAGCTGAAAACGGCTTTGGCGCTGAAGTGGTTTCTGAATGTGGAGTTGGTGGCATGTGAAACCCGCCTGTGGAGCCTTCGTTTGTGTGGGATGCTCACCAAGCTGCCCTTCAGGACAATGCACTCAAACGGCATTAAGCATAGTGTGTGAACACGTAGTTTGCTTGAGAGCTGCCTGTCAGCCTGATGGTGTGTGAAGTCAGTGAGCCAAATGGAGTTGTTCTCCCACAAGAACCACTCGGCTGATTCTTCTTCAATATGCAATTCAGCAACATGCAGTGTTGCTTGATGGAATTAGCTCTTACAGCCACATCTGCGTCTAGAGCCTTTGTATTTAGGGCTAGCTGAAAACGGCTTTGGCGCTGAAGTGGTTTCTGAATGTGGAGTTGGTGGCATGTGAAACCCGCCTGTGGAGCCTTCGTTTGTGTGGGATGCTCACCAAGCTGCCCTTCAGGACAATGCACTCAAACGGCATTAAGCATAGTGTGTGAACACGTAGTTTGCTTGAGAGCTGCCTGTGAGCCTGATGGTGTGTGAAGTCAGTGAGCCAAATGGAGTTGTTCTCCCACAAGAACCACTCGGCTGATTCTTCTTCAATATGCAATTCAGCAACATGCAGTGTTGCTTGATGGAATTAGCTCTAACAGCCACATCTGCGACTAGAGCCTTTGTATTTAGGGCTAGCTGAAAACGGCTTTGGCGCTGAAGTGGTTTGTGAATGTGGAGTTGGTGGCATGTGAAACCCGCCTGTGGAGCCTTCGTTTGTGTGGGATGCTCACCAAGCTGCCCTTCAGGACAATGCACTCAAACGGCATTAAGCATAGTGTGTGAACACGTAGTTTGCTTCAGAGCTGCCTGTCAGCCTGATGGTGTGTGAAGTCAGTGAGCCAAATGGAGTTGTTCTCCCACAAGAACCACTCGACTGATTCTTCTTCAATATGCAATTCAGCAACATGCAGTGTTGCTGGATGGATTTAGCTCTTACAGCAACATCTGTGTCTAGAGCCTTTGTATTTAGGGCTAGCTGAAAACGGCTTTGGCGCTGAAGTGGTTTCTGAATGTGGAGTTGGTGGCATGTGAAACCCGCCTGTGGAGCCTTCGTTTGTGTGGGATGCTCACCAAGCTGCCCTTCAGGACAATGCACTCAAACGGCATTAAGCATAGTGTGTGAACACGTAGTTTGCTTGAGAGCTGCCTGTCAGCCTGATGGTGTGTGAAGTCAGTGAGCCAAATGGAGTTGTTCTCCCACAAGAACCACTCGGCTGATTCTTCTTCAATATGCAATTCAGCAACATGCAGTGTTTCTTTATGGAATTAGCTCTTACAGCCACATCTGCGTCTAGAGCCTTTGTATTTAGGGCTAGCTGAAAACGGCTTTGGCGCTGAAGTGGTTTCTGAATGTGGAGTTGGTGGCATGTGAAACCCGCCTGTGGAGCCTTCGTTTGTGTGGGATGCTCACCAAGCTGCCCTTCAGGACAATGCACTCAAACGGCATTAAGCATAGTGTGTGAACACGTAGTTTGCTTGAGAGCTGCCTGTAAGCCTGATGGTGTGTGAAGTCAGTGAGCCAAATGGAGTTGTTCTCCCACAAGAACCACTCGGCTGATTCTTCTTCAATATGCAATTCAGCAACATGCAGTGTTGCTTGATGGAATTAGCTCTTACAGCCACATCTGCGTCTAGAGCCTTTGTATTTAGGGCTAGCTGAAAACGGCTTTGGCGCTGAAGTGGTTTCTGAATGTGGAGTTGGTGGCATGTGAAACCCGCCTGTGGAGCCTTCGTTTGTGTGGGATGCTCACCAAGCTGCCCTTCAGGACAATGCACTCAAACGGCATTAAGCATAGTGTGTGAACACGTAGTTTGCTTGAGAGCTTCCTGTCAGCCTGATGGTGTGTGAAGTCAGTGAGCCAAATGGAGTTGTTCTCCCACAAGAACCACTCGGCTGATTCTTCTTCAATATGCAATTCAGCAACATGCAGTGTTGCTTGATGGAATTAGCTCTTACAGCCACATCTGCGTCTAGAGCCTTTGTATTTAGGGCTAGCTGAAAACGGCTTTGGTGCTGAAGTGGTTTCTGAATGTGGAGTTGGTGGCATGTGAAACCCGCCTGTGGAGCCTTCGTTTGTGTGGGATGCTCACCAAGCTGCCCTTCAGGACAATGCACTCAAACGGCATTAAGCATAGTGTGTGAACACGTAGTTTGCTTGAGAGCTGCCTGTCAGCCTGATGGTGTGTGAAGTCAGTGAACCAAATGGAGTTGTTCTCCCACAAGAACCACTCGGCTGATTCTTCTTCAATATGCAATTCAGCAACATGCAGTGTTGCTTGATGGAATTAGCTCTAACAGCCACATCTGCGACTAGAGCCTTTGTATTTAGGGCTAGCTGAAAACGGCTTTGGCGCTGAAGTGGTTTCTGAATGTGAATTTGTTGGCATGTGAAACCCGCCTGTGGAGCCTTCGTTTGTGTGGGATGCTCACCAAGCTGCCCTTCAGGACAATGCACTCAAACGGCATTAAGCATAGTGTGTGAACACGTAGTTTGCTTGAGAGCTTCCTGTCAGCCTGATGGTGTGTGAAGTCAGTGAGCCAAATGGAGTTGTTCTCCCACAAGAACCACTCGGCTGATTCTTCTTCAATATGCAATTCAGCAACATGCAGTGTTTCTTTATGGAATTAGCTCTTACAGCCACATCTGCGTCTAGAGCCTTTGTATTTAGGGCTAGCTGAAAAGGGCTTTGGCGCTGAAGTGGTTTCTGAATGTGGAGTTGGTGGCATGTGAAACCCGCCTGTGGAGCCTTCGTTTGTGTGGGATGCTCACCAACCTGCCCTTCAGGACAATGCACTCAAACGGCATTAAGCATAGTGTGTGAACACGTAGTTTGCTTGAGAGCTGCCTGTCAGCCTGATGGTGTGTGAAGTCAGTGAACCAAATGGAGTTGTTCTCCCACAAGAACCACTCGGCTGATTCTTCTTCAATATGCAATTCAGCAACATGCAGTGTTGCTTGATGGAATTAGCTCTAACAGCCACATCTGCGACTAGAGCCTTTGTATTTAGGGCTAGCTGAAAACGGCTTTGGCGCTGAAGTGGTTTCTGAATGTGGAGTTGGTGGCATGTGAAACCCGCCTGTGGAGCCTTCGTTTGTGTGGGATGCTCACCAAGCTGCCCTTCAGGACAATGCACTCAAACGGCATTAAGCATAGTGTGTGAACCCGTTGTTTGCTTGAGAGCTGCGTGTCAGCCTGATGGTGTGTGAAGTCAGTGAGCCAAATGGAGTTGTTCTCCCACAAGAACCACTCGGCTGATTCTTCTTCAATATGCAATTCAGCAACATGCAGTGTTGCTTGATGGAATTAGCTCTTACAGCCACATCTGCGTCTAGAGCCTTTGTATTTAGGGCTAGCTGAAAAGGGCTTTGGCGCTGAAGTGGTTTCTGAATGTGGAGTTGGTGGCATGTGAAACCCGCCTGTGGAGCCTTCGTTTGTGTGGGATGCTCACCAACCTGCCCTTCAGGACAATGCACTCAAACGGCATTAAGCATAGTGTGTGAACACGTAGTTTGCTTGAGAGCTGCCTGTCAGCCTGATGGTGTGTGAAGTCAGTGAACCAAATGGAGTTGTTCTCCCACAAGAACCACTCGGCTGATTCTTCTTCAATATGCAATTCAGCAACATGCAGTGTTGCTTGATGGAATTAGCTCTAACAGCCACATCTGCGACTAGAGCCTTTGTATTTAGGGCTAGCTGAAAAGGGCTTTGGCGCTGAAGTGGTTTCTGAATGTGGAGTTGGTGGCATGTGAAACCCGCCTGTGGAGCCTTCGTTTGTGTGGGATGCTCACCAAGCTGCCCTTCAGGACAATGCACTCAAACGGCATTAAGCATAGTGTGTGAACACGTAGTTTGCTTGAGAGCTGCCTGTCAGCCTGATGGTGTGTGAAGTCAGTGAGCCAAATGGAGTTGTTCTCCCACAAGAACCACTCGGCTGATTCTTCTTCAATATGCAATTCAGCAACATGCAGTGTTGCTTGATGGAATTAGCTCTTACAGCCACATCTGCGTCTAGAGCCTTTGTATTTAGGGCTAGCTGAAAACGGCTTTGGCGCTGAAGTGGTTTCTGAATGTGGAGTTGGTGGCATGTGAAACCCGCCTGTGGAGCCTTCGTTTGTGTGGGATGCTCACCAAGCTGCCCTTCAGGACAATGCACTCAAACGGCATTAAGCATAGTGTGTGAACACGTAGTTTGCTTGAGAGCTGCCTGTCAGCCTGATGGTGTGTGAAGTCAGTGAGCCAAATGGAGTTGTTCTCCCACAAGAACCACTCGGCTGATTCTTCTTCAATATGCAATTCAGCAACATGCAGTGTTGCTTGATGGAATTAGCTCTTACAGCCACATCTGCGTCTAGAGCCTTTGTATTTAGGGCTAGCTGAAAACGGCTTTGGCGCTGAAGTGGTTTCTGAATGTGGAGTTGGTGGCATGTGAAACCCGCCTGTGGAGCCTTCGTTTGTGTGGGATGCTCACCAAGCTGCCCTTCAGGACAATGCACTCAAACGGCATTAAGCATAGTGTGTGAACACGTAGTTTGCTTGAGAGCTGCCTGTCAGCCTGATGGTGTGTGAAGTCAGTGAACCAAATGGAGTTGTTCTCCCACAAGAACCACTCGGCTGATTCTTCTTCAATATGCAATTCAGCAACATGCAGTGTTGCTTGATGGAATTAGCTCTAACAGCCACATCTGCGACTAGAGCCTTTGTATTTAGGGCTAGCTGAAAACGGCTTTGGCGCTGAAGTGGTTTGTGAATGTGGAGTTGGTGGCATGTGAAACCCGCCTGTGGAGCCTTCCTTTGTGTGGGATGCTCACCAAGCTGCCCTTCAGGACAATGCACTCAAACGGCATTAAGCATAGTGTGTGAACACGTAGTTTGCTTCAGAGCTGCCTGTCAGCCTGATGGTGTGTGAAGTCAGTGAGCCAAATGGAGTTGTTCTCCCACAAGAACCACTCGACTGATTCTTCTTCAATATGCAATTCAGCAACATGCAGTGTTGCTGGATGGATTTAGCTCTTACAGCAACATCTGTGTCTAGAGCCTTTGTATTTAGGGCTAGCTGAAAACGGCTTTGGCGCTGAAGTGGTTTCTGAATGTGGAGTTGGTGGCATGTGAAACCCGCCTGTGGAGCCTTCGTTTGTGTGGGATGCTCACCAAGCTGCCCTTCAGGACAATGCACTCAAACGGCATTAAGCATAGTGTGTGAACACGTAGTTTGCTTGAGAGCTGCCTGTCAGCCTGATGGTGTGTGAAGTCAGTGAGCCAAATGGAGTTGTTCTCCCACAAGAACCGCTCGGCTGATTCTTCTTCAATATGCAATTCAGCAACATGCAGTGTTTCTTTATGGAATTAGCTCTTACAGCCACATCTGCGTCTAGAGCCTTTGTATTTAGGGCTAGCTGAAAAGGGGTTTGGCGCTGAAGTGGTTTCTGAATGTGGAGTTGGTGGCATGTGAAACCCGCCTGTGGAGCCTTCGTTTGTGTGGGATGCTCACCAAGCTGCCCTTCAGGACAATGCACTCAAACGGCATTAAGCATAGTGTGTGAACACGTAGTTTGCTTGAGAGCTGCCTGTAAGCCTGATGGTGTGTGAAGTCAGTGAGCCAAATGGAGTTGTTCTCCCACAAGAACCACTCGGCTGATTCTTCTTCAATATGCAATTCAGCAACATGCAGTGTTGCTTGATGGAATTAGCTCTTACAGCCACATCTGCGTCTAGAGCCTTTGTATTTAGGGCTAGCTGAAAACGGCTTTGGCGCTGAAGTGGTTTCTGAATGTGGAGTTGGTGGCATGTGAAACCCGCCTGTGGAGCCTTCGTTTGTGTGGGATGCTCACCAAGCTGCCCTTCAGGACAA
Source organism: Ochotona princeps (assembly GCF_030435755.1). NCBI lineage: Eukaryota > Metazoa > Chordata > Mammalia > Lagomorpha > Ochotonidae > Ochotona > Ochotona princeps. The sequence goes on from NC_080847.1 coordinate 33,130,075, forward strand.
TGCACTCAAACGGCATTAAGCATAGTGTGTGAACACGTAGTTTGCTTGAGAGCTGCCTGTCAGCCTGATGGTGTGTGAAGTCAGTGAACCAAATGGAGTTGTTCTCCCACAAGAACCACTCGGCTGATTCTTCTTCAATATGCAATTCAGCAACATGCAGTGTTGCTTGATGGAATTAGCTCTAACAGCCACATCTGCGACTAGAGCCTTTGTATTTAGGGCTAGCTGAAAACGGCTTTGGCGCTGAAGTGGTTTCTGAATGTGAATTTGTTGGCATGTGAAACCCGCCTGTGGAGCCTTCGTTTGTGTGGGATGCTCACCAAGCTGCCCTTCAGGACAATGCACTCAAACGGCATTAAGCATAGTGTGTGAACACGTAGTTTGCTTGAGAGCTGCCTGTCAGCCTGATGGTGTGTGAAGTCAGTGAGCCAAATGGAGTTGTTCTCCCACAAGAACCACTCGGCTGATTCTTCTTCAATATGCAATTCAGCAACATGCAGTGTTTCTTTATGGAATTAGCTCTTACAGCCACATCTGCGTCTAGAGCCTTTGTATTTAGGGCTAGCTGAAAAGGGCTTTGGCGCTGAAGTGGTTTCTGAATGTGGAGTTGGTGGCATGTGAAACCCGCCTGTGGAGCCTTCGTTTGTGTGGGATGCTCACCAACCTGCCCTTCAGGACAATGCACTCAAACGGCATTAAGCATAGTGTGTGAACACGTAGTTTGCTTGAGAGCTGCCTGTCAGCCTGATGGTGTGTGAAGTCAGTGAACCAAATGGAGTTGTTCTCCCACAAGAACCACTCGGCTGATTCTTCTTCAATATGCAATTCAGCAACATGCAGTGTTGCTTGATGGAATTAGCTCTAACAGCCACATCTGCGACTAGAGCCTTTGTATTTAGGGCTAGCTGAAAACGGCTTTGGCGCTGAAGTGGTTTCTGAATGTGGAGTTGGTGGCATGTGAAACCCGCCTGTGGAGCCTTCGTTTGTGTGGGATGCTCACCAAGCTGCCCTTCAGGACAATGCACTCAAACGGCATTAAGCATAGTGTGTGAACCCGTTGTTTGCTTGAGAGCTGCGTGTCAGCCTGATGGTGTGTGAAGTCAGTGAGCCAAATGGAGTTGTTCTCCCACAAGAACCACTCGGCTGATTCTTCTTCAATATGCAATTCAGCAACATGCAGTGTTGCTTGATGGAATTAGCTCTAACAGCAACACCTGCGTCTAGAGCCTTTGTATTTAGGGCTAGCTGAAAAGGGCTTTGGCGCTGAAGTGGTTTCTGAATGTGGAGTTGGTGGCATGTGAAACCCGCCTGTGGAGCCTTCGTTTGTGTGGGATGCTCACCAACCTGCCCTTCAGGACAATGCACTCAAACGGCATTAAGCATAGTGTGTGAACACGTAGTTTGCTTGAGAGCTGCGTGTCAGCCTGATGGTGTGTGAAGTCAGTGAGCCAAATGGAGTTGTTCTCCCACAAGAACCACTCGGCTGATTCTTCTTCAATATGCAATTCAGCAACATGCAGTGTTGCTTGATGGAATTAGCTCTAACAGCCACATCTGCGACTAGAGCCTTTGTATTTAGGGCTAGCTGAAAACGGCTTTGGCGCTGAAGTGGTTTCTGAATGTGGAGTTGGTGGCATGTGAAACCCGCCTGTGGAGCCTTCGTTTGTGTGGGATGCTCACCAAGCTGCCCTTCAGGACAATGCACTCAAACGGCATTAAGCATAGTGTGTGAACCCGTTGTTTGCTTGAGAGCTGCGTGTCAGCCTGATGGTGTGTGAAGTCAGTGAGCCAAATGGAGTTGTTCTCCCACAAGAACCACTCGGCTGATTCTTCTTCAATATGCAATTCAGCAACATGCAGTGTTGCTTGATGGAATTAGCTCTAACAGCAACACCTGCGTCTAGAGCCTTTGTATTTAGGGCTAGCTGAAAAGGGCTTTGGCGCTGAAGTGGTTTCTGAATGTGGAGTTGGTGGCATGTGAAACCCGCCTGTGGAGCCTTCGTTTGTGTGGGATGCTCACCAACCTGCCCTTCAGGACAATGCACTCAAACGGCATTAAGCATAGTGTGTGAACACGTAGTTTGCTTGAGAGCTGCCTGTCAGCCTGATGGTGTGTGAAGTCAGTGAACCAAATGGAGTTGTTCTCCCACAAGAACCACTCGGCTGATTCTTCTTCAATATGCAATTCAGCAACATGCAGTGCTGCTTGATGGAATTAGCTCTAACAGCCACATCTGCGACTAGAGCCTTTGTATTTAGGGCTAGCTGAAAACGGCTTTGGCGCTGAAGTGGTTTCTGAATGTGGAGTTGGTGGCATGTGAAACCCGCCTGTGGAGCCTTCGTTTGTGTGGGATGCTCACCAAGCTGCCCTTCAGGACAATGCACTCAAACGGCATTAAGCATAGTGTGTGAACCCGTTGTTTGCTTGAGAGCTGCGTGTCAGCCTGATGGTGTGTGAAGTCAGTGAGCCAAATGGAGTTGTTCTCCCACAAGAACCACTCGGCTGATTCTTCTTCAATATGCAATTCAGCAACATGCAGTGTTGCTTGATGGAATTAGCTCTAACAGCAACACCTGCGTCTAGAGCCTTTGTATTTAGGGCTAGCTGAAAAGGGCTTTGGCGCTGAAGTGGTTTCTGAATGTGGAGTTGGTGGCATGTGAAACCCGCCTGTGGAGCCTTCGTTTGTGTGGGATGCTCACCAACCTGCCCTTCAGGACAATCCACTCAAACGGCATTAAGCATAGTGTGTGAACACGCAGTTTGCTTGAGAGCTGCCTGTCAGCCTGATGGTGTGTGAAGTCAGTGAGCCAAATGGAGTTGTTCTCCCACAAGAACCACTCGGCTGATTCTTCTTCAATATGCAATTCAGCAACATGCAGTGTTGCTTGATGGAATTAGCTCTTACAGCCACATCTGCGTGTAGAGCCTTTGTATTTAGGGCTAGCTGAAAAGGGGTTTGGCCCTGAAGTGGTTTCTGAATGTGGAGTTGGTGGCATGTGAAACCCGCCTGTGGAGCCTTCGTTTGTGTGGGATGCTCACCAAGCTGCCCTTCAGGACAATGCACTCAAACGGCATTTAGCATAGTGTGTGAACACGTAGTTTGCTTGAGAGCTGCCTGTCAGCCTGATGGTGTGTGAAGTCCGTGAGCCAAATGGAGTTGTTCTCCCACAAGAACCACTCGGCTGATTCTTCTTCAATATGCAATTCAGCAACATGCAGTGTTGCTTGATGGAATTAGCTCTTACAGCCACATCTGCGTCTAGAGCCTTTGTATTTAGGGCTAGCTGAAAAGGGCTTTGGCGCTGAAGTGGTTTCTGAATGTGGAGTTGGTGGCATGTGAAACCCGCCTGTGGAGCCTTCGTTTGTGTGGGATGCTCACCAACCTGCCCTTCAGGACAATGCACTCAAACGGCATTAAGCATAGTGTGTGAACACGCAGTTTGCTTGAGAGCTGCCTGTCAGCCTGATGGTGTGTGAAGTCAGTGAGCCAAATGGAGTTGTTCTCCCACAAGAACCACTCGGCTGATTCTTCTTCAATATGCAATTCAGCAACATGCAGTGTTGCTTGATGGAATTAGCTCTTACAGCCACATCTGCGTGTAGAGCCTTTGTATTTAGGGCTAGCTGAAAAGGGGTTTGGCGCTGAAGTGGTTTCTGAATGTGGAGTTGGTGGCATGTGAAACCCGCCTGTGGAGCCTTCGTTTGTGTGGGATGCTCACCAAGCTGCCCTTCAGGACAATGCACTCAAACGGCATTTAGCATAGTGTGTGAACACGTAGTTTGCTTGAGAGCTGCCTGTCAGCCTGATGGTGTGTGAAGTCCGTGAGCCAAATGGAGTTGTTCTCCCACAAGAACCACTCGGCTGATTCTTCTTCAATATGCAATTCAGCAACATGCAGTGTTGCTTGATGGAATTAGCTCTAACAGCAACATCTGCGTCTAGAGCCTTTGTATTTAGGGCTAGCTGAAAACGGCTTTGGCGCTGAAGTGGTTTCTGAATGTGGAGTTGGTGGCATGTGAAACCCGCCTGTGGAGCCTTCGTTTGTGTGGGATGCTCACCATCCTTCCCTTCATTACAATGCACTCAAACGGCATTAAGCATAGTGTGTGAACACGTAGTTTGCTTGAGAGCTTCCTGTCAGCCTGATGGTGTGTGAAGTCAGTGAGCCAAATGGAGTTGTTCTCCCACAAGAACCACTCGGCTGATTCTTCTTCAATATGCAATTCAGCAACATGCAGTGTTGCTTGATGGAATTAGCTCTTACAGCCACATCTGTGTCTAGAGCCTTTGTATTTAGCCCTAGCTGAAAAGGGCTTTGGCGCTGAAGTGCTTTCTGAATGTGGAGTTGGTGGCATGTGAAACCCGACTGTGGAGCCTTCGTTTGTGTGGGATGCTCACCAAGCTGCCCTTCAGGACAATGCACTCAAACGGCATTAAGCATAGTGTGTGAACACGTATTTGCTTGAGAGCTGCCTGTAAGCCTGATGGTGTGTGAAGTCAGTGAGCCAAATGGAGTTGTTCTCCCACAAGAACCACTCGGCTGATTCTTCTTCAATATGCAATTCAGCAACATGCAGTGTTGCTTGATGGAATTAGCTCTTACAGCCACATCTGCGTCTAGAGCCTTTGTATTTAGGGCTAGCTGAAAACGGCTTTGGCGCTGAAGTGGTTTCTGAATGTGGAGTTGGTGGCATGTGAAACCCGCCTGTGGAGCCTTCGTTTGTGTGGGATGCTCACCAAGCTGCCCTTCAGGACAATGCACTCAAACGGCATTAAGCATAGTGTGTGAACACGTAGTTTGCTTGAGAGCTGCCTGTCAGCCTGATGGTGTGTGAAGTCAGTGAACCAAATGGAGTTGTTCTCCCACAAGAACCACTCGGCTGATTCTTCTTCAATATGCAATTCAGCAACATGCAGTGTTGCTTGATGGAATTAGCTCTAACAGCCACATCTGCGACTAGAGCCTTTGTATTTAGGGCTAGCTGAAAACGGCTTTGGCGCTGAAGTGGTTTCTGAATGTGGATTTGTTGGCATGTGAAACCCGCCTGTGGAGCCTTCGTTTGTGTGGGATGCTCACCAAGCTGCCCTTCAGGACAATGCACTCAAACAGCATTAAGCATAGTGTGTGAACACGTAGTTTGCTTGAGAGCTTCCTGTCAGCCTGATGGTGTGTGAAGTCAGTGAGCCAAATGGAGTTGTTCTCCCACAAGAACCACTCGGCTGATTCTTCTTCAATATGCAATTCAGCAACATGCAGTGTTGCTTGATGGAATTAGCTCTTACAGCCACATCTGCGTCTAGAGCCTTTGTATTTAGGGCTAGCTGAAAACGGCTTTGGCGCTGAAGTGGTTTCTGAATGTGGAGTTGGTGGCATGTGAAACCCGCCTGTGGAGCCTTCGTTTGTGTGGGATGCTCACCAACCTGCCCTTCAGGACAATGCACTCAAACGGCATTAAGCATAGTGTGTGAACACGTAGTTTGCTTGAGAGCTGCCTGTCAGCCTGATGGTGTGTGAAGTCAGTGAACCAAATGGAGTTGTTCTCCCACAAGAACCACTTGGCTGATTCTTCTTCAATATGCAATTCAGCAACATGCAGTGTTGCTTGATGGAATTAGCTCTAACAGCCACATCTGCGACTAGAGCCTTTGTATTTAGGGCTAGCTGAAAACGGCTTTGGCGCTGAAGTGGTTTCTGAATGTGGAGTTGGTGGCATGTGAAACCCGCCTGTGGAGCCTTCGTTTGTGTGGGATGCTCACCAAGCTGCCCTTCAGGACAATGCACTCAAACGGCATTAAGCATAGTGTGTGAACCCGTTGTTTGCTTGAGAGCTGCGTGTCAGCCTGATGGTGTGTGAAGTCAGTGAGCCAAATGGAGTTGTTCTCCCACAAGAACCACTCGGCTGATTCTTCTTCAATATGCAATTCAGCAACATGCAGTGTTGCTTGATGGAATTAGCTCTAACAGCAACACCTGCGTCTAGAGCCTTTGTATTTAGGGCTAGCTGAAAACGGCTTTGGCGCTGAAGTGGTTTCTGAATGTGGAGTTGGTGGCATGTGAAACCCGCCTGTGGAGCCTTCGTTTGTGTGGGATGCTCACCAACCTGCACTTCCAGACAATGCACTCAAACGGCATTAAGCATAGTGTGTGAACACGTAGTTTGCTTGAGAGCTGCGTGTCAGCCTGATGGTGTGTGAAGTCAGTGAGCCAAATGGAGTTGTTCTCCCACAAGAACCACTCGGCTGATTCTTCTTCAATATGCAATTCAGCAACATGCAGTGTTGCTTGATGGAATTAGCTCTTACAGCCACATCTGCATCTAGAGCCTTTGTATTTAGGGCTAGCTGAAAACGGCTTTGGCGCTCAAGTGGTTTCTGAATGTGGAGTTGGTGGCATGTGAAACCCGCCTGTGGAGCCTTCGTTTGTGTGGGATGCTCACCAAGCTGCCCTTCAGGACAATGCACTCAATTGGCATTAAGCATAGTGTGTGAACACGTAGTTTGCTTGAGAGCTGCCTGTCAGCCTGCTGGTGTGTGAAGTCAGTGAGCCAAATGGAGTTGTTCTCCCACAAGAACCACTCGGCTGATTCTTCTTCAATATGCAATTCAGCAACATGCAGTGTTGCTGGATGGAATTAGCTCTTACAGCCACATCTGCGTCTAGAGCCTTTCTAATTAGGGCTAGCTGAAAACGGCTTTGGCGCTGAAGTGGTTTCTGAATGTGGAGTTGGTGGCATGTGAAACCCGCCTGTGGAGCCTTCGTTTGTGTGGGATGCTCACCAAGCTGCCCTTCAGGACAATGCACTCAAACGGCATTTAGCATAGTGTGTGAACACGTAGTTTGCTTGAAAGCTGCCTGTCAGCCTGATGGTGTGTGAAGTCCGTGAGCCAAATGGAGTTGTTCTCCCACAAGAACCACTCGGCTGATTCTTCTTCAATATGCAATTCAGCAACATGCAGTGTTGCTTGATGGAATTAGCTCTTACAGCCACATCTGCGTCTAGAGCCTTTGTATTTAGGGCTAGCTGAAAAGGGCTTTGGCGCTGAAGTGGTTTCTGAATGTGGAGTTGGTGGCATGTGAAACCCGCCTGTGGAGCCTTCGTTTGTGTGGGATGCTCACCAAGCTGCCCTTCAGGACAATGCACTCAAACGGCATTAAGCATAGTGTGTGAACACGTAGTTTGCTTGAGAGCTGCCTGTCAGCCTGATGGTGTGTGAAGTCAGTGAACCAAATGGAGTTGTTCTCCCACAAGAACCACTCGGCTGATTCTTCTTCAATATGCAATTCAGCAACATGCAGTGTTGCTTGATGGAATTAGCTCTAACAGCCAAATCTGCGAGTAGAGCCTTTGTATTTAGGGCTAGCTGAAAACGGCTTTGGCGCTGAAGTGGTTTCTGAATGTGGATTTGTTGGCATGTGAAACCCGCCTGTGGAGCCTTCGTTTGTGTGGGATGCTCACCAAGCTGCCCTTCAGGACAATGCACTCAAACAGCATTAAGCATAGTGTGTGAACACGTAGTTTGCTTGAGAGCTTCCTGTCAGCCTGATGGTGTGTGAAGTCAGTGAGCCAAATGGAGTTGTTCTCCCACAAGAACCACTCGGCTGATTCTTCTTCAATATGCAATTCAGCAACATGCAGTGTTGCTTGATGGAATTAGCTCTTACAGCCACATCTGCGTCTAGAGCCTTTGTATTTAGGGCTAGCTGAAAACGGCTTTGGCGCTGAAGTGGTTTCTGAATGTGGAGTTGGTGGCATGTGAAACCCGCCTGTGGAGCCTTCGTTTGTGTGGGATGCTCACCAACCTGCCCTTCAGGACAATGCACTCAAACGGCATTAAGCATAGTGTGTGAACACGTAGTTTGCTTGAGAGCTGCCTGTCAGCCTGATGGTGTGTGAAGTCAGTGAACCAAATGGAGTTGTTCTCCCACAAGAACCACTCGGCTGATTCTTCTTCAATATGCAATTCAGCAACATGCAGTGTTGCTTGATGGAATTAGCTCTAACAGCCACATCTGCGACTAGAGCCTTTGTATTTAGGGCTAGCTGAAAACGGCTTTGGCGCTGAAGTGGTTTCTGAATGTGGAGTTGGTGGCATGTGAAACCCGCCTGTGGAGCCTTCGTTTGTGTGGGATGCTCACCAAGCTGCCCTTCAGGACAATGCACTCAAACGGCATTAAGCATAGTGTGTGAACCCGTTGTTTGCTTGAGAGCTGCGTGTCAGCCTGATGGTGTGTGAAGTCAGTGAGCCAAATGGAGTTGTTCTCCCACAAGAACCACTCGGCTGATTCTTCTTCAATATGCAATTCAGCAACATGCAGTGTTGCTTGATGGAATTAGCTCTAACAGCAACACCTGCGTCTAGAGCCTTTGTATTTAGGGCTAGCTGAAAACGGCTTTGGCGCTGAAGTGGTTTCTGAATGTGGAGTTGGTGGCATGTGAAACCCGCCTGTGGAGCCTTCGTTTGTGTGGGATGCTCACCAACCTGCACTTCCAGACAATGCACTCAAACGGCATTAAGCATAGTGTGTGAACACGTAGTTTGCTTGAGAGCTGCGTGTCAGCCTGATGGTGTGTGAAGTCAGTGAGCCAAATGGAGTTGTTCTCCCACAAGAACCACTCGGCTGATTCTTCTTCAATATGCAATTCAGCAACATGCAGTGTTGCTTGATGGAATTAGCTCTTACAGCCACATCTGCGTCTAGAGCCTTTGTATTTAGGGCTAGCTGAAAACGGCTTTGGCGCTCAAGTGGTTTCTGAATGTGGAGTTGGTGGCATGTGAAACCCGCCTGTGGAGCCTTCGTTTGTGTGGGATGCTCACCAAGCTGCCCTTCAGGACAATGCACTCAATTGGCATTAAGCATAGTGTGTGAACACGTAGTTTGCTTGAGAGCTGCCTGTCAGCCTGCTGGTGTGTGAAGTCAGTGAGCCAAATGGAGTTGTTCTCCCACAAGAACCACTCGGCTGATTCTTCTTCAATATGCAATTCAGCAACATGCAGTGTTGCTGGATGGAATTAGCTCTTACAGCCACATCTGCGTCTAGAGCCTTTGTATTTAGGGCTAGCTGAAAACGGCTTTGGCGCTGAAGTGGTTTCTGAATGTGGAGTTGGTGGCATGTGAAACCCGCCTGTGGAGCCTTCGTTTGTGTGGGATGCTCACCAAGCTGCCCTTCAGGACAATGCACTCAAACGGCATTAAGCATAGTGTGTGAACACGTAGTTTGCTTGAGAGCTGCCTGTCAGCCTGATGCTGTGTGAAGTCAGTGAGCCAAATGGAGTTGTTCTCCCACAAGAACCACTCGGCTGATTCTTCTTCAATATGCAATTCAGCAACATGCAGTGTTGCTTGATGGAATTAGCTCTTACAGCCACATCTGCGTCTAGAGCCTTTGTATTTAGGGCTAGCTGAAAAGGGCTTTGGCGCTGAAGTGGTTTCTGAATGTGGAGTTGGTGGCATGTGAAACCCGCCTGTGGAGCCTTCGTTTGTGTGGGATGCTCACCAAGCTGCCCTTCAGGACAATCCACTCAAACGGCATTAAGCATAGTGTGTGAACACGCAGTTTGCTTGAGAGCTGCCTGTCAGCCTGATGGTGTGTGAAGTCAGTGAGCCAAATGGAGTTGTTCTCCCACAAGAACCACTCGGCTGATTCTTTTTCAATATGCAATTCAGCAACATGCAGTGTTGCTTGATGGAATTAGCTCTTACAGCCACATCTGCGTGTAGAGCCTTTGTATTTAGGGCTAGCTGAAAAGGGGTTTGGCGCTGAAGTGGTTTCTGAATGTGGAGTTGGTGGCATGTGAAACCCGCCTGTGGAGCCTTCGTTTGTGTGGGATGCTCACCAAGCTGCCCTTCAGGACAATGCACTCAAACGGCATTTAGCATAGTGTGTGAACACGTAGTTTGCTTGAGAGCTTCCTGTCAGCCTGATGGTGTGTGAAGTCAGTGAGCCAAATGGAGTTGTTCTCCCACAAGAACCACTCGGCTGATTCTTCTTCAATATGCAATTCAGCAACATGCAGTGTTGCTTGATGGAATTAGCTCTTACAGCCACATCTGCGTCTAGAGCCTTTGTATTTAGGGCTAGCTGAAAACGGCTTTGGCGCTGAAGTGGTTTCTGAATGTGGAGTTGGTGGCATGTGAAACCCGCCTGTGGAGCCTTCGTTTGTGTGGGATGCTCACCAAGCTGCCCTTCAGGACAATGCACTCAAACGGCATTAAGCATAGTGTGTGAACACGTAGTTTGCTTGAGAGCTTCCTGTCAGCCTGATGGTGTGTGAAGTCAGTGAGCCAAATGGAATTGTTCTCCCACAAGAACCACTCGGCTGATTCTTCTTCAATATGCAATTCAGCAACATGCAGTGTTGCTTGATGGAATTAGCTCTTACAGCCACATCTGCGTCTAGAGCCTTTGTATTTAGGGCTAGCTGAAAACGGCTTTGGTGCTGAAGTGGTTTCTGAATGTGGAGTTGGTGGCATGTGAAACCCGCCTGTGGAGCCTTCGTTTGTGTGGGATGCTCACCAAGCTGCCCTTCAGGACAATGCACTCAAACGGCATTAAGCATAGTGTGTGAACACGTAGTTTGCTTGAGAGCTGCCTGTCAGCCTGATGGTGTGTGAAGTCAGTGAACCAAATGGAGTTGTTCTCCCACAAGAACCAGTCGGCTGATTCTTCTTCAATATGCAATTCAGCAACATGCAGTGTTGCTTGATGGAATTAGCTCTAACAGCCACATCTGCGACTAGAGCCTTTGTATTTAGGGCTAGCTGAAAACGGCTTTGGCGCTGAAGTGGTTTCTGAATGTGAATTTGTTGGCATGTGAAACCCGCCTGTGGAGCCTTCGTTTGTGTGGGATGCTCACCAAGCTGCCCTTCAGGACAATGCACTCAAACGGCATTAAGCATAGTGTGTGAACACGTAGTTTGCTTGAGAGCTTCCTGTCAGCCTGATGGTGTGTGAAGTCAGTGAGCCAAATGGAGTTGTTCTCCCACAAGAACCACTCGGCTGATTCTTCTTCAATATGCAATTCAGCAACATGCAGTGTTTCTTTATGGAATTAGCTCTTACAGCCACATCTGCGTCTAGAGCCTTTGTATTTAGGGCTAGCTGAAAAGGGCTTTGGCGCTGAAGTGGTTTCTGAATGTGGAGTTGGTGGCATGTGAAACCCGCCTGTGGAGCCTTCGTTTGTGTGGGATGCTCACCAACCTGCCCTTCAGGACAATGCACTCAAACGGCATTAAGCATAGTGTGTGAACACGTAGTTTGCTTGAGAGCTGCCTGTCAGCCTGATGGTGTGTGAAGTCAGTGAACCAAATGGAGTTGTTCTCCCACAAGAACCACTCGGCTGATTCTTCTTCAATATGCAATTCAGCAACATGCAGTGTTGCTTGATGGAATTAGCTCTAACAGCAACATCTGCGACTAGAGCCTTTGTATTTAGGGCTAGCTGAAAACGGCTTTGGCGCTGAAGTGGTTTCTGAATGTGGAGTTGGTGGCATGTGAAACCCGCCTGTGGAGCCTTCGTTTGTGTGGGATGCTCACCAAGCTGCCCTTCAGGACAATGCACTCAAACGGCATTAAGCATAGTGTGTGAACCCGTTGTTTGCTTGAGAGCTGCGTGTCAGCCTGATGGTGTGTGAAGTCAGTGAGCCAAATGGAGTTGTTCTCCCACAAGAACCACTCGGCTGATTCTTCTTCAATATGCAATTCAGCAACATGCAGTGTTGCTTGATGGAATTAGCTCTTACAGCCACATCTGCGTCTAGAGCCTTTGTATTTAGGGCTAGCTGAAAAGGGCTTTGGCGCTGAAGTGGTTTCTGAATGTGGAGTTGGTGGCATGTGAAACCCGCCTGTGGAGCCTTCGTTTGTGTGGGATGCTCACCAAGCTGCCCTTCAGGACAATCCACTCAAACGGCATTAAGCATAGTGTGTGAACACGCAGTTTGCTTGAGAGCTGCCTGTCAGCCTGATGGTGTGTGAAGTCAGTGAGCCAAATGGAGTTGTTCTCCCACAAGAACCACTCGGCTGATTCTTTTTCAATATGCAATTCAGCAACATGCAGTGTTGCTTGATGGAATTAGCTCTTACAGCCACATCTGCGTGTAGAGCCTTTGTATTTAGGGCTAGCTGAAAAGGGGTTTGGCGCTGAAGTGGTTTCTGAATGTGGAGTTGGTGGCATGTGAAACCCGCCTGTGGAGCCTTCGTTTGTGTGGGATGCTCACCAAGCTGCCCTTCAGGACAATGCACTCAAACGGCATTTAGCATAGTGTGTGAACACGTAGTTTGCTTGAGAGCTTCCTGTCAGCCTGATGGTGTGTGAAGTCAGTGAGCCAAATGGAGTTGTTCTCCCACAAGAACCACTCGGCTGATTCTTCTTCAATATGCAATTCAGCAACATGCAGTGTTGCTTGATGGAATTAGCTCTTACAGCCACATCTGCGTCTAGAGCCTTTGTATTTAGGGCTAGCTGAAAACGGCTTTGGCGCTGAAGTGGTTTCTGAATGTGGAGTTGGTGGCATGTGAAACCCGCCTGTGGAGCCTTCGTTTGTGTGGGATGCTCACCAAGCTGCCCTTCAGGACAATGCACTCAAACGGCATTAAGCATAGTGTGTGAACACGTAGTTTGCTTGAGAGCTTCCTGTCAGCCTGATGGTGTGTGAAGTCAGTGAGCCAAATGGAATTGTTCTCCCACAAGAACCACTCGGCTGATTCTTCTTCAATATGCAATTCAGCAACATGCAGTGTTGCTTGATGGAATTAGCTCTTACAGCAACATCTGCGTCTAGAGCCTTTGTATTTAGGGCTAGCTGAAAACGGCTTTGGTGCTGAAGTGGTTTCTGAATGTGGAGTTGGTGGCATGTGAAACCCGCCTGTGGAGCCTTCGTTTGTGTGGGATGCTCACCAAGCTGCCCTTCAGGACAATGCACTCAAACGGCATTAAGCATAGTGTGTGAACACGTAGTTTGCTTGAGAGCTGCCTGTCAGCCTGATGGTGTGTGAAGTCAGTGAACCAAATGGAGTTGTTCTCCCACAAGAACCAGTCGGCTGATTCTTCTTCAATATGCAATTCAGCAACATGCAGTGTTGCTTGATGGAATTAGCTCTAACAGCCACATCTGCGACTAGAGCCTTTGTATTTAGGGCTAGCTGAAAACGGCTTTGGCGCTGAAGTGGTTTCTGAATGTGAATTTGTTGGCATGTGAAACCCGCCTGTGGAGCCTTCGTTTGTGTGGGATGCTCACCAAGCTGCCCTTCAGGACAATGCACTCAAACGGCATTAAGCATAGTGTGTGAACACGTAGTTTGCTTGAGAGCTTCCTGTCAGCCTGATGGTGTGTGAAGTCAGTGAGCCAAATGGAGTTGTTCTCCCACAAGAACCACTCGGCTGATTCTTCTTCAATATGCAATTCAGCAACATGCAGTGTTTCTTTATGGAATTAGCTCTTACAGCCACATCTGCGTCTAGAGCCTTTGTATTTAGGGCTAGCTGAAAAGGGCTTTGGCGCTGAAGTGGTTTCTGAATGTGGAGTTGGTGGCATGTGAAACCCGCCTGTGGAGCCTTCGTTTGTGTGGGATGCTCACCAACCTGCCCTTCAGGACAATGCACTCAAACGGCATTAAGCATAGTGTGTGAACACGTAGTTTGCTTGAGAGCTGCCTGTCAGCCTGATGGTGTGTGAAGTCAGTGAACCAAATGGAGTTGTTCTCCCACAAGAACCACTCGGCTGATTCTTCTTCAATATGCAATTCAGCAACATGCAGTGTTGCTTGATGGAATTAGCTCTAACAGCAACATCTGCGACTAGAGCCTTTGTATTTAGGGCTAGCTGAAAACGGCTTTGGCGCTGAAGTGGTTTCTGAATGTGGAGTTGGTGGCATGTGAAACCCGCCTGTGGAGCCTTCGTTTGTGTGGGATGCTCACCAAGCTGCCCTTCAGGACAATGCACTCAAACGGCATTAAGCATAGTGTGTGAACCCGTTGTTTGCTTGAGAGCTGCGTGTCAGCCTGATGGTGTGTGAAGTCAGTGAGCCAAATGGAGTTGTTCTCCCACAAGAACCACTCGGCTGATTCTTCTTCAATATGCAATTCAGCAACATGCAGTGTTGCTTGATGGAATTAGCTCTAACAGCAACACCTGCGTCTAGAGCCTTTGTATTTAGGGCTAGCTGAAAAGGGCTTTGGCGCTGAAGTGGTTTCTGAATGTGGAGTTGGTGGCATGTGAAACCCGCCTGTGGAGCCTTCGTTTGTGTGGGATGCTCACCAACCTGCCCTTCCAGACAATGCACTCAAACGGCATTAAGCATAGTGTGTGAACACGTAGTTTGCTTGAGAGCTGCCTGTCAGCCTGATGGTGTGTGAAGTCAGTGAGCCAAATGGAGTTGTTCTCCCACAAGAACCACTCGGCTGATTCTTCTTCAATATGCAATTCAGCAACATGCAGTGTTGCTTGATGGAATTAGCTCTTACAGCAACATCTGCGTCTAGAGCCTTTGTATTTAGGGCTAGCTGAAAAGGGCTTTGGCGCTGAAGTGGTTTCTGAATGTGGAGTTGGTGGCATGTGAAACCCGCCTGTGGAGCCTTCGTTTGTGTGGGATGCTCACCATCCTTCCCTTCAGGACAATGCACTCAAACGGCATTAAGCATAGTGTGTGAACACGTAGTTTGCTTGAGAGCTTCCTGTCAGCCTGATGGTGTGTGAAGTCAGTGAGCCAAATGGAGTTGTTCTCCCACAAGAACCACTCGGCTGATTCTTCTTCAATATGCAATTCAGCAACATGCAGTGTTGCTTGATGGAATTAGCTCTTACAGCCACATCTGCGTCTAGAGCCTTTGTATTTAGGGCTAGCTGAAAAGGGCTTTGGCGCTGAAGTGGTTTCTGAATGTGGAGTTGGTGGCATGTGAAACCCGCCTGTGGAGCCTTCGTTTGTGTGGGATGCTCACCAACCTGCCCTTCAGGACAATGCACTCAAACGGCATTAAGCATAGTGTGTGAACACGTAGTTTGCTTGAGAGCTGCCTGTCAGCCTGATGGTGTGTGAAGTCAGTGAACCAAATGGAGTTGTTCTCCCACAAGAACCACTCGGCTGATTCTTCTTCAATATGCAATTCAGCAACATGCAGTGTTGCTTGATGGAATTAGCTCTAACAGCCACATCTGCGACTAGAGCCTTTGTATTTAGGGCTAGCTGAAAACGGCTTTGGCGCTGAAGTGGTTTCTGAATGTGGAGTTGGTGGCATGTGAAACCCGCCTGTGGAGCCTTCGTTTGTGTGGGATGCTCACCAAGCTGCCCTTCAGGACAATGCACTCAAGCGGCATTAAGCATAGTGTGTGAACCCGTTGTTTGCTTGAGAGCTGCGTGTCAGCCTGATGGTGTGTGAAGTCAGTGAGCCAAATGGAGTTGTTCTCCCACAAGAACCACTCGGCTGATTCTTCTTCAATATGCAATTCAGCAACATGCAGTGTTGCTTGATGGAATTAGCTCTAACAGCAACACCTGCGTCTAGAGCCTTTGTATTTAGGGCTAGCTGAAAAGGGCTTTGGCGCTGAAGTGGTTTCTGAATGTGGAGTTGGTGGCATGTGAAACCCGCCTGTGGAGCCTTCGTTTGTGTGGGATGCTCACCAACCTGCCCTTCAGGACAATCCACTCAAACGGCATTAAGCATAGTGTGTGAACACGCAGTTTGCTTGAGAGCTGCCTGTCAGCCTGATGGTGTGTGAAGTCAGTGAGCCAAATGGAGTTGTTCTCCCACAAGAACCACTCGGCTGATTCTTCTTCAATATGCAATTCAGCAACATGCAGTGTTGCTTGATGGAATTAGCTCTTACAGCCACATCTGCGTGTAGAGCCTTTGTATTTAGGGCTAGCTGAAAAGGGGTTTGGCGCTGAAGTGGTTTCTGAATGTGGAGTTGGTGGCATGTGAAACCCGCCTGTGGAGCCTTCGTTTGTGTGGGATGCTCACCAAGCTGCCCTTCAGGACAATGCACTCAAACGGCATTTAGCATAGTGTGTGAACACGTAGTTTGCTTGAGAGCTGCCTGTCAGCCTGATGGTGTGTGAAGTCCGTGAGCCAAATGGAGTTGTTCTCCCACAAGAACCACTCGGCTGATTCTTCTTCAATATGCAATTCAGCAACATGCAGTGTTGCTTGATGGAATTAGCTCTTACAGCCACATCTGCGTCTAGAGCCTTTGTATTTAGGGCTAGCTGAAAAGGGCTTTGGCGCTGAAGTGGTTTCTGAATGTGGAGTTGGTGGCATGTGAAACCCGCCTGTGGAGCCTTCGTTTGTGTGGGATGCTCACCAACCTGCCCTTCAGGACAATCCACTCAAACGGCATTAAGCATAGTGTGTGAACACGCAGTTTGCTTGAGAGCTGCCTGTCAGCCTGATGGTGTGTGAAGTCAGTGAGCCAAATGGAGTTGTTCTCCCACAAGAACCACTCGGCTGATTCTTCTTCAATATGCAATTCAGCAACATGCAGTGTTGCTTGATGGAATTAGCTCTTACAGCCACATCTGCGTGTAGAGCCTTTGTATTTAGGGCTAGCTGAAAAGGGGTTTGGCGCTGAAGTGGTTTCTGAATGTGGAGTTGGTGGCATGTGAAACCCGCCTGTGGAGCCTTCGTTTGTGTGGGATGCTCACCAAGCTGCCCTTCAGGACAATGCACTCAAACGGCATTTAGCATAGTGTGTGAACACGTAGTTTGCTTGAGAGCTGCCTGTCAGCCTGATGGTGTGTGAAGTCCGTGAGCCAAATGGAGTTGTTCTCCCACAAGAACCACTCGGCTGATTCTTCTTCAATATGCAATTCAGCAACATGCAGTGTTGCTTGATGGAATTAGCTCTAACAGCAACATCTGCGACTAGAGCCTTTGTATTTAGGGCTAGCTGAAAAGGGCTTTGGCGCTGAAGTGGTTTCTGAATGTGGAGTTGGTGGCATGTGAAACCCGCCTGTGGAGCCTTCGTTTGTGTGGGATGCTCACCATCCTTCCCTTCATTACAATGCACTCAAACGGCATTAAGCATAGTGTGTGAACACGTAGTTTGCTTGAGAGCTTCCTGTCAGCCTGATGGTGTGTGAAGTCAGTGAGCCAAATGGAGTTGTTCTCCCACAAGAACCACTCGGCTGATTCTTCTTCAATATGCAATTCAGCAACATGCAGTGTTGCTTGATGGAATTAGCTCTTACAGCCACATCTGTGTCTAGAGCCTTTGTATTTAGGGCTAGCTGAAAAGGGCTTTGGCGCTGAAGTGGTTTCTGAATGTGGAGTTGGTGGCATGTGAAACCCGACTGTGGAGCCTTCGTTTGTGTGGGATGCTCACCAAGCTGCCCTTCAGGACAATGCACTCAAACGGCATTAAGCATAGTGTGTGAACACGTATTTGCTTGAGAGCTGCCTGTAAGCCTGATGGTGTGTGAAGTCAGTGAGCCAAATGGAGTTGTTCTCCCACAAGAACCACTCGGCTGATTCTTCTTCAATATGCAATTCAGCAACATGCAGTGTTGCTTGATGGAATTAGCTCTTACAGCCACATCTGCGTCTAGAGCCTTTGTATTTAGGGCTAGCTGAAAACGGCTTTGGCGCTGAAGTGGTTTCTGAATGTGGAGTTGGTGGCATGTGAAACCCGCCTGTGGAGCCTTCGTTTGTGTGGGATGCTCACCAAGCTGCCCTTCAGGACAATGCACTCAAACGGCATTAAGCATAGTGTGTGAACACGTAGTTTGCTTGAGAGCTGCCTGTCAGCCTGATGGTGTGTGAAGTCAGTGAACCAAATGGAGTTGTTCTCCCACAAGAACCACTCGGCTGATTCTTCTTCAATATGCAATTCAGCAACATGCAGTGTTGCTTGATGGAATTAGCTCTAACAGCCACATCTGCGACTAGAGCCTTTGTATTTAGGGCTAGCTGAAAACGGCTTTGGCGCTGAAGTGGTTTCTGAATGTGGATTTGTTGGCATGTGAAACCCGCCTGTGGAGCCTTCGTTTGTGTGGGATGCTCACCAAGCTGCCCTTCAGGACAATGCACTCAAACAGCATTAAGCATAGTGTGTGAACACGTAGTTTGCTTGAGAGCTTCCTGTCAGCCTGATGGTGTGTGAAGTCAGTGAGCCAAATGGAGTTGTTCTCCCACAAGAACCACTCGGCTGATTCTTCTTCAATATGGAATTCAGCAACATGCAGTGTTGCTTGATGGAATTAGCTCTTACAGCCACATCTGCGTCTAGAGCCTTTGTATTTAGGGCTAGCTGAAAACGGCTTTGGCGCTGAAGTGGTTTCTGAATGTGGAGTTGGTGGCATGTGAAACCCGCCTGTGGAGCCTTCGTTTGTGTGGGATGCTCACCAACCTGCCCTTCAGGACAATGCACTCAAACGGCATTAAGCATAGTGTGTGAACACGTAGTTTGCTTGAGAGCTGCCTGTCAGCCTGATGGTGTGTGAAGTCAGTGAACCAAATGGAGTTGTTCTCCCACAAGAACCACTCGGCTGATTCTTCTTCAATATGCAATTCAGCAACATGCAGTGTTGCTTGATGGAATTAGCTCTAACAGCCACATCTGCGACTAGAGCCTTTGTATTTAGGGCTAGCTGAAAAGGGCTTTGGCGCTGAAGTGGTTTCTGAATGTGGAGTTGGTGGCATGTGAAACCCGCCTGTGGAGCCTTCGTTTGTGTGGGATGCTCACCAAGCTGCCCTACAGGACAATGCACTCAAACGGCATTAAGCATAGTGTGTGAACCCGTTGTTTGCTTGAGAGCTGCGTGTCAGCCTGATGGTGTGTGAAGTCAGTGAGCCAAATGGAGTTGTTCTCCCACAAGAACCACTCGGCTGATTCTTCTTCAATATGCAATTCAGCAACATGCAGTGTTGCTTGATGGAATTAGCTCTAACAGCAACACCTGCGTCTAGAGCCTTTGTATTTAGGGCTAGCTGAAAACGGCTTTGGCGCTGAAGTGGTTTCTGAATGTGGAGTTGGTGGCATGTGAAACCCGCCTGTGGAGCCTTCGTTTGTGTGGGATGCTCACCAAGCTGCCCTTCAGGACAATGCACTCAAACGGCATTAAGCATAGTGTGTGAACACGTAGTTTGCTTGAGAGCTGCCTGTCAGCCTGATGCTGTGTGAAGTCAGTGAGCCAAATGGAGTTGTTCTCCCACAAGAACCACTCGGCTGATTCTTCTTCAATATGCAATTCAGCAACATGCAGTGTTGCTTGATGAAATTAGATCTTACAGCCACATCTGCGTCTACAGCCTTTGTATTTAGGGCTAGCTGAAAACGGCTTTGGCGCTGAAGTGGTTTCTGAATGTGGAGTTGGTGGCATGTGAAACCCGCCTGTGGAGCCTTCGTTTGTGTGGGATGCTCACCAAGCTGCCCTTCAGGACAATCCACTCAAACGGCATTAAGCATAGTGTGTGAACACGCAGTTTGCTTGAGAGCTGCCTGTCAGCCTGATGGTGTGTGAAGTCAGTGAGCCAAATGGAGTTGTTCTCCCACAAGAACCACTCGGCTGATTCTTTTTCAATATGCAATTCAGCAACATGCAGTGTTGCTTGATGGAATTAGCTCTTACAGCCACATCTGCGTGTAGAGCCTTTGTATTTAGGGCTAGCTGAAAAGGGGTTTGGCGCTGAAGTGGTTTCTGAATGTGGAGTTGGTGGCATGTGAAACCCGCCTGTGGAGCCTTCGTTTGTGTGGGATGCTCACCAAGCTGCCCTTCAGGACAATGCACTCAAACGGCATTTAGCATAGTGTGTGAACACGTAGTTTGCTTGAGAGCTTCCTGTCAGCCTGATGGTGTGTGAAGTCAGTGAGCCAAATGGAGTTGTTCTCCCACAAGAACCACTCGGCTGATTCTTCTTCAATATGCAATTCAGCAACATGCAGTGTTGCTTGATGGAATTAGCTCTTACAGCCACATCTGTGTCTAGAGCCTTTGTATTTAGGGCTAGCTGAAAAGGGCTTTGGCGCTGAAGTGGTTTCTGAATGTGGAGTTGGTGGCATGTGAAACCCGCCTGTGGAGCCTTCGTTTGTGTGGGATGCTCACCAAGCTGCCCTTCAGGACAATGCACTCAAACGGCATTAAGCATAGTGTGTGAACACGTAGTTTGCTTGAGAGCTGCCTGTCAGCCTGATGGTGTGTGAAGTCCGTGAGCCAAATGGAGTTGTTCTCCCACAAGAACCACTCGGCTGATTCTTCTTCAATATGCAATTCAGCAACATGCAGTGTTGCTTGATGGAATTAGCTCTTACAGCCACATCTGCGTCTAGAGCCTTTGTATTTAGGGCTAGCTGAAAAGGGCTTTGGCGCTGAAGTGGTTTCTGAATGTGGAGTTGGTGGCATGTGAAACCCGCCTGTGGAGCCTTCGTTTGTGTGGGATGCTCACCAACCTGCCCTTCAGGACAATCCACTCAAACGGCATTAAGCATAGTGTGTGAACACGCAGTTTGCTTGAGAGCTGCCTGTCAGCCTGATGGTGTGTGAAGTCAGTGAGCCAAATGGAGTTGTTCTCCCACAAGAACCACTCGGCTGATTCTTCTTCAATATGCAATTCAGCAACATGCAGTGTTGCTTGATGGAATTAGCTCTTACAGCCACATCTGCGACTAGAGCCTTTGTATTTAGGGCTAGCTGAAAAGGGGTTTGGCGCTGAAGTGGTTTCTGAATGTGGAGTTGGTGGCATGTGAAACCCGCCTGTGGAGCCTTCGTTTGTGTGGGATGCTCACCAAGCTGCCCTTCAGGACAATGCACTCAAACGGCATTTAGCATAGTGTGTGAACACGTAGTTTGCTTGAGAGCTGCCTGTCAGCCTGATGGTGTGTGAAGTCCGTGAGCCAAATGCAGTTGTTCTCCCACAAGAACCACTCGGCTGATTCTTCTTCAATATGCAATTCAGCAACATGCAGTGTTGCTTGATGGAATTAGCTCTTACAGCAACATCTGCGTCTAGAGCCTTTGTATTTAGGGCTAGCTGAAAACGGCTTTGGCGCTGAAGTGGTTTCTGAATGTGGAGTTGGTGGCATGTGAAACCCGCCTGTGGAGCCTTCGTTTGTGTGGGATGCTCACCATCCTTCCCTTCAGGACAATGCACTCAAACGGCATTAAGCATAGTGTGTGAACACGTAGTTTGCTTGAGAGCTTCCTGTCAGCCTGATGGTGTGTGAAGTCAGTGAGCCAAATGGAGTTGTTCTCCCACAAGAACCACTCGGCTGATTCTTCTTCAATATGCAATTCAGCAACATGCAGTGTTGCTTGATGGAATTAGCTCTTACAGCCACATCTGTGTCTAGAGCCTTTGTATTTAGGGCTAGCTGAAAAGGGCTTTGGCGCTGAAGTGGTTTCTGAATGTGGAGTTGGTGGCATGTGAAACCCGACTGTGGAGCCTTCGTTTGTGTGGGATGCTCACCAAGCTGCCCTTCAGGACAATGCACTCAAACGGCATTAAGCATAGTGTGTGAACACGTATTTGCTTGAGAGCTGCCTGTCAGCCTGATGGTGTGTGAAGTCAGTGAGCCAAATGGAGTTGTTCTCCCACAAGAACCACTCGGCTGATTCTTCTTCAATATGCAATTCAGCAACATGCAGTGTTGCTTGATGGAATTAGCTCTTACAGCCACATCTGCGTCTAGAGCCTTTGTATTTAGGGCTAGCTGAAAACGGCTTTGGCGCTGAAGTGGTTTCTGAATGTGGAGTTGGTGGCATGTGAAACCCGCCTGTGGAGCCTTCGTTTGTGTGGGATGCTCACCAACCTGCCCTTCAGGACAATGCACTCAAACGGCATTAAGCATAGTGTGTGAACACGTAGTTTGCTTGAGAGCTGCCTGTCAGCCTGATGGTGTGTGAAGTCAGTGAACCAAATGGAGTTGTTCTCCCACAAGAACCACTCGGCTGATTCTTCTTCAATATGCAATTCAGCAACATGCAGTGTTGCTTGATGGAATTAGCTCTAACAGCCAAATCTGCGAGTAGAGCCTTTGTATTTAGGGCTAGCTGAAAACGGCTTTGGCGCTGAAGTGGTTTCTGAATGTGGATTTGTTGGCATGTGAAACCCGCCTGTGGAGCCTTCGTTTGTGTGGGATGCTCACCAAGCTGCCCTTCAGGACAATGCACTCAAACAGCATTAAGCATAGTGTGTGAACACGTAGTTTGCTTGAGAGCTTCCTGTCAGCCTGATGGTGTGTGAAGTCAGTGAGCCAAATGGAGTTGTTCTCCCACAAGAACCACTCGGCTGATTCTTCTTCAATATGCAATTCAGCAACATGCAGTGTTGCTTGATGGAATTAGCTCTTACAGCCACATCTGCGTCTAGAGCCTTTGTATTTAGGGCTAGCTGAAAACGGCTTTGGCGCTGAAGTGGTTTCTGAATGTGGAGTTGGTGGCATGTGAAACCCGCCTGTGGAGCCTTCGTTTGTGTGGGATGCTCACCAACCTGCCCTTCAGGACAATGCACTCAAACGGCATTAAGCATAGTGTGTGAACACGTAGTTTGCTTGAGAGCTGCCTGTCAGCCTGATGGTGTGTGAAGTCAGTGAACCAAATGGAGTTGTTCTCCCACAAGAACCACTCGGCTGATTCTTCTTCAATATGCAATTCAGCAACATGCAGTGTTGCTTGATGGAATTAGCTCTAACAGCCACATCTGCGACTAGAGCCTTTGTATTTAGGGCTAGCTGAAAACGGCTTTGGCGCTGAAGTGGTTTCTGAATGTGGAGTTGGTGGCATGTGAAACCCGCCTGTGGAGCCTTCGTTTGTGTGGGATGCTCACCAAGCTGCCCTTCAGGACAATGCACTCAAACGGCATTAAGCATAGTGTGTGAACCCGTTGTTTGCTTGAGAGCTGCGTGTCAGCCTGATGGTGTGTGAAGTCAGTGAGCCAAATGGAGTTGTTCTCCCACAAGAACCACTCGGCTGATTCTTCTTCAATATGCAATTCAGCAACATGCAGTGTTGCTTGATGGAATTAGCTCTAACAGCAACACCTGCGTCTAGAGCCTTTGTATTTAGGGCTAGCTGAAAACGGCTTTGGCGCTGAAGTGGTTTCTGAATGTGGAGTTGGTGGCATGTGAAACCCGCCTGTGGAGCCTTCGTTTGTGTGGGATGCTCACCAAGCTGCACTTCCAGACAATGCACTCAAACGGCATTAAGCATAGTGTGTGAACACGTAGTTTGCTTGAGAGCTGCGTGTCAGCCTGATGGTGTGTGAAGTCAGTGAGCCAAATGGAGTTGTTCTCCCACAAGAACCACTCGGCTGATTCTTCTTCAATATGCAATTCAGCAACATGCAGTGTTGCT
Organism: Ochotona princeps; assembly: GCF_030435755.1. Lineage (NCBI taxonomy): Eukaryota > Metazoa > Chordata > Mammalia > Lagomorpha > Ochotonidae > Ochotona > Ochotona princeps. The sequence goes on from NC_080847.1 coordinate 33,153,359, forward strand.
TGATGGAATTAGCTCTTACAGCCACATCTGCGTCTAGAGCCTTTGTATTTAGGGCTAGCTGAAAACGGCTTTGGCGCTCAAGTGGTTTCTGAATGTGGAGTTGGTGGCATGTGAAACCCGCCTGTGGAGCCTTCGTTTGTGTGGGATGCTCACCAAGCTGCCCTTCAGGACAATGCACTCAATTGGCATTAAGCATAGTGTGTGAACACGTAGTTTGCTTGAGAGCTGCCTGTCAGCCTGCTGGTGTGTGAAGTCAGTGAGCCAAATGGAGTTGTTCTCCCACAAGAACCACTCGGCTGATTCTTCTTCAATATGCAATTCAGCAACATGCAGTGTTGCTGGATGGAATTAGCTCTTACAGCCACATCTGCGTGTAGAGCCTTTGTATTTAGGGCTAGCTGAAAAGGGGTTTGGCCCTGAAGTGGTTTCTGAATGTGGAGTTGGTGGCATGTGAAACCCGCCTGTGGAGCCTTCGTTTGTGTGGGATGCTCACCAAGCTGCCCTTCAGGACAATGCACTCAAACGGCATTTAGCATAGTGTGTGAACACGTAGTTTGCTTGAGAGCTGCCTGTCAGCCTGATGGTGTGTGAAGTCCGTGAGCCAAATGGAGTTGTTCTCCCACAAGAACCACTCGGCTGATTCTTCTTCAATATGCAATTCAGCAACATGCAGTGTTGCTTGATGGAATTAGCTCTTACAGCAACACCTGCGTCTAGAGCCTTTGTATTTAGGGCTAGCTGAAAACGGCTTTGGCGCTGAAGTGGTTTCTGAATGTGGAGTTGGTGGCATGTGAAACCCGCCTGTGGAGCCTTCGTTTGTGTGGGATGCTCACCAAGCTGCCCTTCAGGACAATGCACTCAAACGGCATTAGGCATAGTGTGTGAACACGTAGTTTGCTTGAGAGCTGCCTGTCAGCCTGATGCTGTGTGAAGTCAGTGAGCCAAATGGAGTTGTTCTCCCACAAGAACCACTAGGCTGATTCTTCTTCAATATGCAATTCAGCAACATGCAGTGTGGCTTGATGGAATTAGCTCTTACAGCAACATCTGGGTCTAGAGCCTTTGTATTTAGGGCTAGCTGAAAAGGGCTTTGGCGCTGAAGTGGTTTCTGAATGTGGAGTTGGTGGCATGTGAAACCCGCCTGTGGAGCCTTCGTTTGTGTGGGATGCTCACCAAGCTGCCCTTCAGGACAATGCACTCAAACGGCATTAGGCATAGTGTGTGAACACGTAGTTTGCTTGAGAGCTGCCTGTCAGCCTGATGGTGTGTGAAGTCCGTGAGCCAAATGGAGTTGTTCTCCCACAAGAACCACTCGGCTGATTCTTCTTCAATATGCAATTCAGCAACATGCAGTGTTGCTTGATGGAATTAGCTCTTACAGCAACACCTGCGTCTAGAGCCTTTGTATTTAGGGCTAGCTGAAAACGGCTTTGGCGCTGAAGTGGTTTCTGAATGTGGAGTTGGTGGCATGTGAAACCCGCCTGTGGAGCCTTCGTTTGTGTGGGATGCTCACCAAGCTGCCCTTCAGGACAATGCACTCAAACGGCATTAGGCATAGTGTGTGAACACGTAGTTTGCTTGAGAGCTGCCTGTCAGCCTGATGCTGTGTGAAGTCAGTGAGCCAAATGGAGTTGTTCTCCCACAAGAACCACTAGGCTGATTCTTCTTCAATATGCAATTCAGCAACATGCAGTGTGGCTTGATGGAATTAGCTCTTACAGCAACATCTGGGTCTAGAGCCTTTGTATTTAGGGCTAGCTGAAAACGGCTTTGGCGCTGAAGTGGTTTCTGAATGTGGAGTTGGTGGCATGTGAAACCCGCCTGTGGAGCCTTCGTTTGTGTGGGATGCTCACCAAGCTGCCCTTCAGGACAATGCACTCAAACGGCATTAGGCATAGTGTGTGAACACGTAGTTTGCTTGAGAGCTGCCTGTCAGCCTGATGCTGTGTGAAGTCAGTGAGCCAAATGGAGTTGTTCTCCCACAAGAACCACTTGGCTGATTCTTCTTCAATATGCAATTCAGCAACATGCAGTGTTGCTTGATGGAATTAGCTCTTACAGCAACATCTGCATCTAGAGCCTTTGTATTTAGGGCTAGCTGAAAACGGCTTTGGCGCTGAAGTGGTTTCTGAATGTGGAGTTGGTGGCATGTGAAACCCGCCTGTGGAGCCTTCGTTTGTGTGGGATGCTCACCAAGCTGCCCTTCAGGACAATGCACTAAAATGGCATTAAGCATAGTGTGTGAACACGTAGTTTGCTTGAGAGCTGCCTGTCAGCCTGATGCTGTGTGAAGTCAGTGAGCTAAATGGAGTTGTTCTCCCACAAGAACCACTCGGCTGATTCTTCTTCAATATGCAATTCAGCAACATGCAGTGTTGCTTGATGGAATTAGCTCTTACAGCAACATCTGGATCTAGAGCCTTTGTATTTAGGGCTAGCTGAAAAGGACTTTGGCGCTGAAGTGGTTTCTGAATGTGGAGTTGGTGGCATGTGAAACCCGCCTGTGGAGCCTTCGTTTGTGTGGGATGTTCACCAACCTGCCCTTCAGGACAATGCACTCAAACGGCATTAGGCATAGTGTGTGAACACGTAGTTTGCTTGAGAGCTGCCTGTCAGCCTGATGGTGTGTGAAGTCAGTGAGCCAAATGGAGTTGTTCTCCCACAAGAACCACTCGGTTGATTCTTCTTCAATATGCCATTCAGCAACATGCAGTGTTGCTTGATGGAATTAGCTCTTACAGCAACATCTGCGTCTAGAGCCTTTGTATTTAGGGCTAGCTGAAAACGGCTTTGGCGCTGAAGGGGTTTCTGAATGTGGAGTTGGTGGCATGTGAAACCCGCCTGTGGAGCCTTCGTTTGTGTGGGATGCTCACCAACCTGCCCTTCAGGACAATGCACTCAAACGGCATTAGGCATAGTGTGTGAACACGTAGTTTGCTTGAGAGCTGCGTGTCAGCCTGATGCTGTGTGAAGTCAGTGAGCCAAATGGAGTTGTTCTCCCACAAGAACCACTCAGCTGATTCTTCTTCAATATGCAATGCAGCAACATGCAGTGTTGCTGGATGGAATTAGCTCTTACAGCAACATATGTGTCTAGATCCTTTGTATTTAGGGCTAGCTGAAAACGGCTTTGGCGCTGAAGTGGTTTCTGAATGTGGAGTTGGTGGCATGTGAAACCCGCCTGTGGATCCTTCGTTTGTGTGGGATGCTCACCAAGCTGCCCTTCAGGACAATGCACTCAAACGGCATTAGGCATAGTGTGTGAACACGTAATTTGCTTGAGAGCTGCGTGTCAGCCTGATGCTGTGTGAAGTCAGTGAGCCAAATGGAGTTGTTCTCCCACAAGAACCACTCGGCTGATTCTTCTTCAATATGCAATTCAGCAACATGCAGTGTTGCTGGATGGAATTAGCTCTTACAGCCACATCTGCGTGTAGAGCCTTTGTATTTAGGGCTAGCTGAAAAGGGGTTTGGCCCTGAAGTGGTTTCTGAATGTGGAGTTGGTGGCATGTGAAACCCGCCTGTGGAGCCTTCGTTTGTGTGGGATGCTCACCAAGCTGCCCTTCAGGACAATGCACTCAAACGGCATTTAGCATAGTGTGTGAACACGTAGTTTGCTTGAGAGCTGCCTGTCAGCCTGATGGTGTGTGAAGTCCGTGAGCCAAATGGAGTTGTTCTCCCACAAGAACCACTCGGCTGATTCTTCTTCAATATGCAATTCAGCAACATGCAGTGTTGCTTGATGGAATTAGCTCTTACAGCAACACCTGCGTCTAGAGCCTTTGTATTTAGGGCTAGCTGAAAACGGCTTTGGCGCTGAAGTGGTTTCTGAATGTGGAGTTGGTGGCATGTGAAACCCGCCTGTGGAGCCTTCGTTTGTGTGGGATGCTCACCAAGCTGCCCTTCAGGACAATGCACTCAAACGGCATTAGGCATAGTGTGTGAACACGTAGTTTGCTTGAGAGCTGCCTGTCAGCCTGATGCTGTGTGAAGTCAGTGAGCCAAATGGAGTTGTTCTCCCACAAGAACCACTAGGCTGATTCTTCTTCAATATGCAATTCAGCAACATGCAGTGTGGCTTGATGGAATTAGCTCTTACAGCAACATCTGGGTCTAGAGCCTTTGTATTTAGGGCTAGCTGAAAACGGCTTTGGCGCTGAAGTGGTTTCTGAATGTGGAGTTGGTGGCATGTGAAACCCGCCTGTGGAGCCTTCGTTTGTGTGGGATGCTCACCAAGCTGCCCTTCAGGACAATGCACTCAAACGGCATTAGGCATAGTGTGTGAACACGTAGTTTGCTTGAGAGCTGCCTGTCAGCCTGATGCTGTGTGAAGTCAGTGAGCCAAATGGAGTTGTTCTCCCACAAGAACCACTTGGCTGATTCTTCTTCAATATGCAATTCAGCAACATGCAGTGTTGCTTGATGGAATTAGCTCTTACAGCAACATCTGCATCTAGAGCCTTTGTATTTAGGGCTAGCTGAAAACGGCTTTGGCGCTGAAGTGGTTTCTGAATGTGGAGTTGGTGGCATGTGAAACCCGCCTGTGGAGCCTTCGTTTGTGTGGGATGCTCACCAAGCTGCCCTTCAGGACAATGCACTAAAATGGCATTAAGCATAGTGTGTGAACACGTAGTTTGCTTGAGAGCTGCGTGTCAGCCTGATGCTGTGTGAAGTCAGTGAGCTAAATGGAGTTGTTCTCCCACAAGAACCACTCGGCTGATTCTTCTTCAATATGCAATTCAGCAACATGCAGTGTTGCTTGATGGAATTAGCTCTTACAGCAACATCTGGATCTAGAGCCTTTGTATTTAGGGCTAGCTGAAAAGGACTTTGGCGCTGAAGTGGTTTCTGAATGTGGAGTTGGTGGCATGTGAAACCCGCCTGTGGAGCCTTCGTTTGTGTGGGATGTTCACCAACCTGCCCTTCAGGACAATGCACTCAAACGGCATTAGGCATAGTGTGTGAACACGTAGTTTGCTTGAGAGCTGCCTGTCAGCCTGATGGTGTGTGAAGTCAGTGAGCCAAATGGAGTTGTTCTCCCACAAGAACCACTCGGCTGATTCTTCTTCAATGTGCAATTCAGCAACATGCAGTGTTGCTTGATGGAATTAGCTCTTACAGCAACATCTGCGTCTAGAGCCTTTGTTTTTAGGGCTAGCTGAAAACGGCTTTGGCGCTGAAGTGGTTTCTGAATGTGGAGTTGGTGGCATGTGAAACCCGCCTGTGGAGCCTTCGTTTGTGTGGGATGCTCACCATCCTTCCCTTCAGGACAATGCACTCAAACGGCATTAAGCATAGTGTGTGAACACGTAGTTTGCTTGAGAGCTGCCTGTCAGCCTGATGGTGTGTGAAGTCAGTGAGCCAAATGGAGTTGTTCTCCCACAAGAACCACTCGGCTGATTCTTCTTCAATATGCAATTCAGCAACATGCAGTGTTGCTTGATGGAATTAGCTCTTACAGCCACATCTGCGTCTAGAGCCTTTGTATTTAGGGCTAGCTGAAAAGGGCTTTGGCGCTGATGTGGTTTCTGAATGTGGAGTTGGTGGCATGTGAAACCCGCCTGTGGAGCCTTCGTTTGTGTGGGATGCTCACCAAGCTGCCCTTCAGGACAATGCACTCAAACGGCATTAAGCATAGTGTGTGAACACGTAGTTTGCTTGAGAGCTGCCTGTCAGCCTGATGGTGTGTGAAGTCAGTGAGCCAAATGGAGTTGTTCTCCCCCAAGAACCACTCGGCTGATTCTTCTTCAATATGCAATTCAGCAACATGCAGTGTTGCTTGATGGAATTAGCTCTTACAGCCACATCTGCGTCTAGAGCCTTTGTATTTAGGGCTAGCTGAAAACGGCTTTGGTGCTGAAGTGGTTTCTGAATGTGGAGTTGGTGGCATGTGAAACCCGCCTGTGGAGCCTTCGTTTGTGTGGGATGCTCACCAAGCTGCCCTTCAGGACAATGCACTCAAACGGCATTAAGCATAGTGTGTGAACACGTAGTTTGCTTGAGAGCTGCCTGTCAGCCTGATGGTGTGTGAAGTCAGTGAGCCAAATGGAGTTGTTCTCCCACAAGAACCACTTGGCTGATTCTTCTTCAATATGCAATTCAGCAACATGCAGTGTTGCTTGATGGAATTAGCTCTTACAGCCACATCTGCGTCTAGAGCCTTTGTATTTAGGGCTAGCTGAAAATGGCTTTGGCGCTGAAGTGGTTTCTGAATGTGGAGTTGGTGGCATGTGAAACCCGCCTGTGGAGCCTTCGTTTTTGTGGGATGCTCACCAAGCTGCCCTTCAGGACAATGCACTCAAACGGCATTAAGCATAGTGTGTGAACACGTAGTTTGCTTGAGAGCTGCCTGTCAGCCTGCTGGTGTGTGAAGTCAGTGAGCCAAATGGAGTTGTTCTCCCACAAGAACCACTCGGCTGATTCTTCTTCAATATGCAATTCAGCAACATGTAGTGTTACTTGATGGAATTAGCTCTTACAGCAACATCTGCGTGTAGAGCCTTTGTTTTTATGGCTAGCTGAAAACGGCTTTGGCGCTGAAGTGGTTTCTGAATGTGGAGTTGGTGGCATGTGAAACCCGCCTGTGGAGCCTTCGTTTGTGTGGGATGCTCACCAACCTGCCCTTCAGGACAATGCACTCAAACGGCATTAAGCATAGTGTGTGAACACGCAGTTTGCTTGAGAGCTGCCTGTCAGCCTGATGGTGTGTGAAGTCAGTGAGCCAAATGGAGTTGTTCTCCCACAAGAACCACTCGGCTGATTCTTCTTCAATATGCAATTCAGCAACATGCAGTGTTGCTTGATGGAATTAGCTCTTACAGCAACATCTGCATCTAGAGCCTTTGTATTTAGGGCTAGCTGAAAACGGCTTTGGCGCTGAAGTGGTTTCTGAATGTGGAGTTGGTGGCATGTGAAACCCGCCTGTGGAGCCTTCGTTTGTGTGGGATGCTCACCAAGCTGCCCTTCAGGACAATGCACTCAATCGGCATTAGGCATAGTGTGTGAACACGTAGTTTGCTTGAGAGCTGCCTGTCAGCCTGATGCTGTGTGAAGTCCGTGAGCCAAATGGAGTTGTTCTCCCACAAGAACCACTCGGCTGATTCTTCTTCAATATGCAATTCAGCAACATGTAGTGTTGCTTGATGGAATTAGCTCTTACAGCAACATCTGTGTGTAGAGCCTTTGTATTTAGGACTGGCTGAAAACGGCTTTGGCGCTGAAGTGGTTTCTGAATGTGGAGTTGGTGGCATGTGAAACCCGCCTGTGGAGCCTTCATTTGTGTGGGATGCTCACCAAGCTGCCCTTCAGGACAATGCACTCAAACGGCATTAAGCATAGTGTGTGAACACGTAGTTTGCTTGAGAGCTGTGTGTCAGCCTGATGGTGTGTGAAGTCAGTGAGCCAAATGGAGTTGTTCTCCCACAAGAACCACTCGGCTGATTCTTCTTCAATATGCAATTCAGCAACATGCAGTGTTTCTTTATGGAATTAGCTCTTACAGCCACATCTGCGACTAGAGCCTTTGTATTTAGGGCTAGCTGAAAAGGGGTTTGGCGCTGAAGTGGTTTCTGAATGTGGAGTTGGTGGCATGTGAAACCCGCCTGTGGAGCCTTCGTTTGTGTGGGATGCTCACCAAGCTGCCCTTCAGGACAATGCACTCAATCGGCATTAGGCATAGTGTGTGAACACGTAGTTTGCTTGAGAGCTTCCTGTCAGCCTGATGGTGTGTGAAGTCCGTGAGCCAAATGGAGTTGTTCTCCCACAAGAACCACTCGGCTGATTCTTCTTCAATATGCAATTCAGCAACATGTAGTGTTGCTTGATGGAATTAGCTCTTACAGCAACATCTGTGTGTAGAGCCTTTGTATTTAGGACTGGCTGAAAACGGCTTTGGCGCTGAAGTGGTTTCTGAATGTGGAGTTGGTGGCATGTGAAACCCGCCTGTGGAGCCTTCGTTTGTGTGGGATGCTCACCAAGCTGCCCTTCAGGACAATCCACTCAAACGGCATTAGGCATAGTGTGTGAACACGTAGTTTGCTTGAGAGCTGCCTGTCAGCCTGATGGTGTGTGAAGTCCGTGAGCCAAATGGAGTTGTTCTCCCACAAGAACCACTCGGCTGATTCTTCTTCAATATGCAATTCAGCAACATGTAGTGTTGCTTGATGGAATTAGCTCTTACAGCAACATCTGTGTGTAGAGCCTTTGTATTTAGGACTGGCTGAAAACGGCTTTGGCGCTGAAGTGGTTTCTGAATGTGGAGTTGGTGGCATGTGAAACCCGCCTGTGGAGCCTTCATTTGTGTGGGATGCTCACCAAGCTGCCCTTCAGGACAATGCACTCAAACGGCATTAAGCATAGTGTGTGAACACGTAGTTTGCTTGAGAGCTGCGTGTCAGCCTGATGGTGTGTGAAGTCAGTGAGCCAAATGGAGTTGTTCTCCAACAAGAACCACTCGGCTGATTCTTCTTCAATATGCAATTCAGCAACATGCAGTGTTTCTTTATGGAATTAGCTCTTACAGCCACATCTGCGACTAGAGCCTTTGTATTTAGGGCTAGCTGAAAAGGGGTTTGGCGCTGAAGTGGTTTCTGAATGTGGAGTTGGTGGCATGTGAAACCCGCCTGTGGAGCCTTCGTTTGTGTGGGATGCTCACCAAGCTGCCCTTCAGGACAATGCACTCAAACGGCATTAAGCATAGTGTGTGAACACGTAGTTTGCTTGAGAGCTGCCTGTCAGCCTGATGGTGTGTGAAGTCCGTGAGCCAAATGGAGTTGTTCTCCCACAAGAACCACTCGGCTGATTCTTCTTCAATATGCAATTCAGCAACATGCAGTGTTGCTTGATGGAATTAGCTCTTACAGCAACATCTGTGTCTAGAGCCTTTGTATTTAGGGCTAGCTGAAAACGGCTTTGGCGCTGAAGTGGTTTCTGAATGTGGAGTTGGTGGCATGTGAAACCCGCCTGTGGAGCCTTCGTTTGTGTGGGATGCTCACCAAGCTGCCCTTCAGGACAATGCACTCAAACGGCATTAAGCATAGTGTGTGAACACGTAGTTTGCTTGAGAGCTGCCTGTCAGCCTGATGGTGTGTGAAGTCAGTGAGCCAAATGGAGTTGTTCTCCCACAAGAACCACTCGGCTGATTCTTCTTCAATATGCAATTCAGCAACATGCAGTGTTTCTTTATGGAATTAGCTCTTACAGCCACATCTGCGACTAGAGCCTTTGTATTTAGGGCTAGCTGAAAAGGGCTTTGGCGCTGAAGTGGTTTCTGAATGTGGAGTTGGTGGCATGTGAAACCCGCCTGTGGAGCCTTCATTTGTGTGGGATTCTCACCAAGCTGCCCTTCAGGACAATGCACTCAAACGGCATTAAGCATAGTGTGTGAACACGTAGTTTGCTTGAGAGCTGCCTGTCAGCCTGATGCTGTGTGAAGTCAGTGAGCCAAATGGAGTTGTTCTCCCACAAGAACCACTCGGCTGATTCTTCTTCAATATGCAATTCAGCAACATGCAGTGTTGCTTGATGGAATTAGCTCTTACAGCAACATCTGCGTCTAGAGCCTTTGTTTTTAGGGCTAGCTGAAAAGGGCTTTGGCGCTGAAGTGGTTTCTGAATGTGGAGTTGGTGGCATGTGAAACCCGCCTGTGGAGCCTTCGTTTGTGTGGGATGCTCACCAAGCTGCCCTTCAGGACAATGCACTCAAACGGCATTAAGCATAGTGTGTGAACACGTAGTTTGCTTGAGAGCTGCCTGTAAGCCTGATGGTGTGTGAAGTCAGTGAGCCAAATGGAGTTGTTCTCCCACAAGAACCACTCGGCTGATTCTTCTTCAATATGCAATTCAGCAACATGCAGTGTTGCTTGATGGAATTAGCTCTTACAGCCACATCTGTGTCTAGAGCCTTTGTATTTAGGGCTAGCTGAAAACGGCTTTGGCGCTGAAGTGGTTTCTGAATGTGGAGTTGGTGGCATGTGAAACCCGCCTGTGGAGCCTTCGTTTGTGTGGGATGCTCACCAAGCTGCCCTTCAGGACAATGCACTCAAACGGCATTAAGCATAGTGTGTGAACACGTAGTTTGCTTGAGAGCTGCCTGTCAGCCTGATGGTGTGTGAAGTCAGTGAGCCAAATGGAGTTGTTCTCCCACAAGAACCACTCGGCTGATTCTTCTTCAATATGCAATTCAGCAACATGCAGTGTTGCTTGATGGAATTAGTTCTTACAACCACATCTGCGACTAGAGCCTTTGTATTTAGGGCTAGCTGAAAAGGGGTTTGGCGCTGAAGTGGTTTCTGAATGTGGAGTTGGTGGCATGTGAAACCCGCCTGTGGAGCCTTCGTTTGTGTGGGATGCTCACCAAGCTACCCTTCAGGACAATGCACTCAAACGGCATTAAGCATAGTGTGTGAACACGTAGTTTGCTTGAGAGCTGCCTGTCAGCCTGATGGTGTGTGAAGTCAGTGAGCCAAATGGAGTTGTTCTCCCACAAGAACCACTCGGCTGATTCTTCTTCAATATGCAATTCAGCAACATGCAGTGTTGCTTGATGGAATTAGCTCTTACAGCAACATCTGCATCTAGAGCCTTTGTATTTAGGGCTAGCTGAAAACGGCTTTGGCGCTGAAGTGGTTTCTGAATGTGGAGTTGGTGGAATGTGAAACCCGCCTGTGGAGCCTTCGTTTGTGTGGGATGCTCACCAAGCTGCCCTTCAGGACAATGCACTCAAACGTCATTAAGCAGTGTGTGAACACGTAGTTTGCATGAGAGCTGCCTGTCAGCCTGATGGTGTGTGAAGTCAGTGAGCCAAATGGAGTTGTTCTCCCACAAGAACCACTCGGCTGATTCTTCTTCAATATGCAATTCAGCAACATGCAGTGTTGCTTGATGGAATTAGCTCTTACAGCAACATCTGGATCAAAAGCCTTTGTATTTAGGGCTAGCTGAAAAGGGCTTTGGTGCTGAAGTGGTTTCTGAATGTGGAGTTGGTGGCATGTGAAACCCGCCTGTGGAGCCTTCGTTTGTGTGGGATGCTCACCAAGCTGCCCTTCAGGACAATGCACTCAAACGGCATTAAGCATAGTGTGTGAACACGTAGTTTGCTTGAGAGCTGCCTGTCAGCCTGATGCTGTGTGAAGTCAGTGAGCCAAATGGAGTTGTTCTCCCACAAGAACCACTCGGCTGATTCTTCTTCAATATGCAATTCAGCAACATGCAGTGTTGCTTGATGGAATTAGCTCTTACAGCCACATCTGCGTCTAGAGCCTTTGTATTTAGGGCTAGCTGAAAACGGCTTTGGCGCTGAAGTGGTTTCTGAATGTGGAGTTGGTGGCATGTGAAACCCGCCTGTGGAGCCTTCGTTTGTGTGGGATGCTCACCAAGCTGCCCTTCAGGACAATGCACTCAAACAGCATTAAGCATAGTGTGTGAACACGTAGTTTGCTTGAGAGCTGCCTGTCAGCCTGATGGTGTGTGAAGTCAGTGAGCCAAATGGAGTTGTTCTCCCACAAGAACCACTCGGCTGATTCTTCTTCAATATGCAATTCAGCAACATGTAGTGTTACTTGATGGAATTAGCCCTTACAGCAACATCTGCGTGTAGAGCCTTTGTTTTTATGGCTAGCTGAAAAGGGCTTTGGCGCTGAAGTGGTTTCTGAATGTGGAGTTGGTGGCATGTGAAACCCGCCTGTGGAGCCTTCGTTTGTGTGGGATGCTCACCAACCTGCCCTTCAGGACAATGCACTCAAACGGCATTAAGCATAGTGTGTGAACATGTAGTTTGTTTGAGAGCTGCCTGTCAGCCTGATGGTGTGTGAAATCAGTGAGCCAAATGGAGTTGTTCTCCCACAAGAACCACTCGGCTGATTCTTCTTCAATATGCAATTCAGCAACATGCAGTGTTGCTTGATGGAATTAGCTCTTACAGCCACATCTGTGTGTAGAGCCTTTGTATTTAGGACTGGCTGAAAACGGCTTTGGCGCTGAAGTGGTTTCTGAATGTGGAGTTGGTGGCATGTGAAACCCGCCTGTGGAGCCTTCGTTTGTGTGGGATGCTCACCAAGCTGCCCTTCAGGACAATCCACTCAAACGGCATTAAGCATAGTGTGTGAACACGTAGTTTGCTTGAGAGCTGCGTGTCAGCCTGCTGGTGTGTGAAGTCAGTGAGCCAAATGGAGTTGTTCTCCCACAAGAACCACTCGGCTGATTCTTCTTCAATATGCAATTCAGCAACATGCAGTGTTGCTTGATGGAATTAGCTCTTACAGCCACATCTGCGACTAGAGCCTTTGTATTTAGGGCTAGCTGAAAAGGGCTTTGGCGCTGAAGTGGTTTCTGAATGTGGAGTTGGTGGCATGTGAAACCCGCCTGTGGAGCCTTCGTTTGTGTGGGATGCTCACCAAGCTGCCCTTCAGGACAATCCACTCAAACGGCATTAAGCATAGTGTGTGAACACGTAGTTTGCTTGAGAGCTGCGTGTCAGCCTGCTGGTGTGTGAAGTCAGTGAGCCAAATGGAGTTGTTCTCCCACAAGAACCACTCGGCTGATTCTTCTTCAATATGCAATTCAGCAACATGCAGTGTTGCTTGATGGAATAAGCTCTTACAGCAACATCTGCGTCTAGAGCCTTTGTATTTAGGGCTAGCTGAAAACGGCTTTGGCGCTGAAGTGGTTTCTGAAAGTGGAGTTGGTGGCATGTGAAACCCGCCTGTGGAGCCTTCGTTTGTGTGGGATGCTCACCAACCTGCCCTTCAGGACAATGCACTCAAACGGCATTAAGCATAGTGTGTGAACATGTAGTTTGTTTGAGAGCTGCCTGTCAGCCTGATGGTGTGTGAAATCAGTGAGCCAAATGGAGTTGTTCTCCCACAAGAACCACTCGGCTGATTCTTCTTCAATATGCAATTCAGCAACATGCAGTGTTGCTTGATGGAATTAGCTCTTACAGCAACATCTGCGTCTAGAGCCTTTGTATTTAGGGCTAGCTGAAAACGGCTTTGGCGCTGAAGTGGTTTCTGAATGTGGAGTTGGTGGCATGTGAAACCCGCCTGTGGAGCCTTCGTTTGTGTTGAATGCTCACCAACCTGCCCTTCAGGACAATGCACTTAAACGGCATTAAGCATAGTGTGTGAACACGTAGTTTGCTTGAGAGCTGCCTGTCAGCCTGCTGGTGTGTGAAGTCAGTGAGCCAAATGGAGTTGTTCTCCCACAAGAACCACTCGGCTGATTCTTCTTCAATATGCAATTCAGCAACTTGCAGTGTTGCTTGATGGAATTAGCTCTTACAGCAACATCTGCATCTAGAGCCTTTGTATTTAGGGCTAGCTGAAAACGGCTTTGGCGCTGAAGTGGTTTCTGAATGTGGAGTTGGTGGCATGTGAAACCCGCCTGTGGAGCCTTCGTTTGTGTGGGAGGCTCACCAAGCTGCCCTTCAGGACAATCCACTCAAACGGCATTTAGCATAGTGTGTGAACACGTAGTTTGCTTGAGAGCTTCCTGTCAGCCTGATGCTGTGTGAAGTCAGTGAGCCAAATGGAGTTGTTCTCCCACAAGAACCACTCGGCTGATTCTTCTTCAATATGCAATTCAGCAACATGCAGTGTTGCTTGATGGAATTAGCTCTTACAGTAACATCTGCGTCTAGAGCCTTTGTTTTTAGGGCTAGCTGAAAACGGCTTTGGCGCTGAAGTGGTTTCTGAATGTGGAGTTGGTGGCATGTGAAACCCGCCTGTGGAGCCTTCGTTTGTGTGGGATGCTCACCAAGCTACCCTTCAGGACAATGCACTCAAACGGCATTAAGCATAGTGTGTGAACACGTAGTTTGCTTGAGAGCTGCCTGTCAGCCTGATGGTGTGTGAAGTCAGTGAGCCAAATGGAGTTGTTCTCCCACAAGAACCACTCGGCTGATTCTTCTTCAATATGCAATTCAGCAACATGCAGTGTTGCTTGATGGAATTAGCTCTTACAGCCACATCTGCGTCTAGAGCCTTTGTATTTAGGGCTAGCTGAAAACGGCTTTGGCGCTGAAGTGGTTTCTGAATGTGGAGTTGGTGGCATGTGAAACCCGCCTGTGGAGCCTTCGTTTGTGTGGGATGCTCACCAAGCTGCCCTTCAGGACAATGCACTCAAACGGCATTAAGCATAGTGTGTGAACACGTAGTTTGCTTGAGAGCTGCCTGTCAGCCTGATGGTGTGTGAAGTCCGTGAGCCAAATGGAGTTGTTCTCCCACAAGAACCACTCGGCTGATTCTTCTTCAATATGCAATTCAGCAACATGCAGTGTTGCTTGATGGAATTAGCTCTTACAGCCACATCTGCGTCTAGAGCCTTTGTATTTAGGGCTAGCTGAAAAGGGCTTTGGCGCTGAAGTGGTTTCTGAATGTGGAGTTGGTGGCATGTGAAACCCGCCTGTGGAGCCTTCGTTTGTGTGGGATGCTCACCAAGCTGCCCTTCAGGACAATGCACTCAAACGGCATTAAGCGTAGTGTGTGAACACGTAGTTTGCTTGAGAGCTGCCTGTCAGCCTGATGGTGTGTGAAGTCAGTGAGCCAAATGGAGTTGTTCTCCCACAAGAACCACTCGGCTGATTCTTCTTCAATATGCAATTCAGCAACATGCAGTGTTGCTTGATGGAATAAGCTCTTACAGCAACATCCGCGTCTAGAGCCTTTGTATTTAGGGCTAGCTGAAAACGGCTTTGGCGCTGAAGTGGTTTCTGAATGTGGAGTTGGTGGCATGTGAAACCCGCCTGTGGAGCCTTCGTTTGTGTGGGATGCTCACCAACCTGCCCTTCAGGACAATGCACTCAAACGGCATTAAGCATAGTGTGTGAACATGTAGTTTGTTTGAGAGCTGCCTGTCAGCCTGATGGTGTGTGAAGTCAGTGAGCCAAATGGAGTTGTTCTCCCACAAGAACCACTCGGCTGATTCTTCTTCAATATGCAATTCAGCAACATGCAGTGTTGCTTGATGGAATTAGCTCTTACAGCCACATCTGCGTCTAGAGCCTTTGTATTTAGGGCTAGCTGAAAACGGCTTTGGCGCTGAAGTGGTTTCTGAATGTGGAGTTGGTGGCATGTGAAACCCGCCTGTGGAGCCTTCGTTTGTGTGGGATGCTCACCAACCTGCCCTTCAGGACAATGCACTCAAACGGCATTAAGCATAGTGTGTGAACACGTAGTTTGTTGAGAGCTGCCTGTCAGCCTGCTGGTGTGTGAAGTCAGTGAGCCAAATGGAGTTGTTCTCCCACAAGAACCACTCGGCTGATTCTTCTTCAATATGCAATTCAGCAACATGCAGTGTTGCTTGATGGAATTAGCTCTTACAGCAACATCTGCATCTAGAGCCTTTGTATTTAGGGCTAGCTGAAAACGGCTTTGGCGCTGAAGTGGTTTCTGAATGTGGAGTTGGTGGCATGTGAAACCCGCCTGTGGAGCCTTCGTTTGTGTGGGAGGCTCACCAAGCTGCCCTTCAGGACAATGCACTCAAACGGCATTTAGCATAGTGTGTGAACACGTAGTTTGCTTGAGAGCTGCCTGTCAGCCTGATGGTGTGTGAAGTCAGTGAGCCAAATGGAGTTGTTCTCCCACAAGAACCACTCGGCTGATTCTTCTTCAATATGCAATTCAGCAACATGCAGTGCTGCTTGATGGAATTAGCTCTTACAGCAACATCTGCGTCTAGAGCCTTTGTATTTAGGGCTAGCTGAAAAGGGCTTTGGCGCTGAAGTTGTTTCTGCATGTGGAGTTGGTGGCATGTGAAACCCGCCTGTGGAGCCTTCGTTTGTGTGGGATGCTCACCAAGCTGCCCTTCAGGACAATGCACTCAATCGGCATTAAGCCTATTGTGTGAACACGTAGTTTGCTTGAGAGCTGCCTGTCAGCCTGATGGTGTGTGAAGTCAGTGAGCCAAATGGAGTTGTTCTCCCACAAGAACCACTCGGCTCATTCTTCTTCAATATGCAATTCAGCAACATGTAGTGTTGCTTGATGGAATTAGCTCTTACAGCAACATCTGTGTGTAGAGCCTTTGTATTTAGGACTGGCTGAAAACGGCTTTGGCGCTGAAGTGGTTTCTGAATGTGGAGTTGGTGGCATGTGAAACCCGCCTGTGGAGCCTTCGTTTGTGTGGGATGCTCACCAAGCTGCCCTTCAGGACAATGCACTCAAACGGCATTAAGCATAGTGTGTGAACACGTAGTTTGCTTGAGAGCTGCCTGTCAGCCTGATGGTGTGTGAAGTCAGTGAGCCAAATGGAGTTGTTCTCCCACAAGAACCACTCGGCTGATTCTTCTTCAATATGCAATTCAGCAACATGCAGTGTTGCTTGATGGAATTAGCTCTTACAGCAACATCTGTGTCTAGAGCCTTTGTATTTAGGGCTAGCTGAAAAGGGCTTTGGCGCTGAAGTTGTTTCTGCATGTGGAGTTGGTGGCATGTGAAACCCGCCTGTGGAGCCTTCGTTTGTGTGGAATGCTCACCAAGCTGCCCTTCAGGACAATGCACTCAAACGGCATTAAGCATAGTGTGTGAACACGTAGTTTGCTGGAGAGCTGCCTGTCAGCCTGATGGTGTGTGAAGTCAGTGAGCCAAATGGAGTTGTTCTCCCACAAGAACCACTCGGCTGATTCTTCTTCAATATGCAATTCAGCAACATGCAGTGTTGCTTGATGGAATTAGCTCTTACAGCCACATCTGCGTCTAGAGCCTTTGTTTTTAGGGCTAGCTGAAAACGGCTTTGGCTCTGAAGTGGTTTCTGAATGAGGAGTTGGTGGCATGTGAAACCCGCCTGTGGAGCCTTCGTTTCTGTGGGATGCTCACCAGCTACCCTTCAGGACAATGCACTCAAACGGCATTAAGCATAGTGTGTGAACACGTAGTTTGCTTGAGAGCTGCCTGTCAGCCTGATGGTGTGTGAAGTCAGTGAGCCAAATGGAGTTGTTCTCCCACAAGAACCACTCGGCTGATTCTTCTTCAATATGCAATTCAGCAACATGCAGTGTTGCTTGATGGAATTAGCTCTTACAGTAACATCTGCGTCTAGAGCCTTTGTATTTAGGGCTAGCTGAAAAGGGCTTTGGCGCTGAAGTGGTTTCTGAATGTGGAGTTGGTGGCATGTGAAACCCGCCTGTGGAGCCTTCGTTTGTGTGGGATGCTCACCAAGCTGCCCTTCAGGACAATGCACTCAAACGGCATTAAGCATAGTGTGTGAACACGTAGTTTGCTTGAGAGCTGCCTGTCAGCCTGATGGTGTGTGAAGTCAGTGAGCCAAATGGAGTTGTTCTCCCACAAGAACCACTCGGCTGATTCTTCTTCAATATGCAATTCAGCAACATGCAGTGTTGCCTGATGGAATTAGCTCTTACAGCAACATCTGTGTCTAGAGCCTTTGTATTTAGGGCTAGCTGAAAAGGGCTTTGGCGCTGAAGTGGTTTCTGAATGTGGAGTTGTTGGCATGTGAAACCCGCCTGTGGAGCCTTCGTTTGTGTGGGATGCTCACCAACCTGCCCTTCAGGACAATGCACTCAATTGGCATTAAGCAGTGTGTGAACACGTAGTTTGCTTGAGAGCTGCCTGTCAGCCTGATGGTGTGTGAAGTCAGTGAGCCAAATGGAGTTGTTCTCCCACAAGAACCACTTGGCTGATGCTTCTTCAATATGCAATTCAGCAACATGCAGTGTTGCTTGATGGAATTAGCTCTTACAGCCACATCTGCGTCTAGAGCCTTTGTATTTAGGGCTAGCTGAAAACGGCTTTGGCGCTGAAGTGGTTTCTGAATGTGGAGTTGGTGGCATGTGAAACCCGCCTGTGGAGCCTTCGTTTGTGTGGGATGCTCACCAACCTGCCCTTCAGGACAATGCACTCAAACGGCATTAGGCATAGTGTGTGAACACGTAGTTTGCTTGAGAGCTGCCTGTCATCCTGATGGTGTGTGAAGTCAGTGAGCCAAATGGAGTTGTTCTCCCACAAGAACCACTCGGCTGATTCTTCTTCAATATGCAATTCAGCAACATGCAGTGTTGCTTGATGGAATTAGCTCTTACAGCAACATCTGGATCAAAAGCCTTTGTATTTAGGGCTAGCTGAAAAGGGCTTTGGTGCTGAAGTGGTTTTTGAATGTGGAGTTGGTGGCATGTGAAACCCGCCTGTGGAGCCTTCGTTTGTGTGGGATGCTCACCAAGCTGCCCTTCAGGACAATGCACTCAAACGTCATTAAGCAGTGTGTGAACACGTAGTTTGCTTGAGAGCTGCTTGTCAGCCTGATGGTGTGTGAAGTCAGTGAGCCAAATGGAGTTGTTCTCCCACAAGAACCACTTGGCTGATTCTTCTTCAATATGCAATTCAGCAACATGCAGTGTTGCTTGATGGAATTAGCTCTTACAGCCACATCTGCGTCTAGAGCCTTTGTATTTAGGGCTAGCTGAAAAGGGGTTTGGCGCTGAAGTGGTTTCTGAATGTGGAGTTGGTGGCATGTGAAACCCGCCTGTGGAGCCTTCGTTTGTGTGGGATGCTCACCAAGCTGCCCTTCAGGACAATGCACTCAAACGGCATTAAGCATAGTGTGTGAACACGTAGTTTGCTTGAGAGCTGCCTGTCAGCCTGCTGGTGTGTGAAGTCAGTGGGCCAAATGGAGTTGTTCTCCCACAAGAACCACTCGGCTGATTCTTCTTCAATATGCAATTCAGCAACATGCAGTGTTGCTTGATGGAATTAGCTCTTACAGCAACATCTGCGTCTAGAGCCTTTGTATTTAGGGCTAGCTGAAAACGGCTTTGGCGCTGAAGTTGTTTCTGCATGTGGAGTTGGTGGCATGTGAAACCCGCCTGTGGAGCCTTCGTTTGTGTGGGATGCTCACCAAGCTGCCCTTCAGGACAATGCACTCAATCGGCATTAAGCCTAGTGTGTGAACACGTAGTTTGCTTGAGAGCTGCCTGTCAGCCTGATGGTGTGTGAAGTCAGTGAGCCAAATGGAGTTGTTCTCCCACAAGAACCACTCGGCTGATTCTTCTTCAATATGCAATTCAGCAACATGTAGTGTTGCTTGATGGAATAAGCTCTTACAGCAACATCTGTGTGTAGAGCCTTTGTATTTATGACTGGCTGAAAAGAGCTTTGGGGCTGAAGTGGTTTCTGAATGTGGAGTTGGTGGCATGTGAAACCCGCCTGTGGAGCCTTCGTTTGTGTGGGATGCTCACCAAGCTGCCCTTCAGGACAATGCACTCAAACGGCATTAAGCATAGTGTGTGAACACGTAGTTTGCTTGAGAGCTGCCTGTCAGCCTGATGGTGTGTGAAGTCCGTGAGCCAAATGGAGTTGTTCTCCCACAAGAACCACTCGGCTGATTCTTCTTCAATATTCCATTCAGCAACATGCAGTGTTGCTTGATGGAATTAGCTCTTACAGCAACATCTGCGTCTAGAACCTTTGTTTTTAGGGCTAGCTGAAAAGGGCTTTGGCTCTGAAATGGTTTCTGAATGTGGAGTTGGTGGCATGTGAAACCCGCCTGTGGAGCCTTCGTTTGTGTGGGATGCTCACCAAGCTGCCCTTCAGGACAATGCACTCAAACGGCATTAAGCATAGTGTGTGAACACGTAGTTTGCTTGAGAGCTGCCTGTCAGCCTGATGGTGTGTGAAGTCAGTGAGCCAAATGGAGTTGTTCTCCCACAAGAACCACTCGGCTGATTCTTCTTCAATATGCAATTCAGCAACATGCAGTGTTGCTTGATGGAATTAGCTCTTACAGCCACATCTGCGTCTAGAGCCTTTGTATTTAGGGCTAGCTGAAAAGGGCTTTGGCGCTGAAGTGGTTTCTGAATGTGGAGTTGGTGGCATGTGAAACCCGCCTGTGGAGCCTTCGTTTGTGTGGGATGCTCACCAAGCTGCCCTTCAGGACAATGCACTCAAACGGCATTAAGCATAGTGTGTGAACACGTAGTTTGCTTGAGAGCTGCCTGTCAGCCTGATGGTGTGTGAAGTCAGTGAGCCAAATGGAGTTGTTCTCCCACAAGAACCACTCGGCTGATTCTTCTTCAATATGCAATTCAGCAACATGCAGTGTTTCTTGATGGAATTAGCTCTTACAGCAAAATCTGTGTCTAGAGCCTTTGTATTTAGGGCTAGCTGAAAAGGGCTTTGGCGCTGAAGTGGTTTCTGAATGTGGAGTTGGTGGCATGTGAAACCCGCCTGTGGAGCCTTCCTTTGTGTGGGAGGCTCACCAAGCTGCCCTTCAGGACAATGCACTCAAGCGTCATTAAGCAGTGTGTGAACACGTAGTTTGCTTGAGAGCTGCCTGTCAGCCTGATGGTGTGTGAAGTCAGTGAGCCAAATGGAGTTGTTCTCCCACAAGAACCACTCGGCTGATTCTTCTTCAATATGCAATTCAGCAACATGCAGTGTTGCTTGATGGAATTAGCTCTTACAGCAACATCTGCGTCTAGAGCCTTTGTATTTAGGGCTAGCTGAAAAGGGCTTTGGTGCTGAAGTGGTTTCTGAATGTGGAGTTGGTGGCATGTGAAACCCGCCTGTGGAGCCTTCGTTTGTGTGGGATGCTCACCAAGCTGCCCTTCAGGACAATGCACTCAAACGGCATTAAGCATAGTGTGTGAACACGTAGTTTGCTTGAGAGCTGCCTGTCAGCCTGATGGTGTGTGAAGTCAGTGAGCCAAATGGAGTTGTTCTCCCACAAGAACCACTTGGCTGATTCTTCTTCAATATGCAATTCAGCAACATGCAGTGTTGCTTGATGGAATTAGCTCTTACAGCCACATCTGCGTCTAGAGCCTTTGTATTTAGGGCTAGCTGAAAAGGGGTTTGGCGCTGAAGTGGTTTCTGAATGTGGAGTTGGTGGCATGTGAAACCCGCCTGTGGAGCCTTCGTTTGTGTGGGATGCTCACCAAGCTGCCCTTCAGGACAATGCACTCAAACGGCATTAAGCATAGTGTGTGAACACGTAGTTTGCTTGAGAGCTGCCTGTCAGCCTGCTGGTGTGTGAAGTCAGTGGGCCAAATGGAGTTGTTCTCCCACAAGAACCACTCGGCTGATTCTTCTTCAATATGCAATTCAGCAACATGCAGTGTTGCTTGATGGAATTAGCTCTTACAGCAACATCTGTGTCTAGAGCCTTTGTATTTAGGGCTAGCTGAAAACGGCTTTGGCGCTGAAGTTGTTTCTGCATGTGGAGTTGGTGGCATGTGAAACCCGCCTGTGGAGCCTTCGTTTGTGTGGGATGCTCACCAAGCTGCCCTTCAGGACAATGCACTCAATCGGCATTAAGCCTAGTGTGTGAACACGTAGTTTGCTTGAGAGCTGCCTGTCAGCCTGATGGTGTGTGAAGTTAGTGAGCCAAATGGAGTTGTTCTCCCACAAGAACCACTCGGCTGATTCTTCTTCAATATGCAATTCAGCAACATGTAGTGTTGCTTGATGGAATTAGCTCTTACAGCAACATCTGTGTGTAGAGCCTTTGTATTTATGACTGGCTGAAAAGAGCTTTGGGGCTGAAGTGGTTTCTGAATGTGGAGTTGGTGGCATGTGAAACCCGCCTGTGGAGCCTTCATTTGTGTGGGATGCTCACCAAGCTGCCCTTCAGGACAATGCACTCAAACGGCATTAAGCATAGTGTGTGAACACGTAGTTTGCTTGAGAGCTGCCTGTCAGCCTGATGGTGTGTGAAGTCCGTGAGCCAAATGGAGTTGTTCTCCCACAAGAACCACTCGGCTGATTCTTCTTCAATATGCAATTCAGCAACATGCAGTGTTGCTTGATGGAATTAGCTCTTACAGCAACATCTGCGTCTAGAGCCTTTGTATTTAGGGCTAGCTGAAAACGGCTTTGGCGCTGAAGTTGTTTCTGCATGTGGAGTTTGTGGCATGTGAAACCCGCCTGTGGAGCCTTCGTTTGTGTGGGATGCTCACCAAGCTGCCCTTCAGGACAATGCACTCAAACGTCATTAAGCATAGTGCGTGAACACGTAGTTTGCTTGAGAGCTGCCTGTCAGCCTGATGCTGTGTGAAGTCAGTGAGCCAAATGGAGTTGTTCTCCCACAAGAACCACTCGGCTGATTCTTCTTCAATGTGCAATTCAGCAACATGCAGTGTTGCTTGATGGAATTAGCTCTTACAGCAACATCTGCGTCTAGAGCCTTTGTTTTTAGGGCTAGATGAAAACGGCTTTGGCGCTGAAGTGGTTTCTGAATGTGGAGTTGGTGGCATGTGAAACCCGCCTGTGGAGCCTTCGTTTGTGTGGGATGCTCACCAAGCTGCCCTTCAGGACAATGCACTCAAACGGCATTAAACATAGTGTGTGAACACGTAGTTTGCTTGAGAGCTGCCTGTCAGCCTGATGGTGTGTGAAGTCAGTGAGCCAAATGGAGTTGTTCTCCCACAAGAACCACTCGGCTGATTCTTCTTCAATATGCAATTCAGCAACATGCAGTGTTGCTTGATGGAATTAGCTCTTACAGCAACATCTGCGTCTAGAGCCTTTGTATTTAGGGCTAGCTGAAAAGGGTTTTGGCGCTGAAGTTGTTTCTGCATGTGGAGTTGGTGGCATGTGAAACCCGCCTGTGGAGCCTTCGTTTGTGTGGGATGCTCACCAAGCTGCCCTTCAGGACAATGCACTCAAACGGCATTAAGCATAGTGTGTGAACACGTAGTTTGCTTGAGAGCTGCCTGTCAGCCTGATGGTGTGTGAAGTCAGTGAGCCAAATGGAGTTGTTCTCCCACAAGAACCACTCGGCTGATTCTTCTTCAATATGCAATTCAGCAACATGTAGTGTTGCTTGATCGAATTAGCTCTTACAGCAACATCTGCGTCTAGAGCCTTTGTATTTAGGGCTAGCTGAAAAGGGCTTTGGCGCTGAAGTGGTTTCTGAATGTGGAGTTGGTGGCATGTGAAACCCGTCTGTGGAGCCTTCGTTTGTGTGGGATGCTCACCAAGCTGCCATTCAGGACAATGCACTCAAACGGCATTTAGCATAGTGTGTGAACACGTAGTTTGCTTGAGAGCTGCCTGTCAGCCTGATGGTGTGTGAAGTCAGTGAGCCAAATAGAGTTGTTCTCCCACAAGAACCACTCGGCTGATTCTTCTTCAATATGCAATTCAGCAACATGCAGTGTTGCTTGATGGAATTAGCTCTTACAGCAACATTTTGACTACTGCCTTTGTATTTAGGGCTAGCTGAAAAGGGCTTTGGCGCTGAAGTGGTTTCTGAATGTGGAGTTGGTGGCATGTGAAACCCGCCTGTGGAGCCTTCGTTTGTGTGGGATGCTCACCAACCTGCCCTTCAGGACAATGCACTCAAACGGCATTAGGCATAGTGTGTGAACACGTAGTTTGCTTGAGAGCTGCCTGTCAGCCTGATGGTGTGTGAAGTCAGTGAGCCAAATGGAGTTGTTCTCCCACAAGAACCACTCGGCTGATTCTTCTTCAATATGCAATTCAGCAACATGCAGTGTTGCTTGATGGAATTAGCTCTTACAGCAACATCTGCGTCTAGAGCCTTTGTATTTAGGGCTAGCTGAAAAGGGCTTTGGTGCTGAAGTGGTTTCTGAATGTGGAGTTGGTGGCATGTGAAACCCGCCTGTGGAGCCTTCGTTTGTGTGGGATGCTCACCAAGCTGCCCTTCATGACAATGCACTCAAACGGCATTAAGCATAGTGTGTGAACACGTAGTTTGCTTGAGAGCTGCCTGTCAGCCTGATGGTGTGTGAAGTCAGTGAGCCAAATGGAGTTGTTCTCCCACAAGAACCACTTGGCTGATTCTTCTTCAATATGCAATTCAGCAACATGCAGTGTTGCTTGATGGAATTAGCTCTTACAGCCACATCTGCGTCTAGAGCCTTTGTATTTAGGGCTAGCTGAAAAGGGGTTTGGCGCTGAAGTGGTTTCTGAATGTGGAGTTGGTGGCATGTGAAACCCGCCTGTGGAGCCTTCGTTTGTGTGGGATGCTCACCAAGCTGCCCTTCAGGACAATG
The DNA here is from genome assembly GCF_030435755.1 of Ochotona princeps. Taxonomy (NCBI): domain Eukaryota; kingdom Metazoa; phylum Chordata; class Mammalia; order Lagomorpha; family Ochotonidae; genus Ochotona; species Ochotona princeps. The sequence continues at coordinate 33,177,323 of NC_080847.1, forward strand.
CACTCAAACGGCATTAAGCATAGTGTGTGAACACGTAGTTTGCTTGAGAGCTGCCTGTCAGCCTGCTGGTGTGTGAAGTCAGTGGGCCAAATGGAGTTGTTCTCCCACAAGAACCACTCGGCTGATTCTTCTTCAATATGCAATTCAGCAACATGCAGTGTTGCTTGATGGAATTAGCTCTTACAGCAACATCTGCGTCTAGAGCCTTTGTATTTAGGGCTAGCTGAAAACGGCTTTGGCGCTGAAGTTGTTTCTGCATGTGGAGTTGGTGGCATGTGAAACCCGCCTGTGGAGCCTTCGTTTGTGTGGGATGCTCACCAAGCTGCCCTTCAGGACAATGCACTCAATCGGCATTAAGCATAGTGTGTGAACACGTAGTTTGCTTGAGAGCTGCCTGTCAGCCTGATGGTGTGTGAAGTCAGTGAGCCAAATGGAGTTGTTCTCCCACAAGAACCACTCGGCTGATTCTTCTTCAATATGCAATTCAGCAACATGTAGTGTTGCTTGATGGAATTAGCTCTTACAGCAATATCTGTGTGTAGAGCCTTTGTATTTATGACTGGCTGAAAAGAGCTTTGGGGCTGAAGTGGTTTCTGAATGTGGAGTTGGTGGCATGTGAAACCCGCCTGTGGAGCCTTCGTTTGTGTGGGATGCTCACCAAGCTGCCCTTCAGGACAATGCACTCAAACGGCATTAAGCATAGTGTGTGAACACGTAGTTTGCTTGAGAGCTGCCTGTCAGCCTGATGGTGTGTGAAGTCCGTGAGCCAAATGGAGTTGTTCTCCCACAAGAACCACTCGGCTGATTCTTCTTCAATATTCCATTCAGCAACATGCAGTGTTGCTTGATGGAATTAGCTCTTACAGCAACATCTGCGTCTAGAGCCTTTGTATTTAGGGCTAGCTGAAAACGGCTTTGGCGCTGAAGTTGTTTCTGCATGTGGAGTTGGTGGCATGTGAAACCCGCCTGTGGAGCCTTCGTTTGTGTGGGATGCTCACCAAGCTGCCCTTCAGGACGATGCACTCAAACGGCATTAAGCATAGTGTGTGAACACGTAGTTTGCTTGAGAGCTGCCTGTCAGCCTGATGGTGTGTGAAGTCAGTGAGCCAAATGGAGTTGTTCTCCCACAAGAACCACTCGGCTGATTCTTCTTCAATATGCAATTCAGCAACATGCAGTGTTTCTTGATGGAATTAGCTCTTACAGCAACATCTGTGTCTAGAGCCTTTGTATTTAGGGCTAGCTGAAAACGGCTTTGGCGCTGAAGTTTTTTTCTGAATGTGGAGTTGGTGGCATGTGAAACCCGCCTGTGGAGCCTTCCTTTGTGTGGGAGGCTCACCAAGCTGCCCTTCAGGACAATGCACTCAAGCGTCATTAAGCATAGTGTGTGAACACGTAGTTTGCTTGAGAGCTGCCTGTCAGCCTGATGGTGTGTGAAGTCAGTGAGCCAAATGGAGTTGTTCTCCCACAAGAACCACTCGGCTGATTCTTCTTCAATATGCAATTCAGCAACATGCAGTGTTGCTTGATGGAATTAGCTCTTACAGCCACATCTGCGTCTAGAGCCTTTGTATTTAGGGCTAGCTGAAAAGGGCTTTGGCGCTGAAGTGGTTTCTGAATGTGGAGTTGGTGGCATGTGAAACCCGCCTGTGGAGCCTTCGTTTCTGTGGGATGCTCACCAAGCTGCCCTTCAGGACAATGCACTCAAACGGCATTAGGCATAGTGTGTGAACACGTAGTTTTCTTGAGAGCTGTCTGTCAGCCTGATGGTGTGTGAAGTCAGTGAGCCAAATGGAGTTGTTCTCCCACAAGAACCACTCGGCTGATTCTTCTTCAATATGCAATTCAGCAACATGCAGTGTTGCTTGATGGAATTAGCTCTTACAGCAACATCTGCGTCTAGAGCCTTTGTATTTAGGGCTAGCTGAAAAGGGCTTTGGCGCTGAAGTGGTTTCTGAATGTGGAGTTGGTGGCATGTGAAACCCGCCTGTGGAGCCTTCGTTTGTGTGGGATGCTCACCAAGCTGCCCTTCAGGACAATGCACTCAAACGGCATTAAGCATAGTGTGTGAACACGTAGTTTGCTTGAGAGCTGCCTGTCAGCCTGATGGTGTGTGAAGTCAGTGAGCCAAATGGAGTTGTTCTCCCACAAGAACCACTCAGCTTATTCTTCTTCAAAATGTAATTCAGCAACATGCAATGTTGCTTGATGGAATTAGCTCTTACAGCCACATCTACGTCTAGAGCCTTTGTATTTAGGGCTAGCTGAAAAGGGCTTTGGCGCTGAAGTGGTTTCTGAATGTGGAGTTGGTGGCATGTGAAACCCGCCTGTGGAGCCTTCGTGAAAGACCCTCACCAAAAAGCATGAGCTTTAGCAGCAGCAACGCCATTTTGCAAGGCTTACACCAAAAAGCATGAGCTTTAGCAGC